>NC_036435.1:4532530-5165256 GCF_000184455.2 Aspergillus oryzae RIB40 | reverse complement strand
AATTAGGTCACTTTACGGGAACAGACTACCCCTGAGCAAAAGAAGCTCTTCCTTGAACCAGCTTCGAAATACGAGATCATTGGATGTTACGCACAGACGGAATTGGGCCATGGTTCCAACGTCCGTGGCTTGGAAACAACAGCCACTTGGAACCCTGACGACAAAACTTTCACAATCCACTCTCCTACCCTGACTGCCTCGAAGTGGTGGATCGGCTCTCTGGGTCGCACTGCCAACCATGCCGTGGTTATGGCCCAGCTGTTCATCGGAGGCAAGAACTATGGCCCCCACCCGTTCGTTGTCCAGATTCGTGATCTGCAAACCCACCAGCCTCTGGAGAATATCTACGTCGGAGACATCGGTCCTAAGTTCGGCTATAAGTGAGTGATCCCTTTCTTGTGTATAGTTATTCCTCGCGTACACAGGATACTAACTGGACCAGCACGATGGACAATGGTTTCCTGCTGTTCAACAAGGTCAAGATTCCTCACGTCAACATGCTGGCCCGTTTCTCCAGCGTCGATAAAGAGACCAACAAGTATCTGCGCCCGGCGTCTCACTCGCTCTTATACGGTACCATGACCTGGGTCCGCTCCAACATTGTGCTGCAGGCCGGTAGTGTCTTGGCTCGCGGCGTCACCATCGCCACCCGTTATTGCGCTGTCCGTCGGCAGTTCCAGGACCGCGATGGCGGTAAAGACGCTGGAGAAAACCAGGTCCTGAACTATAAGATGGTCCAGATCCGTCTCCTTCCTTTGCTCGCTTCCATGTATGCTCTGCACTTTACCGGTCGCGGTATGATGCGGCTCTATGAGGAGAACCAGAAGCGAATGAAGGGCGCCGTTGAGGCTGGTCAGGACAAGAGAGGCGCAGGCCCTGAGCAGCTTAGGGCCGGTGCCGACCTGCTGGCAGATCTCCACGCCACTTCCTGCGGACTGAAGGCACTCGCTAGTACCACTGCCGGAGAGGGTCTCGAAATTTGTCGTCGGGCTTGTGGTGGCCACGGATACAGCAATTACAGCGGCATTGGACCGTGGTATGCGGACTACCTTCCCACGCTGACCTGGGAGGGTGACAACTACATGTTGACACAACAGGTTGCAAGATATGTAAGTTGTTAAGCATTGCTCTTTGGTTACGTTACGTTCATATGCTGACTGTTGTAGCTCTTGAAATCCGCCCGTGCCGTCCTTGCCGGAAAGGGAACCAACAACGACACGTCCCAGATTCTGCAGACATATCTCTCTCGTCGGGAGAAGGGCGCTTCTTTTGACATCCTGGAAGAGGACAAGGACATTGTTGCTGCCTTTGCCTGGCGTACCGCACATCTCACCTTCGAGGCCCTGAAGCGCCGAGACGTTGAGAAGCGGTCATGGAACAGCCTGCTGGTCGACTTCTGGCGACTGTCGACCGCGCACTCGCAGTACCTCGTGGTCAAGAACTTCTACGAGGCGGTCACTTCGCCCCAGCTGACATCCGAGCTGGATCCTGAGACTGTGACCCTGATGCACAAGCTCTTCCGCCTGTACTCTCTGCACACTCTCGAGCGTGAGGCCGGTGAGTTCTTCTCGTCCAGTGCCGTCACCACCCGCCAGATCTCGCTGGCGCAGTCGAACGCTGTGATGAAGCTTCTGGACGAGATCCGGCCCCATGCCGTTCGTCTCGTCGATGCCTGGAAGTTCCCTGACTGGCAGCTCGACAGCAGTCTGGGCCGCTACGATGGTGAAGTCTACCCGGATCTGTTCCGACGTGCTTCTCAGAACCCGGTCAACGACCTGGTATTCGATCCCTACCCATGGAATGAGAACGTGCTGAAGAACAGCGCACCCAAGAGCAAGCTTTAATTTTTTTTTTTTGTTGCTTGGTGTCATTTTTGGCGATATACTCTGGTTTGATTTGCATTCATGTACAGTTTAGGTTTGGGATGATTTTATTACGACGGGGTTATAGATATAGATTATCTATAGATTAGAAATATAGACCCTAGACGGATTTGATTACAACGGTTGTACGAACAAGAGACAGTAACACTATTGCTCGCTGGCCCTTTTACGTGAGGAGTGAGTGTTGATCTCGAGATGTAGGGGGTCAACAGATAGACTATTACACGCTACTTGCATAGATCACACTTTGAGGTCACTCAGGTGCGGAGGGACGGTAGAGAAAGACAGGGGCTTACAGCTGTAATGATAGCTATAGCTGTTGTTACGTGAGTCCCAATCACTGAATGACGCATATTCTGTATACTGTAGAGTCAAATTCAATCAGAAAACAACCCGATCTAAACCTTGTATATACCTCCAAAATCATACATACATCATGACAGAACCCGATCCATATATACAACCCTCACAAGAAACCTCATCCAAAACCCCCTAATGCCCAACCATAGCCTGATGCGCAGGCCCATACCGATTCCCATGCGGCTTCGCAGCATCAATAATCCTCCTCATCTCCAACTTCTCCTCCTCCGTCAACTCAATCTCCCTCGAAGCCCAGTTCTCCTCCAATCGACCAGCCTTCGTCGTTCCGGGGATAGCGATGAATCCTTGCGCAGCAACCCAGGCCAGCGCAATTTGACTAATGGCGCAGCCCTTCCGAGCAGCGAGTTTCTTGATTTCGTCTACGATTGCGCGGTTTTTGTAGAAGTTTTCGCCTTGGAATTTGGGACCTGGGTAGAAGATGTTAGTAGGTGTGTATGTTGTATGTGTGTATTAGGTTGGCATAAAACACCCCCAAAAGGAGGGACTTGGGACATACTTTTACGACGGAAATCATCCGGCGCAAAGTCATCCGGGGTCTTATATGGGAAGTTATCAACCAGCCACCCATGACCTAGGGGACTGTAAGCCACGTAAGCTATGTTGAGTTCTCGGGCTGTATCGATAAGACCGTCTGTTTCGTGGAGGGTTTCGAAGGCTGAGTACTCGGCTTGGATGGCGTCGATTTTGGCGACTAGTTCCTTTCGTCAGATATGCTTATGTCTATTAGGGAATGAATGGGATGGAGAAAGAAAAGACTCACTGGAATTGGCTTTACGGAGTGTCGCTGCCGAACATTCAGAGAGACCGATGTATTTGGTTTTGCCGGCTTTGCGGATTTCGTCGAGGGCTGGGATGGATTCTTCCAATGGGGTTTCTGGTTTCATTAGCTTGTGTGGTATTGGTCTCCGAAAGGTATGTGACATACTGGGATCAATCCGATGCAGATAGTATAGATCGGGGGTGAAGCCTAGTCGTTGAATGGTACCCTCGATGTACTCCTTAATGTGTGCGGCGGAGTTGGTGACGCTTCCGTCTCCGAAGACATTGAAGCCGCATTTCGAGGCGACTGGCGTATAAAGGTTAGAAACAGTATTATTGAGGAGTACGCAAGAATATGACTCACTGAAAACCTTGTCACGGACGTTATGTTTCCGGATAAAGTCACCGAGAAGTTTCTCGTTAACACCGGCTTGATAGACGACCTTTATTCCCGGTTAGACAGGGTTGCCGTATTTTAACGGACTGATTCATCACTCACAGCTGTATCCCAGAATGTACACCCCAGTTCAATTGCTTTCAGGAGCACGGGCTCGGCTTCTTCGAGTGATAGATTGCTACCCAGACCGAAGCTGAGACCCATTGCCCCAAAGCCTGGGGTGGGCACTTCGAGGTTGGCAGCAAAGGGGAGTGTCTTGACCATTTTGGATTTTAGGAGTTAACTTGGGTCTTGGTGGAAGTTTTATTGTTGTTGGGTTGAGTTTGGTGGTCGTGGACTTATTTATACACATCACTTTTCGGCAGTTGACGTCGATGATACAATCCCACTAAATCTGGTACAATGGAAGATCTCTCCTCAGCCAACCAATTTACATGGACGATGTCGATTGCTGACACCCCCGGGTTTACTCGCTTATATCCGACGAATCCGATAACACCGTTGGACGCTTACTGAATCTGCGGGCGTTGTGGGGCTCTGGAGATATCTTCCTTGCCTACATTGGCGATGGACTGTGGGTAACATTGCCTCATCTTTAATTCCGACTGTTGATATCTCCTTTCTCATAGTGGGAAATGAGGGCTGGTGTTCATACCTATGACCGGTTTATCTGTAAGCTACTTTGTTCGTGACATAGTCGTCTCTCAAACTCCAGAAACCCAACTTGATAGCTGACATGTATCACCCTCTATAATTATTCTCTTTTGGCATAGCAATATCGGAGCATATGTGTGGTTAACATTATATTTCAGTATAATAGCGAGCATATAAAACCACCCGTACTGTCATTTTGGTTATTGCAACTTTTCAACTTTGAGGACATCCGCATATAATCCCGTAGTAACCGCAGTTCAGAAAATGCTAGTCCGTCAGAAGTACAAGTGGCGTGATCTACACATGAGTTAAAGAGCTGAGCAGGAATATAAGCTTTTGTAGTTTTGTGGATCTTTAGTTTCTCGTGCGTTGATTGATTGTGGAGCAGTTAAGCATTTGTAGGCCTCGACAGGGAATCCCCGGGATCGCGGGGATTGGTTTATTCGCTGTGAGTGGGGTAGTTATAGAGAAATAGACTGGCTGGTATGTGTATACTGCATTGCTTTGAGGATTGTGGGTTGGAGATTCCTGATGCTGGCAAAGGTTAAATGTACTTAAGTCTGATGTTTGGGTGGTTCTGCAGACAGTGATACTTATTCTGAGTAGCTGATTCTCGACATAGGGATAAGCCATGGTGCATAAATGTATTCGGGAGATAAGCGCTGGGCCGCGCGATCTTATAAGTTGAATAGGGTTGACTACTGGGGTGACCCGATATCAATTATGTACTATTACTGTAACATACTGAAAGTGCAGTTTTTGTATATTATACTGTCTAATCTATGTACATCTCTTCATACCTCTAAATCATCACATCATAATCTAATCAAAGATCGACGGCTTGTAAACCGAAGGATCAATATAAGGAGTACCACCACGTCTGGTAAATCCCCAACGAATCTGATTCGCCATCGAGATCTCGGTATCGAGATGCTGGGCGAAAGTCCAAGCCAGACCGGGGTCCTTCTGGAATCCACGTCCGACAAGCGCCACATCAATACCCTCCTCCTCGAGCAACTGGTTGGCCTGCTTACCGTTGGTGATGGCACCGACGGCGGAAACAAGCATCTTATCGCCAACGGCCTTCTTCACAGCCACAGCGAAGGGAACCTGGAATCCAGGACCGGACTTGACCTTCTGCGCGGCGTGCACACCACCGGAGCTGATATCGATCAGATCCACGGCACCCTGGGCGACGAGCGCCTGAGCGAACTTGACCGTCTCGTTGACATTGAAGCTCTGCTCGGGAAGCACCTCCTCGAGCCAATCGGAGGCAGACACACGCAGGAAAACAGGAACATCAGGGCCGACCGTATCGCGAGTCAACTGGGCGATTTCCAAAGGCAGACGAATCCGATTCTCAAACGAACCACCATACTCATCGGTCCTGTTATTCGACGCCGGCGACAGGAAACTCGACAACAGATACCCATGGGCATTATGAATCTCAATGAAATCCGCGCCCGCAGCAATAGCCCGCTTACAAGCCGCCGCCCAAGCGTTCTTAAACTCCTCAATATCAGCCTTCGTCATGGCCTTGGGCTTGGGGAACGAGTCAGCGAAGGGGATATCGCTAGGGCCCTTGACATTCTCGGGCCATCCGCCCGCTTGCTCGGAGGCGACGACAGCGCCCGACATCCACGGCGGAATGGTACTGGCCTTGCGACCTGCGTGAGCGATCTGCACACCGATCTTCTGGCCCTGGCTGTGCACGAATTCGATGACGCGCTTCATCGGCGCGATGTGGCTGTCTTTCCAGAGACCCACGTCCTGGGGCGTGATTCGGCCTTCCGGTTGTACGGCCGTGGCTTCGATCATCATGAGCCCTGGGCCGCGCTGGGCGATACCGCCCAGATGCGCGACGTGCCAGTCGGTCATGTGGCCATCTTCGGCGGAGTATTGGCACAATGGGGCCAGCTGTGTCTTGTTAGTTTTGGGATGTTGCGTAGTGGCGTGGAATAGTACTTACACCCAGGCGGTTCTGGAAGGTGACACCGCGAACGGTGAAGGGCTGGAAGAGCTTAGGGACCTTTTGGCCGTTGGTCTGGGGGTTGGCGGCTGTTCCGGCGGGGGGGTTCTGAGCGGGAGTGAAGTAAGAGATGCCCTGAGCGGGCTCGACGTAGTCGGGGGTATGCATTTTGTTTGTATGGGATTTTATTATGTACTTGATTCTAGTAGACCAGGGACGTTAAGATGGAAAGTAAGCACTTTAAATACTACACTCTGTCCCCCGACAGAAAACCTCCGAAGTGTTGCTCCATAGCCCTTGATTTCAAATCCCCCGCCGCAGTGGATATCTTTAGAGGCGACTTGTCACGGCGATATACCGAGTTTTAGGACAATATGATACCGAATGTTGCTCCGTTTCAGACTTTTTTTTGCCCCTCGATAGGCCGTGCATTGCTCCGATTGGGCGGTGGATTGGGGTTTTTCCATTAGTTCCATCGAGTTTCCCTCGTTTTCTATGGGGCTTCTCCGTGGTTTGTTGAATCTTTTCTAGGGCTTGAAAATGCATCCATCAGGCGGTGAGCTTCGTCAGGCGGAGGATTATTCAGCGGTCGGGCGAATGATTGTGGGAAAGTCTCCGAGGTCACGTGTATTACGATCTTTTGGGTGTATAGTGGCACGTGATCTTATGTGACGTCGTACGATAGGATATCTTTTAGAGCCCTATGGTCTGGGTCAGTGAATTGGGGTTGGTATTTTGATTGGATAGTGAAATCTGCGCCAGGTACCATAGTCTGATAGATGACATTGATTGGACTAATTTCTAGGGGTCGCCAGTCTTTACATATGGGGAATGATCTGCGTTCGTTGCCTCCATGCTTTGCTGGTATGTATAGCAGTGTACGGGACCTAAGTGGACGCCTTTACTGTAGCTACTCATCGGGGTAGAACACACCTCTGATATTAGCCTGTCTGGGACTTTCTCCACTCAGTTCGTTGGGTAATGAAAACCTAGTCCTCAAGCCACCTCCTCATCCCAGCTTGCCGTAACCGAGGTAATCACGCGCTCTCCCACCGAGGCACGTTACTGTATATCAGATATGTGATCCAAGACTACACCAACGTCGGACAGACACGTTGTAACTTTAAGGTCGCTGTAAGTAATACTTGAGCACATCATGGAGTCTGGACCTCGTCACGCCACTGTGGACCGTGGACATATCACGAAGCCTGAGCGGTTGGAGAACACATATACTTCCGATACCAGTCTCCAACGAGCTCTGTCCTGTGTGTTTATCCGTTGTCACAGCTTGTGAATATTGAAGAATGGACTAATCAAAATAGGGTACCTTCCGGCGCAGAAGCTAGAGCAGGCTCAGCCACAATTGGTAGAGTTGGGTGAGGAAGCTATCTCCGATCAGATTAGGGAGTGGAGTGCGGATGCCGAGAGACATCAGCCATATGTGAAAGGATTCAATGTCTGGGGTCAGCGATATGACTATGACCGATTGATTACTAGCGAAGGGTGGAAGCAGCTGGGTAAATGGGGTGCTCGGCACGGGTAAGTCGTCTGTGTCCCTGCATGATACACTTTTTTATTGACTGGTCAAGGGTCGTATCGTTGGGATATGAGCCTACCTATGGGGCCGAGAGACGATTGGTTCAGTATACTGTGTGAGTTGTCTTCATAGGCTATGGTTCTTGAACGCCAATCCTGACCCGGAGATAGAAACTACCTTTATTCTCCCTCATCGGGGCTTTATTCCTGCCCCGTTAGTATGTCTGATGGAGCCGCGCTTGTTTTGAACCAGGAGCGCAAAAATGTAGCCGCGGATCACCCCTTCCAGACGGCGTATCAGAAGTTAATCTCTAAAAAGGAGGACTATTGGACCTCCGGCCAGTGGATGACTGAAAGAGCAGGAGGCAGCGATGTTCAAAACACCGAGACCTGGGCCACGTATTCGCCTTTGTCGCATAAGTCGAAGGCCTCGAACGGGCTCGATGAAGGTGACTACCTAATCAACGGGTTCAAGTTTTTTTCTTCCGCCACCGATGCTAATATCGCTCTGATGCTTGCTAAAACGCCATCAGGAAAGCTTAGTACTTTCCTTGCGCCGTTACGGAAGACCATCGTCGGGGAAGACGGCAAGCCTCGAGTGGTCACCAATGGTGTCCGAATCCATCGTTTGAAGAACAAGCTAGGGACCAAGGAATTACCAACGGCGGAGTTGGAACTGAAAGACATGCGCGCTCACCTGGTCGGCACTGTCGATCATGGTGTCATGGCTATTGCACCATTACTCAACATCACTCGTACCCATACATTCATTGGATCGCTTGCTGCATGGCGACGTGCTATTAGTATCACCAAGAGCTTTGCTAAGGCCAGAACCACGGTCGGCGAACCATTGTGGCTCATTCCCATGCACTTGAGCCTACTCGCAGACCTGGAGGTGAAACATCGGGGCGCGATGAACCTCGCGTTTTTCACGGTTGCTGTCATGGGCGTGGTGGAAAACAACGGGGTCTCCACTCCCGCGGCGCATCTGCCCACCAAGGGCAAGGAAGCACAGGTAGTATTCCGGGCTTTGACAGCCATCGCTAAGGCCGTGATTAGCAAGAACGCAATTGCAGGGATTCAAGAATGCCAAGAGGGAATGGGCGGGGTTGGATACATGGATGAACCGGACGAGCCGGAGTTCAACATCGCTCGACTGCTACGGAACACTGCTGTGAACTCCATTTGGGAGGGAACTACTAATGTGCTGGCTAGTGAACTCGTTCGCTTCCTTGTCAAACGGGATAATCTAACTATATTCTCGGCTTGGTTCGAGCGCACGTTGGCGTTGATTACGACGCCTGAGTTCGCGAGCGCATTGAAACAAATATGGTCTGACTTCCTTTCTCGGACTAAAGCCACCAGTGAGCCGCGGTTCATTCTGGCGGATGCTCGCCGAGTCATGTTTACCCTTGCCTGGATACTCTGTGGTGCTCTTCTTGCTCTGGACGCCGAGCGAGATGGCGATGGCGTTACGACCGAAATTGCACGACGGTGGATCTTGTCCGGGGAAGGCGGTGTTGGCGACATGGTTTGGCGAGACATTATCAGTGTCCAGCGTACTGCGAGTGCAGGGCCATCGTCGATAACCAACGAACATCTGCGCTGGGACTGTCGCATTGCCTGGGGGGTGGAGTTGCCAGCGAAGCAAGTGTCGGGCCATCGGTCGTTTCAGGGAACCGGCTCGAAGTTGTGATTCGCATTATGCATGTGGTCGCCGTTGCCATTATCATTCCTCTGCGTCACTAGAGGGTTAATCTTGGGACCCACCTGGCATTAATTGTACATAACGTATACTATAGCTACTATAGTAGTGAACGGGTTAAGGCCCTTGTCTCTTGAAGCCTGAATTTCACAAGGAAAAAGGGGTGACTGGAAAGTCATAACAAAGACAAGGGGGAATATGGAGACTGGTCTTGAACTCTAAAGCGCGGAAAGCCTGCCAAGTTCCAACTCTATTTGAAGCACTTTGTAGACTAGATGATCCTCTTGATGCGAGTTTCTTGATTTCTCGTGGTATCAGTCTGTACGATAAACTGCCGGATGGGCAACAGATCGATGTTCACTGGAGACTGGCAGCGGGGAAAGTCGTCGCGATGGGTCTTCGAACATCCTTGAAGGGTTGTGGGTCAATTTGATTGTCTAATGAGGAACACTCACACATGGAAGTTGTCGCAGTTCGGAAAAGGGGATCTGACCATTCGCAAATTAGTTGCCTTTTTTAGGGCACTAAACGTTAGCCTGGTGGGGAGTCACGGGACGATGGGTCTCAACGGTCGTTAGCGTCTGACTATCTCTTTCACCTCCCTTGATCAAGACGCATCTCTCCAGCCTAGATGTTCAGCCTGCATGGATTCTGACTCTACTGTTGGTCAAAGGGAGAGGGAATCCACCGACTCTGCCGCTATTGGCGGAACAGGGAACCAACCACTCCACTTCCTATAAAACGACTATATTATAGAGTGAGACCAGCGGAAGGATCGGCTGCAACGCTGATTGTTCGGCGAGCAAAAAACCACGCGGTGTAACTCAAGTAATGTGGAATCGCAATCGCACTCCGGTTTGAAGGATCCCGCGTGGGGAAGCGGCCAACTGTCGCTGAGAACAAGGAAAAGTTTCAACGGTAGCACGTTTAACACTGTCAAAGCCCCTGTCTTTGCGCTCTGTAGGCATAATTTCTGCTGTTAACGACGATTTCTCTGTCCTCTTAAAGCGCAACATTTCAGCCCATTTCATCACAATGACCTCGTGGCAGGATGAGCGGCAACAGCTGGCCGTTCCTGAGTTACAGATATTAGCGATGGATCCTGTGCAGGTCGATGTGAGTTAACACCACTCAGAGTCATACTTGGTGCAATTTGCGGTGAGCGTGGTGGCTAACGGTGATTTATCCCAGGATGAGGCATTCGAGGACTCTATCTATAATGACTCGTGAGTAGCTGGGACTGTTGTTGTTTTACCGTGTCTTGATTGTTAGACTGACCATAGCTCTAGGTTAAACTCTGCTAGCTTTGTTACATCATTGAACTCCAGTATTCTCAATTATAAGTAGGTGGCCCTTTACTAACCCTAACAATGAAGACGTGTCTGACAAGAGTGGCATTCTAGGTACGAGGTTGGTGAGACGGTCCTACAAGCAACCCATGTCGCTGACTCTAGCGCTAGAATGGCCGTCGTTATCATGCATTTCGCGAAGGAACGTATCTAGTAGTATGTGCCTCTGCCACTTCCTCAGCTATCGACAGGTCTTTCTAACAACCGACAGCCGAATGATGAGGAGGAGCAAGATCGCATGGACCTGGCCCACCATGTATATCGCTTACTTCTCGGAGGCCCTCTCCACCTCGCTCCGATTAAGAATGATGTCCAGCGAGTCCTGGACCTCGGCACTGGAACCGGCATCTGGGCAATAGACTTTGCAGAGTATGTGCATGGCATTGTAATCATCCAAACCTCTCAGAGAGCTCGATCCCTGACATTAGGACCCTAGTGAACATCCATCCGCACAGGTTATTGGAACGGATCTAAGTCCTATACAGCCTAGATGGTAGGTAGCACCTCGGATTTCCTGGGCCTTATTAACAGCGATAATTGTTAGGGTTCCGCCAACTTGCTCATTTGAGATCGATGACTTCGAATGCGATTGGTTGTATACCAGACCATTTGACTTTATACATGCCCGTGAACTGGAGGGCTGCATAGGCAACGATTTAAAGTTCTTTAAGCAAGCATTCAAACATCTAGTCCCCGGGGGGTATTTCGAAGTTCAAGCAGTCACGTCACCTTTTCTTTCCGATGATGATACATTAGACAAGGCCCCAAATGCCCAGGAATGGATGGACAATCTTGTGAAGGGGTTACGGAAATTTGGCAAGCCAGCTGATAATGTCCCTGGCTGGAAAGACAAGCTGAAAGATGCTGGTTTCATTGATGTACACCAGGAGATCCGCAAGGTAAGTAGTGCCTAGATTGATGTATGAGGTATACCATCTCAATTATCGCTAACCGGCGAATGACAGCTCCCAATTGGACCGTGGCCTAAGGATCCTAAGTTAAAGGAGATTGGAAAATACCAAGGTGTTCAGGAGCTTCAGGTCATTGACTCTTACACTCCTGCTATCTTTTCACGCATCCTTGGCTGGAGCCACGAGGAGATTCAAATTTTAATAGCAAAGGTCAAGCGTGAGTTGAGGGATCCATCCATCCATTTATATCTGCCGGTCTACTTCATATATGGAAGAAAGCCTGTATGATTATGATGTACGATTTCCCTTTCCTCATTTCCTCATTTCTATCAATCTTGTCTCTTCCTTGCTTGTTTATTTGTATTTGGCTCAAGTGTTCACCCTCTTTTTATTCCTTTGCCCAGCTTCAGTATTGCACACTCACTTTCTGTTTCCTATCATGTTCCTATATCGCGTCTGTGAGCAGAGACAAAGGCGTTTTACGGTGGAGCAACAATTTCCTGTGATACCAATATCATATTTGTGCGGGTTGGGGAAGCCAACAGTTGTTTTTGCGACAAGACCGAATAACCAACTTTTTGAATCAAGATATTGATACTTTGAAAATGCAGAATATGCAAGCTTCGACACACAATGCGAAACATGGCTCTTTTCTAGGCCACCAGACGCAATCTGCATGGACCATTATCTACATAGCTCATCCTTTGTGATGGGTCTATTGTCGGGGATCTTCGGGGACTCGGGATGGTTTACCAGAACTCTCGAACAAACACCTTGCCTTGGTGTGGCCTTCAGCAATGGAGTCAGACTATCAGGCTGTTCCAGAAGATTACGATCATCACTCTAGAGTCCCCTCCTTCTGTGCTCGCGCGAATTAGAGCAGGGCCATCAGCCGGGCACCACAACCCGACAACCTTGTGCATGCCCCTTGACAACTGCTCGGCTAACAGTTGTGGGTATAGACCCAGTACATCAATGCCAAGGGTGGCGCCGATAAAGTTTATCGTACATTGCATAGTGTTAGCTATGAACTCTAGTGAGGCATTTATTGGTGACTCTTGCACGACTGGCGTCGAAAATGGTTAGCAAGGTTTACGACTTGGCTGACACAACATGAGGTTAATGCCAAGTACTTGATCGAAAGCCGCGTGCAGATGCCCCAGCATTCTCGCACGGCTCGTTCATTGCTGAAGTCTACCTTATCCCGCAAGGGGATAAACGGACGTTATAATCACGGAGTTCTGAAGTGTGCCAATTATCCGCAAACAACAGACAATGTATCAGACAAGAGTGTTTCTTAGCCAACATGAAGTCCTTGCATCGCAGCATAAACCGATATTCACTGGTCCAAAGGCACGGTGCTTGTCTGAAGTCAATACAATACCAACACTCAGCCCTCATTCACAATGTTAGGCAACAGTTCTATGGTCTCCACCCGTAAGATGCCGAGGCTTGGCAGCGGAATCAGGGAGCAGGCTTTGTACACAAAGACTGGGAAGATGACTACCCGTGAGAGTCGCTTATGATGCGTGGAACTATGGGTTCCTGTAGGATCAAAGGATCGAAGCTTGATTATAGTACCCTATAGTGCACATATGACCAGTTCCCGCAAGCAATGTGACCTTGGGCTTCAACAATTCTTTGTGATTTTGCAATACCAGCTTCACTAACCTTTCTCCCGCGAAAGAGCCTTGTGGAGATCTAGCCAAATAGTGCCTATCCGAGTATCTCCTACATACTAATGACAGTCGCCTCCAGAGCCACTTAGATTAACCCAATCATTGCCTTGAGCTGAAGTTTCTTGACCTTTAACCAAGGATGCTGAGCCTCGGTTTCGGGCATAGTGACATAGGCCATGCCCTTGAACCCCACATATCTTGCAACCTCAGGGCTGACGAGGGGAGAGCCAAGGCTTGGCTGGCTTTCAGAACCCTTCTTGAGATGAATCCGCCATCAATTTGCCAAGTCCGCCATGGCGGAAACCAGTACTCTGGTTCTAGGCGCGAAGGAGCCAATGAAAAGGTCACAGCACGGCGGAGGTCCAAAATATGGGGCCCAGATTGTATTGTCATTCTCATGCCCCGGCCTTTTCCACAACAAGATGGTGGTGAAACTCTGATCGAGGACACTCGGTTATAAAAGCCGGGGACTCCAGTCCGGGGTAAAACACACAATCTACAACTCGCATCGCCAACATGTCAAGTCCGGCAGAGAACAAGAAGACCTCAGATATATTGTTCCCCAGTTCCGAACATATTCAGAACTCATCCGACCCATCACCTCATGCCGCTCTGAACAAGGAAGCATGTGTACGTTATGAGCGTGACCGAGCGAGCTCTGGGGGCAAGTTCTTCAAAAGCTTTGGATGGATGGGCGACTTGCCCGAATGGAAAGTCGGCGGTGAAAAGCTCAAGGGCAGAGCCCTGAACTGGTCCATTGGGTTCATCGCTAGCTGCGGGTTCCTTATGTTTGGCTACGATCAGGGTGTACTGAGTGCCCTGCTCACGCTTGATTCCTTTCAGGAGGTTCTCCCGCTCATGACCCCTCGCGACAAATCAAATGATCTTTGTTGGCTGGATAATCCGACCAACACCATTCCCAATCCTACGTACTGCACAGGCGATGCAAACACCCAGGCAGCAGGAGTCGCGATATACCAGATCGGATGCTGGATGGGTTCACTCGTAATTCTAGCTTATGGTGAACGGTGGGGACGAAAGTCGAGTACATTCTGGGGCTCTCTAATTATGATCATTGGGACAATTATGCAGGCGGCGTGCTTCGACTACGGCTTGTTCGTGGCAGGTCGTGTTGTTGGAGGTATTGGGAACGGCATGGTAACATCTAGTGAGTATTTCATCAAGGTGTCTTCTACATACAATGATCCTGACCGGGCAGCAATCCCAACATGGCAGTCCGAATGTGCCCGACCGCACCAGCGAGGTGTCCTGATCATGCTCTCAGGGGCTCTTATATCTGCCGGTGTTATGATCGCATACTGGGTGGATTACGGATTCTACTTCTTGACTGGTTCTGTCCGCTGGAGGTTCCCACTGATGTTCCAATCTTTCTTTACTATTATTGTCATGATCGGCTTACTTTATCTTCCCGATTCCCCAAGATGGCTCACCATGCAGGGACGCCATGCTGAGGCTCGCGATGTCACTGCTCGACTTGTGGGCAAGGTAGAAGACCACCCAGATGTAGAGGAAGAACTACGCAGCATTAACGAAGCATTGGAAGTACAGAGTCGTGGCGGGAGCTTCAAGTACCGTGAACTGCTCACCAACGGGCCGTCACAGAACCTTCGCCGCTCTACTTTGGCCATGGTCTCTCAATTTTTCCAACAAATGTGCGGTATAAATCTCGTGACTTACTACGCAACTGCGATCTTTGAGAACTCTCTCGGATTCGGTCCAGAAATGGCACGTCTACTTGCGGCCTGTAATGGAACTGAGTACTTCATGGCGTCACTCATAGCGCTGCCACTCATTGAACGGACCGGTCGGCGGAAGCTGATGATAATCGGTGCCTTTGGGATGATGGTCTCGATGGCAATTCTAGCTGGCACTGTATCCACGGGCGAAATAATGGAAAATGGAGCACCTAAGCTGGAGACACAATATGGTGTCACGGCAACTGTGTTCTTATTTGTTTTCAATTCCTTCTTCGCCATTGGCTGGCTCGGAATGACCTGGCTGTATCCAGCCGAAATCACAAACCTTCGCATTCGCATTCAGGCCAATGCCCTGTCCACCAGTTCCAACTGGATGTCCAACTTCCTTATTGTCATGATCACTCCACCCGCTTTCGCGAACTTGGGATACCAGACATACATAATTTTCGCGGTCTTCAATGCTGCACTTATTCCGTGCGTTTATCTCTTCTTCCCTGAGACCAAGGGCCGCACGCTTGAAGAGCTGGATGTGGTCTTCGCAAGTGCTAACGCTCAGGGCATCTCGCCTGTGAAACAGAGCTTGCAGATGCCGAAGTTGGCTGGTGACAGTCTAGACAGAGAATTGGCGCGCTACTTTGGTACGAGTAGTGATGAAGAGACTTCGAGGGAGAAGTAGATGGTATTCTTATTGCGACCTTGTGTTGGTCATTGGGCATCGGTTAAGAGGCCAGCAATTTCTTTAGTTCAATTTTGTGGAAAGAACACTCTACCTTTGGTTGATAGCGATGTTGGGCTTATACTGGTGAGAAGTCCAAAATACTTGTGTTGTTTCCCCAGCTTTAGTCGATAGACATAGATTGTGCTTTGGCAGTACTTACTATAGATCTCTGGACATAGTCAAATAGGAATACTTTAACATGAAGCTATACAGAAAGGATATATCGCCCACATAACTCCCCAGCCTCGCTCAGAAGTTCTAAACCCTCTATTATGCACCCTAAGCAAAATCCCACTCATACCCCATCAACCCCGTCCGATCCCAACACCCAACATACTCACACTCCAACTCCCCATCCTTCAAAATACTCGTCTCAACCCACAAACAAAGCTACCCCCAGTCTCAGCCAACTCCCCACCAGCTCCACAAGACTTCAAAAACTCCCTCCTAAGCAACACATGCTCTTTACACCTCCTCCCCACCCGCTCCATACGCTCCATATCCAGAAAATACAACAACTGCACCTTCCGATTATAACTCGGCGCCTCAGGCTCCCCATCCCGAAACCTCCCACTCCGCAGGTCATAACACACCCGCATCTCAGGAAGCCCTGTCTCGGGCCCCGCAGACTGTAACTCATTCATCCAGTGCAGGTAGGCAAGTCGAACCTCTCAAACCACGTTTCCCGTTCAACAGTCATAAGATTAGAATGATCTTGTCCTTCGACCACGAAACAGAGATTCTCAGGGAACTGGGTCATATGAACTCGACCATACCTTATAGACCCAGTACTAACCTTCCTCTTCGGTGTTTCCTCCACCGGCTAGGAAATCTCCCTTCCGGGCCAGTAGCAGACGCAGTAGCAGGTCTATGGTTATAATAACATCCCCAATACCCAATTTTATCCGAGATAGGAATATAATCTCCCAAGCAACCCATACCGGGGCTTATGGGCTTGTTTGTACTGTTCTGGTTTCTTTCGACTGCCACGGTGATGGTTTCTCGGTATATGCCTGCGTCTTCGGGGAGGGTGTTCCAGAAGGTACGTACTGGGGTGCTGTGCCACCATTTTTCGTAGAAGGTTTTTGTGGGCTAGTAGGTTAGATGGACTGTTGTTGTTAAGGGGCCGGGGCCAGGGTGGGTTAGGAGTGTGGTGTTTTTGGACGGTAAGTGTGGTGTTAGGAGGGTCGTGAGCTGGGTACTCAAGGGCGAGGAAGTGTGTTTAGTGTGGTGTTAGATGCCGAAGATGGTGTAGACTACCGATGAGGTTTCTTGGGGGGTTAGGACGTACATTGTGTAATTGTGATTGTGATTGTTATCGGTCTTATGATTTGGGGTTTGGTATCGAGTGGTGTGTTGGATAGGTTATGGAGGGTGGTAGGTGGTGCGCTTGATATACTTTGTTTTTCGAGGTGATATGGAGATGGCGGGGTTTTGCACGGTGATTGAGTCTTCGGGGTTATTGGGGTACCTTTAGGCTGTCTGTTGTACGTGTCTTGGAATATCTCATTCTGCTGTGCGTTCTTGTGCATATGTAGCCTTTTGTTCGGTTTACTCCATGATGCCATGTAGGGTAGTACTACCCATGGGCCCAGTTTAGGACGGCCAGCTTTTGCAGAGGGTTACAGAGATATTGTCGGGCTGTAGAAGACTATCCACAGGCGATTCTCATTACTTAAGTAATGTCATAATGAAATACCAGTCTCAGTATAAGCCGATAACCAGATGTGGGGGGTTACAAATACCACGGCGCACACACATCTAAGTGACTTGAGACTCCACAACAAAAGGACACATACACAAACAGGACACGATGAAGAATAAGCCCATCATAAAATCTCGTCTCAAGGCTACCCAGCCTGACGTCTATGTGTTACCCAAGAATCAAGCAAGAAGCAAGAAAGATGCCAAGTCCAGGAACCCTGTTCCTTGGGCCAGCAGGGAATGGGGTCTGCAATGGATCGGGAGATGTGTCCTGGGCTACATCCATTCTTAGTCCTTTCTGCAAACCCAGAAGTCAGGTTGCTATCACCACACAACAACTGAAGAAGCGGCCGAGAGACGAAAAGGCCAATTGATCGACCCGGTAGACTCAAACTCCGAGTACGATCCGTGCCGTTCTGCATACCCCATCCGATCTTATCTAAATAGGTTTATATTTTGTTCAAAAAAAGCTACGAGGGCCCTTTCTTGCCTTTTGAGGTGATCAAAACGCCATATTCTTTCGCGTACGCTCTCGCAGGCTCGTTTACTTTCCCCTTTACAACCCTGCTGCCCAGCGCCGGTACATCTTCCAGCACCACCACCTACTGCACGGGCAAAGCCAAATACCCCGTCTTACCTAGAGCACCGGGGTATCGTCCTTTACGGTCGGTGATCAATTAGGAAAATCATAACAAAAAAAAAGCTGGTCCATTAAATGCACAACTGAAGCATAAAGCGTCTTAAATGGGTCCAGCGGAGTGGGCCGCCACTATTTTCTCGCTTGAGTCTAGTAAGAAAGCTGGACACTCCTCCCACCTATCACAATGCCCCATTTATACGAATGGTTTATTAGACCAAGACATTGCCAAGGTCGGAGAAGTTCAACAATCATTTCCTTTCAGGGGAAGATCTCCCCAGAGTTTCTTGTCTATCAGAAACACGTACGGGTCGCGCCCAGGATGTATCCCTCGCTCGCTGGGTGGCCATTGCTCCTGCTGCTTCCCGGGTGTTTGATCGACGGTAAGTTACCTACCCCTGGCAATGTCCTCCAGATTGTCATTCTAATACTCGCTTTAGTGGCCACTGCGCGGTTATGCCGGGGCTCATTCAACGTGACCCGCTTGGAGGATGTGGAATCGCTGTTTCAGGGCTGTACGCATGTGCGCGGAGACATCACGATCACTGACACATACTCTGGGGCGTTAATACTACCCAACCTGAAAACCATCGATGGGAAACTCGACGTACAGTATATCACGTCGCGGCCGGGGATGGGCAATTCGACACCCACCCAAATCACATCTCTGGAATTACCAGACACCCAGTCAATTAAAAATGTGGCCATTGCGAATATTACAACCTTAAAAACCATATCTATGCCTCGGCTTGAGAGTGTGTCGCACTTCGCTATTTACCAACATGGCATCACCACCGACACTCTCGACCTTCGTTCGCTACGTGAGGCTTCCTACTTTTATCTTGCTGGGGGCTTCTCTAGGTATGGACACAATACTCACGTAGTTGTGATACCGGGGAATGAGTACTGATATGCGTGGCAGTGTGAACGTGGACTCTTTGCGAAACGTCTCTCGGTTTCTTGATATCTATGGTCCGGCGGTTGGCGCAGAAAGAGAGGATACTGGGAAGCCTCTACAGCTCACATTCCCGTCTCTAGTATATGCATATCGTTTATTAGTTGAGGGGAGAATCTCCAAGTACGCGCAGCCTTCCATCCGTATTGAGCTTACCTGTCATGTGGTCTTACATTAATCTACTCTAGAATCTCCATGCCGAAGTTGGAGTTCCTTGGCTGGGATCATAGAGATGGCGGGTATAGCGATGATGTTATGATCCGTACAAAAGAGACCCCGGGATCATTCAGCTTCCCGAGCTTGAAAAACCTGACAGGAACCTTTTCAGTCTATGGGCCGATCAAAAGGTATAGTTTCCCAGAAACAACCGCGTTAACCCTACGGTGATACTAATCGACCGACAGCCTCGACGTGAGTTCATTGCAGAGCTCAACCGTATACATGAGATTAGGCACCACCTCGCCGCTGAACCTCACCCTACCTCTCAGAAAGCTAACTTCCATCACCCTCTACGGGACCCTAGAAAGGTTTGTCCATACCATTCCCTCCCTTCCATCTGCAACCACACCAATAAATACCCGCGGCGGTCTGATGTCTAAAACAGTGTCAAATTCCCGTTCCTGAAAGATTTCAACTCCATCGGCATCCATTCGACCCTACCAGTCGGCTGCAAAAGCTTTACAACCCAGATGGAGGAGATATCGCAGTCTCTCGAGTATAAGACGGACTACCAATGCAGCGAGCCGGGCTCTACACCCTCTCTACTGGGTTTAATTGCACTTTGTATCATTCCAGTCATTGCAATTGCAGCTGCAGGGTACTACTGTACCAGAAAGAAACATGAGGATACGGAATATGAGGAAGAGAAAGCGGTTGAACGGCCGCTATCACCTATTAAAGAGGGTGCAAATGAAAAGGTGGTCGGCCAAGGATGAAAGTCGACGGAAGAAAATGTCACCGAAAAAGAAATCATAAGCAAGCCCTTTAATCAGGTCTAGATTACCCAACGGAGAGCCATATGAAAGCGACCACTCGGTTAAACTAATAACATCTGGTATTGTATACTAGCTAACCAGGGATAGTTCATTCAGACGCATTCTGTGTTCCATGTAAGCAATGCTTAAGTATACTACCTTTCTTTCGGGTTAACACGGTGCTGGCTGATTCCACTGTACAGTAAGTATGCCATGAACAATTGCAAATTTTCAAGTCTCATGCACATAGTAATGTTATATTACATGGATGAATCCTTTATAACGGCACACTTTTATCCCAACCTATTTGAACAACAAAATCAGTCCCTCTTGCGTACATACTTCGTATGTAACCCAGTCGCGACCACCACCCGGTCCCCATTTCCCTTCACCTTCTCAATCTCTACCGACACGTACGCCAGCGTTCCCCCGACTTTCATCGCCCGTCCTGTAATCTCCAGAATTTCCTCCTCCTTCGCCGACGAGAGATACGAAACATGCAGATCAGTGCTCACGCCGGTATAACTGGCGCCCTGCGACGCGATAGCCATGCCCGCCGCCCAGTCGACAAGACACGCGGTCAGCGTGCCATGTAGACCTCCTTTAGAGTTTGTATGATTCTTGGCTATTGGTAGATTGGCATGGATTGTCCCCGGCGAGGCGTCGGTGATGGTGATATTGTCCAGCAGGAGGGCGTAGATAGGGCTGTTGGCGCGTTGCGCGTCCCAGACGTTGAGGACATGGGAGAGTGTGGAGGTCATGTTGATATGTGGTTTATATGAGGATTGGGGAGTATGTTGAATGAAATATCCTGGCTGGGTGTTTCTTTACTCTTTATGGGGTTCATCGGGGCGGTGTCTATCCGAACCGATCGGATGGGGCCCGTCTGTCGGCTGTATCCGATGGATGTACTCCGTTGATCTCATTCTATACGGACACAAACGGTCTACCTCCGTGCGCTGACCAAGCTAGCCCTAAATAATTCTACACTAACAAAGGAAATTGGCACATATCCTCATCCTCCGGATCTACCTCGAAATCAAACCGCACTAGATCCTCCTTATAGGGAAACATGTATGTTGAAGTCACCCTTCACGAGACAATTAGCATATCAATCATGACTAGTCATGGCCCAAGATGAAAGCATACCAGTGATGCTCCTGACTAGCCTGATATTCAGCTAAAGCGGCCTGGCTTTCGTGGTAGCTCACGAGAGCAATCTGGAATCCTTTGCTGCGATCAATAGGGTCGGTGACGCTGGGACCCCCGACGATGAGTCTTCCCGCTTTAACGCAGGAGAGTTTCTTAAGCTTCTTCAGTTCTGTAACGAAGGTCTTCTTGTGCTCCTCGCTGACATCGGAACGGAACTTGAACAGCACTAAATGAGATGAGTGTATTAGGGGGGAATCTGTCTTTGCAAGGCTGGATGTAGTACAACTAACCGATGTGGATAAGAGTCATTGTTGTAAACCCGGTTGTCTATACTATGACGAGATAAACAGTAAATTCAACTTAGTTCATATTAAGGAATAGGATACACCAGTTTATATATGCCTTTCGGCATAGGACTGCTGTTTTCATGAACCGCGGATTGAAGCCGTCGGGTGCGGATGCGCTCCGCTCTCCCGAATCGCGGCATATAAAACAAGGCACTCCGATACTGGTATTTCGATTGAAGAACACCAGGGTAAAATTGTTATTCTTCATCATATGATTCGTCGAACCGATGGTCGACGTACAAAACAACTAACCTACCATTGTACAGGCCGTGGAATGGACAAGCCTCCCGCAGAACTTCCGTCGCATAGGCCTCTCAGAACATTCAATCATTCAGAAACGAGGGAAACCGCTGGACTCATTACTAGAAGGACCCATATACGTTTCTACACTTGATCTTCTTTTCGTCACAGACATTCCATACGGCCGTATCTGCTCCATCGACTCCAATGCAAACTGGACCCTCGTCACAGAGTACGATGGCGAACCAAACGGACTGGTATGGAACCACATCACCAAAAACATCATCATCATCGCCAATTTCAAGCAAGGAATACTCGAGCTCGATCCCACCAGCAGAGAACTACAGATCATCGCATCGCGATACCAGGGCGAGCGTCTGAAAAGAAGGCCCAATGACCTCGTCATCACCGCGGACGGCGTCATCTACTTTACCGATCAAGGGATGACCGGTCTTCAAGATCCAACCGGCAGAGTCTTCCGTGGGGGGTTCATACGACGAACCTGACGTGGGGTGGGCCGTCGATGAACGTGCTCTATATAGTTGAGAGTGAGACAGCTACGATACTGAAGGTTGACTGGCACTGTCAAGGGTGATTCATGAAACTGGCAAAGGAGTAAAAGCTTTTGGATAAAAAAATGTTGCTTTGGGAGAAAACCTAGTCTGCTGTTTCTACCGAGCAGCTTCTATCCATGCCATAATTGTAAACTTCGCTGATTCGGCTTAAATCGTAGGTTATCTGCAAAATAAACGACTAGGACTAGGACCGGATGATCGGCGTTTTGGCGCCTCTAGGCATACAGCTGTATGCGCGGCAGTGACTAGATTAAACCTTAGGAACCTCCTGTAGAAAGAGAACGCATTTTCCAGGTAATAAATCGCCTTCCATGATCGTAGCTATTGTCGCTTTTGCATTTCTTTTCAATTTTTTCAATAGCTTCAAGCTAGGGCGGTCTTGCCACTCTGAAATTTAGAGCAACTCTTCTCTAGGGTTACGGGTCTGGAACCCTGTCCAGAGGCTATTTAGTAAGCATACTCTTACCTCGGGTCTTTGATGAGAAGTTACCAATCCACCTATGGGCATGACTGAGCTTCCTAGTCCAATATAATATCTTTCACATTATAATTTTCACGGCGTCATCTAGAAATTTGAATGCCTTGGCAACTCTAGCCGCGCATCTCCGACACCCTCCCCGCCAACGCCATGGCAAGCCATCCTGGTCAACCATCCATTGATCCGGAGAATCCTCCATCCCAATCGGAATGTCCCACACAGCCTCCTACAGGGCATAGTGACCATGACGCAGCCAATTACCCGTTCTATAAGCGGAACGCCTGTACAACATGCCGACGGATGAAGTCCAAATGTGATATGGCAAAGCCTGCTTGTGGAACTTGCTCTAGGTTTAACCGGACATGCGCCTACGAGACGACGCGGAAGAAAAGCGGTCCGAAGCGAGGATATACAGCGGTCTTTGGGTCTCGATTAGGTAGGTCTCAGAAGCGGCGAAACTATACCATTAAATTATAATACTAATATTACTCGCTTGTTGAACAGCACAGGTGGAAGCGCTGCTTAGCGCCCAAATGCCTAGTATTCTCGGAAGTCAAAACCCCTCCGCCCCGCTTCCAGGTGCATGGGTAGATAGAGCTAGTCACCCTAATCTGAGCAGTACTGGTTCTTTCCAAGACACGATGGAAGAAACCGATCCCACAGCATCAAGTACCGAAAGGGCATATACAGAACCCAGCGTTGGGTTAGATATTATTAGTTTAGGGCTAGAGGAACCTCTCCCGGATCAAGATGTTATCGATGACCTGCATGTCGCCTGACTTCCCATATATCCAAGTAATATTTTGCTGATTTCTATAGGTACCGGATCTACTTTGAAGATGTTCACATCTACATGCCGATTATACATCGTCAAAGGCACCTCTCTGCGTTGAATTATGCGCCTGATTCCCGGCCCCCAGTCTGTCTTCAATACATGATCTGGTGCCATGCTGCCCTTGTCAGCGAAAAATATGATACTTTACATACAGCTTTCTACGAAAGAGCCCGCAAGTACGCCGAGGCGGATGAGATGAAAGGCTATGGAGGTGGGATCCTCTCTTTAGCACATGCTCAGACATGGCTTCTTATCACCGCGTACGAGTACAAGATGATGTTTTTTCCCAGGGCTTGGTTAAGTTGTGGAAAGGCATGTAGACTCGCAATTATGCTGGGGCTGCATCACCTAGATAGCCCAAGTCCTCAAATCAAACAGTGCTTCACACCTTCCATAGATTGGGTGGAGAAAGAAGAGCGACGGAGGGTCTTCTGGACGACCTTCTGTATCGATAAATTTGCCACCATTGGGACAGGGTGGCCTGTTGGGATCAATGAGACAGAGGTAAACTCTCCCTATGTCGTATCTAGAAGCGAATAGTGTACTAACATGAGCAGGCCATGACAAATCTTCCTGCGAGTGAGGAAGCCTTTATTACAGGCGAGTCAGAGCCAACGGTACCCCTTAGTGATGTTCTAGATGGTGAGGGACTCTCAACACTGTCTCCTTCCGCAAGCATCGCCTTCGTGTCTTGCATCTTCGGACGGATCACAAACCATCTTCGTCTCCCTCAGTCGCAGGACGACGATGATTATAGTACTGGAGGCTTCTGGCAGCGACACAGATCATGCGATGAGATTTTGCTCCATTTTGCTCTGACCATGCCAACTCATCTGCGTCTTCCCATTGGGATAGGCGATCCCAATATTATCTTTTGCAACATTGCTCTTCACACGGCTGTTATATGCCTTCACCAAGCTGCAATATTCAAGGCGGAGTGGAACAATATAACAGAGTACCCCATTGTTCAAAGCAGGTTAAGGTGCAGTGCTGCTGCACATCAAATTCTGGAGGTTATCAAGATGGTTGGTCCTGTCAACATGGGCAAAGTAAGCTTTCAGTGCTTGGTTGAGTTATCCCGCAAATAACTGACAGTTTTTAGGTGAATCCTTTTGTGTCATTCTGTCTCTATGTGGCAGCACGCGTATACGTTCAGCATCTCAAGCTTCATCCTGAAGATACAGAAGCTCATTCTGCTTTCCAATTCTTCCGCTCAGTTATCCATACCCTCAAAACTACAAATCCCTTAGCGGAATCCTTTCTCTTCCAGTTAGATGTTGACAGTGAGGGAGGGTCATTCCAAGGCCTTCGGCTACCGACAAACAATTTCCCTGTTGAGATGCTTACTCCTAGCAATCTATAGCAGGACAATATTTGTTATGTTCTCGGAAACCTGGGTATACAACAATTCTTTTATTGCCTAGAACTTATATTTTAATCTATACGTTCAATCAATCACTGTTGTATATTGTTTTACGTCCACATAATCCTTCATCTTTTCACCCTAAGGAGCTAGCATACATGTTAACATAAAACCATCATAGTCGTGATACCTCGCAAAGACATACAATTAACACGTCCAGAATAACAACCATAGCACAAGGTACAATCTGCCCTCAACCCTCTTCTCTCCCACACCAAAGAATCCCATCCCAAGACCAACATGCTAATCACCCCAAGGCTCAGACTAAAAGATGCCTAGCCTCTCCCAATTTAGTAATTATAATTAGCACATTATCCAAAATATCTCAAATCAACCAAATACCCACTACTAGAAGGAATGCAGATCCCATCTCCTCATCGACCCTCGCCACAGTACTCCGTAGAACTAGGGTTAGGGCTGTCGCCAGGCCCCACAAAATAGTGGAGAAGATTAGCAGTCGGAGCAACAATCTGTCCGACCCAGCCCTAAGAAATCTTAAATCCCTACAAGATTTATCCTCCAGACTAGCCGAATTTAGTTTGCCTTGCGGACTTCAATAACCTTCTAGATGGACAGGGATTGGATTTAGTCGAACTATTACTGCCATTTCTACCAATGGTACCGTTCTGTCTGTACCTGAACGGGCTGTGTAGATTCTTTTATGGTAATTTTCATGGTAGTAGGTGAGGGACGATCTTGTGGTGTTGATCCTTTTGTGCTGGGTTTGTTGGAGAGATTTTACTTTCTTTGTTTGGTCTTCGAACAATTGAATAGCCTATTGCAGGATTACTCCTGAGAGTGAGTGGATTCTCTGTGCTTTCTTTCTTCATAATTGGTAATTGAATTGGCCATGGCTCGAGATGCACTCTACAATTTAGTCACTATATTAATTGCTTAACCTCTACCGAGCCATGTTCATTTAGAAGTTCATTTAGTGCTACGTGGCATTACCCTCCAAAATCCATAGATAGACAGGTTTAAAGTATATATTAACTAGCCAACTACTATACAAAGCTCAGATTCCCAAAGTCCTTTTGCCAAGGCACTCAATGGGACTGAGACCCTTTCTCCAGCTGAGATCGGATGGTAGAGATAGCATCCCCAACACAAACAGCACAGTTGTTGGACTAATCAAGAATCAGCATTGGTAAAAAAAAAAAAAAAAAAACCTAGTAATATCAGTGGGCATAGGACATACCTGGCTAGGAACTAAATCGGCGACGACGCTGCTCACGCACTCAAGGTCAGATGCGATGTCTGAACCCCCGCCGACAATAGCAGCATTGCATTCCTGTACGGCCGGGATGAGTTGCTGGAAGCAGGCTTTTAACAGATGTTAGATTTCGGTTGAGCTGGTAATCATAGTGCAAAGAGACGAACCGGGGATGTTGCAGTTGCCTGTAACTAGGAGGGACTCGAGCACCGGTCCAGCATCTTGCACGATCTTGGAGATATTGAAGGCTTGGAGGATATTGTGTAGGTCGGGAGTTTCTGTCGGGGCGGTCATTGCGACGCTGGCGCAGAGAGCTAGGGCTAGAGAGGAAACACGCATGATGAAGTGGAATTGGGTAAAGTAGGTGTTGCGAGATATTATGAAAGTCTTGTCTTGTTTCCAGGAGAATATAGGCGTTGGGCGTGGCTATTTTATATACCCTTGGACGTGGCTGTCCAGTAATGCGAATGTGACACTTCCATGTAGCCAGACGCGCTGATCATATCATTTTTGGTTCCTGGATGCTGCACGTGGTGCTCCTGTTGGTGGGGAATTTGGGGAATAGTATTGTTCCTATCAGTCGAATAGTAATCATAGGGGTAGTGGCAAGGTCTTCGGGAACTCTCGGGCGTCCGTTTAAGCCTTGTCTGGCCCTATCTCTATGAACAATTTAAAAGGGGTTTGTGGGTCAACCGTGGGTCATCTTTCCCCAGTACCTCCGGCCATTGCAACCTCATGTTTTATAGTTGGAGTCTAGAAGGAACTAATAGGTGGAGTACAGAAGATAGGAGAACATTTGCTCCTAATTGTCAAGAAAGATATCATTGTATACTACTACTAAGCCGGGTATAACGGCGTAGGCGCTTCAAAAATTAATGAGCTGGCGCGTCTACACAGCATATATCAGACGAAAACAGAAAGGCAGACTACTAAGATCGGTGCTTCACATCCAGAGTACCTAGTCATTGCAAGCGTGGGGGCATTGAACCAGCCATTAAGCAAATTCTCTTTACTCGGCTCTGGCAACTTCTCCTTCAGCATCCTTGTCCTCGCTCGTGCCACCCGCGTTGAGCTGAGCATCACCCTGTGGTAACCGCCGGTGTGACCATGGTGATTATAAGTTCCACAGCCAATGGTTTGCGATTGATATGGAGGACATGGCCGCTCGTAGGTGGGCAGGGGCAATCTCAGTGCAGTACTAAATGTTTCCCCCAAGAAACCGATTGGACAGAAAATATTGAATATGAATATAAAGACGGCTGCAACAATAGACGCGGCATGGTTTGATACAGGAAAGCTCGTGGCAGCGGCCATGGCTACCATACATATCGACATTCCAGTCCCACTTAGGACAAAGAGCCACCGTCTTCCTAGACGGTCGACTGCAAAAAATGCTATAAAAGAGCAAAGGAACTTCCAGGTAAGGGAACTGGCGGCCACGATTGCTGGGATATCACCTTGAAGGTGCAAGTTACTCTCGAAGATACTCGTTGTGTAGATTAAAATCAAATTCCCGCCCACGAGTTGTTGGAGTGTTTGTATTATGAGGCATAATGCGAACCGGTATAGGAGCCGGTTCTGATCGTTCCTGTTGAATACATCCTTAATGGAGACTTTTGGGCCTCCCTCTAGCGAATCTCTGATTCGGCATATCTCATATTGGACATGCTCATCATCGCTGGACATGCCATTGAGCTTCGCGAGGGCTTCTGCTGCATCTGTGATGCGGTGTTTCTGGACGAGCCAGCGAGGGGATTTAGGAAAGGTTAAAATGGAGATGCAGATAATGGAGCAAAGTAAAACGGGAATTGCCAGCGAAACCCGCCACTGCAGTGGTGGTAAGGGGGCCTTACTGAAGCCTACGTTGATCCAGCTGGAGAGTAGAAACCCCATGCAAATAAAGATGCCAGCGGTAATGACCTTACGTCCACGGTTACTAGCAGAAGAGCTTTCCGCTTGCCACAGTGGCACAATAACACTCAATTGGCCGACCCCGGCGCCCAGTATGATACGTCCCACGGTAAACTGACCAAGTGAAAATGCCGTGCATTGGAGAACCTGACCAGCTACGGCGCAGATCCCAGCGACGAAGATGGCCTTTCGACGGCCAAGTGCATCACCAGTTATGGAGCAGGACAATGCACCAACAAGGGTTCCTAGTTGTAAACAAGCATTGATGAGACCCTGGATGGTTGAATTCTCTGCCTTCTTGGCTCCATGTGTGTTGACGGTGTCAATCTGGGGAAAGTAGCGGATCACATCCGGGAGATCGAGGAGCGCCGAAAGGCCAGCTTGGTTGTAGCCGTATAGGATAAAAGCTGGAGCTATAACAAGAAATATTTGTGCATACTGGATTGTCCTCGCTGTCTTCCAGAACATAGTGCACGAATTCGGTAGAGAAGGCGGATCTGTCAATTTGAAAGGGTATCAAGTGGTGGGAAGATGGATGGACGTGGCTCAGCGCACGACGTGGGCTTTTATGTGAACACAGGAGAGGCTTGGGTGCATAATGGAATCAGAATTTTATTAATAGCCTGTTTCCTAGGGGGTAAATTGACCTAACCCTGCTTGACAAAAGGCAAACCAAAGACCTGCGGATGACATCCGAACCCCATAGTGTTTGTTTCGCGCCTGCACCCCTAATATGGACATTGATTAGCCTCAGTTGGCTCTAACACAAATCACGAACTCCTGTTCTCCTTTCCCTATATATTCAATTGCGTGGGATAATCGGGTCAGAATATGATATAGCCTGGCGGTCTGCGCATGAATCAATTGTTAGGTATATATTCCTATGCGTCACCGTTATGTTAAAAACCAGGTGAGTACAGATATAGGTCTGGACATACCTCACTTAGACATGATCAACCGGGTGTTGCGTCGGCTCGCTTCCGCAGGCCGACGGAATAACTCCGTCAAACTCACAGTTCGCGGGCTATGTGCGCAGTTCCATGATGAGTGCTAGTTATCAGCATAGCTGGAAGAAGATGAGCTGTTGGTCTTCATTATTCCTTGTATACCTTCCTCCAAACGTTCGTGGATGGGTTGATGGTCGACGTTATGTGTCCTTTGTTTACGCGGTGTCACCTGGTCAACTCCCACGGGGATTTTGTGCCTGATTCGACTGGCCGAAACCAGGTACCTACTGTAGCCTTAGGCCTCAGGGAACACAACCAATCAATACGGTGACCACACGTTGTCAGCCTAACGGCTCAGCACTTGCATTTTGTCCCACGCTATCCTCCTGTTATGGCTCTTTTTTCCGTTAAGAAGGAAGCCGCTAAGGAAGCGTCGAATTCTCCAGCCAGATCGCAATGGGAACAAGAGGCCTTGAGATAGTGCGCTTCCATAGGCGTTACTACGTTCGCTACCACAGGAACGACAGCTACTTCGAAGGTGTCGGCGCCAAGATTGTCGCGAGCATCCCCACAGACCCCGATGAATACCATAGTACGCCGGAAGGGATAATCCGTGCCAGACAGTAAGCTAACCAGTTGCAGAATGGCTCCAGGCAATGCGAGCCGAGTATGCGGCCAAAGAAAGTGCTCTTGAAACACATGTCTACGAGATTCGCCACGGTTTCAAACCTGACTATTCGCAGTTTCGTGAGTTCGTGACGCTTCCTTCGGAGCTCCCGCGGCTGCGTGATGATTTCGAGTACATTTACATCATCAACCTCGACCATGAAGTTCTTACCATGAACCACAGCATACACTGGAAGCTGGGAAATATCCCGCGTCAGGACGAACTATGGCTTCGCGCCATCGCGGACAGCATCTATATGTACAAGCCCACCATCTCCCTCGATGTTTGCCCGGAAGAGCATATGGACTCGTTGGCTTTGGAGCTTCCAAAGCGAAAACGGAAGATCGGATATGACTTTCGCGTCGTAGTTCCGAGGACTAACATCGCGGAGGCGCGAAAGACGTTTCTTACACGTCTTCTTGCCAGTACTCTTATTCAATATCAGGACGAGATCATTAGATTCGGAAGGGAGTGGGGCCCGGACTCGTTTCCCTTTCGCGAGATGGCTTTTGCTCTTGTCTCAATTGCCTCTGGCCAGGCCAAATTCCATTCTTTTCCTTCTCAGCAGTGTAATCCTCGAGCTTGTGGAGCGTCAGACTGCAAGTTGAACCACTTGAGCAAGTTACCTGGATGGCTTGACGAAGAGTGGGCTGGCGATAGCGCTCCGTTGCTGGAGTTTGGATCCCTGTCCCATCGACCGGGCGAGCCTCCAGGGGCGTCGCCCACGAAGATGATATACTGGCTCGAGGACGTACTTGTCAGTCTTACACTGGTGATTGACGGTAAGGCTATCACGGAGGCCGTTAACTGGGGCATCGAGCAGGGACGCACCAGCTTTCAGATCGTCGTCCTATCGCTCTTTAAAGCGGCTTTTGCGGAAGTCTTTCTCGGTGACGATGGGGAACCATTTGTCGAAGTCAGCCGCGCCGTTGATCTCTCACCTCTGCGTGCAAATTATTGTGTAAGCACACATCCACGCGATCGACCAGAGCTAAAACCAGGGATGAAGACCCAGCGCCAGTTCGGTGAGCTCATTATGAACTCGAACTGCACAGGGACAGTCCAGAGACTACGAAGTCAGTTCCCCGGGCTCGCGGCGCTCGTTAACTTCTTCGAAGTCGCCGGGAACCGCCGCGCAGCGTCGAATTCGGAAGGCATTCTGCCGCCAGAACTGTACTACCGGATTCTGGACTTTGTGGACTACGATACGTGGAAGACCTGTCTACTCGTATCGACAATGGTTCGTTCATGTTGCCTCCGCAAGTACAGGCTTGATGATCGCATGAGCATTGTGGCAGGGCCTTTTGTGAGGCTACAAAAGTACCACAAGGAGCGTCTGATGTCCTTCGACTTCCAAAACATGCAAACGGGCAAGATCCTTCCAATGATGGAGGTTCCGCGTAACATCTGGATGAGGGAGTGCAACTGGATGCCGGTCATTGGCAGCGATAGAAAAGCGCTCATGTTGGATGTGGTCATTCAGTTTGAGCCGGCGGAGAATGTGCCAGTGGAGGCCGACAGCGACGATGAATCTTATTCTTTACGGTCAAAGTAACGGATTTCATGAAAAATTTGGGGATTGGGATAATGAGACTTCATTTATGGTATGCTGGTTTGTGCATCAATCTCTCGCGTTTCGTCTTCTCATGCGTTACAGATGGCGGTGAAACTCTTCGTTGATAGCATCTGCCGTCTGATTGTCTGCCACTTCTTCTTTCCTTGAGCTTTGTACCACTGATCGCTTTGATGGTGCTGACACTAATCATGTATGTCTCCAATTCTCATATGACCTTAACTCAGAAATTTCTCTAGTTCTGGTACCAAGGTATATAGGTTTTCCACGCCGTCGACCCGTACACTTTCTAGGTAGATGGTCAAGAACCTTGGTCCCGGCATCTCCATCCACATCTAATTAGAAGGCTATATAGGAATCCACCGTCAACAGGTTCAACGCGACATCAGAGGCCAGTTCCTCAAGGTACTGATCCCCTCCAATCCAAGAAGCAACTTGAAACCACCAACTGCCCCGTCCAAAACGCATTGCCGTTGTAAACTCCCAGTATTCAGGATACCAGCCTGCGGATTCCCAATCCAAAATCCCAGATAAATGGCCTTCATCATCGACGATGATATTATGGGCTTTGAAATCCCCATGGGTAAACACAATCCGATGTGAACGTTGTTGTAGCTTCTTGGCACATAACAACGTCTGCTCGTATTCCGCATGCGATTCAAATGCATGGCTCGAAGCAGAACTAAAGAGATGATCATGAAATTCCCTCTCACTTGTGAAAGGACCCATGATGTGATCAGGGACCCGTGAGCTTGGTATAGAGGTTCCAATTGGAGAAGAGATAGGACTTTGGTCAGGTGGGTACCATGAACGCATAGAATGTACGCATGTCTTTAATTCCTCCAACCATGGACCCTCAGCATCTATTTCTAACTGGTAGCTTGAGTTTTCGAGGGGCACACCGGGCAGCCTCGTCATTAAAATGGAAAAAGTCCGGTTATAAGGAGCATTCGGATGCTCCCCGCAACATAATAATTTCGGGACAGGCATGCCAGCGGCTCTCGCCATCTGCATTGCAACAGCTTCCTCCTGGTTCGCTCGATCCGTCCATTTCAGAACGAGACCGAAGGGTAATTGTAAGATATTGACATCGAATGCAATATTGGACCAGGAGCAATACCATTGCGATAGGTAAAATAGCTCCTTGTGAAGGATGCCCCAGGCTATTCGAGCAGTTTTGCTTGGTACCCGGGGTACTGGGGGGGGGTGCTCTGTGAAATTGCACTTTGCATTGGCCGCGACCAAGTAAACTCTGGTCGTAAGACGGATGGAATATACAGGCTAGCCATCTTCAGGATCAGATTGAGTTATCAGAAACAAGAAGACGGCGTCAGTCAGGATGACGGTGAGAACCGTTTACGTGCAATTTTCTTGTCGAGAAAATCGAAGGGGGCGCGTAGCATTCGCGGAAAAGGGAAAGGAAAAACAGTCGGAACGAATGCGTAAACAGGAACGCTAGACACAATGGCACGCCTCATTTCAAGATATAAAATATTCTTTTGATAGCAAATAAAATTGGATTTTATTTGACCTATACAAATAAATTATTAGAGGCGTGTTAAGTCGTGATGGAGTATTTTCGTCAGGCGGGAGATTAAGGATCCCCAATGCTTTATATATATCAGTTCTACGAATATCCAGTAGAATATTGAAGCCGAGCATTCGCACCAACCTACAACGCTTGTAACTTTGTATAAGGTAATTGGAATGGAGAAATATTTGTACTTGAAGCGGTATAAATCTATAGTTAAAGCGCCTTCCCTTAGATAGTCTAACAGTCAGTTTATACTCGATGAAAACAATAGACACTATAAGGGTTGGAGATTCTAATTTTCAATGAATTTGTACAATAGATTCAGTATGAAAAGTAGCAATCAATAACCAGCGGTTGTGTAGTGTAATGGTTATCACAGCGGATTCTGATTCCGCTAATCCCGGTTCGATCCCGGGCACGACCTCGTTTGATTTCTTTTTGCGTATTGCTCGTCCTGCCTTATATATATACAAGGGTGAATCTCCAAGATTCTACTTTTTCTTAAAATTTTTTTCTCATTAAATCTACTATCTGTCCCGAGATTCGGAAAGGGCCGCTCCGGATTATCTCCGTCTGCACGTAAATCTAGCCCGCTGGACGTCGGCCAGCCGGCAAACCACATGTATCCCGCGTTCGCCACGGCCCACGAACCCTAAGCCGAGAAGCAAAACAGCATTCATGCCCAACCCGCGGGCAAGTCAAGTGCGATAATGTAGAGTGTGGATCCCTGTCGATCAAACTCAATCCGATTGACAAGGATGTACTCAGGGTCCATGTGTCTATGGCCATTGTGCTCGGCGAAGCTTGGCCGATGGCTACCAGATGGGCATGCTAGATTTGGTCTGCAGTTTGATGTGTTGGTCTTCATCCTATTAAGACCAAAGTTGTGTAGGTAAGACTACATATGTGATACATACCGAAATTTATATATGTTGCTATTCTATTGCTTGTCTCGTATTTCCCGGGTGACACCGATGACTGATTCTTTCTCAGTAGCATGGCCACCCTACTTAGTAGTCTTGCTACTCCATAACAACAGATAAACTTCAATCTTAAGCACGTCAAACAGGATCTGCATTCAAGCACTTCGCTGCTGCTTTGACGTTGCGAAATGGTGCCAAGAGAAGTGGCCGATGTACTCCGAGTCGGCCATCGGCATTCGGCGAAGCTGGACGGAGTACCTATACTATGATTCATACGGTGGATTCGTACTCAGCATATGACAGGGAAAATTTTCACGATGAAGAATCGGATAGAAAGAAAATGCTGAAGAGACAGTTGTTGAACAAGGGTATGATTGGTCCAAGCACCGTATACTCTCGTGGAACTTGATGGCGGCATATGCGGCGGTTTGATAATGAGAATCAGAACCACGGTCTGGAAGCGCCTTAGTCGCAAGGAAAGAGAGAACATTAGAGACTAGATTTACCTGAGGTAGACATGGGTCTCGTTGGAAGACATCATATAAAGCTAGGCAGAGTACGAAGGACTATTATTTTCTCCTTGTTGTATAGACTCATTATTACTTTTAGACCTACACATAGACTTTGTACTGCATACTGAATGGACCAACTTGAGCTCGTACCCTCCCATCCCGCCTGGTCCTACCCAGAAGGTGGGCTTCGGGCCAACCTCGTCGTCCTGGGCAGCTTCAGCTCCATCATGGGCGGCCTGGGCTTGATGAACAGTATCGGCATCTACCAGGCATGGATCTCAACGCACCAACTATCCCACCTTAGTGAAAGCCAAATAAGCTGGATCTTTGGCATATACAACTTCCTCGTCTTTTTCTGTGGCATCCAGATTGGCCCAGTCTTTGACGCCAAAGGGCCCCGTCTCCTTATGCTCACCGGCTCGATCCTCCTCATCCTCACCCTCGTCCTGGTAGGATTCTGTCAAGAATACTGGCACTTCCTAGTGGTGATCGGTATCATCGGTGGAGTCGGAACGTCATTCATCTTTATCGTTCCTGTTGCAACAATCGGCCACTTCTTCAGTGTTCGCCGAGGCGGCGCAACTGGTTTGGCCATGTCTGGTGGAAGCATCGGCGGTGTGATCTTCCCATTAGTGTTGGAGTACCTAGGCCCTCGCATCGGATTCGCTTGGGCAACAAGAGTGATCGCCCTTATTACCCTTATTCTCCTAATTCCGGGATGTCTCTTACTCAAAGCTCGTCTTCCGCCGAAGTCATCTGCTGCCACCTCCCTTCTCCCCGATCTTAGAATCCTAAAGGATCCAGCCCTAGCCCTCACCACCCTCGGCGCCTTCTTCATCGAATGGGGCTTCTTCATCCCCCTCGAATACATCACCTCGTATTCCCTGACTTACGGGATCTCCAGCCGTCTAGCGTATCTGATGGTAGTCTTCCTCAACGCCGGCTCATTCCCCGGTCGCTGGTTACCGGGTATTCTGGCCGATCGAATTGGCCGGTTCGAAATGTTGACGTTGACCAATATCTTCTGTCTCATTGCGGTGTTAGGTGTTTGGATGCCGGCGAATGGAAACGTGGTTGCGACGGTTATATTTTCTGTGACGTTTGGTATTGGGTCGGGGAGTAATATTAGTCTTGTTCCGGTTTGTGTTGGCGAACTGTGTCCCACGGAACAATATGGACGGTTTTATACTACTGTTTATACGATTGTAAGCGTGGGGTAAGTTCATATCTCCTCCTTTTCCTTTTTAAATACACGGCTAACTGGCTTAGGGCGTTGACGGGAGTTCCTATCGCGGGTGAAATTATTCATCGGTGTCATGGGGAGTACTGGGGCTTGATTGCGTTTGCTGGGTGTGCTTATGCTGCTGGCTTGGTTTGTTTTGTAGGCGTGTTAGTGTTGAAGCGGAAAAAGGGGAAGAGTACTGTGTAATTAACGAAATGATTAATGTAGATAATGAATTGATTTTGCCTTTGAAATTCATATTGAAAGTGTTGAAAGTAAGGAGTGTAGAAGATGTAAGATTATTAAGAGTGCTATTATTTGCCCTAAACAGCACTGCTCAGCTCAACTATCAACACCACCTTGTCAATCTTGAAAGCATATTATGTCCCTTAAGATAGATTATTGGATACTGGCAAGTTTGAACTGCTTAATGTAAACCCTGGTATATTAAAACTCTAGTAACTGCGCGGAAGTTGAAGCACCTTCTCGCTCACGTAGTTCAAGATCATCTCCCGGCTTACTGGTGCAATCCGAGGCACTAGACACTCCCGCAGATATCTCTCCACATCATACTCCATCGCATAGCCCATTCCTCCATGACTGAGAACTGCCCGTTCGCACGCCTTGAATGCTGCTTCCGCGGCAAGATATTTGGCGCTATTACACGCCACGCCTACAGAGTGGAACGGAATTGAATCATCCGTTTTGGAGGCATCGTACAAGCGCGCCGCGTGGTATGTCGCCAGCTTAGCAGCTTCTAACTGCATATACGCGTCCGCTAGTGGATGCGCGATTCCCTGGTTTTGTCCGATCGGCCTCCCGAAAACTACCCGGTCGCTTGCGTACTGTGCAGCGCGTTCCAAGGCAGCGTATCCGAGACCCAACGCCTCACCCGCCAGAAGACATCGCTCCGCATTCATGCCATGGAGAATGATCTTGAATCCCTCGTTCTCTTGACCGATCAGGGTGCTTTCAGGGATCTCGTAGTTGTCGAAGAACACTTCGTTGGCGTCGACTGCACGGCCTCCCATCTTCTTGATTTTGCGCATATCCAGTCCGGACTTATTCCGGTCCAGGTCAATACAGAATAATGACAGGCCTTGACTCGACTTTTTTACTTCTTCCAGGGGCGTTGTTCGTGCTAGGAGGATCATTTTTGAGGCAACTTGTGCACAAGTAATCCAGATCTTTTGGCCGGAGATTGAGTAGGTTTGCTTCTCTGGGTTTTTAGTGGCGAGGGTCTTTAGCTTTAACGTCTCCAGACCGGTGTTCGGTTCTGTCACGCCAAAGCATGTCCGCCAGGTGCCATTGATGATCTTAGGGATAATCTCTTTGAGTTGCTGGTTGGTACCGAATTTTGCCAGAGGTTGCGTGGCATACACATTTGCATGGATGGATTGAGCCCCGGCCATTCCAGCACCAGATTGCGTGATGGTCTGCATCATCATTGTTGCTTCAGAGATACCTACGCATATGTCAGTACTGTGACACTATATTGGATTTCTTCAAAGCATGGACTTACCGAGCCCAGCTCCCCCGAGCTCTTCGGGTAGCGCAATCCCTAACCACCCGTCCTTAGCCAGTGCGGCATGGAAGTCCTTCGGATCGCGCTCATTTTGGTCACACTCTTGCCAATATGTGTTTGGAAACTTAGCACAAATGGCCGAAATCGCTTCGCGAATGGTTAACTGCTCCTCGGTGAACCCCGTCAATTCCATCAATGGCCGCCGAGCGGAGGTGGAGAACCTCGACCGCGGTGTCGTCCATGTTGCTATCGGGCTGCGTGGCAGCAGTCTCCCAACGGCTGGACTGATTCTGGAGGATAATGTTTTCTGAGCGCAAAGTCGCGACATGACGAATGGATTTACAGATGAAGTAGTCACTCGAGATGTGATTGGGAATTATAAATAAGCGGTGTTCGCGGCGCGAACCACGTACCCGGCATAAACCCGCTCATCGGCATGGCATATAACCGTCGAATAACCGCCAAATCCCACCGGCCGATCAGGCCGAGGTAGGTCACTATTAAATTGATGTATCCACTGAAGAACTGATCTAAAACCGAAGTCTTGTCCATAGACATATTTCTGTCAAGATAATTGTTCATAAGTTATCCCAGAATGGCTCCCTGGCGGCCGCTATCTCAGGCGTTGTATTCTCGGATACCAGGCGCTCGCAGCGTTTCAACCCAGACCTCACCTAAAGGACCCCTCTCTGGTATTACAGTGGTTAGCCTTGAACAGGCCATTGCAGCTCCATTTTGTACGCGGCAGCTGGCAGATCTTGGGGCCCGCGTCATCAAGATTGAGCGACCTGGTGTCGGGGACTTTGCACGTAATTACGACACTCGGGTCAATGGTCTTGCATCGCACTTCGTCTGGACAAATCGGTCGAAGGAAAGTCTCGCGTTGGATCTCAAGAAGCCACGCGACCATGGGGTCTTGATGCGCTTGCTGGGTAAAGCAGACGTCCTAGTTCAGAACTTGGCTCCGGGAGCTAGTGCACGGCTAGGACTGTCCCATGAAGAGCTCAAGGCGAAGCATCCGTCACTGATTGTGTGCAATATCTCTGGATACGGACCAGATGGTCCGTATCGCGATAAGAAGGCCTACGACTTGCTTATACAAAGCGAGGCAGGCATGCTCTCTGTTACAGGGACCGCCCAAGAGCCTGCTAAAGTCGGCATTTCCATCGCGGATATTTCTGCCGGAAGCTACGCGTACTCTAACATTTTGGCGGCTATCATCCAAAGGGGAAATGACCCGGAGAAGCGTGGGTGTAACATCGATATCTCTATGTTGGAGAGTATGGTCGAATGGATGAGCTTTCCGCTGTACTATACCTACCAGAACGCACCTAGACCGACACCAACGGGAGCCTCGCACGCTGCAGTCTACCCGTATGGGCCGTTTGAAACTGGAGATGGAAAGTCTGTCATGCTGGGGATCCAGAATGAACGTGAATGGGTCAATTTCTGCGAGAAAGTTCTGTCTTTGCCAGACTTGATGACGGATGAACGGTTTGTCAACAACTCCCTTCGATCGCAGAATCGTGATGCGCTTAAGGAAATCATTTGCGAGGCTTTCTCATCGTTGACAGCGGAGAAAGTGGTCACCCTCTTGGATGAGGCCGCCATCGCCAATGGTAAGGTCAACGATATGCAGGGTGTTTGGGAACATCCACAGCTCAAAGCGCGTGGCCGGTGGACTGAGGTTTCCACTCCGGCTGGCACAGTTCCGGCCTTGCTGCCACCAGGACTAACGCAAGGGGATGCTGGTAGATTCTCGGCTAGAATGGATGCAGTTCCGGATGTCGGAGAACATAACGCGGCGATCCTGGCCGAGTTGGGGATCGAAGATGCGGGGGAGGATTTATAATGCACAAGGCTTGCAATAATTGCCGGTCGGCGTGTAGAATTTACGCCGACCGCCAAATGCCAAGACACATATAGCCGACTTGCCTCATTTACTTCCCTCGTTGTTTCCTCTCCCTTATGCTCTTCTCATTTCAGTCGTGTATTCTTTAACTCGCAACTATAAATCGTACTATAATAATATAATGACGCCTGAAGCCGACTCGGGTCGGTATCCGACCAGGAAGCGTGCCCGACAGGCGTGTCTTCACTGCAATCGGCGCCGTATCCGCTGTAATGTCCTCGAGACACGACCTTGTCATAACTGCGTGTCTATGAATGTTCCCTGTGAAGTGGGGGTCTCCAAGCGAGGAAAGTAAGCTTGATCCACATACAATGGACCCATGTTTGTACCGAGGAAGTAGACATGCCAATATGTTGTTACAGGTATCCTCGCAAGAAGGCTGTACGCCAGTCGGGGACTCCACACGAGGGAGATTCCATAATCTCAGATTCGACTGTTTCTGCAGATCATAGCATTTTCCAGCCAGGTGACAGTTCGATTGTGCCTATCGATGCATCGAATTCTCCTGATCAGCGTCATCATCTGGGACAGCGGGGCAGCAGTGTGACGCATAGTCGGAATAGCTTTGGAACTTCTGGGATATCCCCAGGAGATGTGACAAGCGTTTCTCATCAGACCGTGTTTCTAGGAGAATCAAGCCCTCTGACGTGTGTGATTGATGAGGGTCGGCGGTCACCCGAAAAGGGACCGGCAAACGCTATGCAAAATACTCGCCTCCACTATCCCATCCCAGAGAGGCTGGACGCCAATAGTACACGCGATGAAGCTCTTCGCGCACACAGGCGAAAGGTAGAGGAGCAGCTGAATGCTGACGGTGCATTCTCCTACCCCCCAAAAGACACTTGCGCGATACTGCTGAGAGCCTACTTCACATGGTTTCACCCATGCTTTCCCATTCTGGACCGCTTGGCGGTCCAACAGTCATATGCCCGAGGCGATATTTCTCACCTTCTGCTGCAGTCGATGCTCTTCATTGGAGTTAGTCTTTGCACTGACGAAGATTTTGCGCGCACAGAATTCTCTATTCGATATCGAGCTAAATTTCTCTTTTATAGTCGGGCTAAGGCCATATATGATGCCGACTGGGAGTCGAACAAAACTACAAAGCTGCAATCATTGTTCTTGCTGAGCTCTTGGCGCGGAGGCCCTTCCGAGGAACGTGATACGCGGTTTTGGCTGGGGGTCGCTATCAGCCTGGCTCAAAAGCGTGGCATGCATATGATGTTAGTTTTAGAACAATGGAGAATTATGGCGCTGCTGACTATCCTAGGTCCAAATTACCATTCCCGTCTGCGCGGGAAGAGAAATTATGGAAACGAATATGGTGGACCCTTTATGTGTGTACCTGCTGTACTCTCTCTGGACAACTCTAACATAAAGGAAGATACGCGACCAGCAGAGTGCAGCAGCCTTGGGTCTTCCGCCTCGGATACGAGACGAGGACTGCGATGTTGCAATGCTTGAGCCGAGCGATATCCGTGAAGACGAAGCAGTGGATGATGCATATGTGTTTGGAGCACAGAGAGACGAAGATATAGTCTATCCGGCGGAAATGGCTAAGTTAGCGAGGATATGTATGCTCCCTTCACTGTCTTTGTGGCGCCCATGCTAAGAAGACAGTGCGAACCATTGTCTCGACACAATATCTTCCTATGCAGTCCGATATCGATGAATCGTCGCGCACAAAGTTACAGCAAACATTATGCGAATGGGAATCATGCTTACCTGCAGCCCTGAAACTAGAAAGTGCAACGTCCCCGAGAGCTATGTTTTTGACTGGTTTGTTGCACATGACGTATAAGTATGTCGCTTGCTTGGTGGTTTTTCTCCTGAAGGCTTTCTGACTTTTCAGTAACTTGTACATTCTCTTATACCGATCATTGTTCCTTAATTCTTCCAATCCTCCCGTGGATAAAGCAGGCCAGGTTGCGCTGGATGCCGCCACTAGGAGTACCAGGATTGTTGAGGACATGCTGTCCCATAACCTCGTCCAACATGGGCCTACCCATCTGTAAGCTTGACTTGCTCTCACGTGCTATTGCCAGCCACGTGCTAATGTAATAGCATCACCCATACATTCTCAACCCTGTGTATCCATACTATCCACTGTCGCCGAACATCCGGCACGGCTAGGAAGTTGGCTGAACACCGCGCAAAACTCTCCCTTCTTGGGCTCCAGGAGCTACAGAAAACATGGGATATAGAAAACTGGGTACTGAATCTCTTCTTCCGATGCCTGGATGATAGCACCGCGCGTACTCTCCGGTTGACAGACATTGTCGCACCAGCAGGCCAACCAGTAAACCATATTGAGACTACAAATAAAAGTGCCCATGCCGATCAAGCTCAGGATCTGCCTACCCCGACTGAGGCCATGGACTCCATTCACAATGACCCTACACTCGCACCTGCCCTACAAACTTCCCCTAGCTTGGAGAATGGGGATATTACGGCGCCTGGTGAATGGTACGGATTGTTTAACTTTACTGATGATTTTACAGATGTTCTGGGAGCATCGTCCTATCATGATTCGCTCAACCTGCAAAATCTGGAATTCTTATATCGATTCCTGTAACCTTGGCCTGGTGATTGATCCACGGAAAAATTCATCAACTTCGTTAATGAATGATACAACCCAAGAACTTGCCTGTGTAACTCTCGCGGCTCCTGTAGCGATGGGCTGGCGACCACTAGGGTTCTACTAAGGCCATCACCTATGGAATGCTTCGGGCCTTCCTGAACCGATTTAACGCAGTATAATATGTCCCTTGCACGCCTCTTTCCTTCCTAGCATCTCACCATGCCTGATGTGTCTTAGTAAGATTCAGCCATCTATCAAGTCGAATTGGGAAATGAGAAAGTGAGGGACATATGGAATGCTCAGGTTATCACCTAATAGATGTCCTGTCTGTAGGTTGTACTCCTGCTCCATCGCCAACCATTCATTCTGATGTTCAAGCAGGAAAGCTGCGGGGTCTGGGCCTGGCCCGTTGATATGATCAAAAGCCTTAGGATCGGGATAGCCCTGGCAAGAGCATTCATAAAGGCTCATCCGTTAATCCCAGAGGCCCCGAAGACAAGGCCGTGTACGTTTCGGGATGTAGCGATGTCTCCCATTGTGATGGATTGGACTTTTGGTGATTCTTTATTTGCGGAACACTTGAGAAGGTTGAGAAAGACAACGTGCACTCTGAGAGGGGAAAATAGTCGCCCCTCTCCGACACTAGTAATTGACTCCAATTTCCACCTTAAGACTGCATGATGTGAGTTGAGCATAGATAGCTTATAGGACGGTGTTCAGTGCATCTCAGCCCAGGATGGGCACGATGTGCATACAGTTACAACATGGGATTTCAACCACAAGACCTTGGGTTTGTGAGCACAGTGACTATTAGTATTTTATTGACCAGCGCACTAATAAATATCTGGACTTTTGCGATTGTCGGTCGGCGAGTTTACTTATGTCTTGAGCCAGCCATGGAGGGTAGTATCTTGATGCCATACCACTCAGCTTAGCATCTCCAAGGCGACCTTCCTCGTCTTGCATTTGGCGTCTAACTTTGGATGTGGTATGCTGACGGAAGCTCTCGTATACATCGGTCAATATATCAGGTAAGACATCTGTTAACTGTACGATTTCTTAATTGTGCACAGGGAAGTTCTTCTGACTGTGCTGTGATTGATTAGTCGATGAATAGCATAATCTTCCTCGCAGCCTATTTTGGTCAATGAGCTGAGGGAGTGGGCCAAGTTCATGAAAACAATCCTAGCCCGGAAACATATGGCGAAGGGACAAAGACCGCCATTTATATCTTGAGGATACTTGAAGCCCATAAGATATACTTAATAGGTCTTGGCTCAGGCTTACCCCCAGACTCATTTAAATCGGGGTTCTCGAAGAATTCTTATCCACGGAACCTGACCAACCGGATAGCGAAGGATAGCAATGCATTGTGTCGGTATCGAGACCCACAGATCTGTGCCCCATATCCCCTTTGCCGGGTATCAACGGCAATGGTCTATCTAAAGCTTACATCCCAAAGATCCAATATTCCGGGCCTGACTTTTGACGTCGGGTTTCGGGTTTCGTGCACCGAGATCAGCTGCGCGGTGATGGGGACATCCCAAATAGCATGTCCATGACTACACCGGTGTGACATTATACTCCAACATTTTGCGGTGGAGATTGCTGGTGACGCCATTGGCAGTGAGACAACGTGATACAGGAGCAGCTTTTGAGAGCCGAATTAACTCCGATTGCCCCTGGTGCCATTGATCAACCCATATCTGACCTTGAACGGGTAGCACGGAGGGACTCCGTCTCGACCACAGACCACCTTCAGTTTTGGTGAGAGCAATGCAGCTATGCAACGGGATTGTTCATGTCAACTAGGTCCATGAGATAAGAATCCCAGCCGTTGGAATATGCACGTACTCATCTGACGTCTGAGTTGGCAATGCGTCGGGATTATACTGCGAAAAGTATGGAAAAGATGACCAAATCGATCGACGGCAATCCATTCGGCAAGGGGAAAACAAAAGCATGAATAGATTGTGTGCCAAAGGTGGACCATTCTAGAACGCCAGTCTGTCTCCATTTGTGACATAATAAGAACGGGAATCTTCTTGTTATTCCCGACGTCGGGAATAGAGTGGATACTCCCCTATCAATATCAACCATCGTTAGGGTTGACTCATTCCCGACCGTGGGATATTTTCATTTCTATAGATTTATTCCCAATCATCTGTGATGCTTTTAAACCTCCCTGCTGTATAGGAATTGACTTTAAGATTCCGTGGTTGTTCTAGAAAAAAGAAATGCCTGCCTCCTGTCCCGACACCGAGGTTCTACCTCAATATAGCTTCACTGATGATTACAGCGAAGGAGCTCACCCACAATTACTCGAAGCTCTTCTGCGCACGAATTCCACCCAACAAGTTTCCTACGGCTATGACGAATACAGCAATGAGGCCCGCCGGTTAATCCGGACACGACTACAAGCCACCGAAGATGAGGTAGCCATCCACTTCGTGCCCAGCGGCACCTCCGCCAACCTGATCTGCATCGCCAGCTGTCTACGGCCGTACGAGGCCGTATTGACAGTAGACACGGGCCACATCGTGAGCAAAGAAGCCGGTGCCATCGAAGCCACCGGCCACAAGACCATCGTCGTGCCGGGGGTAAGAGGCAAAATGACCCCCGAGAATCTGGACCGAGCAGTCCGTCAGAACCAATTTTTCCCCCACAGCGCTAAGCCCCGATTGGTGTATATCTCCAACGCCACCGAGCTGGGAACAGTCTACACTAAACGCGAACTCCAAGAACTCTCTGCTGTCTGCAAGCGGTGGAAGCTCTTACTACTCATGGACGGCGCCCGCATTGGAGTCGCCCTCAGCGCGCCGTCCAACGACCTCACACTCCGCGATCTGGTCGACCTCTTAGACATCTTCTGGATCGGGGGTACGAAGATGGGCGCACTACTGGGAGAAGCGATCGTCGTAAGAAACCATCTAGCGGAGGACTTCATTTTCCACCTAAAGCAACACGGAGCCTTGCTGGCCAAGTCTCGTGTTATGGGCGTGCAATTCGCAGAGCTGTTCCGGGACAACCTCTTCTTTGATCTTGCGACGCATGCCAATGCTATGGCGCAGCGTATTTCGGCGAACTTTGAGAAACTGGGTTATCTGCTGGCGGCGCCGACAGATACGAATCAGGTCTTTGTCACTTTGCCAATGGCGTTGGTAAATCGGCTGGAGGAACGGTTCCGGTTCTATACTTGGGATCCGTTGGATGGAGAGCGGGCTATTGTTAGACTCGTTACTTCTTGGGCTACGGATTCGTTGGAGGTGGATAAGTTTAATGCGTGGGTTCAGCAGTGGACGACCGTATGATGGCATTTTCAGGAGCGATTTGCATGTTTACTTCTTTGATGCTGCATTTACTTTTCGGGTTGGGAGCGCATTTGAGCGTTATAGATCTTAATATGACTAATATCTTCATGACTGAATATGTGTGGTATGACCTTTGCAGTATTACTGGGGCTATATGGCTTTTGTAATTTCATTGCAGAGTCCTCCTACTGTTGAGGATTATAATACACTCTAGAGATATGTGTATGGAGAGACGTATATGGGCATGGCAATCTTCTTCGGTGGTATTCCTACTAGCTACGGTTGCCATGGCTCGCTCCACACTCAGTTCCCTCTGTTCGACTTAGTCATATTTATTTTTCTAGAAGCTCGTTACGTACCTAGCTAAATTTAAGCAGGTTAATATTCCATAACACTAAAATTACGAGCCGAATACGTCTCTAGCAAGGTACATACATCATATGGACACAATACCCAAAGTTGTGGAAGCAAAACAGTGCGAAAGATAACTTACCGCTATGTGCAAAAGTGAGAGCATATGAAAAAATCATGCCAATTCCTTCCCCAGCTTCTCCAGATACTGTCTCGCGGCATCCACGACAGCATACTCGAACGGCCGGAACTTTATGCCCAACACCTTCTCCGTCTCACTCGAATCATACGAAATAGGCAAAGTATGCAGATTTCCACGCCTAAATGTCCCATCCGCCACAGCCTTGGGAAAGGCCTTCTCGATGTAATCAAAGATAGCCGAGTAATCAATGTTGGTACAAGCACCGAAATTTCTAGGAGTGCCCGGTCCGGGCTCAAGACGTAGTACCTTCAAATGAACATCCGCCAAATCATCAATATGGACATAGCCACCGTGCAACGGAAATGTAACCTCTTTGCCCGTTATACAGGTCATCAGGTACATGTTTGAGCTATTATTATGAAGGACCTCGTCCGCAGTAAGAGCCAACTCGTTCCGTCCGAAGACATAGCCGGGCATGATGTGTGCCACGCTAAAATGGGGTTTGTTCTTTTCGACGAATGCGTCTGTGTCATTCGCTTCGGTGATTTTGGCTAAAGCGTATGCTTCGAAGAGATTGGAAAAGCTTGTTGGAGGAGGACCGAGTAAATGGACTCTTGACGAGGCAGTGACTGTGGTGAATGGATCAGGGATTGGAGGCATGTTTCCGACAATTGAAGATGTGATTATGATCCGCTTGATGCTTGTGACTTTTATTGCTGACGAGAGAAGATTGGAAACGCCTTTAGTTGTGGGCTCCCATACTTGTGTGACTGGGTCGAATCCGGGGACTGGGACTGGGGAGCCCACGTGGATCACGTATGTAACGTCTTCTAGGGCGTCGTCGAAGGCGCTGTCTACTGTTGTATCGGGCATGATGATGGGAGAAAGTCGGTCGCCAGGACTGAGGGCTTGCACGACAGGGTTGGATGTGACTTTCTCAGCTTTTTCGCAAGAGCGGGCCGTGAAGCGCACGTTGTATCCATTTCTAAGTGCTTCCAAGAGCACCCGGAAGCCAATGAGGCCGGTAGCACCGGTTATGAGAACAAGGGGGGCCATGGCGTGTTTATAGGATCTGGAGCAAGACATTAGAGGGCTTTGCTGTGGAAGGGATATGGAGGGACATACAGACACTGTGCGCGCTTTGTTGTGGATAAGTAGTGAGAGATGAATTAACAGGGGACCTCTCCTTGTCTACATCGTGTATTTATACCTCTCTTCAAGAGGTTCAAGGAGGGGCATTCCCGTGTCAGTGGTGATTTTACTACTAACTGTTATTTGCTTTCCCTTTCTGCGATAGCTGCCTGATAATCCTTACCCTATACGGTATAGTCGATCATCAGAGGCTGTCTTGATTGGCTACTTCGTCAAGACTCGTCAGGCCAAGTTCAAAGAACCCAATACTAGTAGAAGACAACTGAGGAGATACTTTTAGAATGTCAATCTGGACTGGCACTTGCATAAGGTTCCCAGTTATTATATTGTTTTGTCGGATCATATAAAAGATGGTAAATTTATAAGCACCATAGTTTAGGTATACCACTTATACTTGCGTAATATATAGTCTTTGTGGCTTGGTACCGAGTATAATTAGCCTATATTGACTGAATATTCTTGCGCATAACTGTAGTAAAGCCCATCCACCATTAACCAATGATAGGGCCGCCTAGTTCCCCGCGCTAAGTCGATTGACAGCCTTGCGGTCAGCCAGCTCATGACACACTTCCCTTTCCCAATCTGTGGGTTGTCTTGTCCGTTCATATATTTAACGAACAGTCATGGAGCCCGTTGGCCTTGCGGTCGGGGTCGTAGGACTATTCGGGCTCTTCAATACTTGCCTAGACGTGGCTAAGAAGCATGATGCATGGAAGGACTTTGGGAGTGAGTCGCGTTGTTTGACCGCTCAATTTGAGGCGCAGAAGCTTCGCCTACAAAACTGGGGCGAAGCAGTGGGAGTCGAACAGGAAAGCGTATCGAGTAAGCACCACGAGCTTCTCGGCGATCCACGAACACGATCAAATATTCAAAACCTGCTTTTAGCCATCAAGGATATCTGTGGGCATGAGCAAGCTCTTTCCTTGACTACTATATCAAGAGTAGAGACTGGCTCATCTGAGGGCCCAATTCTCACGAAGCACGGTTATTCGCTCAGCTCACGTGGGTCAAAAAGACAAAGACTCAACTGGGCCCTAAGGGGCAAGGAAAGACGCATCGCACAGGTTGCGCAGTTTTCATCGCTGGTGGACGACCTCCATAGCTTGGTCCCTGTCAATGGTGAGAGGGGCCAAGGATCGAGAGACACTAGGGGTAAGAAACATACTTGATATATTTTCGGTACCTTCAGAGGCTGACTGTTAGACCCAGGCAAATTTGGAGATGAGGGGTCATGGATTGTGGAATTTAAACAGCTGATAGAGCGAATTGAACATGACCATGAAGGTAGATAGGTCCTTCCTCCCTGACTCTCGAATGTTTACTCACGGGTGAAGTCGAGACAAGACGGCACATACAAACCTGGCTATTGGGTGATTACGTTTAAAATGAGCGTTACGAGGAATATGTGGAAAGAAGAGTCGAAGACTCCTGCGAATGGGTCCTAGCCCGGCTCTGGTTTCTCGAATGGCCTTCCCCCGACTTTCCCTCTGGACCAGCCAAGTTTCTATGGATCAATGGTCCTGCCGGGTTTGGAAAATCTATACTGTGTGCGAAGATAACCGAATATTTGTTGCTCACATCGGACACGCCTACTGCCCACTTCTTCTTTTCTTCAGACTTCGAACGCAGAGACCCCTTTATGGCAATGAGATCATGGTTATCTCAGCTGATGTTTCACACGGAGGCGCTCGGATTTATTCGCAAAAAGTGGGAATCGACACAAGGGCAGAGAGCAGCACGTGGGGACGTTATCAGTCTTCTTCGGGCGATTGTATCAGCCATCCCCGAGTGCACCTTCACCCTGGATGGATTGGATGAATGCGATTGGGCGAAAGGATCCTGGTCCGGGAACAGCGATGACTCCATTACCAGCTTTCTTAGAGCCTTAAGACGAGCGACCGCAGGCACATCTACGCGGATCCTGATCGTTAGCCGGGATGAGCCAGAGATTAGACGTGGCCTTTCCAACGAGAGTCCCTATGACCCGGTGTTTGAGCATCGGATCATACCTGAGGATGTTCAAAACGATGTCTTGACGTATTGCAGAAGTATTGTAGAGGAGAAATTGTCGACAAAGACCGATGAAGCAAAGGACGAGATCACAAAGAAACTAGCGGATCGCTGTAATGGACAGTTCTTATGGATCAGGCTGCAGCAAGACACTCTGCGCAGCGGCAAAAGCCAGAGAAAGCTTGAGCAAGCCATCAACTCTACTCCATCTGGGATCGAACACATATTCGAACGAAATTGGATGAAGATTATGGGACTTACAGAGGAGGACAGAACCCGCGCTATCTCCCTCCTACGCTGGACTGCATTTAGCCTACGTCCGCTGACAATTAGTGAGATATCTGGAGCACTAGTCATCAGCGAAGATGATGATGAACTTCTACTGGATGATTTGCCGGACAGTATTGACGAGTACTACGTGAATACCGAGATAAAAGAGCTCTGTGGGTCATTTTTAGAAGTCAGAGACGCTCAAGATAAGAGCGATGTCAGATTGAAAACGGTACATCTGACACATTTCTCGGTGAAGGAGTACCTGCTCCGTAATCTTCCCATCGAAGGCAAAGTTCTGCAGCCTAATTCAACGTTCAGCTCATCTACCGAGGTCATCGAGAATACGATAATTGCCAAGAAGTGCCTTCGCTTTGTGAATAGTCAAGAAGCCTGGCTTGGGACGTCCGGAGTACAGGTCGAAGAATTTTTAAGCACCTTTCGAAAATATGCGGCTGGGTCGTGGTACCGACATGTCGAGCTGGGCAACATGAGCGACACCGAGTTGAGGAGCTCCGTCGCTGCACTTTTTGATCCAAAAAACCCAAACTGGCCTTTGTGGAAGGCGTGGTTTGACGCAAATGACACGAAAGCCGTGGAGAGGAATGCAAGATGTGGAGTCGCAACAGCTGGCCCTTTGTACTACGCATCCTGGCTTGGACTGACAGATTCTGTGGCTTCTTTAATCCACGAGCTCAAGCCTGACGTAAATAACAGGGGCTATGATGAACAGACACCCCTGGGGGTAGCCAGCGAGGAGGGGAATTTGGAGATTGTTAGAACTCTCCTTGAGCAGGGGGCGGATGTCACGATGGCAGATATTGACGGATGGACACCAATATATACAGCGTCACACATTGGCCACACAGAGGTGGTCAGACTGCTTATAGAAAACGGTTCAAATGTCAACACCTCCGAAAGCGGTGGGTGCACTCCAGTTAATACGGCTTGTTACCAAGGGCATGTTGAGACTGTGAAGTTACTCCTCAAGAGCGGTGCAGACATCTATACTGCAACCAATAAAGGAATAACACCTCTCTATGCAGCCTCAGCCGGAGGACATATTGAGGTAGTAAAACTGCTTCTCAAGTGGGGGGCAGACATTGATTATGCCAACAAATATGGAGACACGCCTCTATCAGCATCATCAAGCAAAGGCCACCCTGCTGTATCTAAGCTACTTGTTGAAACTGGGGCAGATATTGAAGCAAAGAACAATTTCGGGCGTACACCGCTGCATTTAGCGTCACTTGACGGCCATATTGAAATAGTCATACTACTTCTTGAACGTGATGCCTATGTTGAGGCAAAGGATATTCATGAATGGACACCGCTAATGAACGCCTCATTTGAAGGTCATGCCGAGGTAGTCAAGGCACTCTCTGGACGGGGTGCCGATATTGAGGCGAAAAGTGCTAATGGGCATACGGCTCTAATGTACGCCTCAACAGAGGGTCATATTGAGGTGGTCAGGCTACTTCTTGAACGGGGTGCTAATATCGAGGCGTAGACTGATATTGGATTTACGCCGCTAATGTTTGCTTCATCCTATGGCCATATTGAGGTGGTCAAGTTACTTCTCAAACACGGTGCAGATTTTACAAATCGTGACATAACAGGAACCACCTCACTGCATGTAGCCGCATATGATGGCCACGTGAAGGTGGTTGAGATATTCCTTCAGGCATCAAGCACCCATGTTGATGCCTTGAATCGGTTGAACCGAACACCACTGTTTCAAGCTGCTGCCCGGGGCCACCTTTGTGTAGTAAATACCCTTCTTTCGCATAAGGCCAATGCGAAAATCAAAGATCACTATCGCTCTACACCTCTACTTATGGCTGTCAGAAACGGGCACAAGGACGTTGTCGGACGGTTGATCACCCTCGCAGACTCCTCCATTCACTTTCAGAATGGGTTAGATCAAACTTTACTTTGGTGGGCGGCAAGATGTGGGGACGCTGGAATTGTTGAATTGATAGTTCGCTGGGCAAAAGAACATAATATCGAGGCTATTGAGAGTGATCTCCAGGTGGATGGCTCTCTGGTGAAGCTGGGTGAGCCTTCTAGGTACTGTGATGTGTGCATTCGAGATTTGCGCGCCAACGAAGTCTACTACAAGTTTAAGACCTGCTTCGACTTTAATATCTGCTCAGAATGTTTTTGACATGGGAGCTTGATGTTTCAGCCTCTCTCACGAGTGGGCCATCCATCAGCTCGAGGACTCGACCTGATCACGCGGGCAATATGATGGATTAGCATTGCAATTCTGCATAACTTACCCAATAATAACCAATCTAGAAAGAGCTATTGTAGTCTCTAAACCCCTGATGGTCTAGTTGGATATGACGTCTGACTGTAATGGGATTACCACTATTATCAGAAGGTCGCTGGCTCGATTCCGGCTCGGGGGAGAAGAACCTAATTTTTTTCTCTTTTCTAAACAGTGTTAGGCAGTATCTAGCCGATGCTCCTGGCTGATAGTCCGTTCTGCAGCTCTTTACAAGAGACCTACAGTGTCCATGATCAACACGGGGTCGTGCTCGGAGCCATATCGGGCCGCCAGTGCTATATTCCTACGTTATTGAGATGCCATTTCCTATCTGTCCATGAATTAGAACAACAATAAAATAGACGTCGACCAACTCTTTTAGCCTCCCTGCGCATCTTTCCTTTAGACTGTCATTATAAGGGAAGAGGGGTGAGCTGGCAACCAATATCCCGCAAATATGCCTCCGGGGTGGACACCCTCACCAGAAGATTCTGCACCGCTTTGTGCTCATCCTTACTACCACCGTTATTCAAGATCTGCCGTCGATACCGTAAGCCTGCCTCCCGACTCAAAGGAGACATCTTGAAACACGATGACCATATGTCCGCTGCTAGTGTACGGGTACTTTATCTCTCTGTCAGCACTTGAAATCGACATCGGAGTATACAATAGTGTAACCTACTACAGGTATGAATAATAACTAGCCTCTTGACCCCAGACATAATGCGAGGTAGTGACATGGCCATTACCCCAATCATAACCATCTCCGGGCCCACGAAGTCCGGTCGTATTCTCTAGTAGAGAATTATAGAGCTCAGAAATATCCAAAGTCTCCACATCGCGATGCGAAGCCGGATGATGTATCTGCATGTCGAACTTGCTGAACGCTACTTGTCGAAGAGTAAGTATGCCCTGGTTAAGCTGCTTAGTAGCCCCAAGGTTTTCAGCCAGGTCGAGGGTAATCTCCATAGGAGGTTGTGTTACATCCTTTTCTTTTTGGCCATCTAACCAGTGCTTGTGATACTCCTGGGAGACGTAGGAGTAGTGGCAAGTGAGTCTCTGGAGGCAACTCGGAACCCAGCACCAGTATTCCAGCAATTGACTGGGTGCTTCGGTGAAATCGGCTACTGTTCGATGACCATGGAATATGGCGTATTTTGATTTGCCTACTAGGTCGTGTATCCCTGTTTATAACGCTTCGTTAGATTCACTCCTATAGTTGAGATGAGGTGTATATACCATGTCCTAGCTCATGGAATATTGCAATGACTTCTGTGTGTCTTAATAGCGCTGGTTCGGCCCGGGAAACGTTACACACCAGAGCCGTTACCACTGGAGTCTGTTTTCCTTCGGTGTTTAAATAGCTCTATACACGGAGTCAGTAATATTGATGACGGATGGATGATATCGGCTGCTCCGAACACACAGGGTAAATATTGAAATTGGCGGCATGATTATATTTACCATCACGAGGAAAGACATCGATGTATAGATACCCGATGAAAGAAGACTTGTTTTCCTCCCAGACGGAGAATAGATCCACGTCCGGGTGCCAAGTATGAAAGCTTTCCAAAGCTTCAACTTTCTCAAATTGCAAGCCGAACAAATTCCCATATATCCCGAGCATGCGTTGTATAGTCACTTTAGCAGGAAACCATTGTGAGATATATTCGTGATCCACATGGTTTTGCTCTTGTAGCATTCTCGTATGGTAGAAGTCAAAATCCCAGAGTTGAATTGGGTCGCGGGTTTTAGCTAGCTCTTGTAGCTCCAGCATCTCGTCGTCTGCTAGTGGCTTTAAAGCGTCGTGAAGATGCTGCAAGAAACCATCCACGCGAGCAGGCGAGGCTAGCATTTGCTGCGACAGCTTTCGGGCCGCGAAAGAGGGAAATCCTAACAGACGAGAGGATTCATCACGTAAAACGATAATCTCCCGGAAGATTTCCACGTTGTCTTTATATCGGGTACTGCTGTGCAAGAAAACGTCCTTGCGAGTTTCCGAGACCCGGCATTCGGATAATATGAGATTGGTGATTGGTTTGGTGAGAGGGACTCGATACAAGTCCTCATGGCCATCCTCGTCTGCTCCGGTCGACAGTCTATCCAACGGCACACCAACTAGCTGTTCTTTGCTCTTCCACAGGCAGCCCGGGTCTGTACCGAGGGTCTCCATGAATTTGACACGAAGCTCGATCAAGCGGCGAGAAATCCAGGTAAAGCGCTCCCGGCTCTTGCCTGTCAGATACATCCCGTTTTCCACAAACATCCAGTGGAATTTGTTAAGTAGCCGAGTATCCTCTTCATCCATTAAATGTGCCGACGCATGCTCTCGTACGCGATTTACCAATCGAAAGATGTCGTCATTCTGAAATATGCTCAGGTAAGCCTTGTCCACAAGATTTATCGCCGCGGAAGATGCCTTCCTGATATCTACACAAGGAGAAATGGCTTGAAATAGAGCTATGTATTGTATTCGTGACTTGACCTTATTGTCGATGCCAGCTAACGGTAAGATGATTGTCTCGAAGTCGGCAGTGGTGTTGTCTGTGCAGGAGTTAATCAGACGAGCGGTCGCTTGCTGAATGTAATCAATTAGGTCTTTCGCATTTTGTTCTAGATCCTTTGCCGAGATGTCGAACTTGGGAGGTGGAGGTGGAATGATAGTTTGCTCACTCATCTTGCATACACGTGCACAGGCAACAGCAGGATGTTGAGATGAGAACGATGGTTAGTTACTGGCTGTTGATATGCTGACGGAAGATTAGCGTATTATTCCCAAGCCGTAGTGTCATCTGACTAGTATGCTGAGAATAGGACCAATAGATCTCCTCTAATCATTTGATGTGCTCTGTAGATAAGAAGGATAAATTCGGATCCTGGTAGGCGGCGGGCTGTTCCGCCTTCATCTTAATATGGAGCATGTAGCACTCCTCCTCGATTATCTCTCTAGTCATACCGCGACTGTGGCTAAATAAAACAATTCAATTAATCTAGCTATAACTAACAGGTTAGACATAAATTGACCACTTTGCCTAATCGATCCAAGGGAATACGATAGTAACAGTTTACCTAGCAAGATCTTCGGTCCTGACCCTTCCACCAATCTAACGGCAGCCAATATGTTATCTACCTCTTCTATTTGCCGATGCCCTCTCAGATATGCGGCTAATCCGCCGCTAAAGATGACACGGGATACTGCCTCCTTGGCGAAACATTCTCCCTACAGATTCATTTTCCTAGGCAGTGTACCGGTCGGGATCGTAACATCTGCGATCTAGCAAGGAAACTCAGAAAAGTGTAATCCATTCAGGTACTTGAAATAATGCACAGGACATACTGGGGAGAAGCAAAGAATGTTGGTATATATTCCTTCCGAATCAACATTCCTTTAGAATAATTAGAATGCAAGAAATGAAGATATATAATGACCACGGGAGTGTTGTGCTCCATGAATTTATGTGGACAGTCTGCCTTTCTGGCATATGTGCAATGCTTCATAGGAAATCTAAAAAGTGGCCAAATGTTGATGGGGATATGATACATCTTGTATTCGTTGGTTTATGGAGTTCCAAAGGCGGACCGTCAATCAGATCACGTACCGCCAGAAAGGGCCTTATAATTGTGTCGCTTTACGGTTCAAATCAATATTTACTATAGTTTATTAAGAGTAAAATACTCGGAATATATCCAGGCTACGGCAGAGCGCCTATAATTAGCTATTTAACATAAGTTCGGGCCGCTGCCGGCGCTAACCAAGATGAGTTGGCGTTCCCTGCTGAGTCCCGATCATCTCTGTCAAACTTACATTGAGATACCATAATCTTGATGTTCCAGATTATCCTTCTGCCACCAGAGCTATTTGGATGTACTACGACGAAGAAAGGAAATGACCACAGGTCATCGGCTGAACAGCGATGACTACAGTGTCGGCTGGATATGCGGCTTACCGTGTGAGTTGGAAGCAGCCAGGCGGGCATAGGACCAAACGCACTATCCTGAGCTCGAACTAGCAGAGAGTGACAAAAATACATACACATACGGAGAGATTCACGGTCATAATGTCGTCGGTATTAAATTGTTAGTTGAAAGCCTATAGCCTTTCAGGTAAAGGGTAATAAAGAATAGTAACATAGATTGTACATTCAGTTGGGAGTTGTGATTTTGCCCACTTGTCCCGTACTTCAATCCTCTCATTTCTGCACTGTCATGCATTTAGTATCGACTTGGTATGTTGGTAGGAATATCTTGATTGGGCCCTTGGCTACTGCCACGTCTTCTACTGTTGTGCTGCACAGGATGCATCGGAACTTCTTTTCCGTAGTTGCAGACCGGCCGGTAAACCTTTGATGATTGGGCAATATGACAGAAGGATAGAAAGGTCCTCCGTGTGACATGCTTCTACCAGCGATGAGCTGTAACCCTGAGATAGCTTGTCTCCGCTGCTATCCGGTCTCTGACCGATTGAAGATGGAGTATATGGCTCGCACGGAGCGCTCAGCACATGCATCGCTGCCTTGCCCCACACACTGCAAGAACCAATGGACAAAGTCTCTTCCACCGCCTCATCGGAGATGCTCTTCAGCTTTTTGTTCCTTTCTCCAGTCAGATAAGATTAGTGCGGGGCAGTGGGTACTAATTTGAAGCGGCTGTGCACCAAAGTACTGTGTTAGCCATGACTTCGGCACTCATTTCTCCACCGATTTACTGCCAAATTTGTTACATAACAGATATCACACCTTTTGGACTCTAACCCAGTCCAAGACATAAGAATTGTCATGTCGTTTAGGTTCCGGGCATGCGATCGACATAGCCGAAAATGCTAGTCCCGATGTGATCGTCCAATGGTACTGGATAGAAAACTCCGCCCTAGGCACACTGTCTGGTGGCCTGCAGTAGTTCAACTCTATGACTCGCTGGCGGAAATACGATGCTCCAGAAGACGACTCTCAGCGTTGTAGTGATTAGCATACTGCTCAGCTACGCCTCTCTTTGCCCCGCAACAGACAACCGCATGAGTGGAGCTGAAAAAGATCGGATCCAGTAGGAAACCATCTTCACGAGCTGAATAGAGAGTGAAGAGCTGAACACAGGACTATTGATCGTCGTCTGTCCTGCGAGAACAGCACAACATGAAGACGCACGGTGTTGAAATCGGCAGAATACTCGGCAAAAGGTTGTCTGATGGAAATATATAAAGGCCATCAAACCCCCTCCATGGTCACTCAACACTCCAGTTTCTCAAGCACATCGATCGCTTTGTCTCCTTCCTTTTCATCTCTATTTCCTTATACCTTCTATCAACATGCCCAACACTCTTGGTAACGGTGAATGGCTCGAAGTTGGCCAGAGCCTTTGGAGTCAGAATGGCCAGGTTGAGTTGAAAATGCAGCACGATGGCAAGATCGCGGTCTACGTGAACGCGGAATGTGTATTCCAGAACACAGCCGACCAGAGGGACGATGTCAAGGGTATCCACATGCAAGAGGACGGTAATCTTGTTATGTAGTAAGTTTACCTTGTTCCCATATCTCTTCCCTTTTGTGCTCTAGTTTCTTCAACCCCCATCAATATATTGTATGTTTGATTTTAAGACTCTTCTTGGCTAACTTGGATGCTACTATTTAGCACTCACGACGGCACTGCCATCTGGCACACCAACACCGCCGCTCCATCGGGCGACAGCACAACCATCTGTGCAGTGCAGAATGACGGTAATGTTGTTCTGTACAAGGGCACGCCTCTCTGGGCCAGCAACACCGGTCACTGAATGGCTTCAACGTTAAGCTGTCCAAGGGCTTATGTGATATGACAACGAGACAACTTGAAGGATGAAGAAACGGGCTCTTAGCTTAGGGGTTGTACCTACTTATTGCATTGTGTACATCTGAATGCAGACAGACACTTGAACAATGTTGAGTACCTTGATGTCTATAGGTCGGCGTTTTGCCTTAGTGCGTAAGCCCTAGTTATTATTGTAATGCAGTAATACTTATTATGATATATAGAAGTACTCCTTGAGAGACATTAATGACGATCTGTGGTTGCTGATGCTCAGTTTTTTCTGGCCTTTAGGTCGAGTCCTCTTGATCGTTGCCACGTAGATACATTGATGAGAGAGGCCGGACTCTAGTACGAATCCTTAGCGCCGGTCTAATATTTTGTGGCTGGCTGAAGGTTCCTTCTTCCGATCTTAGTGCGGGGCACTCACCCTATACCGTATTCCAGAATTATTAGTCTAGTTCTGCTATTAAGCCATAACCTAGTATAATATAAGACGATATGAGATCTACATATGGGAGATAAGAATGTCTATACACAAAGAGAATCAACTGAACGTTACACTTCTCTACTGTTACACAGTTATGCGCATATTAAAACTCGATATATATATAAATAAACTCAAGCCTTCCGAAGCACTACAGGATCTAGATCGGTATACTAGTAAATAATAGTTACATTGCGACTCTGAGGACTTATTAAAAGTACTGAATTATATTATGATCGAATTGATATAAGATCTTAACAATATAAACTGTCTCATTACTGGTCATGATTGTCCCATCATTGTCCTTCCCAGTCACCTGACTCATTCACGTGTACTCCGTAGTTCTGGCCGAAGAGGAAGGCGGCTTTTTGGATCACGAACGATGAACCTGCGACCGTGAAAATGGATTTCCGCCTTATATATTACAGCATCGATATATCTACCCAAATTGCCTTTTCTGATGAAAATGAAAATGATACAATGGCGAGACTCTGGTGTGGTTCTCGGCTAAATTTTGCGATACGGTAAAAATCGCTTTTGATGGAGGTATTGCGCTTCAAGCCGGGGCCTTGCGAATGATACACGATTCAGGGATGGAACTGGCAGGGTGTTCAAATCATTCTGCCGGGTGGTTTGAAGTTCGGTGACCGACCGCTTGATCGGGATAAAGACCCGGCGTGACTAATGGAGAGTTCAAGATTACTCATCATTCCCGACATTCCCGACACAGAAACCACGCTACCTATCAAATAATCTTGACATTCCCGACTGATCTACAGATTACCAATGAGATACACCGATAATGCGTCTTTCGATATCCTGTGATGCCTGTCGGTAGGTGGTGATAAGATAAACTCAATTGAGTAGATAGTAACCTCCACTGCAGGCAATCAAAGGTCAAATGTGTCCATGACGGCCACCCTCCCTGTCGGCGATGTCAACGCCTCAATCGCCAGTCCTGTGTACTCACAGACCCGCGGTCGTCGCCTTTGCGCCCCAGACGAGACTTATTGCGTGTTCAGTCAAAGACAAGACCGGCCTCTAGGTCGGGAGCAGAAAGCTGTCCGGTGAACGGAAACAATGGCAGACAGTGGTGTCCAGTTGCCACATCTTCCAACCCAATTGCTTCAATTCCCTCGTCCGTACTCATCAATGCCTGTGACATCTATCGCAAAAAGTTTCCTGTGGCCAACTTCCTTCATTACCCATCACTGATTGCGGAAATCTCTACGAATTCCTCGTCGGTGGATTCGGTATTCGTGGCTTCATTACTCGCCCTCTGTGCGCGATTCCTGCCGGAGCATCAGCTGCAACCTGGAGAGATATACGCCGAGTATGCGCGGGTGCAGTTGGCTCATCGGGCCTTTGAAGGCCCTTCTCTTTACTTGGCACAATCTTTGGTAATCGTTTCGTTATACGAATGGGGGTCGGGCCGCCCTTATAAGGCGTGGATGTACAGCGGTAGGTAGTATATAGCTCGCATATTCAGCTGAATCGAAGGTTGCTCATACACACGAACAGGAATGGCCACATACATGATTCAATCGCTCCTGAAGACTGCAGACGACAGTATGGAACACAATCCGGATGAGTTTCATGCCTCCCAGATTCAATACGAACAGCTAGTCCGCACGTACTGGTGCTGCTTCGCCCAAGACTGTGAGCTGAGCTCTGGTGCCCGTCAACATTTCGCCCTATCTTTTCGCCAGATATCGGTACCACTACCCATTGGTGACCATGATTTCAATTTTGGTCGGCGAGCATCTCGTCGCCTGATGCCTGCTAACCTCACCCGAGACTCTCCTCTTTCCGCTGCGATGACCATTGATCACGGCTTGACGATCGTCACGCGCGGCTTCGACATTTTTGTGCGTATCCTGCGCTTTGCGAACGAAAGCCGTCGCGGCCGGACATCATCATCGTTGAACACCGAGCTATCGCCGCAGAAAACATGGGAAAATCTCAAAGAGGAATTGGATGAATGGCGATCCCTGCAGGACGTGACGGTCCGGTATCCAAGTACGAGTGCCCAAGCACATGTGGCGCTAGGATACGGGGAGCTTTTCGCCTACATCAACTTGGTCTATTTCATGAGGCAAGTCTGACTATTGAATTATACACCCACTGGTACCAAGGCTAACTGCGACGTCTAGCGTCCTCTTTTTACATCGCGACCGCGTGCTATCGAGTCTAAAGCTTATGCATGACCCGAATCATGATCCACGGGTCGCAACGAACTTGGAAGAATCCACCTGGTGCGAGGCCGCGATCGAAGAGCTGTTTGAAGCGGCCCAGAATATCGGTGGCATTCTGTCTGCTCTGGAAGCCTCCGGTGCATCAGTAATTACTCCTTACGCCGGCTTCAGTGTCTTTGTCGCCGCTCATATCAACATGTACGGCACTGTTTCGCCACGAGGTTACCCAGGGGGCCAAGAGCGGGCTGAGCAAGAGAAAAGAGGCAATTTTGCATATCTGGAACGACTTTGTGACTTCTGGCCAGTCGGCCATAGCTGGGTATACTGGACTGGTTTCCCGGGTCAGTTCAACAAGCTAACCGTTTAGTAGTGGCGAACCGTGCAGGAGGCCAGCAAATTCTACGAAACAGCGAAAAGTAACCACGAGCACACAGCTTCTGGCGACCGCCCGGGCCATCTCACTCTAGCCAGCACACTGGATGAGTATGGAGATATCCGTTGTTCGCGTCCTCGTCATGATATCTCTATATCGCGTAGGCGGGATACATCTGGAAGGGATGCCACCATACCCCAAAATCATGGTCCAACAGGGTGTCCAGCCCATGCCAACATAACCTTTAGTGAACAGGTCATGTTGGATCCACATGAACTTGAGACGGAAATGATGCAATGGCCCTTCATCGATGAAACGTGGTCGTCCGGGTTTGATACTGGATTTGATGCTGCATGGCCGAACCCGGGCTAGCCAATAAAGCTTCGAAGTTGCCAGCAGTTGGTCAATACGTTGAGGATGACCAGGGTCTACCTTGCGAACATGGTAGCATGGGGGGCTCTGGATCCACGCTATGTGGGAAACAAGCCTTTGATTGGCACAGCTCATACGGTAGAAGCCGGATGTGACATACATAGTACAAGGGTTGCGACAGGAAGACATCTTCAATGCCGAGGCCTGGTGGGTCGCTGGCAGCATCCGGTCACCAAAGGAATTCAACGTGCATGATCAACAGGCATGTTCAAGTTAGGCCCATGGACCTAGTGAGCGGCGTGTGACACCAACGCGCCAGAGGGATTCCTTATCAGATACCGAGTACAACTAAATCTTCCACCCCTGGTAAGGAATGAAAAAAATACTACGTCAATCAAGATTAGTGCATATCATCATAATCAGCTAGACATACTCCTCAACGTGGCGGTCTTTACAAACTGACATTCACACATCGGCGAGAGCGATAGCATGCCACAAGCTTAGGCCAACTCCGCCTCAATGATTCCCTGTCCATCCCCCTCGCGGGTCCAGAACTTAGTCACCTTCAGACCGGCAGACTCCAATAGGTTTGTGAATCGCTGGCGTGTGCGCTCTAGTCCGGAGCAGAAGACCATCACTGCAATATCGGTCATTCCCTCTAGTGCTCGGGCGTTCTTATCGGGGATAATATACTCCTCCATGAGAACCTTTGAGTAGCCGCGCTCCATGGCAGGGACGAGATTCTTGATGATAAGGCGCGCCTTATCGTCTGACCAGTCGTGGAAGATGTTCCGGAAGTAGTAGACACGGGCACCTTTAATCGACCTTTGTCAGTAAACCTCACGGTATTCGCAACCGAGAGTAGATCTTTACCTTTAATGGGCTGTTCCTGAGCGAAGAAATCATATCCAACCGCATCAATGCCGTTGCCTTCCAGATCGAGGGCGGACCGTGCCTCCTCAATGACCGTGGGCAGATCCTCTAGGACCAACTTACCCGGCGCCTCAGGGAACCGTTGCTTGAACCCGAGCAGGTCATGTCCGCGACCGCCACCGATATCCACTAGAAGGGGTCCATCCGAGCCTTTGTGAGCACTGGCGAGGATCTGATCGGGGATGGGGAACCAGTCGGCCCAGTGAGGACGATCCGCACGCTGGCCTTCCATGAAGGCATTGAAGCGGGTGAGGGCAGCAGGGTTCTCGCAGAGCCAGGAAAAGCCATCTTGCTTGAAGTTGTGCGCATATTGCAGCGGAGCAAACAAGGGATCCTCGGGACTTTTGTATCCGATGACTTGGAGGTACTCGGGAACTTTCTGGATGCCGGGAAGGAACTCGAGGAAGCTTTTATTGTGTCGATGGTTAGGTCGAAGAAAGACAACAGGGTAGGGATGCATACAGGGACTCAACGACACCGATTGACGTCCGCTGGGTCATTTCCTTGGAGAGGGCCGTAGGGAGGTATTCACATGGTTCTGGCTCCTCAGCGAAACCATGGGCTACGAGGAGACGCATCATACGCTCTATCGAAATAGTCCTTCTGAGTCAACAGATTTGCTGTCTCTATGTGAACCTTGTTGTATACTAACCAACCAATAAAGGATCTGCGGGCTTCAGGACCGCAAGCTCGTTCAACAGCACGGGGGATGTGGCGTTCGCCAAAGTTGGGAACACATTCAAGTCATGAGCCACCTTAACCGCCATGACCACGGTTGGCTGATCGAAATCACATAGTTAGGCCTACTACCGAACGGTTATAATTGATTAACACAAACTCACAGAGTAGGCAATTTTCAAGATCGCATCGCGAGGCTTTTCTAATGCGCGTGCCAATTTGAGCGCCTTCTCCTGGGCCTCGACCCGAGAAGTATCCGTGGGGTCAGACTGATAAACATCTAGCGATGCTTGAACCTCTACTAGGAGCTTCTTAATTGTGTTGTGGTCCATGATGTTCTCTGTGGTCAATCCTCGAGTTCTCGCAGGGGGAGAATTTGAAGGCAAGACCTCTATTCATATGATAAACACGCAGTACTCTAACGGCTACTATCCAACCTATTCCTATACTATAGGATACTATATGCACGATGTGTATCCACTTGCCTGTTCGACAACCTGACAGTTGATGCTAGACCGTCACTCGCCAATCATCTCATGCGGCGCATGACGAGACGTCGAGTCCCACAGACTTCTGACGTTCGTTGCGTGCACCAGCTTGCTCATCAGCCCGTGTCGTAAAGGGTGAACGGTTCACAATGTGACCTGCGCAACAGACTTTTGGAATACTCGATGGTATGTTTTACCCTATACAGTGGTTCTCTTAAGACTCCGCTTTATACTAATATACAATGTCTCTCAAGCTTTGCTGAGACTCTGCCATGATTGCTTGTCTGTGATTCAAAATGCCGAAATGTCTGCACAGCATTCAGGGGGATCCCAGAGCCCGAAGGATTTAGAGCCTTGACACATTTGGTAACCCGTTGCCGTGGTTGCTTGGCGCATGGAACCAAGGAAGCAATATTCCGTAACGGGCCCACCTGGGATCGCCTCTGGGAAGCCGCCGCCGCGTCAACGATGGAAGCATCACAGGGTATTAAGGTTCGCAGGCCAGGGCGGGATCCACCCGCGCATTGCAGATAACGAATGGCCCCAACCGAGGCATATCAACCTTGTCTATAGTTGGAACTGTTAAGCACGACACGACGCCTCCATCAGATTACACGGTATGCTCATCCCTTGGCCTGGGCCCTTTGGCTGGTTCAGGGAATGCTTGCTGAGGCTATTGATACTATCGATTGTCACTTGCACTACCATAATCTACCAAACCCATTGGCCGCTAATTGAACTGGAACACCATGGCCAATGCCCGATATTCACCACTGTAGTAAAGTGGTGGGACCTACTCGTGCTCCTTCCGACACCGTGACCTATTCGTCCGTAGTCGCACTATATCAGCCTCAACTAAAGCCCCGGTGAATCGCCGAGGAAAGACAGACCAACTTCCGAGACGAAATGGACCCCTATGACGGGCCCCCTTATGCATTAGGTTTTTATTCTACATATAGTGATGTGGGTATAGTGTCTCCACCCAGGCTTTGACCCGAAAATGATCTATGGTGGCTCGACGATGAAGCCAACAATACTGTCTGATCATCTCTTCAATTGGTCTCTCGTTGGGGGATGAAGTGGACTGCTATGAGTAATAAGACTGTACCTCCCAGTTGTCACGCTAAGTGAAACGGATTATGAGTAGGATACCAACACTTCCAAAATTTCAGGAGTATGGGACGGCAGATGATGAGGAGGATTTGGATATTTTCGGGTTCCATTGATTCCAAATCGAAGTCCGCCACCCGAAGACGGTCGCTTCAATTACCCTTCGTGTAAAGGAGGGTGGCGCTGCATGATTGACACGCTTCGGTCGTTGCATATACTCTGGATGAAGTTTCGGCGTAGGGCCAATATGTCGATCGCCCAAAAGTTGGTCTTTTTTGAGTAGCCTAGGGCTTCGATCTCTTCGGAATATTATTCCTCAATCCCTAATTCTGTACTCCTAACGTATTAACTCCCAACTCATTCGGCACGCTCCAGGTGACTAGACACGGGAAGTTCGATAGTCTCAGCCACTGCATTGAAGAGGACAAGGGTGTAGGGACTGGTCTGTGATCGCTTCTGCTGGTCTGTCTCTATCGGGGGTTATCCTCTATGGCTCTATTTACTTTTCTACTTCCGTTCCCATCGATACTGAATGCCAATTTGGTGATGCCGCCCATTTAGACCGACTCTGGGTCCCCCAATTGCCGGTAACCCACGGAGTGAATCCCACAATCGTATGACTTTCGCGCTCCCTTGTCGTTAACACGAGAGGAAAGACCTGAATATGGCCTACAATGTAGCGGCGGAGCTCTTTGCTGAATGGGCCATTGGCATGGTGGTCATAGCAGTTCGTTTGTATGCACGGTGGTCTATCGGCAAGGCCAGCTTTTACTGGGATGATGGCTGCCTGCTGCTTGCGATGGTGAGTTGGACTTTTTTAACTCATGTACGGTCGCGGCTAATGATTCATCAGATATGCTGGACTATATTTACCGTGACCTTGTATTACTGCATCGGTACGCACCTGACTTCTTATCTGCATCTCGAATGCCTTTTAACTGTAAACCAGATGTGTATGGGTCTAATATCGGCCTGAACGAGAAGACAGCAGAGTTGATCCCGGACGAGAAGGTGTCGGGAATTAGAAAAGGATCAATATGTGCCTTCATTGCCTGGATTACCTACATCTGCATGGTGTGGGCCTTCAAGGGCGTGCTCGTCTTTCTCTATAACCGGCTCACGTAAGTTGCACAGTGGAATGTCTTGAAGAAGTGATAATACTCACATCACCAGGATGGGACTCGTCCAACATCGGTTGACTATGATAGTGGGAGGTGCTACTATCTGCACGTTCCTTATATCAATTTTCTTTCACCTGTTCGACTGCATGCCTATACGTAAGAACTGGCAGGTTAAACCATATCCTGGAGGTAAGTGTGACCTGCTCATAAGAAACCAACCTTTGTGTCAGGCTAAGGAAAACATAGACCAATGTACACTACGCCCCTTGAACTATATCCTCATCGAGGCTCTAAGCATAGTGTATGTTATCATTTCTCACTTGATCTTTCTCCTTCCTCGCGAAACAAAGCTCATCAGTCCTTCGTTTTAGGAATGATTTAGCAATCATGTGTGTCCCGATTCCACTCATTCTGCACGCCAAAATCCCCCTTTCCCAAAAGATTGTTCTCGTCGCCCTATTCTCCTCCGGCATCTTCGTCATGATATGCGCCGTTCTTCGCGCGTATCTTTCCGTCCGAGACATCGATCACCTGCCCACCGCACTCGGCTGGGCTTCGCGCGAAGGATTCGTATCGGCATTCATCGTCTGCGCACCGGGAATCAAACCTCTCTTCACCCGCATCGGATGGTTCAAGTCATACGGATCCTCAAATAACTACGCCAACAAGTATAGCTCGACCCACAAAACCCGGACGGGGAGATTTACCTCCCGACAAAGCCGGGAGTTCAATACGCTCAATTCTACAAATGAGGTGCATCCGTATGAGATGTCTAACATGGCGTGGAATGGCGGACGACGGGATTCTTCCGCTGAAAGCCAGCAGCATATCATTGAGGCTACCCCTCAAAAGCGTGGTGATAGCCCTGAACATGGAATTGTCGTAACGACGGATGTTACGCTCGCTCATGAGGTCTCACCTACGGAGTTAAAATCGCCGGGGCGGTGTAGAAGTTGAAGGTCTTTGCTTGCTGGGTGTATATTGCTGGGCATTGAAAACTTTCCATTCATTTATATGTTTTTAAGCTTCGTCGGCCGCTGCCGAATTTATATTAGTATTCTAAGAAAAAGTGATAACTAGGAAGGATTCACTCTTAAGTTGCTGTAGCACCTAGATGTGATGTGCAAGCTATTGTGCTATCAACCTCACATGAGCCCAATTAATATCAGGAATAAAACAAGAAAATGCATCAACGCCTAAAACGAGCTCCTTCCCTCCGCGCAAACTAAAAGTCCATATGCCATATATCGACGCCTGACTCCCAAACGACGTCCGAGTCCTCGGTGGCATGGCCCTCGATCGGGCTGGGCATCTATGGCACACGCGAAATTCGTCACGAAGCTTAGGCTATAAAATCCAATCATGATTCTCACAAACAAAAAGGTGAACACATGCACATGCCCATTTTCAGTCACAGGGTACTTACCAGCATCCCTCGATGAAAGACCGGTCTAGACACCCAGACATTCCTGAAAGTATTCCGGTTATCAACCTAAAAGATAATAAAGAGTCGAAGGGGGGTAAGGACCACTCACACATACTCCAAGATCATCGTCACCGAAGGTTAAAGATCAATCGCCCCAGAGTCCGATCAAGCCCCCATGCATAATCACCCGCCCACGGGCATTCCCGCCATGGCGAAGGTGTGGATATATCCGCCCTTATATTCGTCTTCTGGGGACTGTTCCGGTCCACCATAGCCCAGCAGTTTCGGTGTTCTTGGAGAATATTCCCTTTCGTCCTCTAAGAGACGCTCCGGTGGGGCTTTGGTAAGGTGTTCACCAGTCATCTTCATGCTTTCTGTGTCCGCGGAGGCGGTTGAACTTATGCGCTTCGAAAGTTTGATCATGGCGCCTACTTTGTCCATGTCTTTTCGGATGAAGAGAGGAGCTTGTCGCTCTGGAGGTAGTTCTGAGGCGATGTGGTTTGCCAGGAGGTATCGTTTGTTGTTGATTACTGTTGAGGTATTCGCCGTCTTCTTATGTTGTTTGCGCTACTGAAGAGTCCATGATGACCACGATGTTGTGAAACTGGAAGCTAAGATTCTAGGTGACTTACTTTGCATTGAAGCTAGGCAGAAGCGTGGAAGGTGTCAGTGACATAGGGATGAGATATATGAATAAGTATACACGTGAGTGACGGCTTGAGCTGTAGTATGGAAACAGTATATGGATTGAGATTCGGTATATCTACAGCTATGATCTATCAGGTATGGTATGTAGATGTTGCTTGTTGCTTGGTTATGTTGTTGGATTATTGAAGATAATAGCATTGGGAACCGTAGGGAAATATAGCGATGCTAAGCCATGATTATATGGATTTAATATACTGGTTATATATCACCTGTGGTTATAGTATTAGTTGCATTCTACTCAACCAATAACAAGGTTGGTAGGAAGTATAGTTCTTACCGTTGCCGGGTCAGATCTAGTAGGGTAGTACATCGAGGCCATTAGGTGATACATATGTGCACTACTGATTCTATTGTACTACCCAGTGGCTTGACGATTACAGCAATTATAGATATCGTGGAAGGCTATCTTGGTCGACGCCTTGTTAGCGATTCAACTCATTCGTAAATCCGTTCACATTGGAGACTATTTGTGCGTAACGCCATCAATACAAGGGTTGTGATAGACCAGCCATCAAATTACAAACTATCACTTCTCTCGCTGCGCCGAGCCGCACTGACGTTCCACGTCCGAGTCTCCCGGATCATTCCTGCTTGACTCGACTGACTATCGGCGTCCCAGGCCCGCGACGCTGAGACCGTGGTCATATTCCCCTGACCGGAGGCGATGGGGATGAGCTCATGACCGTTGTGCAAGTGATTCGGATCCGTGTGCCGCGACTGATCGTCTCGGGTCTCGGACAGCGGGTTAGACGCTTTGGCGGACGTGTTCTGATACTCCACTCCTTGGATGCGCAGTCCGTTCGACTTGAGTTGATTCAAGAATGGTTTCAGTTGACCCCAACAGGCGGTGACTATACTCGCGCATTGGACCGTCTCGACGGCAATGGCCACGCCGTAGTCGTCAAAGCTTCGATCGGGGGAGTTTGCGACATCGTGGATCAACACAAGTTGGGCAATTGATGGGAGGATGACTCTACAGACAGGCGTATAAGATTAGCAATGGTAAACCCCAGAAAGCATTCGAAAAACGGAGTCGCTCACAAAATACGGGACAGGAAGATCGTGGCAAACACCGCCTTTTTTTTTGAACGACGCTTGGATGCGACTGATCAGCACCAGCGCCTGGACGATGATAAAGATGTCGGTCACGATGTTGGAGGCGCAGAAATAGTACTGCCAAGCGTTCTAGCCACCATGATTGGTCGGACCGTCAGCACGTCTCGACTAGTGTATCAAGCCAGGGGAGGTCTACCAGATCAATGCATGTGCCGCTAGTATCCCAGGGTCGCGAGGCTTGGCACTGGAAGGCACTGCCAAAGAGTGCAACAACCGCCCAGATGGTCAACAGAATTTGCAGGATGGTCGCATGAAAGTGGTCTCGAGATACAGGCGTCAGATTGCGGATAAAGACTGACAGCGATAGTTTCGAAAAGTAGAGACTTAAGGTAAACACCAGGAATCCCGCATACTGTGCCTGTTTCGCGGACGAGATCCCATCAGCCATAGTTCTTCCTTCACCTGCTAGCGCATGCGGCCGATTCCGGTCTAAAGCACACCTTCTGAATTGCTTCCCAGTGCAAAGCGTCGATATCCCCAACATGATCGCCATAGCCGTTGTGGACGGCGACTGACATACTGACCGATCCTCCGATGGCGAATAGCTATCCCGGACGGCAAGAATATATCAGCTCAGTGCCTCGATCTGTCGCCAGCGTGTCCGTCAGACGTACCAGGGATACTATAATCAAGTAATCATCGCTTGTGAAGCGATGGAACATCCACAGCTTCGTGCCGAGCCTCGTGAGCACGCTGAGGACGGCGACCACGAGGAGGAACCAGTTGACTACATTGAGAATGGGAGCTCTGCGATCTTTATCGTGGAGGAAGCGACCCATGGATGCGATTCCAGGCGATCAGGAGACCTTGCAAGTGCTGTCAAGAGTGGTGGATTACATTGACAAGGAGGTGATTATTGTGGGAGAGGGTGAATTGATGAGAGCGTCTCTCGATTCTTTGTATAAGTTGGTTTGCGCTTATCCCACAGTGCGCCTGCACATCATCCTTCACTCCCCGGTCCGCCGAGAAAAAGCATTATGGGTCGGTGAGATTTGGAGGAATGCCATTTGATTGTTAGTCAAAGGTTGGCAGCAGGGGGGTTTATCTGACGGTGGAAATTAGGTGGTTTTCGAGATTGTCTTCTGCGTAAGAAAAGTGATATAAAGTTTGATGGCCTGTCGCGTGCGTGACCATTGCCGAGTTTCCTGGACGGATGTCACCCTCAATTAATTTCTAGATAAAGCAAAGACCCACGGCGGGCACTACCGACCGCCTTACCACGGGGCAAGTCGGAACGTTGGTTCGGTTGGTTACATTTGGCTGCCATGGCCAAGAGGAATGGCGTGTCCATTGGTCACGCTTAACTTAATCTCCGCCCGTGACCCGGAAGGCTTATTGAGTCTTAATGTTTACACGTTGTTCCTCTGGATATATACCAAGTTGATCGTCTAGAAATGTGCAATACATGAAAAATAGATAAATACCAAAGATAGAGGCACGTGAGGAGGAATGTTTGTTTTGTATGGCAAGTTTGATTAAAACAAATGTCTCAACCCCTCGTGGCGTGGACTGGACATGGATTCCTCTCTAGCGTGACAGGGATTCTGTCCACTCAACTCGGTCTGGCCGTTGGACTTGACCAGGATGATTATCAACTCATTCATTACAATCCTGGCGTGTCAATCAGAATTTTTCAGACCGGTGCGCACTAGTGGCCTTCGAGCATAAGGTCCGAGTAACACCTGGGACTTTTTGACATCCCCAAATTAATTTTCCTGACAGTGAATGTCACCCTGATCGCATTGCGGAGGGGGAAATAAATCATGGCCACAACAACTCTCCCATGAGCAAACCGAACGATCCTCTCCTCCTGTTCGTTCTGTCAACTGTGGTAAGTGACCTGTCCCAAACACCTCTTTCGTGCCTTAATAGCCATCTGTTATACGTTCGAGGTCTATCAAACAACCCAATTGCCATCACTCATGCACGGATCAACTGCTCTATCACATTGACTAACCCGATTGATCGGATCCTCTGGTAGATTACTCTCACGGTGAACTCCAGTCACAATGACATCGTATGAATTGAAAAACCACGTACCCGCCAATAACGAGGTCCGCATCTCGGGTGGTTATTCCACAAAGGATCACGATAATGCTGAGCTCGCGCGCTTGGGAAAGAAACCCGTTCTGAAGGTCTGTCTCCGATGTGGAAAAAGCAAAGATACCCCCGAAAGTATACTAACGGTCGCTTCCCATTGCTAGCGAACCTTCGGAATCTTGTCGAGTCTCGGTTTCAGTTGTACCATTCTCGCCACGTGGGAAGGGTTATTTGGGTAAGTCTCGCGCCTTCCAGTCAATAGATAGTGATCGCTAACGTGTGCATTCCAGTACCTTCCTCATCCCTTTGCAAAAGTTCGTACCTCCATCGTTCCCCAATCGTTGACCAATGAACGCGATATACTAATAGAAACCAGTGGTGGTCCAGCGGGCGCGGTCTACTCGTTCATCTTCGTCTGGACGGGAACAGCATGCTCCTTCGCGGTGCTTTCGGAGCTGGTCTCCATGTCAGTCAGAATCATTCAAGATCAATTGAATTATGAACCAAGACACTGATGGTTTAGTAGGGCACCAACGTCCGGAGGGCAATATCACTGGTGTGCGATGCTTTCCCCGCCGAGGATGATGAAATGCCTGAGTTACATCACCGGTAGGTGTATCTATTTGGTTTTCATCAGAATTAGAAAGGACTGACTGTGATCTTACAAAGGCTGGGTGACAACCATTGGCTGGATGTCTGCTTTTACCAGTGCCAGCTTCTTGGCGGGGACGGAAATTCAGGGCGTTGTGACCCTCGCGCACGAACATTATGATCCCAAGCCATGGCAAGGCACCCTAATCATGTGGGCCGCGATATTACTAGCTCTAGGGATCAACATCGTCGGAGGAAAGTTGCTTCCCAGATTCGAGACTCTGGTTCTAGTCGTTCATATCCTGGGATATTTCGCGATCCTGATCCCCTTGACGTACATGGCCGACCATAAGTCCAACCAGGAGGTTTTCAAGGAATTTGTGAACAGCGGTGGGTTCCCGACAGACGGGCTGGCCTTTTTTGTCGGCATGACCGGATGTGTTTTTGCTTTTGCGGGTGGTGATGCGGCGGTGCACGTAAGTGCCTGGGTGCTCTGGAGATGAAATACGCAAGACTAACGGTGGCAGATGGCGGAAGAAGTCGCAAATGCCACGGTCGCAATCCCGCGCGCGGTTCTTCTGAGTGTTTTAATCAACGGTACCCTTGGGTTTACTATGTTGATCGCCACCCTTTTCTGCATGGGAGACGTCGACAAGGCCCTCAATACGCCTACCGGGTATCCGTTCATTGAAATCTTCTACCAGGCCACCGATTCCATTTCGGGGGCGCTGGGAATGAGCTCGGTCCTGCTCATCATCGCCGTTTGTTCAGTCATTGGGATGCTGGCGGCCACCTCGCGACAGTTTTGGTCGTTCGCCAGAGATCGCGCGGTACCCGGCTGGCGCTTGTGGAGTAAGGTACGTTTGATGCCTGGCAATGAGTCCCTCCAATGATCGACCCCAGCTGACCATTGCTCTCATTAGGTTTCCCCGCGAACATGCATTCCGACCTATTCCATCCTTCTCACCATGACCGTCGCAGCTCTGCTGGGACTCGTTAACATTGGATCCGCTGTGGCTTTGAACGGTATCATCTCCATGGCGGTGTCAGGCATCTATCTTTCTTATCTGATTGTCGCAATCCTACTTCTCTACCGTCGTTGCACGGGTGAAATCTCTCTGTATAGTGACGGAGAGGACATGCTGGTCAACGTACCTGGTGCCAAGCTGATGTGGGGACCATTTCACATTCGAGGCATCTTCGGCACCTTGATCAATGGCTACGCTGTCATCTACATGATCATTGTGGTGTTTTTCAGTTTCTGGCCCAGCCAGATGTCCGTTGACAAAACGACGATGAACTTCAGTGTCGTCGGCACGATCGGGACGATTATCCTGGCGCTGATCTACTATGTCTTCCGGGCCCGACATGTGTACACTGGACCGGTCATCGAATTACATCGGTAAATAGGCTCTTTTTGGAAGGCCAAATGTACCAAGGTGCCAGGGAAATGTCTTCTTCCTGTCTTTGTTGGGATACTGTGAAAAGTTGATTTTGAGTCTAACAGTAATGAAGAATCACTCCTATCATCAGATACGAGGGAAAAATTAATCATATATATTAATTCATAACTCCATTCATTTCTCTCCTACCCATTCGTCTCTCTTTTGCGCTTGTGTGCGTCATCCTACACACTGGGCGAGTGCCTTGTAAACATGAGAGTGCTGAATATGGTTAAGCCGGTTAACAGTCAAATTCTTGGTCTCTTGGAGCCACGATCGAGGGAGCTACTGGAGATGCGACGGTCCTTTCACAATCTCCTAGAAAGACGCAAGGACGAGGGCGCCCGGATCCGGATTGTGTGTTTCTATGAGACTATCCCGATGTTCAAGTCGTGCATTGTCTCAGAGGAGTCAGCCACCATCGATGGTGAGGCTAACTTTCCTATCTTCGAGAATCACATGGTTTGTCTCCCACACTCGACTCAAAGTATTCCGGCTTTGTTAACAATCAAAAGGATATGGATCAGTTCTCTGGCTTCGACGACAGCGGGTATAGGAGTATCATTCGCGAGGTGCGACAGCTTGTTCGCGAGAAAGATTTGGGGTATCTTTGCCCCAGTTGTGAGAGGCGCTGGCGAGCCGATCTTACTCCTGGGGCCCAGTACTTTTGTCCTTTCTGTGGTCAGCATTGCTCTGATTAGAACTTGTAAGTCTTGACTTGGATATGAATGATAATTGCCAATTTACTTTCTATGTTCATATTTCTAAGATAAGCTTCTCTTCTCAATTCCTTTTGTTATTTCTCCATTGTTCTCGGGGCTCTCTTCTTCTTGATGTTTGAGTTCCAGTGTGCACTGTACGTTAAGATTCGGAATATTTTTGAATTTTTTTAAAGCAATATCACGTGGAACGATGGTGATGTGAGTCCGATGGCATGGAATAGAATATGTTGACTATACTCACCATGCCCCGGCTGCACGTCTTGCAAGAGTCACTTACTAAATGTCGTCCATTATAAACCGGGTAAAGCACGCCAATTCTCGCAGGTCCAATACATCAACAAGAGTATGGACTCGGATTACCAAATGTCAATCTATCAAGAATACAACAAAACAAGATATATGGAAATATAAACCAAACAATCACGGCTCATCCCCCCTCACCCCCGGAGTGGGATAACTCGGTCCATACGCAACATGCTCCAAACGAATCGACTCAGCTGTCTCCCTCCGACTCTGGGGCACAATCTCCCGCGTACTCGATTGTCTCGAGTGCAGCGTCGCATCCCGATCGGTGCTTTCCGGCAGTGAAACGGTCGTCTTCTTATCGAACGATGAATTGCTAGCCGCGTGCTCCGCTGCTACGGCAGCCTTGCACCGATGGCTCATCGCGAAGGGAACGATAGCCAGACAGGCTATCCACCATGAGAACATGATCGGGAGAGCGCGATACAGCTGGTCCTCGCAACCGTCGCTCCAGATCTGGACGAGGACTTGGTATAGCTCGTGAGCTGGGAGGGCATAACCCCAGCGATAGAACCCGGGACTGAGTTCGAACGGACTAATGGAGCTTGCGACGTTGATGATAGCCCAGGTTAGGATGCAAAAGGGGAGGAATTGCATGGGGATGAACGCGGTCAAGATATCGACGATAAGGAAGTTGATGTGCATGTACAGCCAGACACTCATCCAGGAGAGTACGAATTGGTTGCTGTTGACGTCCCATGACTCTCTATATGCCCAGATATATCCGGCCATGCATAGTGATCCGATGAAGGTGTATGCGAGCGAGACACACAGACGGAGGAGGCCGTTGCGCGTCGGCCCTAGTTTGGTGTAGAGGTGGAATTGCGCCGAGATGCCGTTCAGGGCCATCATGAAGAAGAATTGTTGGATGATGGGCATTACCATTGAGACGGTGTTGTATAATACCCGGCTGCCTTGCTCGGTTACTTTGATGTTGATTTCGTTTGCTTGGATGGGGTCGAGGAAGGCTTGCAAGCTTGCCGGGTTCTTCGATAGGGGTGCAGTGGCGAGGACGCTCGATGCATTGCGGGCGTAGTATGCCGACTTTGTCACCTGGACCAGACTCATGATACTGGAGTAGATTGCACTCTGTGAAAAGGCTGGGTACCGTGCTCCGTTCCAGATGTACGTGAGGGAGGTTCTATTACCGTTGCCCGTGGCCAGGGCAGCGGATAGGTTCGATGATGCCCCTGGATGGGCATACACTGCGCCCCAGTAGTCGCCTTTGCAGACCGCCGTCTTGACGTCCTTTGGCGTTGGATATTCACTGGCAGGTGATTGGATAAGTGACGGGAACTCGTCACTGCTCAGCATTCCGTATGCATCGACCACCGACTGACCGACCACGTCTCCATCATAATCGACGTAAAGCATCTTCAACTTATGAAAACGGGTGCCATCACGATATTGCGTCCCATAGAGATAACACATATTACCCAGGAACAGAAGTTGTAAGAGGGTAAAGCTGATACCTAAGCCGATCAAGAAGTTCTTTCGCATATCTTTCGAAGACCCCCCCACCGGGGAGGATGAAGTTGCTGTCATGGCGGAGGTTGGTGTGAAGTGAGCACAACTATTTTGAATCCAAAGATCGGCGAGGCCCGCTATTTATTTATCTGCGTTTTGCCGAACATCCCTTTTACCTTTTTAGCTTTTGATAGCTCCAAAGTTAGAAGTTCGATCTATTGCATCACTTGTTTCGGGCTGAGATTAGGGTTCCGCTGACAATGTACAAATCCAGCGAATCAGAGACGTGGAGTAGCATGACTAAGCGGAAGAAGCACATTCGGAAAAATAGGGGCATCAAATAGCGATGCCAATAGTGTGAATCTCGACGGTGTTCCGCCACCCCGAATGCCGAACGGGATCGAACCATTCTCCGGCCGTGTATCAATTCCGCTTGCACTCTTGGTGGAACCGCTTTATATGTTCACGGTATCTGTCATAAGCTTGAGATATGTACAGAAAATTGCACGGTTCACTAAGCCGGAACGGCACGTAATTTGCGAAGCTCGTCGGTTAAGACTAATCTATAATGACAGAAATCCTTGTCGGTCAGGCAGGGAAGTGATAGCACAGTGGCTCGTAATGCCGACCAGGGACAATCAGATAATAGTTATGCATGAATTGAATCTTAGGACGATTTAGTATAGTTAAGCAGGATAGAATTTTATATATCTTGGCATCGGTGGGAATCCTCCATGTTAGGGTTTCGGAATCGTGGGTCTGAGTTAGACTCCGTCTACATTAACCATTGTAGACCTGCTATGGTGGTCATAATGTAAATCCCTGGATTTGCAGTCCTGCAATACTACTTAAGTCAGCTTCGCGTATACATCATCGCTCATTTTGGAAGGACCTTAGAGCCTGAGGCCGTTGGACGCCTAACATACCACATACGTGGCATACCGCATACCCAGGATGCTACTTGTTGGCATACGTTTGGAAACTTGTCGAAGCTGCATATGCCATTTGACCCTGCTTACTTCTCTCTGCCCTTATTAATGCCCCCACTTCTGTCATGTTGTGTCACAAACCCCCCGACTATGATGTACGGACCTTGACCAAGTAACCGTATACACTTACCAGCGGTACAGGGCTGGGAAAGCTTTGGAAACGAATATTGTATTATGCCGACGAGTCCGAAATACATATTTGTCTGGCCACCTGTCATTATGAGAACAATCGTCATTGGAAAGACCATCAACTTGAAGATTATGGAAGCGTTCATACTGTCGTACCGCAGAAGGTTGAGGAATGATCATCTTAAGGGGTAAGAGTGTAGGAATGGACCAACGTCATATCTTGACTGCGGGGATAGGTATGTCGTCTTGTGCCTCTCCTTACATCCTTTCATGCCAGTTCCTATATACTATTGTGGACTTCTTATTCCTTTTCTCCACTCGGCCAAGTCCGACGAATGGCCAAAAGAAAACATGCCCGACAGGAAGGTGCTTCCAGTGTCTTGGTTTCAAGTCAAAGCACTGTATTCAATATGGCTGTTTTCATAGACGGCCTGTTACATAGCGCAATGGATGGGGGAAATCAATCCCAACAGCAGCCAAATTTGCCAAGGTTGGTTCAACAGACCAAAAGGAAAGAGCAAGTATCTAGACGCTGTGAGCGAGGAGTAAGTGGAGAATGTGAAAGGTAAGGGAATACTACCCTAACTGCAGATTAATGTCAGTACGTAATATGCATATGACGTTCTTCAGTTCTATTGGTGCCGTTGGTTCAGCGCCTAAACGTCGACCAATATATAAATTTAGGAAGAGGCCTCTCGGGATATGCTCTGATTTACTCGAAACACCATCAATCCTTCCTTCTCATTGCCTACCAGTTTGAATCTTCTCATACTCTACACGAGGACATAGCCATCCACAACCTTCCTCCAGTGAGCTTCAATATGACAATCCAGCAATACGACACAATCGGGGCAGCATACGATGATGTCCCCAATCTCCCAACCGGGAAACTACAGGCGGCAGCCCTGAAAACCTGTCTCGGAGATATCGAAGGCCTAACAATCCTTGAACTCGCCTGTGGCCTGGGTTATTACTGCAGAAAAGCTGTGGAATGGGGCGCCAGCAGGGCCGTCGGTGTGGATATTTCCGAAGCAATGGTCGACGCAGCACGGGTGAATGCCAAAGGTGACAAACGACTTGAATTTCACGTTGCGGATTGTGGCCAGCCGTTTGAATTTGGACAGTTTGACATTGTCCTAGCTCCTTGGTTGCTGAATTACAGCAGCAACCAGAACCAGCTTGTGGATATGTGGAGTAACATCTACAAAAGCCTGAAACCAGGTGGCAGAATCATCGGGATTAGCCCGAATGTCCATATTCTGGAAGATCTCGCCGCCTTTCCTCAGGGGCCGCAATATGGGCAAGAGTTGAAGGTGGTTCGTGAGATTGATGAGGGCGGTTTGGAGGTTCAAGTGACGTTGTTTGCATCGACGCCATTCTCATTCAATAACATTTATCTTCCTCGTGCGTTGTATGAGAAAACCAGCAAGTTGGCTGGTCTGTCTGGGTTCCAGTGGCAAAACTTCCCAAAGCCTCTTTCGCATGATGTCGACTGGGATGACTTTTTGCGTTGCCCTCCCTTCAGGATTTTCACGGCCACTCGTCCTCGGGAATGAATAGTTTGAGCGAGGGATCGGAAACCCGTCCGGTTAATCATAGTTGTTATATGACAATCGTGTCTATGAGATACCTGCCGTCAGATTCCAGGCTCCATGGATTGAGCCACTTGAAGCACGTTCAAACTAGTTTTTTAAGTCCGATCGGTCTCCCAAGACTACAGTTAGCAATTTGAATGGAAGGTCAAGTTTTATTATCAATAACAGCTTTGTCTTATAGCCCGCTTCACCATTTAATCGGTAGTCAAAGCTTACATTATTTGTCGAGCGCTCAAGGATACCTTCGCTCCCTGATATAACAATTCCAGGCCAGAATCAGAATATAGCTACACATACCAACTTTTTAATAAGAGCAACCCAGAGTTTAGAAACTGGGTAGACTCACCATCACTTTACCCACAGCTGGAATACCGCAAAGGTGGGCCCATCGCACAGCTCGACTGGCATTGCAAGGGAGCAAGCCATCGGTTTGCGCACAGACAATTCTTCTCCAGCTGCCAGTTCAGTAACCAGAATATTAATGGTATACTGTGAATAGTTTGCAAGTTTATCTCTGGGTTGAAACTATCCGTCAACCTAGACATACTCATGATTTTGCTCTGTTATGCACAACAGCATCAAGGTACGTGGGATTGATGTGATTGTACCCAAGCACATATGTGATTGGGAGCAGGAGCGGAACAAGCTTTGCGAAAGACATAGAATTTTGTAAATCGACACTACCGATCCATTTTCATTCAATGTTGTATACAGTATTCGATAGATCCAATGTAGTGTAAGGGATCAAAGACGAGCTGATGCGGAAAGGGATAGTCACATAGCTCGTATACTCATTGCTAGCTTTCTAGAGTGAAAATGAAATGGAGCTCAAGCACCACCCGCACCAGCACTTATATTGGCTCGCTTATTCTGTAAACAATCAGTATCGACACAAGGAGGCGTAAAGCTAAAACCTACCGCCAGGAAGATTGCGCAGACGAGGCTGAGGGCTGCACCAACGTAGACAACCGTAAAACTGTTATGATGCATGAGGACGATAAACAGCCAAATGATCGATCAGGAAAGAAGTATTCAACTTACACGTCACGCCAAGCAAGGACAATGATGTCCAGAGCTTGCTCTCGGATGTGCATAGGTAACTTGGCCAGAAGCTTACTGCTGGTCCCTGACACAATGCGAGAGACCTGTTCCCGGGGAAGCTTCGGTAACAATTGGTATAAGCGGTTTTGGGCGACATTGACGAAGATGGCACCCGTAATGGACAGCCCCAGTGTCATTCCAGTAAGTTGAGCTATCGAAATGTTAGCGGTCGATGAACAATACTTCATCTCGATGTAGAGTCGGCAAACCAAGTATCATTAGAGTCAATCCGTCACCGCTATCAGCCGGCGGGGTGACAGCTTGGATCACAGCAAATGCGGCCTGAGCGTACAAGCCGGCACCTAATCCTAGAACAAGTTCGAGACCGTATAGCACGCTGGGAGATGTGTGTGTTTCCACGATAGTAGCTTTTTGTTATTTGTAATTAGTCATAGCGTAGAACCTGTTGCAGGTTTAGTTCACGTACCCATTAGAACTGCTGGAATAAGGGCAATGGCGCTTCCGGCCAGATACCATGGCTTATAGTAACCAAGTCGGGACATCATGATGCCACTTCCCTGAATGGCCACGACTAGCAGACAGATAAAAGGAAGTAGCCGTACAGCTGATAAAATTGCATTATCGCCTTTTGTATATTGGAAGTAGATCGGAATGTAATAGACGCTCGGGTAAGTGACTATACCCGCCGAGGCACATACAATGAACAGAAGAGCCGGCTCCTTTCGCTTCAGTAAATGTATGGGGAATATCCGGTTGTAGAAGGAGGTGGCAATAGCGAATCCCTGCTGTAAAGCAAATGTTATCCACAGGACACCCGACAGAACAAAAAGAGCAATGATCTGTGCTGCATTCCAGGCATAGAGCGTTCCTCCAAAGTTAATACCCATAACTAGGGTTGTGAATGCCGCAACACTGAGGATGGATCCAACCCAGTCGAAAGTAGCCAGTTTATGTCGCAGGGATAGGTCCGGTGTTACAGACATGGACGGAATCACAAAAAGATAAAGTGGAAGTAGGATAATGCCGAATAACAAGTTAATATAGAAGGCCCAGCGCCAGGTATACAACTCAAATCCACCGCCGACAACTGGGCCGAGGACTGTTCCTAGGCCCCAGACTAGCCCGCTATCTCTCAGTTAGCCAGGGCCTGTTCATAAGTGCCTACTCCATATACGTACGTTAGACTGAGATACTGTGGACGTTCGCGGCTCGTCGTATTCAGCGATAGCAGCGTGAGGACACCAATATACATCCCATTTCCTCCCACACCAGCAAATACTCGTCCAACAATCTCAGCATTTATAGTCGGAGCGGCGCCGCAGAGTGCCGAAGCAGCCATAAAGATGACTGTGAAAATGATGTACAACCACTTGGCGTTGTAGAGAGTATACAATTTACCCACAATGAGAACCACCGCCACGGCTCCGATCATAAACCTATGAGGCGGACTTATCAGCAAAATGTTGTATATGTTTGGCTTACGATATGACTTACCCAACCGACATCCATGGCAAATCATCAACGGAATCAAAGTGGTTCACAATAACCTGCCAAGCATTAGTGAGTTATTTGCAACAACCGAAGAGCAAAGAGGGTCCCGAAAACAAACCGGTGCAATATTGGCCACAATAGTATTGTCCAAAGCGTAGAGGAAGCTACCTGTCAAAGTGCTCGCTACCAGTAGAAACCACTGCAACAGTCAACAAGTACATTTCCATTCTGTGGGTGGGACACACTTTGATCCCAGTAATTGGCCGCTTCTCATCCTGACTAGGAGAGGAGTCCCTCTCAACGTCACGCTCGCCATGCCCAAGGCGCTCCAGGCACTCTGACGGTGTCATATTCGGCATCGCGATATGAGCGTCCCAATCGATATTTGTGGGTCTGACGACACTGTTTGCCAAAAACAATAAACCATATTCGTTCACAATTTAACGGAGGTCGTTGAAGGTGTGCCCCTATTCAGTTGTGTTCCATATTTATTTTGTTTTCGTACTCACCGACATTCCTCGTCCCGTCATAACTAATTATCAGGATATGCTGAGATGGTGGCCCCTTGCTTAAGGGCGGAGGGTAACATGTCGAAGGGGATGATCACACATGGATACCAATGAAACGCGTGATCCTTGGGCAAACACAAGGGCAATTGTCTCAATACAAGGAATAGTAGCATACCGATTTTATCCCTCACGTCGATTCAATACAATCAAGTAAAGACTGGTACCCCGTTAGGAACTATTAAGGAGACATCTGAACCTTCAGCGGCTGTCTGAAAAGCTTCAAATATAGTAGAATTAAGTATAATTGTAATTTAGTTGGAACTGTGTTCTTCTATATTAGAGTTATTGGAATCTTTATAAACCTTAGAGATTTTTTTACTACTTAAGCCATCTGGAGTTAGATTTTGTTTTAAGATTTCTTACAGAAACTTATATCCATAAGCTCTGACGGAACTTATATATGTGCCCTCACCCAGGACCAGTCGGAATAAGTACCACTGGGGCCTCGCATAGCCGTAAGGAACAAGGATCACCTTCGCGGGTGCTGAGCCAGCAATCCGAGAAGCGGATATTTAGCTATTGTACCCCCAGATGGTTTCTACGGAATGTTAAACGACACACCCTTGCTCTATGCAATGTCGACGGCAGTATTATAAGAGCCGAGGAGCAAACTTCTACTTCCTATGTGCCGGGACAGTCGAAGAATTTATTTATTCCCGTCTATTAACACAAGATACCTATGAGCGTACATGATTAAAAAACGGAGACAGCGAAGACCGTTTGAACAACAGGCAGGACATGCCCATCACCAAAACACCAGCCAAGACCCCCGCCGATATGCCTGGCCACCAAGATCGGGCATCTTGCTTGGTCTGACCCTTGCTGAGATCATATTCCGCCCAGTCGCCCAGGATCTGGCGGACTGTCCCAGAGAGCACTAGATCCCTCTGCTCAACCGCCTCGTTGACGGTTTTGAGTCTCAAGACGTTCACATTATCATCCTCAAGCCCATCACCCGTGCTTGCCTCGGGTATGAGAATGACCGTACAGGAAGAGTCCCCAGATATAGACAGCTCGATAACCATAGTGGCGAAGAATCCATGCCGGGTGCCCAAGCGGTGCGAGGGGATAGGCCCTGGTCAAATCAGCTTCTATTGCCGTGGATACATGGTAACTATAGGTACGAACCCAAAGTAGGCAGCCTGAAGACCCGAGGACCGTGCCTGGGAGATATTCAGTGTCTCCTGGAAATGTTTGTTCAGAGTATCGAGCAGACCGTAAGAGAAGCCCCACAGGAAGAAGAGGCTGGTTACGAGACAAATCGGGTACAGCGACTCTCGCAGGGTCAATTCGACAGCGCGAGTCCTGTCGCCGTCACGCACCCTCAAGCTGGGTTTCTTCCAGAAGGAGGACATGATGTTATGTTAGTCGAGGAATTCTCAAGCCAAGGATAGCCAATTGGTGGCCCGATTCCACCTCGCTGTACGTGTAGTATTTAAACCATAAACATGGGGTCATAGATGCATAGATCTATGTGGCCAGCCTGCTTCCTCAGGCCGCCTGTTGACATGGGCCACGCGTGGTGTTTACTCGTATGGATAATTATGTCGGGCGAATTCGGGCATTGTAGCATCGGCTTTTATTTCACCGTCTTGGCGAGCTAGAATGCTTAGTGAGAACCATCGAACTTTGTGGATTCATCCTCTTTCCCCACATTTGCTTGAATGGTTCTCCACATTCCGGAGAGGACGAGGTCATTCATGCGAAGCAAAGGGCAGATGCAAGAGACACTATCAGAGTAATGTACAGCAGACCGCTAGGATCTGCTTTTACCTCAAGATAACTGTCTGTGACTCATCCGGCTGTCGTAGTCAATAGTACTACACCTCGTATATCACTCCACCGGCTGTGCCAACAGTACTCTCTATATGCGCTTCGTGCCCTTTTTCTGCGCTTCCGGTGAGCCCAAGGAGGGTTTACATGCCATAGTGAACAGAAACATCCGAGCAAAATTTCGAAGTGGAGCAAGACTTGGATAGAGTCAAAATTCATTTCGAGTGGAAAGTGTCAACGTCAAGCCAATAACAGAGCCTTTCTTCCTTTGAGGCTAACTACCTATCCATGAATTATTCGACTCCCCGCGCCCCCTACCCCACTAGAAAGTAATAGTATACTTCTTTCCCTTCTTTTTTTCCCTTCTCCGTAGAAACCGGTCCAGTATACTTGTTGCCGCTGACATACAATGATGTATCGCCATTAACAAGAGGGTGAGCTTATTGCCCAACAACGACGTTATGGTCGCGTTTGTAAGCGCACCATCCTCCCAAGCAATATCCACCTCGAAGCCGCCACGAGCAACAAGACCAGAAACGGATCCAGTGGGAACGGCGGACGGCAGCGCGGGCAGAAGATGAACAACGCCCGGATGGTTCTGCAGCAACAACTCCGGGATAGCAGCTGCGTAGTCTAGGTTTCCGTCGATCTGGAAGACAGTCGATCCGCCTTTGTCGCTGTTCCAGAGGTTGGTTAACAGGAAGGTTTGGATCCATGCTTGCACATTGTCCCAGGCCTCATCCCCCCGGTAAAGCCGGGCATACAAGGAAATAGACCACGCTCGCGACCATCCCCGGCTACCACCTCCACTATTCATCCGGCGGTCAAGTAGCACGCCCGCGGCGTCGGCAAGCTTAGTCGAAGCAAGCGGGGTGAGCTGTGTCCCTGGAAAGAGACCGAATAGAGGTGAAAATTGACGATGGGCGGGATCGGTTTCGGCAAAACTCCTCGATCCATTAGAGGATCTGCCCATCTGAGCCAATTCGCGGAGGTCTGATCTTGCCCAAGTACGTTTGCACGGAGCCTGACAGGTCGTTGTCGATTTCGAGGATTTGGTGCGTTTCATTCAGCGCAGTCAGCAATTCGAATAGCATGCTGTTGTCCAGTGTCGGGCTCATTGTCAGTGCCTCTTCTTTTCCTGCGACCGTCATATCCGAGGGAATCTGGAACGCATTCTCCGGTGAGCACGAGGGTCCGGTAGTCAGGTATCCATCCACATCGAAGAGGTAGCATTCAAAAAACTCAAACGCACTCTTGAAGATCGGACACGCCTGCTCCTTGAGGAATGTCTTGTCGCCGGTGAACCGGTAATGTTCCATCATGTGAAGAGCCAACCAAGCGCCCCCCATCGGCCAGATTGAATACTTCGTTCCATTGTGAACGGGCACGGAATCTCCCCAGAGATCGGTATTATGGTGCAGCACGAACCCCGGGCACCCATGCATCTTCTCCGCCACGTCTCCCCCGCGCTCCTGGATAAGTGCGAGAAGATCCCACAGTGGGGAAGTCAGTTCGTTCAGATTAGTCGTTTCTGCAGGCCAGTAGTTCATCTCGAGGTTGATGTTGACCGTGTATTTCGCACCCCAGGATGGGCTGTAGTCCTGGTTCCAGATCCCTTGCAAGCCAGGGGACAACGACCGCTCTCTGGTCCTGCGAGATGAGGCGATCAGCAGATGCCTTCCGTAATTGAACACGAGAGTCGCAAATTGAACGTCATGGTCTGGAGATGATCTGTAGTTCGTCATGCGCTCGTTTGGTGGCAGCGAAGCAGCGTCATCAGTTGAGGAACCCAAGTCAAGAGTAACCCGGCCCGCAAGGTCTTTGTGATCTGTAATTGCCTCCTTACGGAGTGCCTCGTAGCCCAGCTCGGTGGCAGCGTCGAGCTTCCGATTCAATTCCGTCTCTTGGTCGCTATCTGTCGCATACCGATAGGACGACTCTGCGTCGAGGAAGAAGACCACAGTCGTCGCGCCTGTCACATACAGTTTGTCCCCATTGGCAGTCACGTTGCCTACCGTCAGTTAGTACTTGTCACTCCACTTATTGGAATGGGGTCTAACCTCCATCAACGACCACTCTCACCCCTGCAGTAAAGGTAGAGTAATCCGCCTCTCCCGTGCGGGCTTTCATCACGATCGAGGCGATGCCATTTGCAACACTGGCATTATTCAACTAAATGAATTTTGACCGTTGTAGGTACGCATTCAAGTTGATCGCTCGCGAAGTGTTGGTCTGGATACGGAAACCAAGCACGCCAGACGGTGCGCTTGCAATGAGCTCTCGGCTGTATTGTGTCAGCACTTATCAACAGAGATATCTAGAAAGAACCTCACGTGTAGCTCACGCCATCAAACCCATACTCGCAAGCTGTGTATCCTTCAAGAGTATCAAGGTACCAGACCAGATTCGTTGCATCCCCCCTCTGGCCAAGATCAACATACAGGTTCGACAGAACCTGATACTCGCGCTGGTCTACAGACGACCCGGTCATATCTGACAAAGCCAATTCCCCTGCAGCCGTGATGTTTCCATTGACCAGGAGGTTTCGGACTTTAGGGAACCCGTCTAGGGCGTTTGAGTTCACTCGATCCTGGAAGGTACCACTCCAGACCGAGTCTTCGTTCCAGGTGACAATCTCTGTCGGGAGGCAGTAGAGCGTTCCGCCCAAACGGCCATTACCGACTGGAAGACTTGCGTTGAATCGTGTACCGGGCGTGTCGTACCAGAGGTAGCGAGAGCCATCAAAGGTCGCCCCACGGCTTCCCGGTATGAGGAGGGCTGCCAGAGCGACTACCGCGCAGAGATGCTTGTAGGGTGGCATTGTAGTTACAGGTGCGAAAGGAATTTGCTGTGGAGCACTTGCTACAGTCGTTCACGGTAGAACGGTGACACACTTTATATCTTACATCGCCTTCACTACCTCGACTCAGTCGATTAGGAGCAGCTACCTCGGCGTTGGATGCGCCGACGATCTGCACACATTAAGTGATTAAGGCTACGAGTTGCTGAGGGGTCAGAAACTAGTGAGACTGCCTCTTTTGCCCCAGCCTGAGGCAGTTCCACTAGTTTCTGACCCCCCAGGGGCTAAAACAACAACGGACTAATATGGAGAAGTTAGAACCCTACGGGAAATCCACGTAGTCATGCGGGGAAGTGGAGCCTGTGGGATTTTGTCGGAGCATAGACGGGAAAAAGGCATGGAATGGGCCTATTAGCCTATTTCCCGGACGACATCAAGGCGGGTGCCTATACAGATGTTTTATTCGGTCTGCCAGCTAGCTACTGCACTATATCGCTCCTAGTTACTGCAAGTCATTGTTGCCAGTCCGCATTTACAGTTCTAGGACAAAAGCATTGGCCAAACACCCGTTTTATACCAAAACCTGGTATATTTACATAGATCTTACTCAACAAGATTATAGAGTAACCTTGTAATTTTATTATATATTTGTATTAACAACTACTAGACTTGAAATATTTATATAGAAATTGTTTATTATCTTATTAGTTTAATAAGCTGTAGGCTAATAAATATATAGTAGAGTAGAATTAACTAAGATATATATATTTTTCTATGGGAAACTAGATATTCTAACTTCTGTTAAGCTTTAGACTACGCCACATAACCAATAAACAAAATCCAGTACCAAAAGTAAATAGGTTGAAGAATACAGATATTATTCAGTTCCGTAGAAGTTATAAAGACCGTTAATAAATTATTTTGTTGTGAAAATTGCAATCGAAATCACCAAGTTTTGGTGTGAAATAGCCGTTGGCCAATATCTTGGCCCGGGACTAGCTTTTGGTTGGATACAGCAGCTGTTACTTAGGGGGTTCAACCCCGGGATCCGTACCTGTTTTAGATCTTAAAGTTGGCACCGGGGCGGGGATTGCAGGGAAGCCGGCTCTAGCTCGGACTGGAATTATATTTGTGCCTCACAACTATAGTAGTGGCCTCGACAGCCTGCAGCAGCCCCGAAGGCCGAAAAGGATCTATTAATTCTCTCAGGAGGTCAATCCTGTTATGTGATTTATTCTCGCCACTGTCACCGCATCCCCTGTTTGTTACGATGGTGCTCTCAAGAGCTTGGCCGTGCTGTCAGATCCAATCGACTTCCTACACTGACAGATAGAAAGAGCATACCATACTCCGAGGTGGTAGTTAGAGACACTCTTGGGTGGCGATCCATCGTCTGTGAAAATGCATAGCCTATGCTAGTTCAAAAGACCACATATACAGGGGCTATTGCATCCCCAAACACGCTATTCACATCCCACTCCACTGGTCCATGAGCCCCAGCAAACATCAGTGTCCAGATCCCTATGAAATCTGCCCTAAACGCTGGCTAGACCAGTCAGAGTCCGATGACGTCGCCGACTAGCTTGGCTTCGGAGGGCGCATTTGCAGGGGGTGGTATATTGATACAAACTCACTGTTTACGCTTATGGGAAATAAGTTGATACTTTAACATCCAGCCAGGAACGGGTCCTGATCCGAAGCCAATAAAGTTTTCATGGCATGACGTTTGATTCTGGGTTCGTGTCGACGCCGTTGCAGGCCTGGTTTGTACTACACAGGGAAATGGCCAGGGCTGTTAAAGACATAGAGTAGAATAAGACAGAGGAATATGGAGGTTGTGGGGAATTCGAGCCGTGACCATTAGGTGTCACTGGGATTGGATGTGAAGGTATGATGCAATTTCAGTAAATAATGGAGCAAGTATCCTTGTCTATCGTAGCGTTCAATGAAGAATCATCTCGCCAGTAAATTTATTCCAAAGCAGATAGGGAGTGTAGATGACTGGTTCTTGATAAGGAAGTTGTGCTCACTTTCATGTGCCCTTTATGCATAAAACTTTTGCCGGATACTTAGCCTTGGTGCTAATGAGACAAGGCACTATGGAACGCTGACTTGCCATGCATATGCCTATCATCATTTGGTCAATTGCTATACACCTATAGATCCCTATGTCTATATCACCTGCCAGATGGCATCATCTCTACTCCTTTCACCTCTTGGCCTATTTATCACCTGTATTTTGTAACATTGAGTTCAATTACTCCTGCCGATTGCTCGATTTCTTAGCATGAGATTTAGTTATCACTAGACAGCATCGACATATCCACCTACTGCAAGTCTTATTACCGTGGGGTGAGGACTTTTCTCCTCACTGGTAATGTCTCACCCCTCTAACACAGCGTTCATGATGCACTCGATCTCTTATTTCAACTGCGATAAAGAAGCCCGGGTCAGTGGATGGGAAGGTGAGGGTCAAGAGGGTCGTTATAGCAGTCCTACGGCTTGAACTGGGGTATACGATGGTTTGTGTGGAATCGGGGTGGAAGCTAAGTAGGCCACGGGAATAGAAGTCGTCAACCTAGTGAATGTTAGTTGGCTAGTAGCGTATAAGGGATGTTGTAACCAGGTAACCAGTTCATCTATAATATAGACAGCCCTACGCTAGGAGCCTTTCCTTGCCCACCAGGTCTTTTCTTCCATATTGAGGTTGCTTGGGTCGGTTGTTGATGGTTTGTTGGGGCAGGTAACAGGTGGTTATTCCAGGTATCCGGGCTGCCTTTCCTATACAAAGCTGTCAACACCATCGGCTTGACCCTATTAATCAGACCTATATCAATATTTTACAGTATACATAAACTGAATGCACGGATTGTAAGCAAGAGACAGTTCAACTCAAACACGTTAAATATAGACTATGACTACAACCCAAGCTCCCTTCCTCTTAAATATTGTTCAGTTCCTTTTAGCTTACGTTGTCTAGTGATAGAATGTAGTATAATACGTAGCTCACATGAACTTATCATGGTTAATGAACACTAGCACAATATGACTAGGAAAGTGGTGGCCTAGAAGTAAGGTGCCTATGGTTTCTTCTTTACAAACCACCACGCCTGCTTATTTTCCTCGGATCCTAAACGAACTGTCCCGTCTTTGACGCACAGAGCCCGGTTATGCCGAATGGAGGCAATACTATAGAAGAATTAGGAGTCTTATATAGTTAAGTGGGAACAGAAAGACAAACGTGTAATTGCTGGAATTTTGTTCGATTGTCCAATAGGTGTCCTCCTTAGGGTAAGGTATCACTGATGAAGCTTGTACAAGCCACAATGAAATTGCATCTGTACTTAGTTAATAATTGGTCTAATAGTAAAGGTCTGGACATACCTGGAGTAAGGATCATCCGCCTGCGTTCATCTAATATCATGTAATGGTTTTGGTCTGCAGATTTGAGATCAAACTTCCAGTAAGTGGGAGTCTCCCTGTCCTTTGTTAGTCTAGATAAGGGGCAAAATTTGCTGATGGTACTTACGGGCTTTGGACGACTTTCGGGAAGTGTTTACCCGAAGAACCCTTCTCTGCTATGAGCCAATGACTGGGTTCACCTGCTTTTCTTATAGAAAACCAAGTATCCTGGGTGATCGGGTCTGTGCCTTGTCTACGGTTTTCTCTATTTTGTGTAACAAATTAGATCAATAAACTGGTATGGAATTGTGGTTGGATTACTCAATATCATTTACTCTTTTTGTCAATCCAGTCACATTTGTCTCCAGTGTCTTTATCCTTCCCGTGTATTCTTCAATCTCCTTTTCCGTCGGTCGAGGTTCGGGGATCTATGGCCGCGTTAGCACTATCTTTTCCGCCATGTATGGATTTATAGATATGAACACACCGGAAGCAGTTGACGGAAGAGTAATGGACTCAGATATATCCCCACACGATTGAAGTCAGTGGCATGGCTAGGATCATCTGCAACATCGTCGACCTGGAAAGTCAGTACAACTGCATCTGTACCTGCATCTATCAAGACGGGAGAGGAGATACCTCTTTCACAATCCGAATCATCTGCGATCGACAATCCCGCCTGGCTTTCTCCAGCCCAACCAAAGTGCCAGGATATGGGGTTTCCGGAATGTGACTGAACTGGTCCTTTGTTTTCGACGAGATCGCCGCGAACTCCGTTTTCATAGCTTGGATCTCCTTTGCGGTCTCCGTCGCAGTGGCAGGGACCTCTAGGATCGTCTTTTTCTGGCCAAAGTCGGTGCTCACTAAATAATCAGCTCTGTAAATCTTAGATGAAAGAATAGAGCATACGGATTCCAATCGCCTTCCAAATATCCTTGTAATCGAGATAGCTCTCCAGAAGAGAGTTTGTATAGACACCCGCATTCTCATAATCGAGCGGACTGCCCTTGTTTGACAGGAGTTGATACGACCTCAAGGCCGAATACTTGGTGATAACGGCATGCGTTCTCTGCGGAATCTTGCGGACTTGATCCGGAAAGGCAAAGGCAGCTTTGGCCATGCTGTCGATCGTCCACCCTTCTAACTTGGTCCTGGCATCGCGGATATCACCCCCTCCAGCCCAAGACACCCTATCAGTTCCCATTAGCGTATATATCGATATGAATTCGAAGTGACCATACGTGATAGATGTTTCCGAGTTCTGGGCAATTTCACTCTTATTAAAGTCCCCCTCAGCCTGACCGGAAATACCAAAACCAGCCTTGGAGAGTTCGACCGACAGCGCTCCCTTGACCTTCGTGGCATTCTCCTTGTTATTTAATTTAATCGAGAGGAGAGCATTGAACTCGCCGCCCTCGAGGAAGCCAGAGATGTAGCTGTCCCCGTAAACCTCGGTGAAGCGCTTCTGATTGGTGACGGGGATATTGGGAATGACGTTGAATTTGGTAGCATCGTCGGCGATAAGCTGCTGGTTGACCACCTTGACTTGCACAAAGTAGTTGATGTCGCTTTCCTTGACTTTGGAGGAGTCGAGGTAGGCTGCTTCCATCAGTATGCAAAAGACTTAAATAGATAGTGGAAGAGACATACATCCTGCAGCCTTTGCTCCCATTCCCTGGTATTTGATTTCCAGTGCGCCTAGATTGATCAGCCACATACAAGCACAAACAGGAGAGAAAACACAATACCACTGATATTCAACGCCTCGGTAATATCGCTGGCATGCTCGACAAACTTCGAAGTAAAGGTCACTTGTTGGCTGATTGTGTCTGCTTTGCCAGTCGAATTGCCCCTGAGGTCTTTGTCGGTCAAGGCAGTTTTATTTTCCTTGATGACGGCATCGTTGACTCGTAGCTGCTGGGTGTAGGAATTGAACCTGTGTCATGTTAGCTTGACTCTGATAGCGAGGAGCAACATACCCAGAGCCAATACGCATGGAATCATTGTACGGAGCTGTTAGGGGACTCATTTTGTTGTGAGGATGTTCAGAGAAAGGGATAGGAAGAAGAATCAAAAGAGAAATCCTGTTCAATGACGACTCTGAAACTATTTCTAAGCGTGATGTGTTGTTCACTCGGTAGTTGCAACCTGGCATTCCCCGTTCCCCACTACAAAACTGACGATCTATCATTTGGCATCCCCACGCGTTTAGGTAAAGATTTCCACGCTAGGGTCGGGTCGCTCTAAGTCCTATCCCCAAGGCAGAATGATCAATCCTTATGATATTCACACCTCGGATACTGTTATGGGAAATTTCTACCCCTACAAAGGAGGCAGTATAATCTTTTAATTTGCGTTTCCCTGTAAAAAAAAAAAATTCATGATGCTGTTTTTCCAGTGGGATGAGTACATGGCTGTTCCCTTTCACCGCCATACCGCATACCTCAGTGGGTCAGTCCTTGCTGATCATTCAGCTCTTGCTGATCATTCAACTCAGCTCAGTGCAACCGTGCATTTTCTTCACCAAAACAAGCAAACTGAAATTGGCGCTATTGAAGAGAGCTGAAAGTTTCGAGACAATGCTGACGTGTCAGGAACTTACTTATTTCCTCTGTTCAAGTCGCTGTGCAAAGCGGAAATCCAATATCAACCAACTCAGCGCTCGTATTCTACTGCCTCACTGACATTTTCCCATGCAAAATGGCACCCCTTCTGGCTCCCTATAACAGTGCTATGAGACTTGGCTCTGGCTTCAACTCATACACACATGAGCTGTGCCTCGATGATGCCGTCAAAAAGGGAACCGGTAGCCCCCCGAAGCTTTCAGACGGCGAAGGTGTCGCCCAGTCTGTTGTCTTTAAGACGAGTGTCATAGACAAGATGTCTGACATTACGGATGCTCTCAATGTATGCTTAGCTGAATGTCCATCGGGGTATTTATATACTAAGAAAGACAGATCAGCGGAGCCCTCACTATCAAATACAACAATCTTATCGATGGAACCGGCAAGGGATCTTTTATCAACTCCAATAAGATCAAAGACGCCGATATCAATTTTCTGATTAGTGTCAAGGTGATCAATCAGACTGTCACGGATAATGCACTGACCGAGTTTGCTCCGATCGATAATCTTCCTGCTGAGAAGTTCACCGAGGTTTATGGCGATACTTTTATCTCAGGCTTCCAGGAAGGAGGAGAGTTTAACGCAGTCATTTCGATCAAGGTCAAGGATAAGAATCAGGTCGAGAATATCAAAGCAGAGTATGTACCTCATCATTTCCAAGAAGACCATGGCTAACCCCCGCCAGTGCGGCTGTCGCCTTGACCACCCCCTCATTCGGAAGTGAAAAGCCCAAGGCAGAAAATACAGAAACGTATGCTGTTGCTCCCAATGATCAAAATAATGAACAAGGTAATGAACAGCAAGGAGGCAACGAAGCAGGAGAGGAGACGAAGAAGAAGGAGGACGGGGCCGACAGTCCCACGGGGTTGGCCATAAAAGGGAACGCAGAGGTTGAAAAGAACCTGCAAGATCTCTTCCAGGAGAACGAAACGACCGTTTCTGTCAGCTATTCAGGGGGTGGGCAGGACCTAAAGAAGCGTACGTTCTCGTTCGTTACGCTGGATAAAGATACTAACAAAGCTACTTTAGCTGATGATGATTGGAATGTGAAGAACATGCGAGCGGCAGCACTTCGATTCCCCGCTCTAGTGGCTAAGACACCTGTTCGCACCAATGCAGTGCTCACAAAGTATACGGCTCTCAGAAGCTTTCATACCCAAAAGAAAGACAAGAACAACAAGGAGGCTGTTCCTCTGTCGTATGAGAATGCGAGTGTTTACACTTCAATCTTGGAGGATGCGTTTCTGGATTATAAAAACATCTACAAGGAGATTCGGTTATCGGAGGGAGATTTGGCTTCCGGCAAGAAGGAATTCGAGGCGAGCACTGCCAAGGAGAGCACAGGGAAGGAAAACACTAGCAAGGAAAGCACAGGCAAGGAGAGCACATACAGCGGTAGGTCCATCTACAATTCAAGACACGCATGTGCTAACAACGCAGAATCTGATGGTACGAGAAAAGATGCCACTCCACAGGCGCATATTGCCACAGAGCCATTTGCGCCAACACTCGCTGGGTTCGAATCAGCCAAGTGTTATATTCGGCGAAACATGAATTTGATTGTGAGAGAGGTACGAACACCATATATTGTATGTACGATACATACTAACGATATAGGTTGATGAAATCAAGAAGAACCCTGACCGCGCGAGTGAGGACCGTCCTCTGCCGTGCCAGAGTCCGATTATCTTCAAACAGTACCTTCCAGTGCCAAAAGAGCCGTCTAAGCCGACTGTGTAGATTGTGGGTCTATTTACATATCACGCTCAGTCAGCGCAGTCATATAATCTCTCACTTGGCTGTACGGCAACAGCGTAATCTCCGCAACCAACCCAGCCTCGCAAAGACTCTTACACATATGCCAATCCACTACTTTATTCTTAGTCAATGCAAACCCGTCCATCTTCTGCCTAACCCTTGCCTCCAATTCAGTGACTCGCTGGACGTAATTCATGACCTCCCCATCTCCCTGTGGCGATATATGAGTCAAGTCCTCCCCAGTCAACGTATCAAAGCCAGTCACCTTAATCTGTGACCAGAAGTCTGACGAATGGCTTTCGGTGTGGATGTTTTTTTCAATGTCCCACCACAGAATATGCAGGGTGGCTTTGACGTCGAGACTTTCTGTCTCCATGTGTTCTTTGGATGCACTGGATGCAAGAAGCCCTGCGTCTGCGCCGAGCTGTAGACTGGCCACGTAGTACTCGCCGTATATTTCAGAAAAATAAGACGGTTTAGATTGTGATCTGTGCGTATCAGCCAACGCATTTAGCGAAAAGCGCGGCTCGTCGATGTAAACCGTCCCAGTCCGGATAGAGGCTTGAATGGAGGCTTTCAACTCCTACCATCGTTTAGAATAAGCCGCTTCCATCTGAGTAGAGAGAAAAGTGAGAGGGGGTCTGACATGTCCATTATCCGAAACAGCCTTATTGTATCGCCCGCTCGCACTCGCGCCCAAAAACTTCCCCCCAACCCGACCACAACCCGAGATACTCAAATGCTCAGCCGTGGCGTGCGAACTCGACGTAATGGCTTTATGGAACTTCGAGAGCGCGCCATCCTCAATTCGAAAGCGAACGCTTTCTTTCAAACTTCTATCCGACAAGGCGGTTTTAGCATTGAATGGAGCATGCGCATCGTCGCTCTCTAGCTTAGATGGGCGACACCCTGAGCCGAGGATGGCAATGGGTTTGCCACTTCCTCCAGTGGAGTATGGAAGTGTGATTTGCCCTCCGTTAGATGCGATTAAACCGAGGGATGGGGTGGTGGGATCCTCGGGGAAGAGGGATTCTAGCTCTTCTATGGTGGACATGTTGAATGGATTGAAAAAAAGTAATAGCAGTAGAGGAGGGAGGGACCTCGGAGGGTTTATATATTGCTGCATTCAGTGCTAGTGAATTATCTTTGTGGGTCTGATCTAATTTAAACGTGTTGATTGGTAGAATTTGTCCTGCTTTGGTAACCCTAATCCATACACCACCTGGGAATGTGTCTTGGGGATATAGTATGGTTGTTTCTACATATGAGCTATATTCACCTATAATATGATGGAAACAGCTAGATGATCTCACTAGTAGCTGATATCCATGCGTATCTCTCTACGAAAAGTGGTCTACCTACTAACTAGTTAGCTGCTGCTTTAATAAATTAAACAAATCCGTGCTGTCTTTTAGCTAATAGGGAAATAGTATGCGGATATCTGGACCACTAGACAGATATACAAAACCCTGGTCGATTGCGTAATTAGGATACAGGCATTTCCCTCTCTTCCACTCTCCTGCATAACCAGGTTCATGGCTCTCGCAAATGACTCGGATACTGCACTCGATGTTCTAGAGAAGAGTACTATCATACGTCCAAGCTGGGACCAGACCAGAAGGCAGTCGGAAAAGGCTGGTCTGCATCGTTATGGGCATTGATAATATGGTGCTTGGTCTAGGGGAAATCCAGATACTGCTGACGGGCTTCACACGAATTACATCCCTCACATCTATTTGGCTAAACTAGGTAATGATGGCATGAAAGCTTCCAACGCAGGGTTGTGCCACAGACTACCTTAGAAGCCTCAATTGGCTCGGAATCAATTATCTCTACAAGTGAGTTAGAGCTCTATTCCTCTTCATTAGAGTTATCAGAATATTCTGTGCCCCACTCCGGACCAGTACCATAGGGGCATCCAACGGCAGTCGTGAATCGTGATAGCCCGTCTACGTCGACCAATCATGTGGGTCAGCTGTTAAGGCTCGGTCCGATCTATTTTTGAAATATTACGGAGTACAGCGCCAAAAACTATGGCGGACGAAATCGAGCTTTCGGGCAATGTAAGATATTACCACGTCCATACCAACAGCCACGCACGAGTATATATCCAATTAGATCTCTTTGTTAGGTCCCGCTATTGCTTCTACCAATTATAATAGCTAAACTACCCAGATTAGTCCGCCTCCGAATGTACTTACCGTTTAAGGTTTAATTGAATGGATATTGGATGAAGTTGACGTGAAACACGTTTAGCAATTGCTAGAAGGATACGCGTGGTCTTGGTCGTGGCAAGCCGGAGGAATACTACTACTACTACTACTACTACTACTACTCCTACTACTACTAGACGGGTGGCAACCAATCACAAATATCCCTCACAGTCTCATGTCACAATAACTTTTATAGTTTTTACTAAGATATCTTTACTTGTTGAGTTTGGTTTAGTGTTCCTGACTGAGGTCCACATTTTGTACGATTGCGATCCTTATTGGAACAAAATTGACGTGTTGCCGCGCGGGTTCCGGTCCAAGCCCTCTATCTTGTGTGAATTCACACAAGATATACACTACCTAGTAGCCAATGCCTGATTCGATCCTAATTTATTTTAGACGCTCCTGTGTATAGTTAGGTTCAGCGAATATCCGACTGTTTGACCGGTTCTGTAGCAAATTGAACGCTGAGGGTAGACTGTATCAGCCTCCCTCTCCTCCCCTCCCCATTTGCCAGTCTACGTTGAGGTACTGGCTTTCATAATCAATGGAACACATTATGCTGCTGCCTACTGGTCTTGACCTTTTGCTATCATAGAGAACGCCAGCGTTTGGAGCTTTGAGCCATGGACCAGTTAAGACTACCTGGGGTATCTCATTGAACGGTTGATCTTACATGGGTGGGTATCTATCTCCGGCGAATTCAAATTTGATCATCTAATAGCCTATGGTATAATTGTAATGAAGACGTAATATTCGGAAGGTTATTTCTCCTTCTAAAATCTAAGGTATTTTAATCCTTCTTCGGGACTTGCTGTATATTGTCTACGTGTGTGACAGGGGCAAATCAGATTTGCCGCTATGATTAGTATCATAAAACCGATGAGGCTGCAGAAAATATATGCTCCAGTACTCGATCACCACGTATTACCGCGGTCATAACGCCCCATCTCCTCCCCATAGCGATATCAGGTAAATAATTGAACCGTTCAAACCTCCAACGTTTCTGTGTCCATGGACTGCATATCTAGATATACTATCGTGCCTCAGTATCTCCTTCCACCTTTTCAGATATGTATTGTGTCTATATGACAGAGAGTGACAACGGTCCAGCTCAGATATCGGACTATACGAAGTCAAAATGTCGGTAATGGAAGTGAGCAAAGATAGAAGTAGTAGGTAGAGAGTACAATACAACAGCCACCACCAGCCACTTTAGACCAAAGATTCGCTCAGCCAGAGAGAGATAAGGGGTTCAAGGCGCGATATTGATGCCTATGGCGTTATGGTCAAGTGGGTCTGAAATATGATACCAATTTCCACTCGTGAGTCCGATCGAAGATTATTGATTATTGGGAGTTGGGAAGCATACACCTAGTCATGCAGTCTAGGCCGACATCGAACATTGGCCTGCTACACAGTATTCGCTTTGGCAGTCTCATTGGAGTGAAACCACGCTCGGTGGGACAGCTTGGTATCACAGTGGCTGCATCTTCGCCACTTTGATTATGAAAGCCTTCTTCTACGGAGCCGATGCTAGACGCCAGCTCAAGTGTTCGTTTGTTCAACGAGGGTCAGTATCTCGGTTGTGACTTCGTCCTCCTTGGTTCTATTTTGACATTATGAAAAGACATCTACAGCCTAGAATCAATACGACCTTCTGCCGAAGTAGGAAGCATAAGCAAGACTCGAAACATATATTGTATGGATCAGGAGACAATCCCGCTTGGAATGGTTAGTAGACGGGCAGGGTTATTCTTTACTAGAGTTTCGACTTGACCTTGATGATGTAATTTGTCCGACCTTGGCTCAGCTTAGCTGGGACTCTAATCGTGATGATTTTCCCTTTACTCTCCAAGGCTGATCTCAGTTCCCCCGCTGGTTAATATATCCCGTCATTCTGCTGAACCACCATTTACCATGGCCTCGAAACAACAAACAATTTTACCTAAAGGCCCAGTGAGGGAACCGCCAGAGGAAGGCTCCTCACATTATACTCGAAAAAGAGTTGGGACGGCGTGCAATGAGTGCCGGATGGCGAGGACGAAAGTAACTAGATTGAAGTTTCATAGAGAGTCTCCCAGTTCCCATCCATTCTTTCATAATCTCCTACTGAATGATCGAGTAGTGCGATGGGCGGAGGCCGTCATGTTCTTCCTGCATTCAACATTCAAGAGTGTGCCAATACGGGCATGATGGGAGAAACAGAGATGCTCTAAGAAACGCCATCAGCGAGCTAGAAAACAAAAATAGACGTCTCGAAGAATCCATCCAGCAGTTAAGATCCGAAGTACGTCCCATGTCTTCGGCGGGGGCAGCATCCAGCAGTGTTCCTCCAGCACAGCATGGAAAAGCACCGATAGACGATTTATTTGATACCGGTTGTGGAAAGATTCCAACAGAAGCCTTTACTCGCATTGCAGCAACAGCGTTCTTTTCTGGAGTTGCCTCTCTCTTCTACGTCATACTTCCAGAAGACTGTGATCGTCTTATACATAGATTATATCAAGAGGAAACCGATATTGAACGATGCGAGGTTTGCGAGCTTAGTGCCATCGCCGCAGTAGGATGTCGATATGACAGTGCTGAGATACCGAATGAATATATCGACAAGTTCTGGGAGCAGTCCTTGCTTTTGGTATACGACGCAATCGACGAAGCCAATCTACGGGCTTTGCGAATTCTGATCTGCATGGGAATGTACTTGATTCTGGATAAAAGTATGAGCGCTACTGTTATAATTGGTAAGATATAGGATAAGCCTTCGGAAAGGAAGAAGGGGAAAGAAGTAAAGCAAGAAGAAAGCAGTCTAAGTGATTAACAGCTTCGGGTATGACCTTGGCCCGACGGTGTATGCCGAAGCAAGACTCCAATGATGGTAGCAAGGCAGAATGGGACGGCCTCTTCCACAGTTTGGCTACTATCGAATGGTAACTGTCAGGCCCTAGGACATCTGCGTATGCTAACTTCTCCATAGCTGGCTGTCCTTTGCTCTGGGGTTCGAACACTGTTTAACCGAGGAGGATACCCAGGTAGTAAAACCACTGCATGCCCCATAACCCATTTGATTAATGATACTAGTATGTTATAGAACAGGATATTGCGGAGACTTCAACTGTCGTTTCGGAAACACCCAATTATGTCACTGCGTCGATGATTCGCTCACAGATGTGGAAAGTCTCTTTTATGTCAGCCGAAGTATATAAGCGAATCCGATCAATCCCAAGCTTATCCTGGAATGAATTCGAACGCGTTTCATCTGAACTAGACACATGGCGCCAAGAGCTCTCCGGTGGGTTACAACTACAGGCTCTCGCCTCACATAATAATGGGCTACCTCCTGAACAAAGAAGAGGGCTTCTCCAAGTCCATATGGTTTATCTCGAAAACCGAATGCTCCTTTTTCAACACTTCTTACAACGACATACCGAATCCAAGTTACTGCAAATGAATGCAAATACCCGCCAAATATATGCGGCATTTGCTCACCAACTCGCATGGATAATTTCCATTATATATCTGGACAAATGGCCATTTGTGCGAAATTGGCTTGTTATGTAAGTAAATGAGTCCATATCTTGTATGGATGCTTATGGATCCAAAATACAGTCATGCAGCGTTCCATTGCAGCATCACGCTACTTTCCATCATATGCCAGTGCCACATTGCAGTCCAGGATCTGGAACAAGTTACAGACTATCAGTCCGATATCAAGATTTGTGTTGAGGTATTAACGTACTGCAGTAGGGTGGATACTGCCGCTGCTAGACTTGTGCAAACCGTCCATCTTTTAGGGGAAGGTCTAGAACAGGCAATCAACCATCCACAACAGGCACTTGTACCAAGAGAAGAGCTCATGAGAATATGGATAATTCTCAATGAGGAGTTTCCAGGTCGGAGGTTTCTTCTTAAAACTTCCCGGGAACTTGTCCATAAAATGACATTGGCGATCTCTAGCGGCAGTTAATTATGTTGAACGTTGTAGTTCCCCAAACAGCGCATTATTGCTTGAGCTCAAGTGTAAATCGGAGTGGCTGCAGGAATTAGCACTCCAAGTTACTCTTATATGATGTTGTCGATTGCTATGTTTGACGTTATCTTAGAGAAACGGGAAGTGGAAAGCCTAGTCCCCCGCAGAGTTGTCTCCTATGTGTAGTATCGCTCTTACAAAGTCTAGAGGTTCATAGCTATCTCTAGAAGGAAATAGTGATAAACCTAGAATCACTAGAGCTTATTGCGGACCATGATATGTCCCAGTGCCTAAGGATCAGAAGCCTCGGTATAGGGCTATGGAAATTCGCATCCCGCGGCAGAAGCCGTCGAGCTGGCACAACAAACGGCTCAGTTATTAATATATAACGCCGAGTCAATTGCAATACGCCACTTGTTCTACCCAAGCTCGATGTGTGAGATTTATCCGGAGCGTCGAGCTACCGCTTAGAGTATGTCCGCTTGGTCGATTTCGTTCCACAACGGGAAGGTCGACGCTCAAACTGAAACTAGCTCGGTGATCGTCCCGGTTGATCCTTAAACGTCTCTTGTTGCCCTGATATGCTCCTGTGATCCCTCCTTTCAGTGGCATATAAATCTATGACGGCAATTAAAGTCGGGAGTAAATGATATTCTGCAAATTATAGTAGGTGGTACAACTGGGTATATATATAATCATGTTCTTATGAATGACCACAATGTGATGAACATTTGCCATTTACACAAGAATCCCCAATCTGCGACTGAGTATTGTTGTAAAGGTATAATTATCTCCTGTTTGCCAGAGAAATGCCCTCGAAGTCTTGGTCAGCCTTAGTGGCCTCATTAATAACTCTTGGTGTTTCGGTTACGGTGACTGCCGCCAACAGCTTTCCTGACAATTGCAATGCTAGTTGTCAAGCGAGCATCGAGCAAGCCCTAGCGCAGGAACAGGCGGGCTGGGTCAGTGCTAATGTATCATCCGATTCTTTTTACGGAAATCCAGCAAACATCTCTGACTACGCCGCCGGCGATATCGTAAGATGGGAAGATGTACCTAGCCAGCAGTATACGACAGTTGGTTACGATACTCCGCCGGCAACTACGCTGTCCAGATTCCTCTACATGAGTGAAGATATCGATGGCAACCCTATCCCGGCCAGTGCGTTCTTGTTACTTCCCTTCACAAATCAGGATGGCAGCGGAAAGCCGCTCCGAACGGTCGTTTGGACGCATGGTACGGCGGGCATTACCCGACAATGTGCACCCTCTAATAATAAGGGGCTGTATTATGAATGGGAGGGCCCATTTGCGTTAGTCCAGCAAGGATACGCCGTCATTGCCCCCGACTATGCTGGCCAGGGTAGTGATATACCTATGGGCTTCATGTACGAGTCCGGTGCCCTGCACGCTCTGGACGTGAGCTTTGCCCTCCAGGCCGTGAGGTCAAGGCTTCAGGATCGAATCACCCATGAATGGGTAGTGGTCGGCCACAGCGAAGGTGGCATGACCGCATGGCGTGTGAATGAACGAGAAAAGCGAAACGCGACGGGTGGATTCCTGGGCGCCGTTTCGGGAGCCCCGGCGCTGCGCCCGCTCTCCCTCATCCCACAATCATGGCGCCTCGCTGGAGATGGCCCCGTCCATGATGTTGTTTCAATTTTTGTGCTGCAGTCAATATCACGCCTGTTCCCTTCCATTAAGGTCGAAAACTACGTCAGCGATATCGTCGCAAGCCGTATCCCAATTGCTCAGCAAGGATGCTTGGGAACCGGCTCAACGATCTATGGCAATCTCACTTTACCACAACTGTATAAGAACATCAGCTGGATTAACCATCCCGATGTCATTGAGTGGCAACAGAGCTATAACGGTGCCGGTACTCACGAATTAGCAGCTCCAATGTTGGTTCTCCAAGGAACGGCTGATGAGTTGGTTTATGCAAACCTGACAGAATGGGATTATGATCAGACATGTAGCACATTTCCTAGCAGTGTGATGCAGCTCTATATTTATCCGGACCTTAACCACGACTTTGCCTTCATTGCTGGGCAGGCGCAATACTTGCCGTGGATACGTGACCGATTCGAGAATGTCTCGTTGTCTGCCGCATGTAACAAGACGACTGTAACAGTACCTGGACCTGTCTAAGTGGTGGTCAGGATGTTGACTGGTAAAGGTCACCATGTTTGTGTTGATAACCACTGCAGAAATCTGAAATGAAACTTGAAGCTTGAAGCATGAAATAGTGTAGGGAACCTGGATGGAGTACGTGGAATTCGGCGCTAAGAAGTGAAGTTGAAGTGACGTGTCTTTCTCCTTAGTAAGAGGTCGACCGAGGTACTCTTCTTCCAGTTTATTCCCTTTTTTTTTATGTTTTGAAAATACAAGAAGTGTGCAACTTCCTCCAATTGTACAGTAGTTCATCTATGACTCATTGAATTGTCGAAGATAAGGTGTTTGCTACCAGATTCCCTAGGCAGCAAGGCCACTAAGAGGACGGTTGCCTAGGCTGTACCACTAGTCCTGCAATGAGGGCTGACTTTCTTATTATCAATCTATCCAACAACTTTCTGTTCACGGCTAACTTCCTTACAGTTGCCTACCAGTCACTGTCTGTATCATGGCCACAACCCCATCACTGCAAAACAACCTCGGTTTCCGTCGAGTATTGCAGATGGTGAAGCCACACAGCTTAGAAGACACCGTTGAACAGGTCTGGCAGGCAATAGTGATCAGCTGGTTTCCCTCTCGTGAAGGCTACATATGGAGCTTCAAAGGTCCAGCGCTCGTTCAGAATGATATACCCAATTTTAGCCTGATTCAAGTTATGAAAGTATCACCGAATCGTGAAGAACCAGAGGGATGGTCCGAGCACCTGATCTTGCTAATTGAATGCAAGCGTCCATCCAGCGACGTTCCATTGTCGTGGGACAACACAATTAGTACCGAGTGCCATCATGTTCTCTCCCAAAACAATAATGATTCCGGGCAGCTGTTTGGGATAGTTGCGATTGGCACGAAGTCGAGGTTCTACCGATTCGGTGGCCAAGCATCATCTGATCAGTTGGCTCAACTTCACCAGGGCACCTTCGATATGAGCGAGCCCACCGGTATAGCACAGGCCGAGAGCATGATGGACTATATCAAGGCAAATGCCTGACAGTGGGCTAGTTAGCACCGGCTTCAGATGGAGGACGGGGCGTGTCGCTTGCCTTAATCTGATTTTCTGGTACAATACTCGAATATGAGCTCCTTCCAGGTTTCACGATGTGCACAACGTCGCATGGTTACCAATAGGAATAATCAGTCGATTTGGCATTCACAGTGAATCCAGATTCTGATCGCGGATTCGCCATCACATCAAGTTGGAATGGTTCCAGTCCTTTTTTTCCCATCTCTCTGGGTATTCTGGGTCTGTCAGTTATGTTACGTATTAATCCAATTGTTCACCTAATTTAGTGAGAGTCTCTAACCATCTCGTTGTTGGAAATTCTGTATTTCACACGCAAATGCAGCGGATCATTGTTGCTTCATTCCTCATCTACATGTATAATTACTAGTCGACATGCATTTTCATTGCATCAAGTACAGTTTCCACGCTTCTCTTTCCAAAGGAGCCACCAAACTAAGTGATTAAATCTTAGGCATCACCCATTGTGGCTTAGTCTTCTTTACAAATGCCTCCACGCCAATTTTAAAATTCTCCCCTTTAACCACCCGATCAGCATACATCTCACGGATTTGCGATGTTGCATGCTGTACACTTGGATTGTCCCAAGCTGCCCTGAGCCCCTGTCGCGTCGCCAAGATCGCGTCGGGAGACAACTGCACAATCCGGGATGCAATCGCCAGGCACTCTTCTACAAGTGACTCAGGAGTCTTAGAGATCCTATTAATCAATCGTAGACTCAGAGCTTCCTGCGCAGAGATCCTTCTGCACGTCAAAGCGAGCTCCGTGGCTACTTGCATACCACATGTTCGAACCAACCGGGGCAAACCGCCAGCTGCCGCAAACAAGCCGACCTGAGCCTCTGGAAGCCCAAACTCTGCCGTTGAGGATGCAACGACCACGTCACTAGGAGGTATACACGTCAATAGCTTAGATGGGAATGGAAGAAAAGTGTATAACTGACCAATTGAGACAAATTTCAAACCCTCCACCCAAAGCAAACCCATTCACGGCTGCCAGGACGGGCTTCACACCTTTCCTCTGACTTAGTCCCATGAACCCTGTCGGGGGATGGGTAAGTAGAGCCTTTTGAGATGCCGTTTTCTCATTCCCTCGTTTTTTGTTTTGTTCTTGGAGGTCCTGCCCTGCACAGAAGGCCTTGTTCCCGGCCCCGGTGACAACGGCGACAAGTAAAGATGGCTCATGGTCGAACCAGGTGAAGAGCTCATGTGCTTCCCAGTGCGCGTAGGAGGGTAGGGAGTTTCGTTGTTTCTCACGATCTATGGTGACTAACATGATATGGGGTTCGGGGAATGACACACGGTAGTGTGTAGTCTTGGGTGGTTCAGACTGAAACGATGGAGACATTATTGCTATGTGCTGCGAATGTTCAAGTGTTTCCCGGCTGTATACTGGACTCAATGCTATTGATTCGACTTGGTTCTGTTTATAGTCTTGTTTACAAGTGATAAACCTGTTAATATTCTCCTGTCGGCAATACCTTTGAATGACTGGGTGAAATGACTCGGTTGCTCGGTCCCTCGGTTGGTGCCGCAAATTGATGCCGAAGGTCAATCAGAAATTACAAAAGAGGGGATGCAACGCGAACGTACATGGCACAGAAGCTATTGTTAATGTTATTATTAGTCAAGGTTTTCTGGGGGTCACGATATCTCAGGGTAACTTTCTTCAAGTGTCTCTGCTCCAATTGAAACCCAAGATGACCTGGCTTGCGTGTTCAGATTGGATTCCATCAGGTTTCAGAAATGTTTGAAGTCATTGAACTCAGATAGCGACATGTACAAATAGTTCACTCCTGCGAGGCGCCCTCCTGGTTGATCTCTCGCGAGGACAGCACACTGTTCCTCAACAACAAGTGAACGAAAGCCATCTGTAAACTCAGGATATGTACACAAAAAGCTCGCACAGAATTCCTCAAACAGAGTATTTATCTCGTATGTTTGCAGTTCTCCACCAAAGCTAAATGCATTTGAACAGGAAAAGCCCAGTAGAATCGATAGCAGCGGAGCATCTCATGGGCAAGCGTATCGTCAATCGAGTAGCGACCATAGTCCTCGTTCAACACAACCTTACATTTAATGAATACAAGCAGGGGCTTGGCCGATAAAGTTTTGGACCGTTATATTGTTTCGTTCTTTACCCATGCTCGTATAGCTTCAGCCATAATCTTCAATGACCCCCAGTTCGAACTCTTGGATCATGGTACATTCCATTGGAGTATTCCATGATTGATTGAATCTCCTGTTTACAATCACCCCTGCTATACTTTGGGAGATATTCTCACCATTCCCTATAGCTTTCCCTTTTCTTTCAGCAAAGAAATCTCCTGGCGTACGGCGAGATCCGCGATGATTTCTTCACTCCCGCCACCCACCACCTAGGATTGGGCGAAACAGTTAGCGCACCGATAAGACAATCACCGGCTAAAGCAGAAGAAAGGCAATCTTACCATCATTCGTAGGTCTCTACTGATCTGCTCCACGGTCGCTCCGGCCCCGCCTTTCTGATATCCTGCGCCACCAAATATCTGCTGGGCCTCCCGCGAGGCTAATTCAAGCATCTGGCCCCCCTGAACTTTAAGCAAAGCAATACGACTGGCGATCTGGGGGCTCTGCCAACCCAAGGGTGCATTGGTTATATAGAACGCCAGCTGTTCTAACCAAGCCCAATGCGCCTCCACCCGGTGAGCCAGTTCAGCCAGTTTCCGACGGATGATTTGATTGTGAATCAGCGGCTTCCCAAAGGTCTTGCGCGTCATAGCGTACGACAGAGCCATGGCAAGGCAGGTTCGACTTTTCCTATTACACTGGATGGCCATGATGTATCGTTCTTTGTTGAAGTTTTTCATAACGATAGGGAACCCTTTATTTTCCTCTCCTATGAAATTCTCCACGGGGACCCGGACATCTTCCAGGTCCACAAATGATGATCCACCAGCGTTCTGCCCACTGTTATAGATCTTCTGACGTATGACTCCCTTAGAGTCTAGTGGAATTACAAGGACAGAAATGCCATGCAGACCTGAACCTTCGGGCCCCGTCCGAACAGCCGTTGTCATATGCGTAGCCCAGGGAGCACCTGTGATCCATTTCTTAACGCCGTTGACAACGTAAGACCTGCCGTCAGCGGACTTAACAGCGCTCGTCCTGATTCGTGCGACGTCTGACCCACCGTTGGGCTCGGTCACCCCGAGACAGAAGCTGGTTTCCCATGAAAAGAGCCCGGGAAGCCACTTAGCCTTTTGTTCTTCAGTGCCATGGTGGATGATTGGAGGGATGCCGATCGTTGATGCTCCACCGAGTGCAATGCCAACACCCCCTTCCACTCTGGCCAGTTCGTCCACAGAAACGAGAAGATGAAACACGTCCCTCTCATTGTGGGGTATCCCGGCTAGATTAGGAATGTGGGAGGGCCGATACTGTGCAGGCACATCATCGAAAGGGATTCCCGACTGGGCATACCGCAGCGCTTCTTCTCGAGGTACATCGCCTTTCTCTTCCCATTCAAGAGCGTGCGGGAGGATATGTGTATCACAGTAACTTCTGATATTGTCTCGAAGCTTCCAATGGGACTGATTGTAGTAGGGTGAGTCTAATGTTTGGTACCACGCAGGTTCGGCCCATGGCGTATTGTTGTCCAGGCTGAGTTTAGGATCAGGAGGCATAGCTTGAGTACGATTGAGACCTGAAATTTGTGTGCGAGATTCCGGATATACGAAGAAGAGTACCTGTTTTATTATGGAAGAAGCTTGTAAATGGCCATAGATCCTACGCCCTTAGACTATATTCATTTCGTCTCCAGTTTCGGTGTTGGTGGCGCATCATGATCAACAGCCGAGAGCCTCGGGATTGTCATTCGACTGACTCGACCCAAATATCCGTTCAGGAACTGGTTCCCCTCATTCCCCTCCACTATTAGCGTGTCACGCAGTATAGTAGTTTGTCAGTCAATTAGCCTTATGTCCAATCAGTTGGCCAGTCGTATTTTTTGGCTTTTCAAATTTGAGCCGCGGTGCTTTCCCTGTCTGTTCCCGAGATGTTAAGGGCAATCTCGGTTCTGTACAGCGGGGGTCTAAGATTTAATACAATAGTACTTTGTAGTATTCTTAGAGAATTCGTGATGATGAATATAAAATAACCTATTCAACTAAACAGTCAATATGGTTCCCGTTATCATAGGAGTAGCCGACATCAAGAACAAGACGACGAAGGCTGAAGATGCAAAGGAACCATTGCAATTGATAGTAGAAGCCATCGTGGCCGCCATACGGGATACGCAACTCTCAAATACGGAAATACTGAAGCTCAAGTCAAGCATTGATAGCTTGAGTGTTGTTAAAACCTGGACTTGGACATATGCAGACCTGCCGCATCTCATCTCCCAGAAGTTGTCGATTAGCCCAAGACTTACACATTATACTAAACAAGGGGGTAACCAGCCCGCAAAGCTTTTGGATGAAGAATCACTGCGGATAGCCGGTGGGCAAAGTCGCGTCTCCCTGATTACCGGTGGAGAGGCTCTGGCTTCATGTGTGTGTTCCATTCTCCAAACGTACTCTTAACCCCTACTGAAAGTGTCAACAGTAGGGGCATACGCGAAGATAGGACAAATGCCCCCTCCGGGTTGGACGCCCCCAGAGACGGAAGTCAAGGGGGTCTTTTCTCCGTCTCCAGATCGTTTCAAGAAAGGTTGGTGTTGAGATTCCATCCTTTGATTTGGAAAATGTCTCCTTAAGCATCTCTGATTGCTCATTGTATGTAGATGATTTGGACGGCATTCATTCTATCGGCCTACCAATTCAAGTCTATCCAATGTATGAAAACGGATTCCGTGCGCATCGGGGGCAATCGCTCGCAGAAAACCACATGGATTCAGCCTCTCTTTACTCGCGGTTTAGCCAGGTTGCCGTTACAAGGCCATATTCCTGGAACTTTCAGAGCAAGGTTGAAACACCCGAGTCAATCGCCCAAGTGACCACCAAGAACAGGATGATTTGTTTACCATGTGAGTTCGTTCATGCTTCGCTAAAGCCTGAAGTATGGAGAAAGCTAATACTTGCGATAGACCCACTCTTGATGAACGCTTTCAACTCAGTCAATCTTGCTGCTGCTTGCATTGTTACCACTGCAGAATATGCCGCCGAGCTAGGGGTTCCTAGAAGCAAATGGATATATCCGTTAGGAGGCGCCGGTGCCACTGACTCTGAGGAGGGTAAGCTTACTTTCTTCTTCACATCTTTTTCTGTGAAACCAATCCCAGACAATGTCCAAAAGGACGATTCCTTTCTAACCTGCCTTAGTCTGGAATCGACCCAATTTTTTCTCCAGTCCCGCCATTTCCAAGTCATTAGATGGATGTTTGGCATCATCCGGTCTCACTAAAAATGATATTGATCTTTTCGATTTCTATTCGTATGACCCCTTTTGATCATCGAAGAATAGACTTTTAACAAACTCACCAGGTGCTTTCCAATTGTGCCGAAGCTAGCAAGTGAGCATTTGGGCCTCTCGATTTCAAGCCCATCTAAGCCTATTACCCTGCTCGGGGGTTTGACGTTTTTCGGCGGCGCTGGTAACAACTATTCCATGCATGTATAGATCCTCACCACTTACCAGTCCTTAGTATAGGCACATTAACATCAATCAGGCAATCACGGAAATGGTGCGTCAGCTTAGGAGAGGGCAGGGTCGGAACGGCCTGATCCTGGCAAATGGGGGTATTTTGACCTACCAACATGCCATATGCCTTTCCTCTCGCCCACCATCCAACGGTATTATGTATCCTAATGTCCAGAACGCGCATCAAGTCGCCATTGAGGTCCCCATTCCACGCGTCACTCATGTGGCGGAAGGAGATGCTGTAATTGAGGTGAGTCGGTCAATCAACTACTCGATGCAGTACCCCGGTACTAACCAGAGAAATTTGACTCCAGACGTACACGGTTGAGTTTCACCGAAATGGACACCCAGCGCGAGGATACATTATTGGTCGACTGAAGACAGACGGTTCTCGATTCGTCGCTAATCATGGAAATGTGACAACGTTGAGGGAACTGGCGTCGCTCGCAGAGGAACAGATCGGGAAGGAGGGCTATGTTGTTCCTGAGTTGATTAGCGGGGGTAGACGGAGGAACCTCTTCTATTTTGCACCTAAACAGTCTATCTAAGCGGTGATCCTCACGTCGATTTCATTGCGTTAGTCTTACTTGTTGATATGAACAGAAAGAATGAGTGTCATAGTTGCACAACATATGGTGATAGAGCGGTAATTGCGGTCGGAGAATCAATTCTTTGACATTATGACGGAGTTGTTAACCAAATTGGATACAAAGGAACTAGTTTCCGATATAGTTTGTAAAACATGTAAGAAAGGATAAGGGCCAAATGAAGAGGCAACACATAAGACGGCCTTGGTTAGGGCATGCAGCCGCTGCCTAGAGTGTGGCCGATCCCTTCAGGCAGCACCACCCCTGGTTCAGGCAGTGTCCATCAAGTGACCCGGTATTCATCTTCACGTCATAAATATCGCTTCACCAACAAACACATATATAAAACCCTCCTGGATTTCGTCCTCTCCTCAGCATCCTATCTCACTGAGCCATATGTTTGTCTCTATCTCTATTCACACGAGCACCATTTCAAACAGATAACTCAAAGGTCTTTTTGTTCTGTTTCACCATGAGTGACGATGGAAGCCACCATTTTTCTAATGAGCAAGGTTGGAGAATGGATGACGCTGACAAAATTCCGATCGAAGAGTATTCTCATACAGTCATTGATCTGGAGAACGAAGTGAATCGGGTCATGACCGAGGTCAATACAAATCCATCTCTAGCTTGAGAAGTTATACTGATTTGCACAGGGTTGTAAGGTGGACGCCTGTCTGGATTGGTTCATCTATCGCCTGAAAGAGATCAACCCGGATAACAATCAGTATATGTATGGCCAAATCAATTTCGAATTGTTTTCGGGTTCCAGGCTAGAGGAAATTAAGGAAGAACTGCGAGCAAACTTGAATCGCTTAGTTCCTAGCTATCTTAATGGCGCATCGGATATTCTGGAGGTTGAGAAGTTGACCGAGAGACTCAATGTCCGATGGCGTAGTACCCAGGTCAGTAACAATACCAAAAAGCAAGATGATGTTGCCGGTTCCATTTTGGATACTCTAATCGAGAAAAATTGTCGCCGACACAGTGGAGGTCTCAAAGCGTCTTCGACAGCTGGCTTGCCAGAAACGCAGGACAGCTTTCTCAACTCGTGCCTTCAATTGAAGACCTTCATTGAAGGGGAGCGAACTACTGCTTCTTATACATGTGGTGGTTGCATCCCCATCGTCCAAGCAACAGGCCCCCTTGATAAACACCCTCGAGGTTCTGGTCCTGTCAACATCTTCTGGTCTATTGGGAATAGCTCAGCGAGACGTGTATCGCTACCTCTTAGGGCAGACGCCGAAGACGCGAGCCCCGCAGTGCTACAACACCTGATTACCAGCTGTGAGCCAGCAAGCTTTGGTCGCGGACAAGAGGATGTCATGGATCTATCGTACCGAAGAGCCGGAAAACTAGACCCTAAAAACTTCGCAACAAGCTTCCATCCCGCCACGTTTGGAATTATCGAAACAATTGAGAAGGTGCTTCTTCCTGGAATAGTCGGCGAAACGGCAAATAGACTAAGGTCGCGCAAGATCTATGCGGAACTCTACAAGATGAATGTTAGTAAATGTTTCTGTCTATGACGGCCTAACTGACTATATCCACAGATTTATTCAGGGCCATCTGGGCTTTTCCGCAGCCACGTCGATACACCCCGCTCTCAGAACCAAATTGGTTCCTTAGTCGTTTGCCTTCCAGTGCGTTTTAAAGGCGGAAGTCTCCTTGAAGGCACCAAGGTCGAGAGGTGAATTTTGATTGGGCTCCAGGAAGCGAAACCACCATCCAGTGGGCTGCTTTCTATAGTGACTGTGAACATGAGATCAAAACTATAACAGAAGGAGACCGGATCACGTTGACCTACAACTTATACGTTTCAGACGGGGCAGACAGCGTTCTTCATTCGATAATCGATCCCAAGTCGCTACCATTGTACGGTTGGGTCAAGGATCTTCTCATGAAACCGGGATTCCTAGACGACGGTAAGGCCTCCTCAAACTAAGCCACCGATGCTCAATCTGTGGCAGTTGCAGTCTAACTAACCATTGCAGGTGGCGTTCTTGGTATATTCTGCTCACACGCCTATCCTCATAGCTCTAGCTCTACTACCCATGACCTCCCCAGGGGGCTTAAAGGGTTCGATGTGGTATTGTATTCCATTTTCCAGTCGCTGGAACTGCACGTGCAGGTTTTACCCGTTTTGGAAAATAACGGGAAGTACATCCCCAAAGATCCCAAGTTAGGACTCAAAGGCAAAGTCAAACGCGAAGGGGAAATCGCACGCCGATCTCGCTATATTGGCGAGTGGGGTGACGACGAGTACGAATTTGCCGATGAGCTCCAGCCATACTTAGCTAAAGACGAGCCCCTTCTCGTTAACCCTACTAATGAAGTACTCCCACAAGCCTCCAGTCGAGAGGACATTGCCGATATCGACCCACGATGGAGGCTCTTGAGGACGACACGACGTGTGGGGAGTATGAAGAAGGCGATTTCTTTCGCGCGAAGCAAAGGTCTCCCGTACAAAGAGGATAGTTCCTATCTGGAAGAGGGGGCGCAGGTTGGATCATGCCTGCGACCTTACGAAACGACAGAATGGGGGCAGGAAATGTCATTGGACGAGGTAGGTTTTGCTCAAACGCACAGCAATTGAATCAGGCACTCACGAACGCTGCTGCAGGTGCTGCCACATGTGTGGCCAGCATACTATCTCCCAGGGATTACATGGCTCACGGAGCCAAAGGACGAGGAGATGGCGTTCAGTCAGGTCACCTATGGAAATGAAGCTGGTATCGGAACGAGATACTCGTGCGCTGCTATTCTCGCGGTGATATCCCCATGGGATCAAAGAAATACACTTCACGAATGAATGGGTGCGAAATTGGATGACTAGGGTTGAAGTAGCCTTCTTGGAAGGTTTAATAGCTGGGAACCGGTGTTTTATGAGTATGCTCGACAGATTGTCCGAGCTCTCTATCTTCTTGAGGTTTTTATTCTTCTTTAGCTTTCGGTTAACCTACTAAATTGTCTAATTCTCAGGTTTTAACTTGTGGAAGAACTGTCATATGTTATTGTATGTAGCCTGCTTCGGAACTTGTTATACGTACTCATTCCAGCTCTGGCCACAAGTAGATAAAGACGTGGGCCAATTTGACTAGTAAGTATACGATGATCAAGTTTTCAATATCGTGGACCTGTAATGCTTCCAGCTCATCACCGGTATGTAGCCCCTACAGTTGAGAGGCAACCACTGAGACCCTTGTATCGTAATCATTAGGAAGTAGAATAGGCTACATCGAGAGTTTCCCATGAGTCTAGTTGTATTTTCCATGCATAAACCCAGGTTATTATATGAGTATCACATCGACTGCCAAGATGGCTAGGCCTTACCAGTCCGACACTTCCAGATTGAGTCTCAGTCACAGCTGCGATCGAAATGAATCCCTAAGAAGCGATGGACATATCAGACCTACTCTGCCACAACATTATCCCGCCACTTCTGTACATGCTGCAATTGTTCACTGTTTGCCACATCTTCTACCTCGGACGGACTAGATTCACTGGACTCCGCGCCATCGTTTCTGTCGACTAACAGTTCCAGCCACTCATGCTTCCAGAGCTCCCTTTCTTCTGACCTGGTACCTTCGCTAAAGAATGTCCAGGAGAATATGTTCCGTGTTGCGAGCTCGGATAGTGTATCGTCAAAGATTTCCTCTTTATCTAAATCTTCACCAGGAGGGTTTGCTGGACGAAGTCCCCTGCGCCAGGAACAAATAGAAACAAGCGTTCTATATATTGGACCCCAGAAACTGTTCCCCAGTAATAACTTATATAAAGTTGTATATGTGGAACCAACCACCATCCAAGCCAGCTTTAAGCCAGTAGACCTAAGAGTGTTAGGCTCCATGCTCGATTCTACAGCTTTCAAGCCGTATGACATGCCGAAATCGATCGACACTTGGCCTCCTTCGCATTTCCAGTTCCAGCAATAGTAACTTAGTTGATGATTGCAGGAGTAGTGCAGTCTGACATCGATAGAAGTATTTCGGAGTTCGACGTAGCCAAACGGACGATATGGAGAGAGTGGCGGGTTTCTATACGTTTGCGAGTCCACATTTGTGATAAATAGAAGGCGGAATTCATCCTCCCGGGGAATTAGTTGCACACCATCAATCTTTTGAACAGGGGCGAGACGGTGATACTGCGGGTTCATGAATGACTGGGGAGAACCGGTCCAAGTAACCGCCTCTAGGTAGACTGTTGGTAGGTAAGAACGGCACAATTGAAGTATCCGGGGTAAGAGGCCCGTGATTAGGGAGCCCAGCCATAATGGAGCTATGTTTGGCCGGCGTTGTGCCATGGCGCAAACAATAGCGTTGTATTTCTTCGATCGAATGAGAGATGGGAAGATTTGCCTCATTGATAAGTTTAGCCACTGGCTAACTAGGTTGCATGGGATATCTGGTTCCCAGAAGCAACTAAATAAACAAGATGTAACCACGCCAGATGTACATGATACAGCCATATAATGAGGAATTTCATCGGGTATTGGTATTTGGTTTCGATACGTCAACTCAGTTTTTCGGTGCGCGATGGGGAGCCTTCCTGGCTTAGGCAAAGGCAAGGTAATACGGGCACCGAATCGATTGTGCAGTGGTATTGTCATGGTGGCAGCCAATGCACTAATCAATTGATCAAACGCGTCATGATACCGGGCAAGGTTAAAAAGGTACTCTTGCGCTTGTGTCGAGGACGGTGGCTCAAGTTTCAGAGTAGAAATCGAAGGTGGAAGCTTGGCGCAATGATGCAGTCTGAATTGGCTACTATTCAAATGACACTCCCACAGTGGATAGTACTCTTTACCATCTCGTACGAGAGTTGCCTGCCAGCCTCGTCCTTCTGCGAGAATAGCAGCCCACCATCGGACTTCGGCCAAATCATGGGTGCCAATGTCAATGATATAACTATTATCCGGGAGTGGCCCATCGGTCTGACTTTGGATATGGCAATCCCACTGAGCCTTGCTGTCAGTATAGATCACCATGTCTTTCATTGTTGACCGACGTATCTCTATCAATCGTGCTGAAAGAATGTATGACCAGCCGAGAACAAATATACCAAGATAATTGGACACAGGATTTAGTAGGGGATAAAACGCGTTCCATTCTGAGACATATTCCGCGGATAGATCACAGGTGCTCGGCCTACACCCCCCGATATAGACAGTGCGGGATCCAGTCTTTTTCCGTGGTGGTAGCCCGCAAGCAGAAGATCTATCGACCGGCGAGACCGACCAGGTAGCATACCCTTCTATATAGAGAGAGTTTGTTCCAAAACAGTCTGCAGCATCGACAGGCTCAGGAATCGAGGGTGTCTTGTTGAGAAGCGCTTTAATGTTACTGCAGGGATGCGGCAAAGCGGTTGCGGACTGAGCCGAGGAAAGCAGTGCATTCCATGTTGACTTCGAGTGGCTTACCACGTCGGTTGCACGGTGAATATCAGGGCGCAGTAAGTCATGGTTACTACCATCCATGGTATGGATGAGACATGGAATGGTCGTTCATGGTTAGTAAGGTAGCTTAGTTATCTCGAGCCTTTTCTGCTCGGCGCAGGAATAATCCGACAGTCAGGTAAGAGGAACCGGCAAGGGGGCCAAACCCCAAACCCCAGCTTGATCATTGAACTATACTATAGTATTTGAAATTCATGTACAACATTAGGGTGGTTCTTTGAGCCTTAATTGAATTAATTTATTTCATATGATCATGTTTTCTTTAACTCCATATCACCATACCTAGTAGTTGATTAGGCCGGGAATCATGTACATCCCAGCGAAGCATGGCTCACAGACCTACACGCCGTCAACACTTATGTCTTGATAGCATTGGTCAATGAATGTGCGAGCTTTGACTGTAACCTAGAAATCATGAGGGGCGTGCACAGGCCGCGGCGCTTATGGATTGACGTGGTGATTGGTGTATAAGCCCTGTCAACCCCTCCAAGTCTTTCAAGCGACTACTCGGGAGAGCGAGTTGTGCACGCTCGAGTATCAGCAGTCCAGTATTATCACAACCATACATACCCTTCATCACGAAAAATATCAGTTCGGAAGATATTTCGATTGATCAGATATGGTCCGTCATCAGCCAGTCTCACAGAACGCTCCCATTACTGAATTATATTAGCGATCGAGATCATACGGCAGTAAGGCTCCTGCGAAGTGGGCCAGAACCTGAACTTTGAGCACACGATTCGGGCTTGCAGAGCAAAGGGCTGTAGGAATGAATGGTTTTACTGTCAGGCTACTGGAGTATGGGCGCTTTGCCAGGAATGTCCTGATCATCCTGGAGGTGGACCAAAAGGAACTGAGCCAGGTGGCTGGATCAGAGAGAACAAATGCCCCTGGAGCTTTTGACACTGTCTAGCAACCGCAAACGCAGCCATCATAAGTCCTAATTATCGAGTGGCACAGTGGGTGCATAACGGCTCTCGAACGTTCTGCCGCAGCCAAGGCCAATAGATAGCGCTTGCATAAGCCGAGGCTCTCCGCAAAGCTTCAGCACCTTGAACGCCCCGTATACATCTCTTGTATCCGTAGCTGCCGCTTTACAAGGACCCACTACGTACTGGAACCATGGTGTCAGTCAAGCTCGAACCGTGTAGAAGCAGAGTTACAAACAAGCCTGTCAGTGCCATTATTGGTAGCACCAAAAGTGACCCAAGTATACCAGTCAAGGCCAACAATAGTCCACCCAACCATGGGAGGCAGGTCACGATACGAATGTACCTCTTCGGAGGATTGACTCCAAAGTTTCCTGGTGTTTTCCATCCCCGCCACGATCCAAGTAGCAAGTTGGGCAAGTGCTTCATCCTTCCCACCATTCTCATGTTTGACTTCAAGCCCAGAAAACAGTAGCCGCCGCTTCGTATGTGAGTCTGTCGTTTGGCTCAACACATCCCCTGCACCCGCACAGGTGAGCGCATCATATAAATCAGACACCTGCTGGGTATCTTCATGATAGTAAAACGCGTAGTCGCACTTCTTCTGCACGCGGTAGTTTTTCGGCATTGTCGGGAGCAGCTCCGAGTTGATCGTTTGGGGTTGCCTTGTATGTTTATCTTCTGTCAGCCGAAATGCCAGAAAGAGAGTAAAATGTTGACTGCGAGGAACTTACACGTTCTCCGCTTTAAGCATACTGCCCTTAGATGCAAGGTGTAACATAGGATAGACCACCTTGGTGCACCATGCACTCTCATCCTTCTGATATCGGCTAGAGCGGGCTAGAAGGCGACCGATAGGAAAGCCTTGTGCTCTCGGTAAGATGTGTAACCACAGTCCCCGAGGCACTTACATTATCGTCAAGAATCCTCTGGCGCTTCGCAGGACTCGTAGATCTGGTGGTCATAGTCCTTTTCCGTATCAAATCACCTAATGGCGTAGACGGCGCTGTATCTGGTGGGGTAGCTACTGTTGCGCAAGGCACATCACGAAGCCAGCGCCAAACGGCACTGTCTTGAGGATTCATGGCTGGCGAGTCATGGCGTTGGAGTTTGTGTGGCTCAGCAATGGGGTGTTCACCAGCCAAACAGCGAGATGTATCTATTGCCGATGGAGCACCAAGGACATGACTAACATTAGTAGTCGTAGAGGTACATATTCGCAGTGCATAGTATGGTTTGTTTCTGGGAGGGGATGTTGTTTGTATTGGTTTATCTCGGGAGCGGTGATGAACTCCTGGGCGGCAGAAAATAGACTCAACCAGGCGGTGAGGATACCCAGCCGAAAAAATAACGGTCGGTCGGTCATAGCCGGAACCCAATTGGGTTAGTCTCATGAACGTATATAAACACACAGTACTAGGGAAAGAGGTAAGCCTTCCTCTAGGATCGCAGTTCTTCTTTATAAGTGGCATCTTGTCTGCTATTACGATTGTAAGTTGTCATTTCTCGTGAACTGTAGTATAAGTTTTGATGATCCGCTCGCTTACTAACTCTTCGACTCTGAACTATATATATCTCCAAATGTGATCTACTGAGCGAGCAGACATTATCCGAGGCACAGGATTTAATGCATGTCTTGTGGTGATGTACTAGAAGGAGTTATCAGTGAGCAATTTATTGACATCAAATTAAGTACCGATAAAGAATATCTATGAAGCTCCATGGACCATAAGGCGTAAAGACGGAAAAGTTAAGGCTACCCGTACTCAAGTGCTCTTTGAACTATTCCGAGACGAATACCCACAGGCGCTAGCTGGAAACTCCAGAAGACGCGATATCCGTGGATCCGGATCATGTTCCAGGTACATGCAAATAGCGATGCATTCAGTGACAAGTCGACCAAAAATCCACGGCTGCCAGTGGGACATGGTACACATGAGACCCATCCACTGCGCCAGGATCACAAGGGCTGGCGGATCTCTCCGTCTCAAAAGCGCAAGAAAATCGGTCGTCAATTTCCCCATGAAGGAGGTACATTTGGCCGAGTTTTCGAAATTTCTTTCTAGTTCGAACAAGCCTGTCAACAACCGGAGATGCTCGTAGTATGGATTTGTCTTGGCGGTGGTAGAGTCGTCAATCCCACAGAGGTCAGCCAGATCAGGGTCGAGACCGTCCCGCCCTTGCTTAATTATGTGCTCCAAGAATGCCACTTCGTCCTCGTGGGCTTCCTGGAATGTCGAGGCCCAGATGGTGGAATCAAGGTACGGCTTAGCGAGGGTTATTATACACCGGATCCCACTCTGTAAACAGAGCCAGTTCATTGCGTCCGGCTTATCGGACAATACCCACGAGTCCGTTGGCTTGATATTTTCGGGACAGAGAGTGGTGAGTCCCATGAACATGCATGTTGACAGGAGGGCATCAACATTCTGGGGAGTAACGTTGGAGGTAAGTGCCGCTTGGTATAGCTTAATAGCGCGCTGCCAGAAAAGTGTCTCTGCAAACTGCCGCGTTTTGTTGCCGGGGGAAATGCGATTGAGGTGAAGAACACCGACTCCAAGTATCGTGTACATCAAATGCGGACTCTGACAGGACATTCAGTTATGAGAACTGTACCTATCAAGTCAACAATTGGGCCTAGGCTCACCGTTAATGCAACCCGAATCATGTCGCTCCTCATGACATCTCGAAGGGAGGGATTGGCGACCGTGTCGGTAGACGACTTCAGGAAATGTTGGAAGGCAATCAAGCTAACGGGATGAACAGAATTTCGCTCTATTAGAGACGTATTGGTGCCCGTATCCAGATTCAAGATCTCCTCTATTCGGGTCGCCAAATCGCTCAGAGAAAAAGAAAATGTAATGCCGTCTGGGTTTTGCGTGCTTGCTGCTACATCGGCGTTAAAGCCCTTTCCAGGCGCAGTAGAGTAGCTGCACGATGCGCCGTATTTCTGGCATTTGACGCAGGCTGGTTTGCCCTCGTCGCACTACACTCATGTTCAATATTAGTTTCGAAACAGTGGTCAGACTCGACATCCGCACTTTGACTCTCCGTTTCTTACAAGTTAAGCAGCCCCCTCGCGACTTCTTATGGGGACGCCGTGCATGATATAACTTTTCCTGATTTCGATAGAGTGGCACTTGGAACACAGCCTGCCCAAGATAGCTTGTTCGAGCGGGAATGCTATCCAGTGCGCCCCGCGTTATGAGACGTTGTTCGACTGACATGATCTGCTGCTCTGATTGAGAGTGGTCGGAAGATAAACACTCTACTGTATCGTCTTCTAGCTAGCCCTGAGCTTGAAAAAAGAGTATATGTCCTGCTATCTGGTTAACAGCTCGATGTTTGTGTTAATCAGTCAGATGAGAGCATCGCCACACTGGGCGAATCACGTGCCAACCAATACGAGGTAGACATGAGGTTGGTAAAATTGAACAAAATCGTGCTCATGGACTCCAGGGTCAGATACAAGAGCTACAATGAGCGCAATTGGAGTAAATCGGCCACGTAGGGCTGATCTATTACGTGGGGAGACGTTAGTATGATGGTTGATTTGGCAAATCTGCAGGGAGTAGAAACAAGTGAAGAAGGAACAAAGGAAGAAAAAACAAAAATAAGGGGAGAAGGTGAATGTATAAGCCAATTGCTTCATTAGAAAAAAGGTGATAATATAATAGGTAGGCTAAGATACATGTTAGAAGAAAAGGCAATTGATTGATATATACACGGTATGAGAATAGTGAGAATTGACTAGCTAGGCATGAATCTTATTCTGTTGGCAATGGGGGTCAAGGCATTAAAGCCAAGATGCACTCGACCCATAGCGGAATATGCCTTCGCTTAGCCGCAAAAAGAGAGACTATCTCACATCTTCATGCCGTGTCTCGGCACGGAGTCTCTACATAGGAGTGCCTGAAGGGATGGCACCGGAGGCAGAGCCCGAGGGCATACCACCCTCGCTACCAGAACCGCCTCCGAAAGCAGCACTGTCGGTGTTCTGGTGGCCACCGTTCTCGTCATAGTAAGCAGCAATGCTGTAGTACGAGTTGTCGGTGTAGTCGGCACTGACGTTAATGCCAATCTGCTTCCAGGCGAACAGGCCATCCTTGAGGTCGTTACCGAGGTACACATAGTCGGGGAATGGGTCATAAGCACTGGAGGCTTGTTCGATGGACCACATGTCATCAGCATTGCTAGTGATGTCCTGGGTGTTGGTGGTGTAGGGATAGGTGTCCTCGACGGCGGAGCGCAGAACCTCGTTCCAGAACAGCTGACCGATGTGTGCAACGCTGCCGGTTCCCACAACGAGGGTGCCGTTGTTATCATGGACAGAGGCGTTAAGGTGAGTCAAGAGGTGAGTGTGTGTGGCACGGCCGTCATAGTGACCTGGGAAAATGGTTTCGAAGGTCACAACACCGTCTTGATCAGATTCCTGAATACCACGCAGGTAAGTGCTATCCCAGCCGTCCGCAGCGTAGTTGCCGGAAGTAGAGATACCACTATATTTGATGTTAGCGACATGTATTCATGTATGGTAGCCTGTGAGCAAACTGACCTGTACACGCCCGTGGCGTTGGCATTCCAGATATCAACGAAGGCACCTGGAATTGGCTGGCAAGTGTTGACGTCGATGTATTGGACCTCCAAATACACATCCACACCGTCACAGTACTCATCCTCCTTGACGTTACTCCTCTGCACTTCACCCCAGACATAGTAGGGCCCGTCGGTGATCGTGGGGGACAAGATGGCACTGGTGTTGCCGCCGAAGACCGAGCTCTCGGGCGTTTCGGAAGTAAAGTCGACCAAGCCGGTCATGTTGTGGTTGACAGCCTCCCACTTGGCCAGATCATCGGAGTCACGGCGCCACTTCTTGGGACCTATTGAAAGCGTGAGTATTTGGACAACGTTCGTTGATTTTGCGGTTATGAACACCTACTGGTAGTCACGCCACGGGCGCTGCGCAGCTCACGGACGGTGCGGGCGCGACGAGCGACGTTACGTTGCTGCAGTCGCGTTGCCTGCTCGCTAGTGGCACATGCATCAAGGCCGCGCTTGGACCGGGCAGCGAGGGCATCGCGAGCGTGGATCTCGCGCTTCACCACATGCGGATCATGCTTCTCGCCGGGATGCGCAACTGCGAGCGTCGCGGCGGAGAGAAGGAGGAACTTTGTCAAATGCATTTTGATAACGGCTGTTTCTGTTCCAAGAGTATTTATCCAGACCTCTGAGTTGGTTTGTTCTCTTGAGTTGATATTTCAGCGATTGATATTTGAAGGTCTTGTACTTATAGTCCAAGCCTGTCAACGGCTTCGGAAAATCCACGTCATCGGAGCAAAGACGGCAGTGGCCCTACCACCCCCTGTATGGAACCTTTATGCAGGAGACGTTATTCTAGTGCCTGTCATCCCGTAAGGAGATGCGTAATATGCAATACCACGGTCTCTTCGGTGCTTCCGCTGGGGGTTCTTGCTGAGCCTGAAAAGATATGGTCGTCTTGGCGCCGCGTATGTTGGACCCACATTAGGGCTCCGGCAAACGAATGATAACCAGATTATTTGGGTCTCCGTCTCTCTCATTGGGGACCACTCGGCGGAAGACTTACGTTGGTCTGGGGTTCCTGCATCTCTTTGAAGCTTAGCGGCCCACGTTGCCCTATGCTAAGTACCGACAAAAGTCGTGATGATCATCGCCCGCTCAGCCTGGTTGTGGCGGCGTCCGAGATTCACAACCTGATTTTTTAGAATGCATCGGTGAACAGTTTACGTACCTGAAGTAGTTTATTTTTAGGTCCCCGGTCTCCAATGAAAACCCCTTCTTATCATGATCAATAGCCGTCCACCAGCCAATAGGTACAAGTTGATTTGTATCGTGGCCACCATGCTGCCATTGGTATGCCGAATGTGGAGTGTCCTACGTCTCCATCTGTATCACTGTCTTGGCGTTTCAATGCCATCAAGCTATTCACTTGGAACGAGATCGAGGTCATTAAGCTGGTATCCAAGCATCATAAGACGCATATATTGGGTGCGGATTGCGCCCCTGCCTACATACACAGAGCGGAAGACTACCATGGCCAGATGACTTCCAAGTGATTCATTAGCCACTTCAAAAGAGCTGTTCGGCAATCTCCCGAAGGAATACTCAGGAGAAGTCTTGACGATTTCCCCTGACAAGCTAACGCTTTATCTCTGTATCAACTTTCATAGATTGGACGAGAGGCATCTAGCATCGGGGACAGACCTGGATCCATCCTTAAAAATATCAACTGCTTGAAAATGAAACAACTACTGTCTCATACATATGAAAGATTCCGGAAAGTCGTAACGGAATGAATCGGCAACGTTGTGGGATCCGCTAAAGATTGGGCTAGATGCCCACCTTACGTCTGCGGGTTTTCCGTGGTGGAGTTCCTCCTTCTGTGCTTGACTTTGGAAAGCTTATGACTATTTCATGTGTCAATGATAGAGTCCTAATGAGGGAAGCCATCTCATGCTCTTATTCAGTTCATATATGACCGGTATTGCACTTCTAACCAGTTTATCTCACCTCTATTACCGGATTTTGGGAAGCTTAACGGAGTGGTAGTTCCAATTAGTAGTCTGTAGGCATCATGGGTTCTACAAGCTACTAACCATGTTTCTACCTTTATGACGGAACAGACCAACAAACGTAGGTCGAAATGGAGCTTATCGATGCCTACGAGCTTGGATTGGGACCAACGTTTTGGTAAGAAATTATTCTAATAAGGCTGACGACTTCTAAGCTCTTGACGGTTGCAGAAACGCACCGTCTTTACCGATGTATTCCTTGTATGTTGTGTTCCAAAAGGGTTGGGTGCTAAGGACCATGCTCAGCGTGCACGTTCGACCTTTCCACCATCTCGAGGGAGTAATAGACGGTGTCAATATATGACCACCTGCAGACAACAACAGAAAACATGCCAATACACAATCTGAACGAAAAGGCCCACGTAAAAGAAATCGACAGGACTACTTGAACCATAAGCGCTTTCTCTTACGAGGTTTCTCCTGTGTACGAGTGGTCACGGGGGACAATGCTGCAGCAGATTGAAATATCCGATGTAGCATCGAGACTACCTCAATAGAATGGGATATCCTTTCAAAATGATAACGGGACTACTGAATCAATTAGTACTTTCTCTCCATGTTTATTAAAGCGGCGAGATATCCCTGGGCTGCACCGCTCAAATACAGAGACCACCATCCATAACTATCTGTCGATATGCCCCAGACCTCCGTGCTGGGCTTCTGCGCTTTCGTCTCTCATGGTGCACCATAGCTAGATAAATCAATAACGGTATAAAGTATTTGAGTTTTTCTATCGGGACCTTACCCATGTAACATAGTACTTGCGCACAACCTTTCACCTTTGCTTCCTCGCTTTTTCGATTCAAAAATGACGAGGTTTGTCGCTTGATTAGAGGCATAGCCGTACCATAGACTGTAGTCTTGGCGACCGGATATCCATACTCTCTCCATAACAGCTTAACGTTCTGCTCTACTTGTAGATGGAGGCTTTTGTACGATGCAGTCGAAATGTAGACAGTCTCTGGGAGCCTTGGCCGAATTCTTCTTTCATGGCCGCTAAAACTGTGACTAGGATAATATTGATTCTTGTTCTGATTAGAGCTTCATTTTGCCTAGCATCCCAAAAGGTAAACCGAAATCTGCCAAGGTGGATCCTTCATAGAAGCAGATTGATATAAGTTTCTATCGTAGTTATGCTGCATGCACTCACGTAGGGAGACGGGAGCAGTGCGTCTCTCCTAGGCTGTAGAATCCACCGAGATCCTGGATATCGATCCGGTTTTAGCTTAGATATAGCGTCTCTATCTTGGGGCCATATCGCTGTCACAGCGAGCGTTCGTACAGATTCTTTCTCAATCTTGTTCTTCTATGACTTTGCTTGTTAAAGGCTGTATCAAGCTCCGTTTTAACTCGCGATCGTTCTTCCTTGCAGCGTATTTACGAAGTTTGCTTTCTAGCTCTGTAAACCAGTCCCTAGTGGGTGACAATAAAAAGTAGTAGTGGAAGGAGGGTTGATGGTGAAAAGCTGTACTTATTTTATAAGGACTAGTAAAGATTCACTATGTCACTCTCTGTATTGAATCATTAGGAAACTGGCTCCTCAATTGCAAAATTATGACACTATTACGTTGACGGCATTCCTCCTCCTCCTCCTTCTTATTCTTCTGATTCTCTTCTCCTTCCTCTTCTGTCAACGATCGTCACTCTATTATTACACTAAACTACGATATGGCACAGATCTACCGTCGGTTCCTGCACTGGGCAAAGGGTGTATTCCATTCTGGCACCGATCAGAATGAAAATACGATTGAAGGGGAGATTCACTGGAGCAGAGCCATTCGCCATTATATGATCCGTGTAGGAATACGCCCCACGAGCTGCCGAGAGTCAGAGAAGCTGTGGCGCCTAGCCCTCAATGAGAGCGGAGATAAGCCTGACAGCCTGAGTAAGTATTATACATGACACAGAGCGAAAACATTCTAACTCTGCCTAGAGCAACTTCTAGATGACGGCCCATTGGCGCTAAGCATCACACCCCCGGATATTGCTGTCATACGTGGTCGGTTAGACGCTATTCTCTTCTCAAGGCTGTCCGCTGCAATAAAGGAAGAAATCAACGCTCTCAAACACACCAGCTTAGGTGATGCACCAGGTGCTGGCAACACTTTGTATTTAGATTGTCTGCTGAAGGTTTCTACGCCACATAGCATCAAGGGGGAACATTTTATTCCGGAGCATGATGTTGACAACATCCTATGGTATGGTGACCGCGATAAACTGGACACCAACCTAGTGATTACTCGCAAGGAGATTCCCTTGGATTCTCAAGATCGCTCGCCACTGCCGTCCATGAGTAAGTCTCTACCTTTTTAAAATATGCCTCCTGGGAGAAGACGGACGACTAAATTTTATATGAATACAGTTTTGATTCACCGCACTCGCGAATTTGTCGGCCGCAAGAGTGAGATTTTTGGTATCTGTACCGATAGCTATCAGTGGAATTTCATGCACATCAACAAGAAGCGCCAGGTAAGCGAGTCCCATTCTTCGTATAAACCAGACGTTCATGCTTCCAGGTCTCCCGTTTATCCCTGTACTGGTTGCATGATCAGCACCAAATTGAAAAGCTGGTTCGCCACATTATCCGCCAGGCAGCTATCCTTCATCGAAAAGCAGTTGGAAGTTAGAGGTTCTTGAAAATTTGCAGTGAATTGACTGGATGCAAGATATTGTACCAGAGTGATCAGAGTGACAATTTCGGTGCCATAGAGGAATAAATGCTACTTAAGGTAGAGATCAATTAAACTATACTTTGCTTTGATTCACACCCCATTGGCTTTGGTGTCAATATCACCCCTTAGGATCTAAGCACAATTACTTGTGGGCTAGCTTTCCATTCACCTCAGTCGGACCAGATCCTCGATTATCATATCAGCAGCTTTCTCCGCAATGGCATATACCGTCGCCTGAATATGCGCACTGACTTGGAGAGGCATGATGCTGGCGTCGACAACACGCAAGTTAGTTATACCGTACACTCTTAGACGGCCATCGACCACGCCTGACTTCTCGCCTTCTAAGCCTCCCATCGCGCAGGTACCAATCGCTGTCGTTATGTTAGCCCACCACGGTGGCAAGATGATCAATGCCAAACTTACGGTGCCAGTCAGTGATGGTATAGTTCCGAACAAACTCGTCGTATTCGTCCATTTCGCCTGGTGTGTCCGAATCAGACATCGGAGGGAACACCCGGGAGCGAATGATGTCTGAAAGTGGCTTCGTTGCGCAGATTCGCTTCGTCAAGCGCTGGCCAAGCTTCATAATCTCCAGGTCTACCTCCCCATGACCGAAAAAGTACCGTGGATCAATAATCGGCTTATCGTGAACAGTCGCACGGGTGCCAGGGTCCTTGGGTGGCAAGTGGATTGACCCCCGGGACCAGGGATATTGCAGCATCATAAGCATCGTACCATATTTCTTGCCCACTTCGGATGTGAAGTATGGACTCCAGTTGCCGACATCGAAGAGATATTCGAGCTGACCCAAATTAGCATCCTCCCGGAATTGGCGAGCTAGGATCTCGTCTCGTTTTTTCCCAGTCTGTTTGGCCAGTGACTCCGCTCTCGATCGGAGGCCTTCCAGCTCCTCTTGCCCGATGATCTGTGACAATGAACAATATGCGATTGAACAAGGAAGGATAGTCCAAGGTCCGGACTTAGAGCCTTCATACTCACGGCTGGCCGCTTCCTGAAGTGCTGAATCCTGCAGGACCTCATCCCGGGTGGGTATCTCGGGCGATATTTCGAAGATTGTGGCCGTCACTGTATTTCCCGTTAGTGATCGTTTTCTCTAAGTCTCGAAAGATGAATATTACTCATATGCTCCTGAAGGTTTTCCCCGACATTCGGATTTTCAATCTTGACAGGGATTCCAGCAGACCTCAGGACCTCGGTATTGCCCACGCCAGATAGCTCCAGGAGCTGTGGAGACTGAACACTCCCAGCTGAGAGGATAACCTCTCTTGCTGCATAGACTTCTTTCTGCTTATTATCGCAGAGGATGTCGACTCCAGTCGCGACCCACCGGTCACTGTGTCCATCTTTCTCGATTAGTACTTTTGTCACCATTGCCTCAGTAAGCAGTACTAGATTTGGTCGCGCTGCTATGGGTTGATAGTAGGCAATTGCCGAATAACTCCGGGTTTGGCTGATGGGATCCACCGTGCAAATCATGTTCCATGCTCCTGTATTTGATCCGTCAAGACTATCTGGACTAGTATCCACGCCGACCGCGTTGAGTGTCGCGTGCCAAAACTGGTGAGCTGGACCATAGCTCTGAATATGTGTTGTCTGAAGCGGGCCAGTAGTCCCGTGTGTTTCCTCTTGGTAGTAAGAATAATACTGCTTCTGGTGAGTGGCATCAGGAGGGTGAAAAGTCTCGGAACGTTGGAAGTAAGGCCTTATCAGCTGTTAGTCTAGACTAAATCATGGGTTCACCAGGACCCAGCAGAACCCTGCAATTGCTATACATACAAAAGATCATCCCAGCCCCATCCTGCGTTCCCTAATTCCTCCCAAGCGTCATAATCCTCTCGGTTCCCACGATTCCACGCCATGAAATTCAGGGCACTGGTACCGCCAAGTACCTTGCCACGAGGCCACGGTAGCTTCCGACCTGATAGCCCTGGCTGAGGCACGGTCTCAAACTGCCAGTCATACTGAGACCCGATGGTAGAACCATAAAGACCCGGGATGTTGATTGCTTTCTCATCAAATGCTGCGGGACCAGCTTCGACTACTCCGACCACGATGTCAGGGCGTTCGCTTAGACGTGCAGCTAACACTAAGCCTGCGGTCCCTCCGCCGACGATCAGATAATCAAACTCATGGGCTGCAAACTCGTCGACGCGACCCATGGTGTCACGGTTGGCAAGGGATCAGTAGCCGTTGAAGTTAGGTTGGAAAGGCAAAGGCGGGGCTTGGATTAAGGTACGCGCATATTATCTTCCGACTGGCCGATCGTACCTTTTCTGCACCTCCATTCATGCCTCCGCAGATCATCACCGTGTGGGGGTTAAAGAAGGCCAAGCTTGACGGCCGCGGCCTATCGGGCATAGCTAAAGCTGTTGAATGGGCTCAGTTGCTGAGGCATTTTTATGCCAGTTTCCCTGCTACTTGGTGCTTTTCGGAGTTTATCTGGTCTTAGGCTCGACGTCTTAGTGACCAATACACCCCTCCTATGGCAGTTCACAACTCTTTCCATGATAGGAGTTCATTATGCTGCATAACCTATACAGGATTTGTTTTCGCAGATATGTCAGTCCGAGTGAGTCTAGCTGTTTATGTCCAAAAGAGCTTTAGCCTGTCGACCTTCTCTTTATGGACAGAGATGGCTTCATAATCCCAACCCCGGAAAACCATTCAGTAGCATACATCCGATTTGCGATGCTCTTTTCAAAATCATAATAATTTAAGTCACTAATTAAACATCAAGGTATATGGTCAGCAAACGTGCCTGGACCTTGACATCCCCAACGTGATATTTGTTCACTCTATTCAAAAAGCACATTCTGCTCGACAATTGTCTTTCATTTGTGTCTCTGAATAGAAACCTGGAGACCACACTTTGAGTCACAGCACGGGATCAAGGGACCGTATAAGAGCTCAGTATCACCATGAGCCTCTTCCTACAAACTACATGTCAGTGGTGGGTTATAGAGATGCAAATGCATTGCACACTACCACGACATGAATCAACCAAGCCGCCTATTACCTTAATCAATCATACTCCTTATCGTGATTCCTCCTTATCGTGATTCTCGTCAATGCCCCGTTCTATTGCCGAGGTTTCCATGCATAGTGTTGAATAACCATCTACGCAAAATGCCACATTCCAGCCCTAATTTCTGCGCTGACAAGATAACCTCAACCAAAACATATAAAAATCGCTCCAACCTCATTAACACCCAAAACACAATCACACCATATCCCCGGAGTGTCATCAAACAAAACACCACAACCCCTCCCATGATCAGTAATCCTCCAGTTTCATGGTTGTGGGTCAGACCCACAGTTTTTCCGCGTTAGGGTGAACGAGGTCTCCACTTTAGGAATGTGTTGGTTTTCGGTGCCGATTGGGATTGTTTTTGGGAGAATTAAATTGTTAGAGATATGTGGGGAGTGGCTTTTCTATGATGATGAGGATGGATAGGATACTATCATGTATTTGTGGCTTTTAGCTTGGAGTTGTAATTCTGGGATGTTGGGTTTGTGGTGGTGGGAATTATATATATTTCGTGGAGTGTTGAGTAGGATGCTGTGTACCGGTGTATATATATTTTCATGGGGAGTGTGCACTACGCACTCAGGACATTGCAGCCACTCAAATCAGACAAAAATGAGAGATACAGTTGTTTGGGATTTACTCATTCCTTCAAGAATCGTCCATGTACCAGTAAAAGGTGGTCAACAATAAAGGTAGAAGATTGTAAGTTGGAACATCCTCGCTTTCGCGCTACAAACTATGTATAATGAGCAACTATATGTACACTCTTCCAACAATAAACAACGGCATAAGGTGGAGTAGCGAACTATTTCTCAATTACAAGGCCGACCATCGACCAGAGAGAAAGAAGAAAGCACAATGAAAGACTATTCTAGTGTTTCCCCGAAAATAGGATACTGTCTACTATACAATTTACAAAAAACAATATTTCAGACAACGCAAACACCAACCGTCTATTTTCTATTCTGGTTATATAACTTCCCCTTCCTCTCAAAAATTAAATCCTCAAGTCAAATCGCTTAAGCGGAAATACACTGGTAGTAGTAAGGGTTCCACTTCTTGCAAGTGAGACCCTCCTCACACTGAGTGCTACCCTTGTAGTTCAGACCACCACACTGGTACCACTCCTTGACAGCGCCGCCGGCGTTGGAACTAGGCTGAGGAACAGAGTTAGTGGACGCAGCAGAAGAGGCAATGGCGGAGGTGCTAGAGGGAGTAGCGGGAGCAGTGGCAGAGGCGGCAGCAGTGGTGGAGACAATGGTTGAGGTGGTGGAAGTGTTCTCAGTGGAAGGGGCCTCAGTGGATGAAGTGGCTGGCTGTTTGGCGATGGTAGTGAAGCTAGAGGGAGCAGGAGCAGCGCTGGTAGCTGCAGGAGCAGATGCAGAGGCGGAAGCTGATGGAGAAGAAGACGAACCAGAAGCGCCATCCCAGACGGCAGGGCCGGGGAAGGGGTAGCTGTCGAAAGAGTTGTAGATGTCGAACAGAATGCCCTTGTCGGTGGCGGTGTAGGCACCAGGGATGGAGACACCCTCGGGGAGAGTCTTGGAGCCGGAAGAGGTGACCTTGACCTGGACACACTCCATGTAGAACTGGGCGCCGCCCTGGCGGTTACCCTCATGGAGAGCGATGATCTCAGGGCGGAAGAGGTACTCGCCGGCAGCAACGTCGGGAACGGTGACGGAGTGCTTGCCCCTGTTCTTGATCAAGGTGTCAACGGCCCAGGTGCCATCAGTGTAGCCATCCTCGGCAATCTTGACCCAACCGTTGCCAGCAGTGCCCTTCTCAGTAGGGGCCATGTAGACCATGATGGGACCTTTGTGGGAGGAAGCGATGATGTCGTCAGAATCGCTGCGGGAGTCGTGGTGCCACTCGAAGGTGATCTTGTCACCGGCCTTGACCTCAAGGGTCTTAGCGGTAGCCTTGTTGTTAACGTTGCAGGTCATGTCCTTGGAGGTGACATCGGTGATGGGGCTGTTGCTGGGGGGAGAACGGATGTAGCCGCTCTCGCTGTTACCTTCACCCTGGTCGACATCGTTGATCCAGACGGCGTGGACGGTGGCGTGGGCGCTGACGAGCTTAGCAGCCGCTGCCAGAGCGAGCATACCAAAGGTAGAGGACTTCATTTTGATAAAGAGTGTAAGGCGTCGACTTGGACGGTAGAAAAGAATGTAAAAAGTGAACGTAAGTAGGAAAACAAAAGCAGAAAGGAATGAATGGTTAGCTATCCAGGCTTGAGGAATGAGAGAGACCTATCGAGGGTCCGGATGAGGGCCTTTTATACACATCGACGAAAGCTTCCAGCTTCCAGCACCCCTTCATGGTTCTCATAGATTAGACGGTTCGGGATGGGGCAGCGTGAGATGAGCGAAGCCCTGCCAAGAAGCGTCAACCCGCTGATGCCAAGAACGAGACGTTTCAGCTAAATTTCATATCATCACTAGCTTAGGGTTCTACTTCATTTATCCGACTTGGCAATCATGGACTATTGGTCTCTGGCCTGAATTACAGTTGGAGGGATCAACTCCGGTAGGGACCGTGAAATGCCCTAACCCGATTCAAATTTCCGGCACGAATCATGGGCAGTCGAAAAGCACCGACCACCTCCCCTGCGATGTAGTCCGACTGAGTTTCGTTCTTCTAGTGCTGCAGCGGTGGCCTTGGCAGAGGTTTTGCATATTGAATTGTTTCACTCGATATTGATTGTTCTTATGGTTCACTTTGATAGCTTAATGAACTAATCTCCCGAGTGCCGCGTATACCCCTTTTTGTAATAACATTCCTGGCACTTCTACATACACACACTGCCGTAAAGTCTATAAGAAGTAGTCGGGAGTCATGAAGAAAGAAACCGACTGCTAGAACGCTATGGTATTCGACGCTCGAAACATACACCTGTGGAAATACTCCGAAGATAACGGCGTCAAGGATCGGCATGGCGAATCCGCCTCCTGTGACAAGTTGATGCAAAAACCGAGCCGAAGAGACGGGAAGATAAAATAGAGTGGACACGAAAGGGGTGTGATGTGCATGTTAGCCGCCAGGAACCATGATTATGCTGCAATCGATAGATTATCACTGAGAGCCCTGGATTTCCAGGCGGTTCAACTGCTTCGGATGCGTTCCGACCGATATCAGGGTCCGTTTTAATTCTCCACTTCAGCGGCGCATCGGCCATTCCCTAAAAGAGATATACTCCGACGCCACTCCTAGCTTGCGTTTCAAAGTACTACTTCTAGTCTCATGCGAAGGGCCCGGATAATATCAAGCATTTACCCCACCAATCAGCGGTACGCAGATGGGCTACAGAATATACGGAGCTCTTGGGCCTGATCTACTCCGTGGCCAAACCGGTGCCTGGGAGTCCCTTCTTTGACCCTGCAGTATGATCCATCTCGTTTCAAGTCGTGGTCCAGACGCCACATGGCATCAGGGTTTACGAGGTACCCTTCCCTTTGCCTCGAGTAGATGCTTTACCAAGTTCGCGGAACCCTGCTGCGACATATCTGTTTACTAGGGTCCATGCGCGTGGGAAATGAGCAGCACAGCAGCACTAAAGGGTATCTAATCGTATCGTAGTCGGCTTGATATTTTTACTCGGCTTAGGACGCTTCGACCAGCATCTAGACTTGTCTTTCGCGGTGTGGCGACTTTGCCCATCATGCAGTTAATATAGAGAATAGTTTAGCCGGAAATTGCTTACAACGTAAACCGTATACTAGACTTGGGGGCTGACTCCTGAGACTCGAGAGAGCTTCTAGCTGGATCCCCGAGTGCACGGTAACGAATTAGTTGTAGAAAGTACTTCTTAATTAGAGAGAGTAGCTCTCCTGAACCACTCCCATGTGGGTATCAATAGTCTGGTTAAGAATAGACCCTGCTGCCTACATAGCTTCCCCGTAGACTATTGGAACCATCCTGAATATATGTTATTTTTAGTGCGAAAGGCGACTACACTACGACCAGAATCATGCCACAACATCTTACCTGAGGACTTACAAAGCAGTGGCGGACCAATAATCCATTAGCTAGCTACCACAATGCCACATGAAGGCATTCCAGAGTCCAGACACAATCGATCTATTTAGCGCGCCACAGAATATTCCCGACGTGGACCGGACTAATTAGAACGGAATATGCGTTAACCGGGACTAATAACAGGCAGGCCCAGTGGACCTTGAAGTGATTTAATAGCAGCAATAAATACTAGGTTCCCCATATCGTGTCATTCTAGCGTGGATAGAATTTTCCAAGATCTACTAGTCCACCTGGTGTTTATTGCTGGGATAATTTCCATTCAACCGCCCCCGGAGATATCAACCACGATTTTACCAACAACTGAGCAGAACATCTTGGAATTCACCCCTTCGAAGAGCGGCGTACACTTTGCTAATTTGTGTTCCAATACACCCTTTCTTGCGACGCTCCGCCGAATCATAGGTAGGGTGGTCGGCGATACCTCGGTGCATTGGCACGGCAAGTTTCTCCCGGACAAAGGTGTAGAAACTTCGTGAAGCACTGCAGAGATACGACTTGGTTGTCTGCCTTGTGAGAAAAGTCTCCCGCGTCGTCCGATAGCTCCATTTTAACACGGCGCATACTCGAGTTTGCCAATGCTGGGCTGCTCGGACGTCGGTCATCGAAGAATTTTCGGGATTACTCTCTGCCGCCAAGGAGCTCAAGAGGACTCCTACGGAATAGCTCGTGGTTGACTGGCATCGCTCCGCGAGATCACTTGTGCTCGTTCGTGACCAGTGATTCATCAGTTCTTCCCAGAGTTTGTTTTGCACTGCCGGTAAGCGAGCACCAAACGTTGATGAGTAAAGCTCAGCTGTGATATCGTCGACCTGAGCCCGTGCATCTTTCACGAATTCCAAATGGAGCGCCCGCAGATCCAGTGCCTGGCAAAGTACGTACAAGTATGTGGCGGCCATCAGCGACAGAACTTCCACGGCATCCCCCGCATAGCGACAAGCGATGAAGGCTAGCGAGTTCAGACCCTGATTGTGCATCTCCGCTGACTGAACATGGTTACTGACGGGGTGATTCAGATAGGCTAGTTCAGACATATACGACGCCATATTGATGTCCACCCCCTTGAACGCAAACGATAAACTAGGATCGTCGACACTGAGATTGGGAGGAAGACCCCGACTCAAGTTTGGATTGATAATCTCAGAGCACTGGGAGAAGATCATCTTGCCCAGCATCTGCATCGCACCCATGGTCTTTTCCATGGCGGACGTGACTGATGCTGCCTGGAAGTTGCCTCCGTGATGGATCTGGGCTTCCTCTGGATCCAGGAGCGGGTTGTCCGTTGTGGAGTTGAGTTCACATACCACCTGCTTCAGGGATAATGCCATATTCTCAATCTGGGGTCCAATCCATTGGGTTGACGTTCGCAGGGCGTATCGATCCTGTGCCAGCCCGCCGTGGTTGGCGGTCTCACCTCCTTCAGTGGGATTCTTCGCCAACTTAGAGTCAGTCAGTATCTTGAAGATATTGGCTGCCGCCTCCCGTTGGCCGTCATGAGGCCGAGCATCGGCTATGAATGGATGGTAGTTGTATCTGGTGCCAAGTAGAGCTTCGGTGCCCATGGCTGTGAGTACCTGGGAAAGTAGAACAAGCTTATTGGCTTCGAAGAGGACAAGACTGGCCGCGCCACCGCTGAAAGCAGTGCCGTTTAGCAGACCAAGTCCCTCCTTGGGACCGAAATTCAATGGCACGAGTCCTGCCAACTGCAATGCTTCATCGGCAGGTATGATCTGATCGCCAGCAGCGTTATGCATCGAAATATCTGGATTGCCCTCCAATGCACCCGCGATGTAGGCAAGCGGGGTCAGGTCTCCGGAAGCCGATATGCTACCACGTAATGGTACCACCGGAGTCAACCCATGAGCAAGTAGAGTGAGGATATGCTCGACAACCTGGACCCGAACGGCTGAATGGCCTCGTAAGAGTGAATTACAACGCGTGAGCATGGCTGCTCGAACTATCGGAACTGGCATGCAATGGCTTTTCAAGTGATGTAAGCTAGACACAGGACTCCCGAGGCCGCGATCGCTTGGGAGTAGTATCGCTGCATTGTGATGTTGAATCAATGCCTTCTGTAGTGTCGCGTAGTCCTGAGTTCGTGTATCTGCGCTACCTCCGAACCCAGTATTGACACCATATATGACTTCGCCTTTTGCCAGTTTTTGGCCAAGTAGATCTACACTGTGGTGCATTCGACCTAACACATTCTTATCGTCTGTGATCGTCGCAGCAAGTCCATTGCTAATAAATGGGTGATTAGCAGCATTAAAGCCCAGGGGAGCGGATGGGCCTTACTGAGCAACAGCAAATACAGAGCTTAGATCCAAGGATTGTCCATCGAGAACTACTTCTTTGCCCCCATCGGTGAGCTCACGTAACTGACGAAAGGATGACAAAGAAGATGCAGTATATGATTGCTTCTTGCCATGGCGGATAGAATTTCTTCGTAGGGATATACTCTCCACCGTCGGCATCGAAGGATCCCCCATTTTGCTCGAGTTCGTAGAAGCGTGCGACTACACAAAATATTCTTTGTGAATTTGAGCAATGATCAGGGCGTGCTTTTGTGAAATTTTTAAAGAACCAGAAGACGTGAGCTGAATAACCTAGCGGTGAATCAAAGCTTCGCTAACAAGGTTTTCACTCAATCAGAGCTAGAGAAGATGTTAGCTCCATGCACAGAACACGGGATGCAATCAGTTTAGAAGAACAAAAGCGCTAAGTACCAATGAACAAGAGTACATAACCCTGCAGGCTTACGTGGTTCCAACAGGAAATATATGTGTCCTCCATCGCTGAACAAAAAAAACCTACATTGAGCTCAATTCAACAACACCTAGCATTCTACACCTTTCCGTCTCCAAGAAACACTCCTTTGTATGGGAATATAATCCCAGTTTGTAGTCAAGCCACATTATTGAAAAGAGCTCACTCACCCCTGCTTCAATATCCTCCTAGCGAGCTTCATTCCCCAACGGGCATGTTTCCCGTATAGGACAAGTTACCTATTTGATAGGATTTGCTGATGGCGCCTTTGACCTGCCTCTTTGGACTTGATATCGACAATTTCAGCTCGCCAGATGGCCTGTATGTGCGACCATATGTTGGGAAAACACTCCTTGCGTCTATGTAGCTTGGCCAAGACCGAGCTCAACCTTCCCGTTTTGGGAGAAGAAATGCACAGGTCAATTCTTCCTGTGTGACGAGTATTGGATTCTAGCTGAAGTGCCCTGCTAATGAACCAAGGATTGAGAGGACTTTCGTGTCGAGGAGCTGTGGATTTCAATGTCTCAAACTTTTTTAGCTTGGAGTTGGGCGTAGGGCTTAGTCTGCAATATCGCTTGAGTAACGGAAATACCCTGGGCCTTTGAATGACTCTAAATATATCGGCCTATATTAAGCACCGAGGAGACCAAGAAAGTCTGACCAAGAATTCACCTTTTGTGTCTCGCAACTGGGAATAAATCGACTTGGATAAATTTTCCGCTCAGGGTTAAAAGTTGGCTCCTGATCTTCGAGCCTCAGGCAGCCAAACAAAACAGCGCCCAACCGTCGACATAAGACAAATCATTCGGTAGACCTCAGCGATCATGCAGGATGCCACGTATGAACCTGTGTTAAATGTAACTTTTAGTCATTGAAACCCTGTATGGCCGACCCAAGATGACATAATGAGGCATCAACCCCGCATTTGACCAGAGAGATAAATAATGCCCTATCTTATCTCTTCCCCTCACTCTGGAGTCTGGAGATATCAGATAAACCCTCTATCATCGCTACCTGTTCCAGAAATCAACTCGCCCACTTCACCTCATCATGACCATAGACACAGAGATCAAGTACATCCTCAGTCTCCAGGCTGTCCGTGAACGCGCTCAACGTGTGTTCCAGCTTGCCGAGGCCAACCAGATCAACCATTTCGAGTATCATGAGGACCGCTTCGACGCCGCGGTTCAATACGTAGCTAACATCATCAAGGTATACACCTTGCAAGCCTTCCTTGCGACCATGCAGCCCCAAGCTGACCTTATTTAGCGGGACTTTGGCCCGGACAAGTATCACCTGATTCCCCCTCACGGCCGGTGGCAGCACTTCGAAGTCGGTGGGACTCCTCGTATTAAGGATCTCCTTTCACAATGGGAAGCGGCGGGGTACGATAAGGACGAACAAGCTCGGAGCCTCGTCGATTTGTTCTTCGTCTCGGTACTGCTCGATGCTGGCGCGGGGGATAAATGGCGTTTCACCGAACTGGGTAGCAACGCTGTGATCGGCCGGAGCGAGGGCATCGCGGTTGCGACATTACATATGTTCAACAATGGCGAGTTTGCTCTTCCGGGTAGTGATCGAAGGGATGTTGTTCTAGGTCCGTCACCCTGTCCCTGTTAATCCACCTTTTTTATATGTCCGCTAAGAAAACCAGGCGCCTCCCTCAAGGACTTCTCCGAGGCAACCCTATCACGGGGCTTCCAAATCACCGACAGTAACCCGTTCGTCGGTGTTCCTGCAAGAGTCGAACTGATCAAATCCCTCGGTCGCTCATTGCTCAGTCTGCCCAATATCTTCGGTGACACCGGTCGGCCTGGGAACCTTGTCGGTAAGCCATCCATCCCTATCCACTTCATGATCAATCACTTACACTGATCGAAAGATTACCTCAAATCGCGCGCCGACGATTCCAACCGTCTCGACTTCGAAGTATTATGGGAAACCTTGCAGAGTGTCCTCCTTCCCATCTGGCCATCCTCTCGAACACAGAGAGACGGCCATCCCGTCGGCGACGCCTGGCCCCTAAAGGTGCTTGCAGACGACGCCCAGAAAGCCGATCGCCAGTCAAAGTGTTCACATATCCAACCCTTCCACAAGCTTACACAATGGCTAGCATATTCGTTAATGGTCCCATTTGAGCGCCTTTTAGGCGTGGAGTGGAAAAACGCAGAGATCGCGACAGGACTTCCCGAGTACCGAAACGGAGGGCTGTTCGTTGATTTAGGTGTTCTGACATTGAAGAAAGAGAGTCTGCAGCGTGGGTTGGCGAATTCCGGTAGCGCTTTGCCTGCGTTTGAGGCGACAAGCGATGAAATTGTCGAGTGGCGCGCTCTTACCGTGGCGCTGCTGGATAAGTTGCATCTTGCGCTGAGGGGCACTGAGTTGGGGAAGGAGAAGTTGAGTCTTGCTCAGGTGTTGGAGTCCGGGTCGTGGAAGGCTGGGAGGGAGTTGGCAGCGGAGAATCGACCGGAGACTAAGTCTAGTCCGATCTTGATTTTGGGCGATGGGACGCTGTTCTGAAGTAGTGGTTCTTCGGGGGTCTTGGTTGGATTCGTGGTAACTGGGTTATCGGTGGCATAAGGGACTGGGGTTGTCTAGAGGAGATACGCGGGTCTCTATGCATTATTTGTATATAATCTAAGACATGATTTAAAGTCTACGTGAGGGTCTTTTTGGGCATTCCATGACACGACCGCTGGGGTATACACTAGAGGTCATGGATATATATTTGGATAGTTCGCCGTAGTACAAATCAACGCAGCCGGTTAAACAACTGATACCTCTTAAGGTCACCCCATCAGTCCTAGATCTTGGAAATGATAAACCGGAACTCGGGTACTACATCCGCCGTCATCCATCAATCAAGTTCCACATCCACTCGTTCCTACAGTTGCAACAGCGAATCGCCAAGACGACATACCCCATGCCCAGGATCGGCCTCAAAAGTCCCCCTACACCAGCCAGATTCATCCGCGAGGCAGGTTAGCCGTGCTATGCCCGAAAACAATCTATTGATATGATCCACAACTCGTATAATAGTGGAAAGTTCGGATGGACGCTGATAAACAGCAAAGTCTAGAACACACCGACCTAACCGATGAGGTGAGCCCCAAGTAAACTAAGCGAATAGCTCCAGGAGCAGATTCCAGAATAAATCAGGGTCATATGACATATAGGATAGGTGCAAACCATGGTCGAGTCCCGACATGAGAATTTCCTGGACCGGCCCGGCGATGATGTTGGGTGGTATGGAAGCCGGTGGCGTTTGTTTATTGATGCATAACTGACTTAGTGTATGTATTGCTATGCTTGAGTGCCTGATGTAGGACACTGGACAGGATTGTACGTGGCTGGATTGATGCAGCCACGGAGTGACTGCTTCTTACGGGGCCTAGGAAGGCTACGAGTTACTGTTGATCGCCGTAAAACCCCGACTAATACGGTCACCTAATAGATTGCTAGGGGGTATCAAAAAGGTCGCTTCGACGAGAAAGATGGGAGAAAGGTCCATTATAATGTTCTGGGAGAGATTCTCCATAGAAGTTTCGATGAGACGGCAACTGAGCCGATCGTTGGGGTACCATGTTGACCTCTTGCCCTTCATAGGAGATGTGGAGTAGGATAAAAGTTTTATACGAAGCATAATTCTACGGAGGACTCTCCTCCTAAGAACCCTAGAGTAAGATAATGTTTAGTCACACAGTTGCAGATGCGTCCCAACACCCGAAACATTCCGATTCTGGACGTTATGATCGACCTCTCCAACGATCCACAGTAAAGTGAAACAGATTTTGAACGCACAAAAGTATCATGAGAGAGCCCTCAAAATCTTTTCGGCGATGACGTCGCACCGTGTTGTGTGACGAGTATCCAGTTGTCCCAGCTGGGCTTTTAGATCTCATGAGCAGACCGCTCAATGCCCGTAAGAATCTGAAAAGGGAGATCTGAAAGCCTTAACTAGCCAATGGGCTTCACGGGATGTACAAGGCCTCTGGATTTTCTTCGGGACCGGAAAGAGAGCAGTTCGGTCGGTATAGCCAATGCCGAGGCTCTTACCTAAACCATATAGGAAACTGCGAGCTTCTAAGTTTGAGATGTGGATCCGTACCAAGCCTTGGAAGGATTTTTAAAGTGTGGGTAACTCTCAATAAGATAACTTGGTAGACCGCCCGTGAGCATTCCTAGTAGATAGAGAAGTCTTTGAAAATACTCTGGGCCTCCATGGTCTCTGTCTTGCATAGATGCGGACGAGGGCTTAGAAGATATATCATCCTGCAGCAACACTTCACGTTGCATTGACTGACCGGAAGCGCCGATAGAGTGTCAGCAGCGGTGAGAATTTTCGGTTTGATTTCCCCGAAGATGACCCGAAGATCCATATCGGCCCCGATCGAATAGCGTGGGATCCTGAGGCCCATGGGGTGGCAACTGACCGAGTCGGGCCGGGGGAAGTGCAGTTCACTATGGAGTTAGGGCAGCGTCTGCCCTGCATCGGGATGCCGAACTGGAGACGGCGTGGGGGTTGACCTCATTCTTTGCCGGTCATCTCGGGCGGATTCCGATCACTGAAACTGGATCTGGTATTTGCCTCTCTCCCTGTTCCTCACAATCGTAGGGGACAATATGATGATTTGCGAAGGAAGATTCACCCCGAGCCGTGGAAGCATATACAAAATTGAAGTAGATCTCTGGTTATGCATTGCTTGACTGCTGGACAAGCCAACGATATCTTGGATGAGTAATGAGGGTTTTCCCCGAAGTTTTATAGACTTTCCCAAAATGGAAGCGTCTTCGACCCACTGGGAGACGTTCCTAACTTCGTCTTCCCCCAACACTGAACGGAGACAGCGGCCCCCGTGGAGAATGGAGAACGACAAACTTTGACTGCTCAAGTGATGCGTTTTGTGGACTGCTTAGCTGGCCACCGCGTGATTTTCTGCCTTCGTCGTAGTGTTATGACGCAGGGTGCAGCAGAGTCGTAAGTTGGATTCATCCATGGTCAATCTACTATAATACTGCCTGTTCCTCTCACCCCAGTTCTCTTCTCCTCCCCCTTCTCACTACGCTTATCCACTCCCATTCACCTTTAAACACCGCCAACATGGAGAAGACCTACACCGAGAAGGTCCAACCGGGCCTCTCATCTCACACAGAGGATGCCGCCTCAAGTTCACAACATATCCCGGCCACAAGCAAGACAGGCCTTGTGGTCGGCGGCAAACACGCCCAATCACTATCAGACAGCTCCTCCCTATCATCAAGTGAACAAAACATCACAACCTTTGACTTCGACCTCCCTCTGACCGCCACACAAGCCACCATCCATGAAGGAAAGGAGCGTATCCTCATCGACTTCGTCGACGGCGACAAAGAGAACCCCTTCAACTGGGATCCCCGTTACAAAGCATTCATCTCGCTTCTCCTCTGTCTCATGACCCTCTTCATCGGTCTTGCCACAACCGCCTACAGCTCCGGAATCGACCGCATGACAAAAGACCTCGGCGTGTCCACCATCCTAGGCCAACTGGGTCTCTTCACCTTCAACTTCACCTGTGCCCTGGCCCCCCTCTTCCTGGCCCCATTCTGTGAGCTCGCCGGCCGCCGCGTCATCTACGTCGGCGCCTACATCTGCTTTGGCCTGATGTTCATCGGCCTCGCCCTAGGCAAGAACATCGCCACCATCCTCGTCTGCCGCGCCCTGCTCGGCCTCTTCGGCTGCGTCGGCACCATCCTCGTCGGCGGTACCTTCGGCGACATGTACCGTCCCGAAGAGCGCGCCATCCCCATGGCCAGCTTCTCCTACATCGCCATCCTCGGCACCGTCGGCGCCCCCATCTACGCCGGCTTCATCGACCAAGCACTCGGCTGGCGCTGGGTGGAAGGCATCCAGGGCCTCGCCAACATCCCCCTCGCAATCGTCTGCTTCTTCTGCCTCCGGGAAACCCGCGGCAGCGTCGCCCTCGGCAAACGCGCCGACCTCCTCCGCAAGCAAACCGGCGATGACCGCTACGTAGCGGCCTCAGACCTCGAAGCCCCGGATATCAAGACCATGCTCTACAACTCCTCCATCAAGGCCGGCAAGATGCTCATCACAGAGCCCGTCGTCTTCGCCTTCGGTCTCTGGATCGCCTTCGCCTGGTTCCTGACCTTCCTCTTCCTCTCGGTCATCCCTATCACCTTCCAAGAAAAGAAGGGCTGGGGCGAGGGCATCTCCGGCCTCCCCTACATCTCCCTCTGTCTGGGTACTACAATCGGGTTTGGGCTCAACTTCCTCCAAATCAGGAAATATAACTCCATCGTGGCCCAGAACGGTGTCGCGGCGCCGGAAGCCAGGCTTTACGGGGCCCTGTTCGGTGCCGTGTGGCTGCCGGTCGGTCTGTTTATTTACAGTTTCACTCAGTATGCCTTCCTGCATTGGATTGGACCGTTCATTGCCCTTGTTTTGATCACCATTGGTATCTTCTTTATCTTTGAGTCTTGTTACTCCTTTACCTCTGACTGCTATGGCGAATCTTCTTCGTCTGCGATTGCGGGTCAGGGTTTCATGAGGAATACGCTTGGTGCTGTGTCGCCGCTTTTTGCGTCCCAGTTTTTCCATAATGTGGGGAGTCAATATGCTGGGCTGATTCTGGCACTGGTTGCTACGCTTCTCACCTTTATTCCGTATATTTTGTTTTGGTGGGGGCCTGCGCTGAGGAAGAGGTCGAAGTTGGCTTCGACGAATACGTTTTAAAAGGTGAGCTGTGCTCGCTTTGTGGGGGGTTGTTGGGTGACTTGTGGATGATTTATGTAGATATGTTGATGTGATTGTAGATACATTGTTGGATATGATTATGATTGTACAATAATAGTCATCTTTTATGGAAAACTATATATTCTGTTTGACTTGGTGTTCTACGTAGATTTGTCTTTCCGTTGTATATTCTGTCTTGTAGAGTGGCTCCTGTGTCTGGAGATTATGTGTTCTACGATACTCGTGGCATTGTACGGATCGGTCGTGGAGGACCGGTGAGCGTTTAAGGTACGGAGAACGTTAATGTATCCAAATGGAAGTTTGGAGGTCGACCACGCAAGACAAGTGGAAGATAGAAGTCAATAGAGCGCCCATTAAAAGGCAAAACTAGATAACACCGAACACTACCAGTCATAACAAAACGAGGGTATAGGGTATATATACTGCTCTAGCCAAAAGATATCTACCGGGCACCCACGGCACCCATGCCTGCTTGCAGAACCAGAACATCACCAACGATGCGGTTCTCAGTGCGAACCATCGCTTGTGCGACCGCTCCCAGAACCCTACTGGTTTCGGCGCCGACCTCTTCCTGCGAGGATGTAGAGGATTCGTTCAGATCCACTCGGTTGTTCCGACGTCCCACCACGACGATGTTCCCGGCTTTCTGCGGAACCTTACCCATTTCTTCCTTGACGGCAGTAACCGCAACCCCCACGGCGTCGGTGCTATCTCTCTGTGGGCTGACCCGCGTGAAGACGATCCGGGTAGTCAGCTCTTCAGAAAGTGAGTCCTTCATGGCGCCGAAGAAGGTAGCATCCGATTCTGATCCCTGGGCGGTGGTTAAGATCTGACTTGAAGACTTGTCCTTTGTGGTGCTACTGGGCGAACTCTGGTGGACCTCTGAAACTTGCGGTGGAGACGGCGCCACATCGATGTGGATGATGGTGGCGGTAACCTGGTCATTCTGGGCGAGTTGCATCACGAAGCGCAGCGCAAATCGATCATCGTCTCCACCAAAGAAAGGCAAAACAATATGGTGAGAGCGTGCAGCAGCTGGTGGCGCGCTATTCCACACGGAGCTGCGAATACTCATGGCGCTGAACGATCGTTTCGTGAGAAGTCCTTTACGAGTACGACGGCTATAGATGCTCCGTTCAATAAGAACGCCGACACTGGATGAAGATTGGCGCATCACGTTGGATACAAAGTCAGTGTATGGGCCATTGGCAAAACGGCTCGCTTCATCAATACCAAGTCCCGTTTGATGCTCGCTCATGGCACCAGTCTCACTCCACGGAATAAGGAGAAGGTCACTGGACTCCTCACGCGCCATTCCCACAACCGTATCAGCATAGGAATGCTCTGGTACCACGGACACGCCTGCCATGATTGACATATCATGCCACTGGCCGAATGCGCGAAAGGTGTTGACCACGGGATCCCACAGCGTATATTCCTCAATTTCCGATACTTTCATCACGCTAGAATCACGATCTGTTAGTTCCATCAACCGGACCCCATGCACCTGAAGCGCTGGAGCGTCCTCGACCTCCGTTTGGGCAGCCTCTTCGGCCGCTGGTTCCGGAGACATTGTTTGGGACTTTCTCTTATCGGGATGCATTTTTGGAAGAGGAGGCTGAGCAAGACGGCTAGGGCCGAGGAGCGCGGCCAATGTGCAGATACTTGATAGACCGTCAAGTCGCAGGTAAACTAGCAGCCGTCGAACGGTAGTACCTTGAAGCTGTTCCTTGGCCAGCGTCACGCTATCAACGCGCGAATCAGATTGTATGGGGTTTCCGTTCCAGTCGATTTCACCGCGGCGCCAGCGATCAACCTTGATCTGGTACCACTTGGGATACAAGACCGTGGTCAATGGGGTTGTGACAAATGTCGTAACTAGCGCCATAACTACGAACATGGTGAATGTACGAGTGCTCAGGATATTGGCTTGTAGACCGATATTCTAAATCGAGTTAGCGCAAGGTTGGTGAAGACGAAGCGAAGGAGCAGATCTTACCAGGACAATTAGTTCGACAAGACCCTTGCAACTCATCAACACGCCGATGGATAAGCTCTCTCGCCAGAGAAGGCCGCAAAGTCTGGCCGCCAGTGCGCCACCAACGATCTTGGCAATAAGTGCGATCGCGATCACGGCAATCACGTATCCCCATACAAGACCGGTATCAAGCAGTCCCAGGTTGGTTTGGAGACCAGACAGGGTGAAATAGAGGGGTAAAAAGAGGGCAGCAACCAGGTCTTCGATCTTCTCTGTTAGCTTGATGGCGAATCCACCCTCGTGAGGACAAAGGAGACCGATTAGGAATCCACCGAAGATGGCGTGAACTCCGATCACCTGAGTGAAGAAGGAGGAAGCCAAAGCGATCAGAAGGGTGACCGCTACTACCGATTGGCTAGGGCCTTTCTGGAGGCTTCCCGTTTTCTTGAGGAAAAGTAAGAACAACGGTCGGAAGAGAAGAAACAAAAACAGAACATATCCCACACAGACGAGTAGAACCCAAAGAGCCGTTAGACCAGTCCCTGCATTCACCAGAGCGACACAGAGGGCAAGAAGAATCCAACCAACCACGTCATTGCCCACACCCGCCGACAGCACGATTACACCAACATTTGTGCCGAGCAGTTTCAACTCAGTTAGGATTCTACATAGAACCGGGAATGCCTGGGATGATTAGTGAGCGCGACCTCGGGAATGATATCTATAACTTACTGTGATAGCCATGGCAATACCGATGAAGAGCAAAAAGGTCCCAAAATTGATCTTGACGGTACCGGGCTCATCGCTGAAGGTGTTGTACAGACCATACGAGATGGCACATCCAAGGCCAAACGGCAGGATCATTCCCGCCGCTGACACGCTGGCCGCCACGCGCAAATTGCTGAACAGAAAACGGAGGTCGGTTTCTAGGCCGACGAGGAACAAAAACAGGATAAGACCTAGGTTTGCCACAAGGTTCAGATTGGGAATCGAAGCATCCGGAAAAATGGCTTCTGTAAAGCCTGGGATGCGACCCATGACCGAGGGGCCCAGAATGACACCGCCGATAACTTCAGCAATGACACGAGGCTGGCGAATCTTGGACAGTGGCCAGTGCAGCGCTCGACACAAGATGATGATAATGCTGGCCTAATGATGGTTGGCATCGCGGTCCAGGATGAAGGCCATTCAAAATCCCCTCACCTGAATGATGAATATGACGATGGGGTTCTTTTTGTCATAGTGAGACGGATTACCACCTTCCAAGATCCCACCCTGAGGGGTTACGCGAGTCGCATTATCGGCCATGGTGGAGAGTGATGGCACAGGAATGCCAGCAGTTGATCCCTCTCGCGACCGGCTTGCCGACAATAATCAATCTGCAGGGTATTAGGAATAACCAAATCGAAAGAATTTGAGGAAAGGGAGGAAAGGAGTGGGCGGCAAACAAAGAAATGCGAGAGATAATAAAGATGACTGATAACTGATTACGGTAAACGTGATGCCAAGAATATCACCCACGTGGGTCTTCGAAATCCGGGGATTCCAGTCAGATGAGATGATCCAGGTGTCAAGATGCATCAATTCAAGACTAGTCCTTACGACGAAGTACTTTTCCAGGATGACCCACCCGGGATCCTCACACTGCCCAATTGATTGAATCCAGAAGAAAGCAAGAGAGAGGGAAAGTGAGTGAGTGAAAAAGAAAGAGACAGCTCGTCGGGTCAGCACTGGTCAGACCAGATTAGACCAAGACCAGACAAGACGACGGCATGTCACGAGTCTGGACCCAACCGTTTTCGGGGAAAAATTGTCGGAGCGGGAGACGGGGACTTACCGTCCAATCATATCCTTCCATTAACCGGGACCCAATCAATTGTATCCAAGCCATTGCGCAGCTTTCAATTCTTAGGACGAGTCGTGGGTCAGGAGGTTCCACTATGGCGCTCAGATCGAAGAGACTCGAACACGAAACCATCCGAACATACTTTTCCCAACTCGAGATCATGCGCCTCCACAAAGGTTTGCCATCTCTCACATGCAATCCAAGAGGTGACTTAGATCTGCCATGGCTGGACTCCAGAAAAACAACCACAAACAAGAAAGGATTCGAACGCCATGCAAAAGCGGTGTAAACCGCATCCACGTCACGGGTGAAGATTCAAAAGCCCGGATTCAAGGCAACAAGGCAACAAGGCATCGAGGCCGAATTCATCCCTCAATAAAGTTGGTGGCTGAGATACCGAAGGCTGCAATGCTCTCTCTCCTTCATTTTGCGTCCTCTCTTTATTATTTCCTTTCCTTTGCTTCTCTCTTTTAATATCTGTTTTTTAACCGAGTGTGTTTCAGCCCCTTTTGGTGAATGAGATGTTATACATGCCTGGACTTATTCTAAAGCTCAGAAGCAATTCCATAGAATGCTAAACAACGCTTCATCTAAGCAAAAAGAAATAAATTATTTTAGAAATAGAAAGTATATAAAATTATATAAAACAAAAGGGAGGAATTTGGATCACTGCTAGCATTTATGTGCTAATATTCGCCTTGTTTCATCACAACTTCGGTCTCACGCAGCTCACTATAGAACGGAGGATGTGTGAGAGGCTGCGATCTCGGTAATGAAGTAATCTGAATTGGTAGTCGGAGAGATATGGAAGGAGCCAACAAATTAACGTTTGGTGTGTGATAAGATATACTCATGTCCAACGCGTATGTCCGCGATATCAGGCATGAGTGGAAGGTAGGCACAAATGCTTTCGTCGGAGGGATTGTGACGGGCACAGTCATTACAGCTGTGTAGTACGTGCCATCTTCTTTGGACGAGGTGCTAGGAGATGGCTTGGTCGGAGTCATGTCCACCAAAGCGCTCTGCCGCGACATTCCGACGGGGGAATGCTTCGTCCACTTCGTTGATGAGACGCATAGTGATGATAGCGGAACTGTCGTTGTATAGCAGTGTCTTCCGAGGGAGTCGACATAAGAGGGACTTGGAAAGTCATTCCACGGGGTGATCGTATAGAAAGTGGAAACACTGAGTTTACTGCACAAAGAACCCAACTTTGGGGGCAGCTCATTACCGATCGGATCGAATCGTAGATTAACAGTGGCAGTAGTGCAGACATTCGATGGCGATTGGAAGCCAGGCGGGTAGAGTTGAAGGGGACTTGGTTGGGACGCTGTAACCATGAGTGAACCTCGCTTTGTCCTTGTAATGCCTGTTTTGATGTCCTTCACATTTTGCATGCAATAATCGTCCTCGTCGTGAGTGACCACCAAAGGTGGCTCTTCTTCCACCGCTGGAATGATTCGCACTTTTTTCGCGACGGCCCTCAGTGTTTCCCTAGCATTTTTGCCGCTCAAAGATCTCCTCGTCAGCGAGGCTCGAATCCTATAAGAGATGCGGCACAGTTCAGAGGACATATCATCAAGCAAAGAGCAGCCATCGCTGGCGAGCATGGGATCTCCTAGGCTCGGAGGTAGCAAAGTGTGAGCACGCCCAACGTGGATATTGCAATTGGTATGATCACACATAATAGGAGGAAGCCGCGCCGGGACAACGAAAATGAAGGGAAACCTGTATATCTGGCCAGGCACGAACGTACGCGGCGTGGGGTATTCGGCGTCCCCGATGGGTCGGTGGAGCTCAAGGAAGGTATGACAGGCCCTTGCTTGACTCGGAAGTGCTATTACTTGCGACTGTTGCGTTTCCGAAGATCCTGTAGCCCTTTGGTTAACGTTGTGAGTCTTGGAGGTGGTCTCCTGTTTGTTAAGACTGACGACAAAAAAGGAACAAGCAAGATTAAAAGAGAGAAAAAAGAAAAAGAAGGGGAAGGGGAGGAAAGATTATGTACAACAGAAACAGAGCAAGGTTACCTTCGAATATAATTTTCAACTCATCAAAGTTTGTCTCACATTCAACGCTGATGGAGACAGCTCCTTCAATTATATCCCCAGTTGTATAGGAATTTGGGCAGCGCTCAGTTTGTCCTGCGAGTTCAATGTGTAGATCTGGACGGGAGTTCCACCCCCGAGACTGTAACGTAGGGGTAACACGCGTCTGGACAAATGGAATAAGCATATTGGACTTTAATATGACACCAGGAACAAAGTGATGGTGAACGGTTTGTGTAGGTCAGAGATCAAGGGATCACCACATGTTCAAAGATATATGCACGATCGGGTTTTAAGGGCCAACGAGAGACGTGATCGTTGAATAAATGATGCGAGACTGACATGAACCTTCTAGACCTGCATGTTCCAATTGAAATTGGGGTGGTGATCGATTGGTAATGCCGTTGACCAAAGATATATTGTTCATCTGTATCCGCAAAGCCAATTACGAGAAATGATTGACATTTTTGATAATGCGAACAACAAATAGAAGTATCTTAAATATCAGCAAATTTCTTTTGGTGAACTGATAATGTGTATTAGGTATAATACTACTTCGAGAAGTTGCCAGGAGGGCACTCATACATCCCGTTTAGGAAGTTGGTAGGAGTGGGGCGAGGAGTGGCGGAAATGAGTTTTATAGCACTCACATTCTTCAATTCCTGTACATATTCACCACTAGACTGTACTCCGTACGCTGCACTTAAAGCCTGCCCTTGAGACATTTGCAAATACAGTGAAAAGTTTTACATACATCCACTCCTGAACCCATATTCCTATTTTCAGTACGATCAAGATTGACAACTGGAAAAACAGAAGCTCATCACGTTCTAAAGGCAGATGTAAGGCACTGATTGTGTCAGTTTCTGATTCCCATCACATTGAATCAATCACCGACTACCTGTCCGAGCTGTGAGCTTGGTAGAAGTAGGTTACGATTCACGTGTATCGTGAAGCCCTTGAGTAACATGATCTCCATCGCCCTCTATCCAAGCAAAGCAGTAGTGCTTGGTGCGTGATGGACACGATCACTGATCTTTCGCACTAGCTTTTGAGATAACGCTTTCTATGAGTACGATGGTCTCTTTTGACTTAACCTGTCATTGAAGCTGCTCTCAAGAACTTCCTAAATTAGACAGCTTCTCTGTCGTTATCTATACTTCCTCGAACTTCCCTGATTTCTGAGTAATTCGTATTATGCTATTTGTAAATTAAGGTTTTTAAACTTATCCTAAGACCCCGGCATGCTGGGAGGACCGAGACACAAATATTCTATTTGTGGGGATCGGTTCGTCATAGTGGATACTTGGGAAGGGTTAGGAACCAGTACTAGAAGCTACAGATCTCAACTAAGTGTCTCGTTTTACTTCCCCTTTTCTTGCTCTTCTTGCCTATTTCCCTACGACATTACGAATTGTAAATGGGCTGTTGAAGGCTTAGTCCAGTATTGGAGAGGAACGTTTAGGTTCAAAGTATGTATTCAAGGCTGTAAGCCAGCTTCAAAAGCATGGTAATTGTACATGAAGAGTAGTAAAAGAAATATGGTCTAAAGGTATACATAGAAAGGAAAGTCGGTGTGACGAGAAGCTTCGTAAAATCGTAGTGTAATCGCAGTTGAAGCATCAGCCAAGGCCATTAACTTCAGAGTCTATTTGATAGACATGCAAACGCTAGAAACTTTTTCGAAAAACAGAAGAATGACGTTGATGCTCCCAGATGGCTTGTTGTCGCTGTTCTCAATGCAGAGGTAGTATCGGGGATTATAGTATTAGGAGGCCGTAATTGATATAAGGTTGACATGTTTTTGCGTTATCCAGGAAGTCTCCAGTGGATATCAGCTGGCCATTGCTTGCATGGATTGGCCGGATGACGACCACAGCAGTCGGGTAAAGGCGAATTTTGTGTTATGTTTGCGACGTCCCGTTGTGACAGATGGAGCCCTGTAATAGGTATTATGTTGTCTCGATGACAAGTCACAGCTGCTCTCTTTCTTGGAGCTCTCACGCATCAGTTGTGGCGTTGAGTTGGCATTGTCGGTCTCGTGGACTTGACTGGTTGCACGACGTTTGACTATTGCCTTGACAGCCCTTGTGATCTGCTCGCGAATCATAGGGCTGGGGGAGGAGTCATAATCATCTCCAAGAATTTCGTCCTCATCATCGCTGTCTTCTAACTTGAATGATGCCATTGCCCTTCGCATGTCTTCTTGGGCAGCTTCAATTGAGCGGCGGAGAAGTCGTTGGTGGCCTAGGCAACGACGCAAGTCGGGGTTCTTGGCTGCTGTTTCTCTTTCCAGCTTGTCACGCGATAACAAGGCGATGCGACTGGGGATGGGTGAGGCAGACCGACGAGCGATAGGAGGAATGCGAGTGTTTGTGCTTGTACGAGAGGCATGGCGCACAAAGAAACCCGAGGGTCTGGTGAGGGCTTCGAGAGACCCAGACATACTGGCACTAAAGTATGCACAGTAATACGAGCTTATCTCTGGTTTGTCTTTGAGAATAGCGAAGGATGCTATTTCCGTGTTCCCCTGAAGTCCAGGGGTACAATCAGGGGATTTATAGAAGAACGCAACGCGCAAAAAAAGTCAATGAATAAAGTTTGATATCAAACTCGCACTTCCCTGGCCCGTCCATGGCATGACTGGAGCGTTCCAGCCCATCGCTACCAATAACTGTCGGCTCCGAGAAATCGCCAACTTAGAAGTAGGACTGGATTTGAGCCACTAAACTCAATTCGAGCTTTCTCAATTGGATTGATTTCCCCAGATTGGTCTGGGTTACAGTGCAACGGACTTTGCCGCTAGTGTGGCGAACGGAACGCCGGTTGTGGTGTCATAGACTGAGCCCTGTCACCCACTCACTATTGGCACCCATGATAATCAGTGGATACTTCTATAGTCCTCGACTTCACGCAGATCTCCCTTACCGTTGACCGTTAAGCAACTTCCTATTCGGGCAATAGACTACCTCGGAGAATCCCCAGCAGGGGATTTTTTTGAGATTGGCATTATTCAGTAAATGTCTTGACTTCTCCCCGAATTCTCCGTGATTATGGGACTCTTTCACTAAATATTCTTGGCTATCCCCTTTCATTGGCGATTGATACCTTCGTCTTTCCTAAAACAGCTATGACAATAATTTATCCTTGTCGAGACATAGACCATTGTTTGAACATCAAGGGTCCATCACCTTCCTTCCTCGCCAATAGCTCCACCAAATGAATCATTATTGCTTTAGAAATATTCTCCAACTACCCAGGTAGGGACAGAAGTGATGTCCACCTATTGTTGAAGCTACTCAATACACGATTGCTTATCCCTGCCAAGTATATGTAACCATGGACAACGACCATAGAGTAGTGACCATTGATCAGAGACAGCCCTATTCAGAAGGCATCTAATCAAATTAAAGTCATGTGACAGGATGCTACAGTGTGATTCTCCATAAGGTGACTGAAATCTGGACCGTGAACGACCGTGCATCCTCGGGAACAGGAAGATCAAAGTATGGGTCTGTGGAGCCTGTGGAGCCGGGACTCACTTCCGAATTAAGAATGTCCCATTCTCGACAAAGGCGAACGATTCCTCAATGTTTAAGAAAAACAAAAATACCTTCGCTTATCTGGAGCCCTTCCAGCCAAGTGGGTAGACCGTCGACGGCCCGCATACTGGGTGATATCTACCTACTGAATATAGTCTAGACTGCAAAATATCTACAAGCGAGCTTGGCGGCCATGATTCAAGTAGGAATTACATATTATCCATTATGATTTGTCTTAGGTCTAGACCGTCCGATGGGTATCCTAGTACTTTTCTCCTCCAAAAGTCAGCCCTACAGCGTCATCGCCAATATCAACATCACATGCATTACTTCACGTCGTGGGCCAGCATTATATCAGAGCAAAGAAAAGAGTCCACATCACAGCAACCGGGAGGATCCCTGACGAAACCAGTCGATTAGACGAGGAGTCCTGCTCTGATGACCCCGACGGCGAAGAAGGTTTAGGACCCGTCGACGTGGCATTTCCGACCCATGCGTTCCAGTTGGTCATATTTTTAACGCAGTCTGACGTGATGGGATGGCCGTCGATCTCGGCTAGCAGCTCATTATCACGAGTGAGGGTCACGACAACAGCCCCGGTCTGGTTGTCGATGGGGATGCTGCCGTGGTAAATCCCCTTCCCTCCATCCGGCGTATCTACCCAGCTCGCGGCCCGAGCTTTCCCGTCGATAGTGACAGAGATGTCCGCAGAAGACTCCAGCAGCGCGGAAAAGAAAACCTTATCCTGGAGCACCTCCTGGGGTTCCAGTGTCTGCTGCGCCTGGGTCTCTGTGTTTCCTGTGGTCTTGCCCGAGGAACACGCGGACGCGGGATTAACTCGGTACCAACTGACAAGGCCCTCATCTTTGATGTCAGCATCCTTGCCTCCATTCTTGTAGAGGTCGATAACGTATGGCAGGAAGCTCCGCCACCCGTCATGGGGCATGTCCTTGGCATAGTCGAACGGTGCCTGTCCGTAGTCGAAGACTGCAAGGCCACTCTGGTGGATCGGGCCAATGTAGTGCGACTCGCCATAATCATTCCAGGTGAGAATTTCAACATACTCTGGTTCGAGCTCGAGAACCTGCTGCCAGCGGGTGTACCAGAGGTCATCGCCCTGCCACACCCAATTCTTATGGTACCTAACCAGATTGGTGTAGAACCATGGCGAGACAGGCATGATGTACGGTTTCCCGTTGAGAGCGTCCAGATACTCTTTGTCGGTCTCGGTGGTCATTGGGTCGGTGCCATTTGGCCAGGCCGTCCAGCTCATCAGACCGTCGACTTGCTCGTAGGAGATTGCTTTTTCCGGACGTAGCGCGGACCATTCCGGGATAAAGAAGCAGTCTACCTTATCCTTGATGTTCTTCCAATCGCCAACAGCTTGGTCCCCTTCGAAAGTGGAGACAAGGGGTTTGTCGTCATCAGTTTTGAAGTAGGCTGGTAGCTTTGTGAAGTCCTTGAGGTAGTCTATTACTTGGTCCTGCGGCCAGTGTCCATCTCCTGAGTAGTCCAAGGACAGAAATAGCTTGAAGTCCAGTTCATCCGCAGCTGCGAATGCATCGGTCAGCATTCGATGAATTGATAGGCCAAACCCTGTGTTGATCGCAAAAGCATCGATGTGTGCCTCCTTAGCCGCCGAGATGTCTTGCTCCCAGTTGGCCTTGGTGTAGTTGTCACTATTCCCTAGCTGAAAGGCATTAACCACAGTTTGAAGTCGGAAAATAACAGCAGAAGCTTACCATAAAGTGGGCAAATACAGCCTTTGCCTGCGCCGGGCAGGCACCAACCAACAAAACTACCAGTAACAAAAGCTGCATTTTTCTGTATCTCCCGGATACAAAATGATGTCAGGGAAAGCAGAAACCCGGACTGGAAAGGCAATGAAGACACAAAACAACATGAAAACGTCGCTATTACGGCCATCTTTATAATCCAACTAAAAAGTACATATCCTTGGGTGGGATATGATCTGTCTCCGATATATCACAAACTAATCAAGTAGCATCAATAGCGTTCGTGCGGAGGGCTGTATACGAATATCAAAGTCTGATATTTATGAGTGTTCAGAGGGTGATTTGTTTGACAGAGCGGTCAAGAACCAATATCCCGCATGGTCTATTGTAAATCAGCTGCAGTGTCGAAAACTATCCGAGCCAAATCCCCTAGAGCAAACTTTCTGGGGTCGTTGACGCAGGCGTTTGCGCAGCAGCTCGGTGATCGTCGTCAAAACGGGTGTTCATGTACTCCATGGAATGCGCCATGAAGATCCGGATGGTGACAGCCGCCCGAGCACGAACGCCATTATTGATGACGAAGGTTTATACTTACTGTTCTGGGAAGTAAACTATTGGTCTTGGGCCGGCGTCATACGAGACGGATCTGATATATCACATAATGGTGTCTTTCAGGGTTCGCCGAATAGGGAATAGCAGTTGCAACTATTATGTAGTGCATCATTATCTAATTGATAATCCCGCAGACCGACACCCACCAAGGTCAACATTTTATGCGTCCGGTGGTTCGTGAGCTCAGCGAAAATTCTCTTGCATTTAGAAAAAGTAATCATGCTCTCAGGGGGTGGCCCGTGACCTACTTCTGGAGGCCTTAAGATTACAATATCTCTCAATATTTTCAATTGACGATCAATGAGATGCGATCATACCCGTACAGTTCAATCCCACTTTTTTCGATCGAAAATAAGCTGTGCCGATGAGGATTTGAGTCCATCGGCAATGCGCCACCGGTTCACACATCAACAACTATCGTTTTGGGATAGCCACAGTAAATTAGCCATGCTTAACGCACTAACACCAATATAGCTTGCTAGGCATCAGACAAAAACCCAGGCTTATGGCTTACCGACATTTTAGTGGAGGTCTAGGACCGTGGTCTCATGCGCTGCAGGACGTCAATTGACTTCACCCAGTGGGTTAAAGTTCATGCAACATGCAGCAATTACACTTTAGCTCTTGACGTGGACAGGCACGAGTCCATTGATTGGATCAATGCGTACTGAGCATGCGAACGCTGGTCTCGACATATGTACTGGTCACATTCTGCTGCGAAATTTGTCAACTTGGCTCCACTAAATTTGTGGTTTGGGTCAGACGACAAAATGAGAAGAGCATTATATGTCGATATGTACAGCGAAAGAGGAAACAATTTGTCTTAATTCTGTCAAGTGCTCTCTCAAAAGTCGACGGATTTCCATGATCTCTAAACTCCGTTCTTACTGGCAGGTGATGTCCAAAGCCCTAGACATGATATGAGACCTCGAACGTAGTTCCAGGGCAACCTCATCCCCGTTTGCAAATTGTCCTGTACTTGCATTACATGTCAGCCTTTGCCCTCTGCTTCATTCTCAGTGGACCAACTGCCATGCTGTGCTTTGGATGTCGTTTCCTACTTCTTACATCCTAATTCCAGTGACGAGTCTAAAATTATTGTCTCTTGCATGCACAGTTCATCACCTTAAGGTATTCATGTTTATCTTGGCTGATATAAGTAACCTCGCATGTAGTTACTGAAAACGATATGTGAAGGCTTTCTGACACGAGATATTTTTGGAATGTACCCAGCGTCGCGAAGTAAAATCAGCATACACCATGCGTCTTCCCAGTTTTACCCTGCAACGAGTGCTTCTCATTTTTGTAATGTGCATGTTGCTGTGGCAATTTCTTCGCGCTGTGCGCCCTAAGGTGCCTGTTCTTGTTAGCTTGCACACCCCATTGGTCGCATCAAGGACATACAGTGTATATTTCTGGATCATCTCGGCATCCATCTCCTGCAATGACTTCAATGCGGCCTTGATGTCCTCCAGCAGGATATTACACCGATGGATGGTAAAGTCCTCTCGGAGGACAACACGCATCAGCTTCAACTGGTTGCTATGTGGAGCCATTGTATATGCCGGCACGATCCATCCACGTTGGCGAAGAACATGAGCCAAAGCGAATTCGTCATAGAGTCGATCATCATCAGGCTTCATTCTGAAAGCAACGAGTGGTAAGCCGCGACCGTTGCCATCGCTCATGATCAAGAATCCAAGCTTCTTTAGCTCATCTGCGAAGTAATCCGATGTCTTCGTCAGGTTCTGCATAATAGATCGATATCCATGCTTGCCCAGTCGAATCAATTGGTAATATTGGCCGATAACATGGGAGGCCCCCTTTGAAAAGTTCAACGTGAACGTGGCTTGGTTGGAGCCGAGATAATTAACGTTGAAGATGAGCTCTTCAGGTAAATATTCAGGAGAGCGCCAGAAGACCCAGCCGACGCCAGGATAGACCTGGTCAATTAGCATAGACTTAGGATAGCGCGTAGTAACATGCAGAACCTACCAATCCATATTTATGTCCAGAGACATTAATCGATACGACCTTTTCCAGTCGGAAATCCCACTCCAGTTCCGGCCTCACGAACGGCGCCACAAAGCCGCCACTAGCTGCATCGACGTGGATCGGACAGTCGATATTCTTTGCTTTGAGCAAGTCATTGATCGCTTTGACATCTTCGTACTGTCCTGTGTAGGTGGTGCCCATAATTGCACAAATGCCGATCGTATTTTCATCCACCATATCCACTGCAGTCTTCGGGTCTATCACATATCGTGTATCCGTGCAGTAGACGTACTTCTCTTCGACGTCAAAGTACCTTGCTGCTTTTTCCCAACAAACCTGCACCGCACTATTCATGACGATATTCGGACGCGTCCAGTCTTTTCCCTCTGCCTTGCGCTTGTTCTGCCAGCGTTTTTTCATTGCCAGTGTCGCGAGCATAATCGCTTCCGACGATCCGATCGTAGACGTCCCGATGGTATCCAGTTCGCCGTCCCCTTCGGTGGTCGGCGCGTTCAGCAAATGTGCGATCATATTAATACAGCGGTTCTGAATGTGTGCGGTCTGTGGGTATTCTTCGAAATCGATGAAATTCTTGCTCATCGCATCGGTCATGAGGTTTTGCGCTTCATCTTCCTGTTGAAATTAGCACATCTGGTCAGTGGCACGCGCAGCCAACAACCTACCATATAAGTCGTAACAAAACTCGCCAGACTAAAACACCATCAGACCAAGCCTTAAACATGAGTAGGGAAAAAGAAGCGCACTTGAGCAGAGGGTTTCCATCCAAACTCAATTCATCCTTGATCAACCGGAAAGCCACATCTGCGGGCATCTCCCGTTCAGACATGACATGCTCCGGCAGCTCTTCGGTGGCATAGTGTGTTCCATACACGTACGGACTAGCTGCGCTTTCTCCTTGATCTTGTTCCTGTTGAGGCTTTTGGGCTTGTTTGCCCCTTTTCACTCTCGATAAGTGGACCATTGTGGTGATTGTCAATGCCGCTGACGGGATCTATGCAAGGGATGAGATGATCGGCCCGGTCGGATTTTATGAGTTTTTTTTTTTTCTTTTTTTTCTGAGGATCAACAAAAGCTTGAGTTTATGGGCCTAAATCCTCTCTTTTTCTCTCGTCATTTGGTTATACGAGGTCATCGAGTTTACGTACACGATGACCTCACCACTCCTCATGGTTGGCTGGGCGAGTCGATCGATGCTACGCTGCGGGAAACTTTTGCCTACAGGAGAGAGGGTAAATAGTAGTACCTAACCTGGTTAGTAGGTTGGACTGACGAGGTTTCCCATGCTTTGTACGTGGCTGGAGAGCATAAGTGTCTCCTGATGTTGAGATAGGACAGAGAATCTGCGTTCGGGCAGAGGTTTTCTCATGGAGATAAATCCCATTTTATCATCCTAGACCCTATTCTAGACTACTCACATGGCAGGAGATGCTGGATTACTTTTACTTTTTTTTTTTTTTTTTTTTTTTTTTTTTTTTTTCTTGCTTCGGATGGAAAGTGATTGGAGGATAGGCCCTACATTACATATTTTACCTCTCTACTGGGTCTCAGAGAGAAACGTTCTATACCAAGCTCAGACACTGCATAATTGTCATGCTCTGTCTATTTACCTCTGTTCGAAATCCCAGACGGTCAGCTCTCTGGGCTATATCCACGATAAATCACAATCAAGTATAGCCACCCATCAACCAACGGACAGGAATTACAGTAGGCAAACGCCGAGCATCCCTTCTGAGTCTAAAAAGTCTCAACCGTACGCTTTTATTTAGGTCATACGATTTATAAGGTAGTACTAAAGGGATTACACATGCAGCGGCTACCAACATATCTTGTCTAGCAGCTTCATAGATGGATACCCTGCCATTTGTCTCCGGGGACGTATGATATCACTTGGCTTACACGAACAAGCAGATTTAACACTGAGATAAAACTCCCCAGTTCTTGCTTTCCTCCGGGAGCCATTACGATTGAACTTCTATTCTCACAGCCTCACTGCCCATCCTTTTGAGCAATCGGCTGCAGATCGGAATCACAGAGATGAAGCACAGAAACTGCAATGAGAGTCCCGATTGAAACTCACAGCGGTCAGCGAGATGTGTCTCTTTGATCGCCTAGCTATGCTTATCTTAAGACGTCTCGCTGTGTTGCAGATATTTTATACACTAATGAAAACATACAACGTTTTTCCTCTGTTATAGTGGCAACTCCGTGCTCAACGCGTTTTTTGTCGAACTTAAGTCGTGCTGATTCAGGAAGTGCTTTCCTTGTGCTTACGAATGCGGAAGTACGCAATTGATGTAGCTTAGAGTAAGTTGTTGCACATGTAAACGAGTAATCCAGATCCATTTTTACGAGTCTACATACTAGGCATAATTACAATTTATATATCACTAATAATCAGACCATACGCCATATTGACACCCCAAAGACTGAGTGCAAAAGCCCAAAAATCCTAAAGTTTACATATTCAGATCCAGGATTTCGATATTCAAGCCAGGAGGAACATTCACGTTCCTCAGCTCTTCAACGTCGGCTTCGTCCAATGCCTCCACCCTACGACAGTTAGTTCTTGATCTACTATACGCGATTGCAAGGCACATACGACATAAAATGAACCGGTGGTGTAGTTAAAGTGGATTCGAATTCATTAGGGAACTGAAGGTTCTTGTCGTGATAAATCCGCCGCATACTGCTCATGAATATTAGCCTCAAATGACGGTATAGAGGGCCTGCTATCCGTACTGCTCAGCTAGCTGTTTTCCGTCTCCATAGTAATCGTGGGCTAGCTCGTTGTCGTAACGGACATCGAATGTCTGGAAACTGGTTAGTAATGGAATACCATATGTTTCATGGTCGGATCCTACCAGATCTTTGACCATCTTGTCTTGAAGTAATTTCAGTGACTTGGTGTGATATACTACTCCCAACTCAAAAACATGCAGCGGACCGTGGAGTTTTATAACTTCGTCATGGACGGTCGATCGATCTCCCAGATAAGAACTTTCTCGATAAGCGTTAGCTTTGTTTCTTGTCGAAGCCTCTTTTACCATTGTCTATTGTTCTCATTCGTGCGGCTCGATTGGTGAGGTCATATCTGACCTCATGCCCAACGGGAACCGTGGATCACATACTGAGGAGCAGCCATTTCTTGTTAATCTCAAATGTCAAGAAAAGCATGTTTACATTGACATGGCTCTTCATCAATGACTGGATGCATTTGCTGTCTCGGCCCTTCCCATTCCCGCTTGCTTCCGAGATCTATATTCGACGACTCCTATCATTCTATTCGAAAGTAAAGCAAGATCGTGAGGCAGATACTGCATCCGTCAATTGGTACTCGTAAGCAGAAGATCTAGCAACAAGATTCTAACGGTCCACTGGTCTGGAAAAATTGTTTGCGACCACATAGATGAATGATAGATCTCTCTCAATACCCAACCACGATACACGTGATCTATAACGGGAGTAGACGATGGTATTGAATAATGTTCTGAAGGATCAGGTATAACGTCTTTTCGCATCTAACTTGACGTTATCAGCAATCACCGTCGGTTCGTGGTAGTGAAACACACTCTCATCATTCACGTCAGCGATCATAGATTGGTGTAATGCGGGAAAGCCCCGGTCCAACGGCTCATGAGGTGTAGCACTTTGTCGACTTTAGGAAAGAAAGGTTGTTGATGAACACATGTTATCTTTACTACATTGGGCTATTTCATTGGAGAGGCTGGGAGAAGCTGTGCAGTAGGCTCAGGGCTGCCGTGAGATTCTCCCCCCAACACTTCTCCCAACTATCAACACTTGGTGGGCATGCCAGGTTATCGCATACAGCCAAATAGAATGGAAGATTTCATCCCACCCACGCTGGTGCGCAAGGCCAACTTGCTTTGATGGTGCCCAATCTGCGCTAAACAAGTCCGCTTCTTCCACTTTATTGTGCGTAGCCTGTGAAGGCCATATTACGAGCCATACAAGCCCCCTCCTTTTATGAAATTTACATTGCGTAGCCCTAATATGTATCTTGGCATACCTTGCATGGTGAACATGGAGCCATGTGTTCGTTAGCCCTGGGCCCTTGGTTATGCAGGGGATAGCGCGCCAAGCAAGGTTTGTTTGTTGAAACACATCTGTTCACACAGCATGTTCCCTGAGATCATACAAAAAAACTGAATATTGCAAACACCAGCTCAACTCGGAACGTTTGTTGGACACAAATTGCAAGTATTTGATAGTGCCTTCTGCGTCGGGTGCTGCAGTTGCTGAGTTCTTGAGACGGTATACGCTAATGTAAGCACATAGTAGTAGTTATCAGATAAAGATATAGTCATGGATAAATCTTCCCCCGTTGAGCACTTTCTCTGTCATATCTGTCTGGGTTATGTAAGATTCTAGTCAACGGAACTTCGTTTAGATCTCTTATTCAGGGGAACATGACAAAGAATCGAGCGGAGCCTATACGGCTGGCCCACATACCAGAAGCAGTAAGGAGATCTGCATGAACCGGTTTCAGCCAACCAGGACGGCCCAAAAGAATATTAAATGGGGCGATCGTAGGCTCCAGCAATAGTAATCTGACTCGTATCTTCAAAACAACCAATCAGTGCCGTCAAAAGTCACGATAGCATTGCTTTTTCCCGCAAATGGATGCTGATCACCAACCACATCGTAAGCCCTAATGCAAACTGAAAAATTAGTCGCTTAGCCTAACTCAACTCAATCGACGTGAAAGCCGACGCAATCTCTGTATCCCCCTTCGTAACCCTCTTTAACATTCCCAACCATGGACCCCGCTACTTTTGAGCCCTGGCGTGTCCCACTGGCGCAATGGGGCCTCGTTCAGCTGGTAACGGGGTTGACTGTGGCCCTGACGCCGTCCCAATCTATCGTCCGGTCCATGGCCGCGGCGATCGTAATAGCTTTAGCATACTCGTTCCAATCTAGCGTCGCGGAATCATTTGCCGACACGAGAGCGGGAGGGCCATTGGCGGCCATGTGCTGGGTGAACGTACTGAACGCTATTGATATGCTCGTGTTGAGTCGGGTCTCCTACGAGGCGCAGGTTGAGTGGGAGGCGAAGAAGTTTGGCGATGGAGCTGCAAAGAAAGCGAATTCTGATTCCCTAAAATCAACCCTCTTCCGTCGACTTCTCTGGTCGCAAAACATAGCGTTCAACTATCGCCGCATCAACACGCCGTGGCAGATCTCGAGACTCCCTGTGTTCGACAGCACGAATCCGCAATATGTACCCACCCGTTTAAAGTTCGTGCTCCAGGGCAGTGTGAAAGTATGTATCGCGTTCTTATTGGTACATCTGTGTACTATGGACCCGAGCGACCCTCGTATGGTTGGTGCTGTAGCGGAATTATCCGACAGCAAGATGGTTCTCGCCCCTTGGTTGCACGGGACATCGGCAAATACAATCTTGGTTCACGCTATGATCACTATCTCGTTCGGAATCGTATGCAGGGCCTCCATCGTGGGAATGTATAGCCTTGGGGGAGTCGTATTGGTAGCCTTGGGAGTCTACGACCCCGTGGAGTGGCCACCAGTAGCCAATTCGCTGACCGAAGCCTGGTCTTTAACACGACTATGGGGGTAAGTAAGTCTTTCATCGCAAGCCATCAAACCAACTAACACATATCAGGACGGCATGGCACCAAGTCCTGCGTACGCTTCTCGTCTCGAACGCAGACTTCATCTCCTTCTCGGTTCTACGGATATCTCCTAAGTCACGGTGGGCCTGCTACCTCCGAGTGCTTTTCGCCTTTACCGTATCTGGATTTATCCACATGGGAATGGATCTGGCGTTCGGCGTCCCGCGAGCCACAACTGGCGCTGTATGGTTCTTTTGTCTCCAAGCTTTGGGTGTTATGTTTGAGAGTATTTTTCAATCCCTGTTTTGCACTCAGATTGAGAAAATCAGTCCTCTCTTTAGGCGTGTGATGGGATATGTTTGGGTGGCATTGTTCCTCTTGTGGGCGACGCCCGTGTGGTTGAATCCCATCATGCTTTGTTTGTACAAGGATGGACAACGGGGCATGTCTCCGGTTCCCATCATTGGAGGTCTGACATTATAGTAACAGCCAGCTATACCCGTTTTAGCATTTGTCTATTTATCAGCTAACACTATAGACGTACTTAGAGCTCAGGTCACGTGAATCAACCCGATTCATATGTAGTTGTTGTTGGACGGTAGAGGAGATGTTTGCGAAAAAGATCATCTGTTAGAAAAGAGAAGAAAAATGATAAGTGATAATTCCTCAAAATAGATCGTTCAAGTCGATGAGAATCTGCACACTTAAAAAGGATGGTATTACAACTGTCAGATATGTTGTTGAGAGAGGCGGTTCAGAGTAGTTGAAGAGATATATATATATTCTATATACATTCTACCGTCAATATATCATCCACAACTATTTTATATATTCCCACCACAAATGGTCCTTAAAATGTAAATTGAATGCATCTAACTTTGTGACTTATTATAGCAAACAATAAAATTCTTATCTATACGACATAGCACATAACCATTGCACTCAATTACTGTATCTCCAAATGCCATCCAAGAACGACCAAAAGGGACATCCTCAGATGCCAAGAGCGCCTCAAGTCAAGCCACCCGTCCGTATCGACAATACAAATTCAACTACAGAGCTACTCTCCACACCGGTGTAATAATGTTTAATACGGTAACGTAATGGATTAATTACAATGAGGACTTGTGGCGCAAAGCCCTCTCGTGCTTCAGGAACAAATTTCCGAACCAAGAAAGGTACTGCCATTTGTAATTGGGTTTCGTAAATCGGATATGTTGAGTGAAAAAGTGATAACCCAGTTGATGTCTTGGATTTCGGAAGGTAGACCAAGCAAGTCATCCAATGACCTATCCGACCCCCTAGGTGATCTATCTACTGAGTCACTCCCTATTCTTATGGGTTTAAGCAAGGGGGAGAGGCTGAGCTTTTCCGAGCCCTAAGTCTGACTCAAGTTGTAACAGATCATCAAACATTGATTACTAGTAAGGAATAGATTATCCACGGATTACATCTCCGAGTAACTTTAAAGATGCAGGAGGTGGCGTAAACACAGCTTAGAAATACTCGCTCGCCGCTTGTTGTCCTGATATCACATTTGGTGTCTCTTTTAGGTAGTCTCTTGGACAAACTTTCTAAGCGATGAGGGATTATACGCCCGGCTAATGAAATAGTAAGCGCAGCATCCTTACAGACGGATGGCTGGTTATTCTGTAGCTAGTTCTGGTATCAAAACATAGCCAAGTGTTTCCGAACCTATTAACAGGAGATCACCTTTGTCAAGAAAGTTGAACGGCACTTCTATATTCTAACTTTTCCATCTACCGAATCTTCCCTATGATTAAGAGGTGTGTGTGGAGATGATCTACGGTTAACCTAGAGTATTCGATAGTTCACCGGTTTCCACCGGCTATAGAAAAGAGATGAAAAGTAAACCCTGAATTGCCAACGGAGCGAAAATCGCGCCATTCGAATTATTACGATTTGCAAGACGGTACATATTCATATTACATGTCTCCTTCTATCCAGAAAGACTTCATTGCCTGCCGCGGAGGTTTTCCGATTGACCCGTAATTCTAACTTTAGTCATGGCTCAATCCATCGTCGAAATAAGCAATTGATCTACGGGGTACTCAACACACCAACAAAAGGCTGTTCGATGTGTAATGGCTAGCGGAACCATACTTGAAGGCAGCCAGTGCCACAGTGGAGACTACCTTGGGTACTCCGTATCTACCGCGCATATGGATGCACGTTGATATAACGATCGACAGGGACCCGGTCTAGCGGTCCCTTAATCCTCTAGTCAGTGGCAGGCAATGGTTAACATAATGTACGATCTGCAAGGCAGCACTAGCCTATCAATAAGACATATCGAACCACTGTCCAATGCCATAGCGCAGGAATAGCTCGTAGTATGGTTTACTTTCGGGGAACCATTCATCTGGAAGCTCATTTCCATTGATTCGATATTATCGCGGGGCTGGTAACGACGGAGAGGAGAAGATCTGCCGATACTATTATTCTGGATAGGCTAGTATGCAAGGCGCGTTTCTTTCTAAGGACTAGACCAGACATCTCGTACGCGAAGTATATACGCCCGGTGGAATAGCTGAAGATCCCAAATAGGAAAGTTCAACGATTAATTAGGACCTGACCCATCACTCTGGAGTGGGAAGTCCGTGAGATGGATGCTGAATCACAGACACTAAAGGGCCTTTACGGATCTCTCATCACCCCATGTCGAGGGGCAGAAACCGATGCCATTCTCGAATATCTTTTGGGATAGACATCTTGTAATACATTGGTATATGACCATTGGCTGAGTTTGATATATCAGATGAGAACAGACAACCCGGATCACTGCAATTAAGACGAAAGTTAATTGACAATACTAGACAATACACTGATACACAGGACTCAAAGCCACAGAAAGCTGGTTGTAAGATCATCCGTCAATTATCCTATAACGCAATTCTGGCCATCAAAAGCATAGGTCCTATCTCCACCAAACAAGAGACTATTGCCATTACTCCGGTTTTAATCTCAATTCTGGATCTCTGGAAGATCTCCACCCACCCATGCACAGAAGGCTTCAGGACTCCCATAGAGCTCCCTGGCATAGGACGATCCCACTGTTCAACCCTATATAAACCTGTTCCTAACCCTCCAGACTACATCCTTTTCATCAGCCTCACTCAGTCATTCATTCATTCATCCACTCATTCATTCCTCTCTCTTCAGTCTTTAGTCTTTCAAGTTGCTTATTTCTCTCCTTACCACACCTTCAAAATGAAGTTCGCTTACATCCTCTCTGCTCTGGCCTCCACTGCCGTTGGCGCGCCTCTCTTGGACGGCCTCCTGGGTGGCTTACTCGGCACCTTGCCGATCGTCTCCAACCTCGGTGAGCTTAACGGAGTCCTGGGTGGCCTTCTAAACCTTGGCGGCGGCGGCGAGTTGCCTCTACTCGCCATTCTCGGCAGCCTTGGAAAGTTGCCAACCGGCGCCACTGGAGCCATTCCCTCTGGACTCCCCTCCGGATTCCCCGCTGGACTCCCCCCTGCAAAGCCCTCTGCAGTCCCCACGAGCGTCGCCGTCCCCTCCACCGGAGCCACTCCCTCTGGCGTTCCCTCTGCCGACGGCCTCGCCACCGGTAAGCTCCTCCAGGACCTTGCTCCCCAGCTCAACAACATCCTCGTCGTGACCGGCCCCGACGCAAAGGTCCTCCTCATCGAGCTTTCCCCCGAAGTCACCGCGCTCGTCTCCGGTCTCGGTCTCGCCAGCCTCGGCGTTCCCCTCGGTGGCATTGTCGCCTCTGCCGCCAGCCTCGGTGACCTCCTTGCCGACCTCGGCAAGCCGGTCGAAAACCTCGTCACCGTTGTCGGTGTCGATGGCGGTGCTCTCCTCATCTCTCTTTCTCCTGAAATCGCTGCTCTCGTCTCCGACCTTGGACTCCCCGGCGTCGGTGTCCCTCTCGGTACTGTCGTCGCCATTGTTGGTGGCAGCCTGTAAATGTAAGATGACCCCAACCACTCCTTCCTTCTCATGTCACCAAATCAGGGCCATACAACTAACCCTTTCCAGTTTCGGCTAGCATCAAACGGCTTATGAAACGATGTTGCTTGGACAGATGGACGATGGACACCTGTCTTGTACAATTTTGGGGAAAATATAGATACCATTCTTCGTTGTATTTTGCTTTTGTTAGACAGAGGTTTTAATTGCAGGGTCTTGTGCTAGATACCGGTGTGGTTTTAGACATAGACTGAATTTATTTATGAATCCATAGCAATACATATGTTTAATTTTCCTATTCTTCATTTTGTCTCTCTTTGATCGTTTGGATTCTGGTGTACACCACAAACTTTAGTCATTCCTTCTGGATTTAAGTTTCGAAAGGTAAGGAGACATGGCGAATGGCGGATGCATGGCGATAGTAGACTGGTGAGTGGCGGCATAGTATTCTTCAGACACTGGTAGGCCCTGCCACCCGATCAAAGGATTAGATATCGGCTTACCGGACAGGGAATACCAATAGTTTGATTCTATGAGAGTATTCGTCATAACGAAACTATGCCGGCACCACGGTAATCTTCAATGCAATGCATGCACCTGAACGTCACAAGGACAGGGCCAGCTTGAGTATAACTGGGTCGGGGGATAACTGGTTTGTCTTTATCGGTGATGGAGGTAAATGGCTTTAAGATATACTGACGAGGAAGTTGAGCGTGCCTTTTGCTGCGTATATTGTGGGAAGCATGTTATGGCTATAGAGGTAGAGTTATTGCCGTTTAATGTCTAGTTTCTTTTTGCCTTATAGGGTAATGTCCTATGCAGTCGCTGATGTGTTTTGTTTTCATGATCTGCTTGTGCTTTCTCTGTGTCACGGTGATCCGGGGTGTTATCTTCGAACTCATTGAGGGAAGGGTTATGGTTAGAATAATTATCGATAGGGTCTGCGACGGATTGTAGAGCAAGACGTGTATACTTTCTTCGTCTGCATAGAATTGGCAGTGCAGCCACCTCTGATATCAATGTATCGAACACCATACAGATGAATAGATGTTGTGTCTCTCTTCCGGCGCAATATTGACAAGGATAGCAGGGACAGAAGCCGAGAGGATCATTTCTCCACTGCCAAGAGACTCGACCACGGAATAATCATAGAGAAATCCGAAGACAAAGGTCTTGTTTAGGTGGTATACCCCGTGGATCACCCGCGCAAGCTTCCTTTTCGAAATGGTCGCAGACCGGTCCTACGGGGGTAAGACTCATCGTCGGGCTTGATGATCTTATGCATGTATAATTCCTTGATTCAACTTCATGAAACGATGTCTACAAGACTACTCCGTAGAACTACATCCAATACAGAGTGGTGATTATACCCATCCTTGGCTGCCGTCGCGCTGAAGAATCCTACGGGTCATCCCTTGATCTTAGTTCACCGCGTTATGGGCAGCATGGCGGAGACACTAACCTCCTCCCGCGGCCAGCCGAGACATTCAATCTCGGCTTGTACCCGGCAAAGTCGCTGTCAGCCTACCTTTTGATAATACACATACCTATTCGGCATTGGAGCGCGGGGGTCGGGCATTGATATGTGGGGACGTTCATGTCAGTATGACGGCCTAACGCAGCAAGCGCAGATAGCACACACATTCCCTAGACTAATAGCCTTATTAGAGTTATAGTTATTGAGGGGTAAAAGTATGTTCTCATTCCGCATGCCCAAACCAGTTTACTCGGTGCATCCTTGATGCAGCACTAGGAGTATCTTATCTGGGTAGTGGCAGAGATCCAGGCACGGCGCTGGAACAGACCCACTATTTCGGCGATGAATGAAGTGGATCCCTTTTGTCTGCACGGGAGAACCGACGAGGAGGGGTTTAGTGTCGGGTTTAGTCCCGACTAGAAGCTATGATTGTTGCTTGTTTTGATTGCGTTGTCTAGATGTCACCAGACTGCTGAGATAACTGCGTTTGGTACCTTTACTGTTCGTTTTGGGAAAAATATTCCAGCGTCTCCCTCACATGACCTTGGAAGGATTGATGCTGTGGCGAGGAGGACCTTTTTCCTTGTTCCTTCGCTGGCATGGCAGGATCAGCTGTTGTATAGCTTGTAGAGAATTGTGGTTGGGTACCAGATATGTTTGTTCTTTGAATCATTATGACATGTTCCATGTCTTCAATTCCGTTGTTGGTGATTGTGCTGTGGCAAATGATAGCTGATACATAGAGTTACATATCAGACCAATGATCGCATAGTCCGCGCATATCAGCAGAAGGAATAGATAGAAGTGGATACCTGAAGATAGGAACGAAAAGTGTGGAGGGGAAAGCGTCAGACCGCCTCAAAATAGCCCAGTGAAGCTGGAAATGTGGGTGATAAAAGAGTCGTCGGGAAAGCCGACGCCTGCCAGCCTTTCTCGGGCGTGCCGCGGGAAAGGGTCCGACTATCAATGAGCATCTCGGCTCCAGTGCCGCAAGTCCCAATTATGGATCTCCACTCCTGATTTTGGTTAAAACATGCCCATTTCAAGTGAGCTTCTTACCCCATGGGGTTATTGAGTCCATAACCATCCCAAATGTCCTATCAATGCTCTCATTCCCCATTCCAAATCCAGTTTAGCCATGTGTCATATTCATAGTAGCAATGGTGGAGCTTGATAAGGCCAGATTACGATCAGGTAATGTCAGAAGGCGTCTCAGTATGGACATAAAAAGGGCTCTCTGGTCACCACGGCAAGAGAAGTCTGTCTATCAAGATCGCGAACAGAAGCAAATCTTGGACACTCTACTGTGACCTTCTCTCTTCACAAGCAGCCATGGCTTCTATGCTTCACTACTTCAACTTCGGCAGCAAGGCCTCCACTACTAAGGGTGCGGAGGTTAAGCCTACCCCCGTCCGTGCTCTGCCGGCATCATGGTATACCGCTCAGGAGATGTATGAGCTCGAGCGCCGTGCGATCTTCTCGAGGAGATGGTTGTTCATCACCCACAGCTCGCGTCTCAAGGAGGCAGGGGACTGGCTCCGCTACGAAGTCGCGGGATTCGACTTCGTTATCAACCGTGATCGACAGGGAAACATCAACGCCTTCCACAATGTCTGCCGACACCGCGCGTATCCCGTCATCGAGGAGGAGGGTTGCGGAAACAAGAAGATCATCGCATGCCGCTACCACGGCTGGTCCTACGGATTGAACGGCAAGCTGGCCAAGGCGCCCGGCTACCAGGAGTTGGATGGTTTCGATAAGGAGAAGAACGGTCTCTTCCGGATCCACGTCAAGGTCGATGTCAACGGCTTCATCTGGGTGAATATGGACGCGAAGGAAGTGCCCGAAGTTCCTTGGGAGGAGCACTTCGAGGACGTCGACAAGCAGGCGCGGTACAAAGAGAACGGCATCAACTTTGAGGAATACGAATTCGACCATACCTACCAGATGGAGGGCGACTACAACTGGAAGATTCTGGCGGACAACTTCAACGAGTGTTATCACTGCCCCACCACTCACGCAGATATTCCGGCATTCCTTAATCTGGACTCGTTTGACAGCGATGTCAAAGACGGACATATTCAGCACCATTGCAAATCTACACCAGAGCAGATCCAGAAAGGTCTGAACACCGCGAGTACCTACTACTTCCCCAACTCATCCATGACTGTCACGTAAGTTTGACTCCCCCTCGTGATCGACAACCTTAAATTTGACAACGTCTCTGACTCATGCATGTAGGAAACATTGGATGATGGTCCAAAAGTTCCTTCCGAAGGGTCCCAACCGCTCGACCATGGCCTACGAAATCTGGAGACACAAGGACGCAAAGGAAGAGGACTTCAAACTGATCAATGACATGTATGCGCGTGTCATGGGAGAAGACAAGGTTCTCTGCAACAACGCACAGAAGAATCTCAACCGGGGTGTCTTTGTCAATGGCGAGCTGCACCCGAAGTATGAGAAGGCTCCCCTGTTCTTCCAGAGCACCTGTCGTGAGGTTGTCACGGAGCACTTTGACCGCGAGAAGAAGGAGGGCCGGGAGATCTGGCCCGCGAGGCAGCAGTTGCCCAATGACGCCAAGGTCAGCGCCAAAGATGAGGAGATCTGCTCGGGTCTCGCTTGTGGAGCCCAGAAGGAGGTTTTGGCGTGGTGATGAGATGAAACGGATCGTATGATGCTTTTCTTCTTTTGTTATCCCCTCATTTGTTCGTTTGCATGCATTTGGAGCGATTTTGCGAGTTTTACCATGAGTCATGTATGATGTCTCTCTTCGATCATAGTTAGTGCTAGGTCTCTGTTTGGGTTAGATTGCAATACATCGTTAAATAAGATACATCTAGCATTTTATCGTAAAAGAAATCATGTATGAGATTCATGACAAGAGATATATTTCTTGATAAGGTGTAAATGTCAAAGCGTGATTTCATTAGATTTTCAAGAAAATCGTCTTGCCTCTCTGCTCGACGCGAATTCTAAATGCTATTTTATTGATCGACAACCTATAGCCGTCCTGTACAAGTCTAGTACTTTTTCGAGCTCTTGCTACGTGTTATTCAAGTTCAACAATGATCACAATCGATAAGACAAAAAGCGCCAAAATTATCTAGGTGCGATTAGCTACTGTTGCGCCTCTTTCTGGTTCACTTAGTGGCTAAAGGAATTCTCTTACCAATGCAATTAGCAGTCCGATACAATTCAACTCCCAACCGCCAGCATAAACGGTTCCCAATGCAACAGCATTCTGTTGTTTCCAAAAACGACACGCTCCAATCATTGCCACAATGATGGCAATGCAATGGCACGTTACTGAAAGTGGGATGGCCACTTCATAGTATGTCAATTGATCAGTGGGGGAAGGCTGTTGTTGAAGGCGAAAGAGCTGGGCGATTAGTACGCCTTGCATCGCTATGATAACTGATGTCCGGATATAGGCGAGGAATGTCCGCTCCAGGGCTAGCATCGTTAGAAGGCGCTCCCCTTATAATTAGGAAATAACAGGGGGAAAGGTTAAGGAAGGCAGGAAGAGATAGATCTAGTAACGTGGCCCGACTGTAATTGAGGTCGAGTCTGTACAAAAGTGGAGGTATGGAGAAAGTAATAAGCTTACCAAAGTGATCGCGGTTACTTTTCTGGGGCACGGTCAATACCACGTTGCGTGTCCAGAATCGTTGAACCTTCCCTAAGAGCCCCTTACGTGGCGCTCGACTTCGCTCCGTGCGTTGACTGGTGCGGGATGCCGTCCGGCGAGTAGTAATGCGATATTCGCCGGAGGAGATTGATGCTGTTGAGGAGCCGAATTCATGGTCAGGCTGTGTCTCAATTTCATGGAGTTCTAAAGCGTCTCGTTCGACACGATCTTCGCCGCGGGAATGACCTGTGGCAGTCGGCGACGGAGGTCTGGGTTCGGTGCGCGTGTCGGAAGTGACGGGCTCATCATCCCGATGGAGGTGATGGTCGGACCGGTCTTCCATTCTCTGCCGGGGAAGGGGCCATCAAGCACTCTGGGGCAGTCCTTTAGGTGAGGGACGAGGTAAGGGAGTGGAAGTGGTGGCATTCCTGAGCTTCACGGTGACATTTGTTTTCTCGGCGACTCCCGCCGGAGTCTTTCAATCGCCGAAGCAATTGATCGGTATCATTGGCTGCGTCACACCGCGATAGGAAAACCGGTTTTTGAATGTGCAAACACAAACACCATTTGCATCACTATCATTTCTGGTCCAGATATCCTCCAGAGTCTCCGTATACACCCTTCCGCTTTCTTATACTTACCAAACATCTCTAGTGCCCACCCTAAATCGCTTGACAGCTCCTCATCCACTGTCTCAGCCAATCAGGGAGCATCCTCGGCGCCCACGTCGATTGCGCAATAGCTGCAGAACCACATTTTCGTCCATCCACCCACAAACCACCGGCAAATCATCGTTCAAGGGCTGCTGGCAAGACGCTGACAATCCATGATGATCCAAAAATCATCCCTGATTCTTTTCTGAACGTTGATGCCCCTATAGTAGGGGGACATTCTACAGCGGGGTTTCACGGCCACGACACAGTCTCTCTTTTCAGGCGCCGTACTTGCGCATTGAGGTGCAGTCTCATTTAAACTTACGTTTCACTTTCTCCTTTTCTTTGACGAATCATGACTCCTGTACGGAGTGCCTCTGAAGGAGTCCCCTTCAAGGCATCCCAGTCACGTGTCGGCAAACGAGCTATTCCAAGGAGGGATTAGCTCAGATATCCCTAGAGCTCAGACAGTCTAAACTATTTTCGGTACCCATGTTGATTGGACGGAACTTATGATTGAGATCATATCGTTCAACGTGAATACTCGGTTGACGACGATGTCGAACACGTTATGATATAGAGCCATCAATATACCTACCCTGAGCCCGCTAAACTTTGCTTTGCGAATTTGCAGACCTGGACGGGTCGCGATTATATCCGGTAGGAACAGGACTACGTGAGATATGAATCTCCACGTATACAAGCACGGGGGACACGGGTTTCCATTTGATGGCTAACAAAAGTGAACGAGTTGTAATGTAACATCACAAGAGCTAGCGCAAGCTTTGCCAAGAATTGGCACGTTATGGATGATATATTGCCTACCTCCCCTTCCCGTCACTCACATTCGATCAATCCATCCCTACGTCAGATGAACGAAGATGTCAGAGGAACGGCGCATCACCCCATCCAATCCAGTGCGGAAACTAGGCCGTATGGATTATGAGCGGTGCGCAGCATTACACGATGAGATTAATCGCCTGTCATGGAGAGGATATCACCAAGAATCACATATCACCTGGGGGAGTATTTTTGGCCATCGCCGACGACTGCAGAAACTAAACTTTAGACCCTTCTCTTATTAAGTGCTTGAAATTGGCCCTATTCAATCCCAAGGATGGACCCAGTGATTGGATGGATAGACCTGCCCTATTTTACTGGATAAGTAGCCTCAATGACCCTGATGCGTTCTTCGAGACCTAGGTCAAGGAATTATACCCCGGTCGGTTTGTGTGGCTTTATTGCACCACAGGGTATCTCATGGGCGATGAGAGGGGCAGTTTGTAAGAGCGACAAGTACTGGTTAACCATAATATATAATATAGTTAATAAGCGATCATTTAATTGCCTCAATCAATCTACCACCAAACACTTTTGCGCACGACTTTCTCATGGGTCTCTCCACACAAAAGATCCCCTTTCGCTATATTGCACCTGGCATTCTACTACCAACCGTCGCAGAATTCGCCAACCAACCCTGTCTTGGCTCCTATCCAACGAATGATCCAACATCACTGCCGCTGCCTCTTTTCTATACGAATGATAAGAAGGGCCTCGGCCATAGGCTTCATCCTCTTTCCCCACCGCCGATATACCAGCCACGTAGCGATACTCCAGAAATCCCGGCGGGGTTATATATAGATACTATTTATTCAAGGACAACCCGTGTCTTTTTAAACAGCTGTTATCTTCTCTTATCTTTCGAAGCTGGGGAGAACGGATAGACGCGGACCAGCGATGGAGCTCAAACTAGAATAATAATAGATAATGAAGAATCCCAACCGAAAGGCGATAATAAGAGTCTCTACCAGCCGGGACTCAACGGCTTCAATGATTGTGATAATATTCAGTTAGATAAAGTATTGCTATGCTGGGCGCAGATGGTGGAGACGATGGGGTAGTTAACAGGATTCAGAGGTTCAAAGACGCTGATACGGAGATGTATTGGTATAAGTATTGCATTCCACCTAGTTGGTGAACTGTCTCGTACATTAAGCGGCCTATGGAACTATGTCTTAAGGATATCAAGCAAAGGAAGATTCTAGGGCGTTTCAGCAACATTGTACACCAGCTTTTCCCCGCTGACCTTGTCCTCCTTCAAGAGCTTCAGCCCCTCCAAGACACCCTGCAAACCTCCGGGGTTCACCTTCGGCTGGTGGACCTTGACCTTGCCATCAGCCAACAGCTTCTCTGAAATAGTCCAGAATTTTTCGGCAAATGCCTTGTCCTCCGCACTGGCAGGGAAGACCTTATCGCCGAATTTAAACTCTTCGCCGATAATAGTGTAGGCGAGTGTAAAACGAGTAGTGACATTCTCACGATCGATAGATGTAGAGAGGAGAACACCATAATCACCACCCTCAGTGGAAATAGCCTGCTCGCAGTACTTTGAGCTAGCCTCCAGCGAAATTGTATCAAAAACCAACTTCAGGTTGTTATTAGTGTACTTGCGAATCTCCGCCGCCGAATTAGGATCTTTGTAATCAAAGACCGCATCCGCGCCGAGCCGTTTAACCAGATCGAAGTTATGCGGTGAACAAGTAGTCAAAACCGTATAACCAGACAGCTTAGCAAACTGAATCGCCAGCGTACCGGTAGCCGTCGAGCCACCGTAAATGAGAATCGGCTCCGGTTCCTTAATCGGCTCCGACGGCAGCGCAAGCTTCAAGCTCTGATACAGACCCTGCCCCACCGTCGAGATACCCACGCCCAGCGTGGCCGCTTCCTGGAAGCTGAGGTTATCGGGGATGCGGATCTGAACATCTCCCTTGGCGACGATGTACTCGGCAAAAGCTCCGTCTTCGTGCTGCACGGCGTTTCCTCCGTGCGTGAATCCACACACGCGATCACCCTTTTTGAAGGGCTTTTTGACGGCTTTTCCAACCTCTTCGACGATGCCGGCGTAGTCGCATCCGATTAACGCGCCGGGCGGGGCAAGGAATGCAATGTGCTTCCAGTCGGTGGGGTTCAGGGCGACGGCGACCGTCTTGACCAGGATGTAATCATCGCGGAGAGCGGGAATGGGTCGATCGGTTACCAGGCTCTCCTGTTGCGGGGAGGTAACGACAATGGCTTTCTGGGTGGTCATCTTGGAGGTGAGGTGTAGATGTTAAAGTGGATGATAAGGTGCAACAAGGCTGGCAGGTAGGAGCTTAAATATATTGCTGGAATCGAGAAATTCAACGAAAGGCTTAGAAATTCCTCCCCATGTATTACAAATTGACTTCAATTTCACCTTGAGTTACCAGTTCTATGGCCAATCGGTGGTAGGTATCGTGAGCTGGGAGACTCCCCACGGCATGATTTATAATCACCCCGTCTTCCAATTGATGCAATCGTTCAATGATTCATCGACTGTTTGGTGGAGGAGATGGGGGACATCGCCCAATCAGGACTAGTCTCCGCACGGCACTTTCGACATAATCAGATATTCATATAAGATCGACGAGAGATTCAAGTTCCTGATTCTTTTTCTGCGTTACTATTCTGACATTTGTTGGCCTTGAAAGCATCCGATTCCACTACCCCACAATGTCCGGACACCTAAGGCATCTTATAGGATATGCCGTAGGGCTATACCCGGTTGACTATCTCTATGCCGGGTGTTAGCATTATCTCCGAGGGCACGCTATCTCCGCTCAGACTGCGATGTTCTTGGCGGCAACGATAGACTGGAATATTGGACGTGAGCAAGTCCTGTTACTTCCAGCTATGAGGTTATTGTTCTGCAATCTTGCCTTTAATATCTCCTATATTGATAATGACCTTCCCTCTAACATCTCCACCATGTTGTAGTACTAGTAGAATACAGATTCTATAATACTCTCGATATAGTTCTGTAAACACCAGACATCCAATCATTAACCATGTCGATAGCGTACACTAAACCTACCCCTGTTCAAGCCCTAAACTAGCCCCATCACCAACAACATGGATCTACTATTCACATCCATTCCTATACTACGGAGTTAACCCGTCGGACTTACGCAAAGCCAGGTTTATATCCACTCAAAGTCCGCCTCAGGCACCCACTACCAAGATACAGGAAGTAAACAAGATTCCGACTTGCATCATGCCATGATGCTAGAGATACATAGACTCCACCCTGATCTATATAACATCCCACTCATACTCAACCTCATACACACCACCGCACAACATACAAGGAAAACCCCAGAACCAACCCAGAACCAAACCCTATACATCTCCAAACTCACAAACACCAAAATAAAATGACCTACCCAACAACCCTCCCATCCCTCACCACCCGCGAAGCCATAACCGACGCCCTCTACCGCTGCGTCACCGGCTTCGACACCGCCGACACAGCCCTCTTCGACTCAGCCTTCACGAAAGATGCCACATTCGACCTCAACGGCCGACTCCTCGAAGGTCTCGAGTCAATCCACAAAGACTGCTACGACAAGATCTCGAAGCTGGATACTATTCACTATATGAATAATGTGCGGGTGAATGTCCACGAGGGTGAGGAGAAGGGGTCATTGACTGCGTCGGCCCTGGCGCAGCATTATCGGCCCGGGGAGGGCATACAGGCTGGGACGAAGTATTTCTTGGCGGGGAGTTTGTATGAGATGGATGTTGTGAAGGATCAGGGGGATGGGTTGTGGAAGATTGCATATTGGAAGTTGAAGATTGTTTGGGCGGAGGGGGATTGGGGGGTTGTGCTTGAGTGAGGGTTGGGGTTTTTATTAGTGGATGATGAAGGATGGGGCATGGTGGATTGGTTGTTGTTTATGCTATGATTACAGTATGGGTAGATCTACTTTTCTAACCTCAGTGATGGTATGGAAAGGCCTTTATTGTTGGGCTATTTGAGTGTTTGAAGAGTCGTTCTAGTGTTTGTTATCGGTTCATTGGCCACCACTTCTCTGAAACCCCAGTCTCACAAAGGTTTATACATCAACTTATATCTTCATATCCCCAATACCATCCATGATGTGTCTGTACACAGAATCAGGCTTTTCCCAGTAGCAAACCCCGTTGTAGCAAACATCCTTACAGCATTTGCAACTTCAGCCGGCATATAAAACCTCAGGTCAGTTATACCAGGGACGGCTGATTCGTCAATCTGTGAATGACCTTAATTCATATAATATAAACATACAATAGCATTAGTATGACTGTGCTTACTTAGGGCAAGTTATAGATGTTGTCAGCCGTAGAATACAGCAATCACGAATACGGCTAGCAGGCAGTTAGATAGGAAGAATCAGACCTAATTGCCCATCAATTCTACCCCTTTTGGTTTAGGCCTAGATTACTTGGTAATACCAAATATCGCCGATCTGACAGGTGTCCTACTTTTTCTTCATTTTCAGATACGCATCGAGTCATACCCAGTTAGGCTTCCCGCCTTCAAACTAACCTTATACAGAAACCTATCCGCTCTACCCTGTCGACCTGGTCAACGTAAAGACTCTCAAGAGGATACCTCATATAATAGATACTCTTTGGGGATAATGGTGTGATTACAGGGAATAGATTGATTGCGGAGGGCCCTAGAGCTCTAGGAAGCCTGCTCCAGATGAAGGGGTGGGGTAGCCGATGTTGGTAATATATAACAACTCTCTTTCCCTTCCCCTTGCTAGTAATGCTAGTTTATCTCCACCAGTATTCCTCCTCCACCGCCTACTCTCTGCGACCCCTATCAGTTCATTCTTATCTTTTCTACAGGGCCAAGGAAATCTAGTTTTGACGATGCCTGACCCAAGCTCGACCAGGAAGCCATATTTTGGCCTCAAAGGAGGCTGGCTCACTTTTTGGATCACCATTGCATGTGCCACAGATATGACCCTATTTGGATATGACCAGGTTGTCTTCGGTGTGGACTGATCAGCGTACTTCCGGGAACATGTTAAACTGATTTATATTAGGCGGTGTCATTGTTACTGATGATTTCCTTGATGTTTTACATCTCGACGGAAAAACTTCGATAATCTCAACTGTGACTGCGGTGTACGATGTTGGTTGCTTTTTCGGTGCCATTGCCTCAATGATATTGGGGGAGAAACTTGGTCAAAAAAAATCTATTCTATGGGGAACCATCATCATGTCCATTGGCGCCATACTCCAGATTGCCGCCTACGGTGTCCCACAAATGATCGTTGGCCGTATTGTTGCTGGATAGGCAACGGTATCAATACAGCTACGGCACCCATTTGGCAGGGTGAAACATCTCAAGCAAAATGGAGGGGGAAACTGGTGGCGATCGAGTTGATTATGTGCATCGCCGGTTACTCTCTGTCCACTTGGATGACCTTTTCCTTCTCTTTCCTTAGTGGACTAGTTACCTGGCGATTCCCTCTTGCATTCCAATTTGTCTTTATATAAACATTTTTGGAACAGTTTCCTGGCTTCTTGAGTCCCTCACTCAGCACACCACAATTACTGCTACCGTCCAATATGAACGAGAGAACTGTATTCCCTGGAGTCAACTCCTGCGTGGCCAAACGGGACACCAAAGAGGCACTGGAGCTATCTGACGACTGCTTTTAGGAGCAGGTTCTCAAACCATGCAACAGTTGGCGGAAATCAATGTCACCTCCTACTATCTGACCACTCTCTTAATAGAGTCCGTTGGCCTGTCAAATCGTCTTGCACGTCTTCTCACCGCGTGTAAATCGATTTCTTATCTTCTGTCTGGTATCTTCGCTATCCCTAATATTGAGCGATTTGGTCGCCGCCAGATATTGATGATATGCTCTCTGGGTCAAGGTATATGTTATCTCCTTATTACGGTATTGATTCGCTTCAACGAGATGGAGGAATACGGCCCCAAGCAAAAGGTGGCCTCCGCTTCCGTTGCTTTCTTCTTTTACTATCTTTCCTTTGGTTGTGGCTTCCAGGGAATCCCATGGTTACTCCCTGTAGAGTTGAATTCGCTGAGTATGCGAACAAAGGGAGTCTCGATTGCGACTGCCACGAACTGGGCGTTCAATTTTATGGTAGTTGAGATCACACCCATTGGCATCAAGACATTGGGCTGGAAGTTCTACATCATCTGGACGGTTTTCAACTTTTCTTTCATCCCGCTTATTTACTTCTTCTATCCTGAGACCCCCAATCGCCCGTTGGAGGATATCGACCGTTTCTTTATTGAGAATAAAGGACTCTTGATCATCAGGAACCCTGACGCTACATCCGCGAACCGTAAAACCCGTTATATTGAGTGTGAGCTCGATATCATGAACGCGCAGGATAAGGCCGATGCTGCCCACATGGAAATAGTTGCTGAGGGAAAGGCCTGAACGGTAGATCTTTTTCTAGAAGACTTTTTGTTAGGCAGTGATTTGGTATGCGTGTTTATGTAGTATGACAATCCTGAAACCATATAGATAAACATCTAATATCCAAACCATTCTACCACATGATTCTCCCTTAGAAGCTAGGGCCAAGTATCTGACAGATGACACGACATGCTACACTGGGCGACAGATCGGTCCTTGTCCATGCGGCGACGCAGAGTGTGTAACAAGTCAAGGGATATTAGGGCTACGGCGGGCCAATTTCCCGCTTAGGAAAGTCCGCGAAGAGCACAGGCCCTCGCAGCAAATGGTCAAGACAATAACCCTTGTCCTCCATGCTTTTCTTCAACCAGCCAGCGGACTGCCGTCGGGAACTATACTTTGAGTATGGAAGGTAGAAGCAGGCACTTTACTTTGGTTGGTATGAGGGGTCGTCAATCCAGTCGCCAGTGCAAGGAGTGCTGCATCCATGAATCTAGAAAGCCTCCGCAGCTACCTGGGCTGCGAACTTCCCAAGATACTGCGGCAGCTCATAGATTGTGTTTAAAGACAGGGCAAGAGCGATCGATATTCATTGGTTCTGAGAATACGACGCTGCCTGATATACAAGGGCAATTTCCGGAGGCTTCCTTCGCTGATGCGTTTTATCCTGTCGGCGACTGGGACACTAAAGGTTTGTTTACGAATATGGTAAGTCCAGCCTCCAGCTCAGAAGTCACCAAGCAATACACTCTTAGGGCATGGCTGCCGACGACGAGCGGCGACTCCTATCCCGCAGCCACAACCCTGAGATCAAACAATTTCTCTTACACGAACTATCTGACACCTTACGGCCAATGTTTCCATTTACTGCCAGCTCCCGATGATATGGAGGCCATTCTCCGCATATATATGGAGACTATCCACCCCATTTTCCCAGTGCTTGACTACGACAATTATCGATCTAAGCCAGCCAAATCCGCAGACAAAATACTCCTGTCCCTGTCAATCTGTATTGCGGCTAGTGTGCATCCCAGTTCTGGGCAGTATTTTCGACACGTCGCCGCCTACCCAGCTGATTTCTCTTTAATGATTTCAAACGCAATCAAGTCCTCGAACACGCTGAGCCTCGTGCAGGATAAACTAATTTTAATTCAATCTTTGTCACTCCTGTCACTCTTTAAACTGTTCTCCGGAAACCGACAGGAATCAACAGACCTTCTATCTCACGCCATCTCTCATGCGCATGCCGCCGGTCTCCATTATTACGGTCACACAACACCAGAAAAGAAGCAGGCTTCCACTAGAGCGCTATGTTGTCTCTTTGCCATCGATACCATCCACACGGCATGCTCACGGTACCCAGCACAATTCCATCGACGTGATTTTGGCAATCGCCTAACCTCCTGGGTAGCTGAACAAGAGCCTTGTTTTCAGCTTTTCCTGCGCACCATCCTGCTTCTGGAGCGTGCGGTTGACCTTTCCCGAACGGCAGACTATGGTGGCTGGGAAGGCTCGTTTCCGTCATTTGAGCATTTGTTGGGGCAGGTTGATACATCTAGTATTCCAGTGCCCCTGATAGGTATGCCGCCCCTGAATGAGATCTATGTCGGCGTTGGGGTCTAAAGATAGCAACAGCAACAATTGAGGTCTTATATCATGCCGTCGCCATTGTAGCCTGTCCTTCAAGTACTTCGACTAGCGCCTGCAGCTGCTCATCCGAGGCTCATCCACGACAGGCCCTCGCAGCATCCAGAATTACGTACATCGTGGGCGAGGAGTTTTACGGCCAGTTACCATTACTCCCAGTTATTCCGTATGCGGTAGGCCTATCACTGCGTGTGTCATGGAATACCATGCTAAGAAGCAAGACACTACTCTTCAAAGAGCGGGCCAGGAAACAGGTCCTCGACAACTGTGCTATATTACGGTCGCTGGGAGGAGTGTACTCCTCTGCGTCCTGTATGGCAGACTTGGCAGAACGTCTTGTCTACGAACAGGATAGTAAGGAGGAAGGTGGCAAAAATGGTAACCAAAATCAAGAACCATCATATCTGCGAAGCGCTTCTTGGAGATGGGCGCCGGGTAAGTTATCTCGTCACAGCAGAGAAATTGAAGATTTTGCTTAATCCGAAGAAGTAGAACCCACTGTGCAGAGTACATACTGTCTCATGCATTCTCAGCCTTCACCTTACTCTCCCGATGCACATTTCTCCAATCCAGTATCGGATTTGGACATTTTGGACTACTTTGATACGGATGTCGCGGTTGTTGGAGGGGGGCCTGAGAATTCTTGATATTCCGGTTTTATAATGGTAGAGTTAATATGAACAACAGAATGACAAAGCCGTATCAGCCATAAGATATTTACTGGGAGCAGCGTTTTGCACTACATGACAGGGCTTGGTTCCACCCGGTTTGATATCTCCGATATATATACTCACACAATATGGCATGAATACAATAATTTATTGAGTATTAGCGCTTTGATCATCCGGAACTAGAGTAGACATTCCATATGCGCAGAACCAGGAAGTATGCCGCCCTCCCTAAGGGTTCATAGGATATCATTTATCTAACTCAATTTTCGTTTCCGTATACAAAAGGAGTGGGTGGATACAATATTTTCCTACTACACAAAACAAATCACAGCCAATATAGGGAAGTATTGCGGGTAGGTCATATTCTTCAGTGTAGGGAGAATAGGTGGGCAATAGACACAACGCGTGACAAATATCAAGTCGCTTGATATGAGTACATATATTTTATTAATTACTTATGATTAATTTATCAATTACTTGATACTGCTTGGCACAATGACATAGCGGGTATCATGTCAAAGCTTAAGATAATGAGAACCAACTATACTCCGCATTACAGTAGTTAATATAGGGGCGGTCCGATTTCCCAATCCGGATACTTCCCGCCATGACTCCCGTGTACTGTACTGTAGAATGAAGTAGTCGGTATAGGGAAGACCCTTGCTGTTATTCTGCTTGAATATTGAATGTGAGTTATTACTTTCACGGTAGCCTGCTCCTCTGGGCTCACCGGATGCATCCTACTAAACTTACCGTCGGCATATTACCAAATACGGATAGGAGCCAATCTGCAGTGGTAAGAGTATATAAATCTGGATAGAAGTGCACGATTCCGTTCAAAGTAATTCAAGCGATAAACCAAAACTCATCATGAACAGGGCTGTCTCATCCAAGTGTTTCCAGTGTCCTACCTTTCGAGCTGGAAGGTGCTCGGGCACAGCCAAACGGCTCCTAGCAACTGACGCGGCACCGCTCACTCGAAAGGACAAGAAGGAGGGCGATATTTCCTCGGTCTTCTCAACATTCTCTGGCAGAAAAATCCCGCCTCTACCTGAACGTTTCCGAGAGCTGAAGCGGAACCTGACTACCGGGTTCGAAGAGCAGATTCAAAAGTCGTGGGATGAACTAGTTGAGGTTCTGAAAGTGCGCACCGAAGAAGTTGCCTCTAAGAGAGAGTCTGTATGTTTATGGTACCTTACTAACTACCTGGCAACTGGTCACATGCTAAAAGTAGCAGATTATTCCCCAGCTGAACTATTCCGACATCCGCACAGGCAGCGTATCTCCGGAGACTGTTGCAGCAATCCGACGAACCGGTGTCGCTGTCGTCAGAGGGGTGGTGCCGAAAGATGAAGCTGAAGGACTTCTGTCTGATGTCCGCCGATACTTTGCTGCACACCAATTCCCGGGCTTCCCTTCTGATGCAGACAAGAAGGTAAGGAAGGATACAGTCTTATATAGGTAGTACTGGTGCTTCGACTAACTTGGACCAGATCATTTACGAATCGTATTGGAGTCCATCCCAAGTAAAAGCAAGGTCGCACCCCAATATGTTGTCAGCACAATCATGGATGAATCAGCTCTACTCCGCAGATGCCGGTCAAAAGAGTAATGCTGACCCCACTTCGTAAATATATTACAGCCAGCTGACGGAGGTAGTTGATCTCTCGGTGCCGCTCACCTATTGTGACCGTGTCCAGATCCGCCCACCTGGGGATAAGAAATTTGCGCTTCCCCCGCACGTCGACGGTGGAGGAGTTGAAAGATGGGAGGATCGCGCCTACAACCATGTGTATCGCAAGATCTTCCAAGGAAAGGTAAGATATCTTCTGCAATTCCGCCACTTAGTACAGCACTAACAGCCCGGCAGTGGCAGGAATACGATCCCTGGGATCTAACTGGCCGCCTCGATGCGAATATGAACATGTACGAAGCGCCAGGGGGGTGCTCAGTCTTTAGAGCCTTCCAGAGTTGGCTCGGGCTATCTCGGCATGGTCCACAGCAAGGTTCGTTGCTCATCAATAGAACATCGCTCCGCTCTGACACCTCATCATAACAGGCACTCTTGTGGTTCATCCCATCTTGCAGCCCTCCACTGCATATTGGATGCTTCGACCTTTTTTCAAGCCCACTCGAAAGAGTTCTTTAGATGGTTGGAAGTTCTCCCTGGATGATGATGAAGGCAATGTCTATCTGCATGGAGCAAATCCAGGAACTGCCCAAGAGCATACTCCAGACCACCATCCCCACCTAATGCTCCACAAAACCATGATACCGTATCCGACCGTTGATCCTGGTGATACTGGTACGTCTCCCATGACAAGGTCTATTCCACGAAGCTAATTGTTATAGTGTTCTGGAGTGCCGACACCATACACGGCACGGAGGGTGAAAACACAGGAGACACGGATGCCTGTGTGTTTTACATTCCATCCGTTCCACTGACCCTTAACAACGCGGTGAGATAATTCGCTACGCCAGCAGCTACACAGAAGCATTTATTGACATAGCTTAGCAATACGTTGCACAGCAACGTGATGCCTTTCTGAAGGGAACCCCTCCACCAGACTTCCCAGGTGGCGTTGGCGAGTCCCAGTTCTCTGATAGAGCACAAGTCGGTGACGTCCAGTCGCAGGCCGGTAGGGAGGCAATGGGACTCAGTCCTATCAAACCCAGTATTAAGAACGAGAAGTCTGCGAAACTGGCGGAGGAAGTAAACAAAATTATGGGCTACTAATGAAGGTTCTATGACATTGGCTGTCAGCTATGACAACACATTACTAGTCTAGTGCTTGACAGTATCAAATCTTCGGGCTTTGATTTTCTCCTTGTAATCCACTGCAACCAGCAGGAACCAGCGAATAGCTCAAGATGCGAGCGTTGAAATAGTGGTTGTCTTATATTCATTGATAGTCTAGTCATATTAAGTGAAACTCAAAGCTGCTGAATAACCCCGACAAGGTTTGTCATATCCTCGAGAAAGAAGTCATTCTCTCCTTTGATAATCTCCATATCTTCATGGATATCGTCAGTCCACCTGTGGACATATACCGTTTTCATCCCCACTTCCTTCGCTCCACGAACATCATAGGCATGCGCGGCAACAAGCACGGTTTCCTCCGGTTTCACATCCACCAATCGCAATACCTCACGGTAGCTCTCTGGCGCAGGCTTGTACACACCAAGCAGCTGACTAGAGAATAGCATGTGGAAGGATAGACCCGATGATTTGCAGAGATCGAGTTGCAATCTTGTGGTTCCATTCGCATGGACAAATATTTCATAGCCTTCTGCTTTTAGCTGCTCAAGGGCTGGGGCGACATCCGGCCATGCCGGCATTGAGTGCCAAGCAGCTATACATTGTTCCTTGGCCTCTCGATCGAAAAGATGTTTGTGTGCTGCATACTTCTCTAATAAAGCATCAAGAGTCCTTGCAAGGGTGATTTCGATATCCTCCACAGGCTCGCCGGCAGCGATACGTGCGGCGTTAGCGTCGAAGTAGTCGTGACGCCATTTCAGAGCGATATCCGATCTTTCACTTTCTGAAATGGATTGTGGCAATGCTTTGATGGTTCCGCTGTGCCAATCTAGGCACGTGCCCATGAAGTCAAAGAAGACTGCTTTGATCATTTTCCGTGGTACTTGACTTTGGTATCAAAAAAACTTGAACTAATGAGTAGGACAGATAGATACTCTGGGGCTTATATACATATATCCTTGCTGACTGGCTTTGACCATGGTTAACATCCTCGTTCACTTTCAATCCTGCTGACAAATTGTATATGCTAGGGCGCGGTAAGTTGTAACCCTAGATGCAGGTGTCAGCTGAGCTGAAAGTGAGGCTTAGGCTGATAACAGGTCACTAGCGGGGATCTTTTATTGGCTACTAACCAATAATTAATCAATTAAAAAAAAAAAAAAAATACAGCAGGAGGGATTCGCTGGTGGTTACCCACCCAACTACTAGCCTTTCGGTGTGTAGCTTCTGCGCGGTCAATAGATTATTACATGCACCTGCAGAATAAATATAGATACAGAAGCTATAGTGTAAAGGAAGAGTAAATAGTACAACGCAGAGACAATAAACTTGTCACACAAGTTAAAAAATAGATTGACAGGATGAGCTACGAGTATAAAGGAGAACAGACCAAGTTCTTCACACACCCTTCATACACCATAGTAGTACAACTCATGAGGCATTTATGATATGCATTTGCCATATAGAAAATATAATATATCTCCTTTGTGCAGCGAGTAATATGGTGCCGGGTACTGTGTGCAACGGCTTTTGTTCTATATTACCTGTTCTATACAGTCTTCTCTGGTACATATTCTTTACACATTGAACCTCCGTTCTCAGCCGCGAGTGCACTTTCCCAAATGTCGAGTTTTATTATATTCTGTACCCACTGCCATAGCCTGCTGCTGTAAAAATACCTGAGTCGGCAAAAATCGGGATAGATTGAATCCTCTGCTGGGACATTTCTGCGGAACCCGGGATGGTATTCGTATTAAATTGTAGGTATTGCGAAGGCAATACAGTTGGCGACTCGACGGCTAGTATCGCAGCAATATGTTCCAACAGTCTATGGCGTATGGTGACTCGATTTTCCACCGCATGCTCCAACATCCCAGTCCATCTGTCAATGGAAAGATCAATATCCATTAATTCCTGCTCGCGTTCCAGCATTCTACCTTTCCATTTCGGACCAATCCAAGTTGCAGATGTGAGATCTCGGATTTTCTGCTCTTGGAGAATGCGGCGATCTGATTTAAGGGAGGTGCATCTGTCTTGGAGATATTTGCAGTACTCCTCCATCGTAACTAGCTCCTTTTATTTGTCAGACTAATCCTCATTCAGAAGAAATGATTTGGATGGTCTGGAAGAGCATACCTGTGAAAGTGTTGCGACTTCATGTTTGCTTAGGACTTTCAGCTGCTCGGCCTGGCGCTTCGCATGGGTTTGAAGTTCTTTTAATTCCGGAGCTGGCAGGGTCAAGTGAGCGTTGGCTGAGATCACTCCAAGATGAAGCATAGTAGGTGCAACTTGTTGCACGTTAACATGGTATTCGATTTTACTCCGTCGCTCTTGTTCCGCAGCAGGTGCATTCGAAGGAGCTCTTCCTGGTGAAGGTTCCCTGCGAAGGGAGCTTCCTGTGGATGACGATAGCTGACGTCTACAAAGGTATACGAGTTGCTTGGATCCTTGTTGTGGTGTGAGATAACAACAGTTGCTCGATGTAGGAGACTTTTGTGGAGACGCCATAGTCGATGAGTTTGTCGCCTCCGTTGGGAGCACTGGCAGAGGCTTTCCCATTTTAGACATCAGCTCTTTGGCAGGTACAGGCACAGTTGCGGGAGACTTCGAATTATCCCTGTTGTTCTTCAAGTAGTTATACTTGGGGTATCCGCCATTCTTTGACAATTTTTATATCCTCGTTTATTGGAAAGAGCATTTGTCGCTGGGATTGGGTTGAGGATAGCCTTGAGGAAAGGGTTCTCACTTGACCTAGCGTTGCTTGAACTGCTAGAATTGTCGTCGATAGGATACCAACCGGGAATAGTTGCTGTGCGATTTATTAGTATATTCACTGTATAAATTGCGCGACTAGGTTTAAGTTTGGGACGAACGGGAATCCATAATAGAACAAGGAGTTCGTGGGACTTGACTGATTTCCCAAGGCGAACAGTCATTCAATGGCGTGCTAGACCTAGGCCTAGGGCTGGTTTTGTCTCTTGACACGTTCGTGGCCTTGCTTGTAACCGCTGTGCTACCCACACCAAAGGATGCGAATCTCTTGATTGCAACTAGACACTGTTGCCCTCGCCATTCTCGGGCTTGACTGGTGGTGCAATCATTGCTTCGGTACCCGGCCTAAGTCACTATGTGTAAGTTGCTAGTCATTTGCCATACTATGGTGAAGCGAGTCGGCTTACTGTCATATTGGAGTTCTCGGAGCAATCACAAAGTAGAAGGGTTTGCGTGCAATCACCTCACAGCCCTGCCATTCTTCTGTAGGTTAACTTATCACATAGGCGCAGCATATATGTTATAAAGCTGGGAAGAGAAAATTGGAGAAGCGGTTCATATAAGATAATTCTAGATACCCTAGATACCAATTACTTATATATCATACAGCGTCCCCGAGAATAGTATATTCTACTACCTCAACCTCGGATACAATTACAGTCTAGTGGCAATTGAGCCTGGATCTGGAACGACCTTCCATCTCGAAGAATGTAACCCTCATATATTTGACGTCTAAGTGACACGAACTATCCCCAGCGTCAGTGAGACTGCAATAACTTGAATAGGAAGTTTGACCGAAAGTTAGACGCCTTGTGACGTATATGGCGAACGGCTGATGGGATTTGGGAAGGGAAGCCGCTGGCTTGGTGTACTAAGCGAGTTTTGATCGATGTTTCAGATTTCGAACCACACCACTAATATGGCCTATATATCAAGCCCACTGGATAGAGTTTGGTGTACTCCGTACAAAGTGGACCTTTACACGCTGCCTAACCGAAAGAAGAGAAAAAAAAATGACTCGTGGTTCGGGATTCAAACCGACATAGGAGCACCACTGAAAACTGTTGAGAACGAGAGGATCTCCACTTTGCACTTACGCACAGTCGTTCCTTGTCCCACAGGGTTTGCGTACCATTAGATCGTAGAGTAGTACAAGGCTTAAATCAGTAAGTTTGTGGCATTTCGCATAGTCCAGTCTTAGAGCTCATTTATACTATCCGTACAACAGTTACATCGTAACCATGCGATCCAATACTTTCGTGGCACAAGGGCAGTCCTTAGTGAAGTTCTGTGTAGCTCAGGTCGATTACCCCTGAATATTGCAAACTAAACTATGCACGCATCAGCTTTAGTTACAGTTTGATCTCTCGACATTCTGTGGATTGGGACCCACTGTTTGACACATAGGGTCCTCGCTTAGGACCGACTCCACTTTCCCACGTGGACAATCTAGCTAGAATTTACGAATAGTTCGTACCCTTTCCCGTGCCGACTCACGATATCTGCCGGGTGGAAACCCTTGCCTTGTATTCTTTGATTGGGAAATGCTGTAGTCATAGGATTGACACTCAATGGATGTAATCGTTGCTGTAAATAGTCTTTGGACTTGGCGATTATATGAAGCTCTATTCGATGTATTTAGTAGAGATTTGATTCCCGATTGTCTTTCCTGAATCTTTCAATGTCTTCAATTTCAACTTCCCAGCATCTAGGACTACTGGTATATTGAACTTGCGATGTATCTTTCGTTCATCTGCTAAGTAGATGATATCGAAAACATTACCGTGTTCTCTCCACTTAAGGGTTCTGGAAACCAGGGTCAGGAATGTGATGCAGATGTTTTATTGGTAGTTGGATTACGGAGAATAGTCAGATTTTCGTATCCAACTCGAATGATCGATAGTTTCCTTAACAGGACATAGTATGTTTCACTCTTGAGATTTTACCACAATCATTTTAATAATAGGTTTAGGAGTCATCGTCACATAAGGCAATATTCCTAATTAGGTTTAGACCTTACATAATACCCCGTACTAACTCTCCCGCCTACCTGAATAGATTTTTGACTGGCAGAATTTAATCTCAATGGTGTCTGGGAGACGAAGAGTGTGTGGTACCGCTCTAATGGTTTGTACCGCCTATATTAAATTTGTTTTAGCCCAGCACTAAGATCTTATACCACCAGATCGATATCTACCTTAAATAAATAGAGATTAATTGGCTTGGCGTATACACTGTGGGTATAGAAGAGAATGATAAAAGAGCCATTTCTTACCTATATAGGGTCTCATGGGACATCGGATATGACGAATCCAGTGATACCATGGATGCTTATAGTTCTATATACAGATAAAAAGGTCTGCAATGCGATTCAGAAAAGAGGGCGGTCTTACTTCAGGCAAATATTTGATTAGGCAGAGTTGGGCATCGTGTGGTTTGAAAGGATGGCCTCATCGCAATCATATGTACAGATCTACTCCGGGGAGACGTATATGAAAGGGGTAGGGTGATAGAAGGTCGGCAGATCGGTGCTAAGCGATATTTATGATAACTAGAATGGCTGATCGAGTCGGAAATCTCTCGAAGAAGGCAGCTGGGCTTCTATAATGAACATGTTCCATGTGCGTATCCGACTGGCCCTCCGTTACTCATACAGGACTAGATCTATCTAGTCCAGAGCCTTTCGAAGCTCCTGTAGCTTCGTCTATCAGGAATACTTTCAAGCTTTTCCGGTAGATACCAAATCACCCATGCGGTCAGGACAACTATCATTTGGTATCCATCGAATGCATAAGATGGCCATTCATTTTCCACAAGGAAGACAATTCCGCCAGCCATAGTCAGGCGCATCACGTTGCGCCCGAAGGCAATGATGCTAGTTGAGAGACCGAAAAGTTGATTCTACATTTTCCAATTAGACAACAAACCGTTGCAGGCCTCTGTTGGATAGCGGCATTATCATGACAATATTGCCCGCGAAGATAAATCCCCAGAATATAGCCTGGCATATATAAATGGCAATTGTTATCTTGGTTCCGGTAGCGATTGTGGCAATCGATGTAGATGCGACAGTCATGATGCCCCCAATAGCCTGGAGTAGGCCCAGAATGATGTTACGGCTAGGCTGAGAGGGATCTTCCCCCGTATTTTGATAAAGCTTGAGCGAGTTTTATCTGCGTCATGTTGACGGAAAACATAATCAAGGTCGGCCCTAGTAATAAAAAAAAAAACGATTAGACGCCGTATGCCGCTCGGTTACAGACATCCAGTGTAGAAAATAAACGAGCCGTATATCCTACTAGCTGAACTAGACGCGAATTTTGAAATAGAGTTTTGGCAGCGAAGGTGCAAGGGGCCACCTACAAATAGCTCCAAGGACGAAGAAGACGCCATACCAGGTCTTGACCTGGATAAGACGAAATCACAGAACGGAGGCTATGCTTGAGAAAGAAATCACAGCAACAATGGCAAGTGCTGTGGTTGGAGTATACTCGTACAGCGCACATTTTGTTAAAGTCATGATGCTGAGAAACGTTCTGTAAAATCAACGTAAAAAGAGAGCGTGTAGTAATTGATGCAGAAAGTCCCAATACTGATGCCTTCATTAGAAGGATATATAGGGGTTAAAATCTAGGCAGTCGCATTGAATATTTCAAAAGTATAGTTCTTCTAGGCAGCGGATAAGAATATATTGGGTTGACAACAATTGGTACTAGTAGTTTCAAGATCGTCAGCCCCGCTCCCAAAAAAGCCTTGCAGACACGCCATAGTTGAGTCTACTAACCAAACCTGAAATGATTCAGGGACCCATACTATTCCAAATGGGATCAGTTTAGGCCCCTCCCCGCTGCCATACTATTATGTTGGCTTTAGGGTTTACAGATCTTCCGTCGTATTCGGATTCGTCTTCGGGTTAGCCTTCGGGTTCAGTCACTTCAGTGTCTTAGCCTGACTCAATTTCTGTACGATCTAAATATGATCTGGAAAGAGGCGTTCTACTACTGAGTCAATAATTTCTATGTGAAATACAATATCACACAGTTGCGCCTGGCTATCTTTAGCCTCATGGTTAGCAAAAGTCGTACGATTGCCGCACACTGCATATAAATAGCGCTACTCATTTTACTATATTTTGGTACTATCAATTGCTTCGAACGACCATCTGCGTTGTGCGACTCGAAAGGATGCTTCAAGAAATGAGCACTGCGGCGTTGGTAAACGCCAAATCTGTCCTAATAGCCACAATCTCAGCGGTATTTCTCCTACGTAAGCGAATAAAGCTTCTGCTAACAATGAGAAATCTAGCCAATTATCTACATGTTAGGCATGGCCATCTACAATGTCTATTTTCATCCATTGAATCGGTTCCCTGGGCCGGTATCGCATGCCATTTCTCGCATTCCATACTTCTATCGTGCAGTTCGCGGTACACTTCCGTTTGATATGCTCAAATTGCATGAACGCTACGGAGATATTGTTCGTATTGCTCCTGATGAGCTTGCATTCTCTCACCCTGATGCTTGGAAAGATATCTTTGGCCATAAGAATGGAGAACCGGAAATGGCCAAAGCTGCGTGGTTCTATCGCCCACTCGATGACCCTCTTCACATTGTCAATGAGGACACTGATGAACATAGACGGTTGCGCCGGCAAATGGCCCATGGCTTTTCAGAGAAAAGTATGAGAGCTCAGGAGCCTATCATCCGGAAGTACGTTGACCTCTCACTCGAGAAGCTCCATCAAAGCTGCAAAAATGGCAGCCTGGTGATTTTGGATTGGTATAATTTTACAACGTTCGATATCATCGGTGACTTAGCATTTGGAGAGCCTTTTGGGTGCTTGGAAGGCTGCAACTATGACCAATGGATCAAAGGAATTTTCAAAGGAGCATACTTGGGCTCTTTTATGCAGGCGTTATCATTTGTTCCTCGGTTGAAGAGCACACTCTTGTTACTAGTCCCGAAATCCATGCAAGAAGCCCACCAGGGACACAAAGCGTTGACAAAGGCTAAGATGCTTCGTCGAGCCGCTATCACAGAAAAACGTCCAGATCTTATTGACGGCTTGCTGAGGAATAAGGATGAACTTGTAAGTCAAGTTGTTGCCCGTGCTTCCTGACTCCTTGGAGATTTCACCTAACTTAAGTTTGGCTAGAAACTTGGCCTTGACAAACTGATTGCCAATGCCGAGATTTTGATCATTGGAGGGTCTGAGACAACTGCATCACTCCTGAGTGGAGTTACCTATCTCTTGCTGCAGAATCCCAATGCCTACGAGACGTTGAAGAACGAAGTCCGTTCCAAATTCAATCATCAAGAAGAGATCAACTTGATCAGTGTCAACAAGCTGTCATACATACTAGCCTGTCTTGATGAGGCATTGCGCATGTATCCTCCAATCGCCAATGGCCTTCCTCGTGTTTGTCCAAAGGAAGGCTCTTGGGTTCTAGGTGAATACATACCGGGGAAGGTAAGTACATATTGAAACTTTTATTATTCAAGCTTGGTTGGAGCATCAGTTTAGAAAGTGCTTACCTGGTAACATGTACGGATACAGACTGTTCTATCCATTCACCAATGGGCCCTGTATCGCCGCGAAAAACACTTCAAAGATCCCAACACATACCACCCGGAGCGATTTTTATCGAGTCCAGAGTTTTTAGACGATCGCCGTGATGCATTCCAGCCGTTCCATACCGGTCCAAGGAATTGTTTAGGGAGAAAGTATGTGTTGCACGATTCCTAGTGTATTGAATATCTACTCACAGATGACATAGTCTTGCATACAGCTAAATGCGTCTCATTCTAGCTCTTGTTATATTCAACTTTGACATGAAGATTGCCGCAGAGAGCAAAAGATTGGATCAGACAAAGAAATTATCTGATGTGGGATAAAGGGCCGCTGAAGGTATATTTGAGACCAAGAACTAGTATATAATGTATAATAATCAATTCTGCCTCTGTGTCTTTATATAAAACCAGCAACCCAAAGAAAGATTGCTCTGCGTGATTTAGACACGAAGGCTTCGTCCCGCTAATACAGAGCTACATTAATACTTCTTTTCGTAGCCTATACAAAATTCTCACACACGAATTTAGAGTCTCAAAATCAAGAGGTTAACGGAAAGAAAACGAACAGGGTGACTTTGAATCTCATAGACAACAATATGGGACCGATCGTGAGTGAGGTAACCTAACAACTAGCCTACACCACGTCTAGCAGAAAGATCGACCAGCATCAAGAGCGGATTGATTGGTGACCGGAGACTTTTACTTATCTCACAAATGGTCAAATGTAGCTCAACATACCATAAGCCATCTCAGTGCTGCAGAACAGAGACCTCCCCATTGCATCTTTCAAAGGTCCTGCTCAAGATGCCGAACTGGCTTCTCTCGAGTTCAACTCACGTCTTGTCTACACGAATGCGTGTACGTGCACCGAAGTCTTGCTCCTTTGATTAGCCTTGTAAAAATTCCTCGGATGTGCTCGGACTGACCAAACTAAACATCAAACTAACTCAGCGATGATCTTTCCCTGTAGGGTGATTAGTTAACTCAGGTCCGATTTTAAACCCAAATACGACTCTCCTTGATCATACTTTCTATAGTTAATAAGCTATGATATTCGGGTTCGCGTTCGGATTGGATCATGTACCCCACTTTTATGGTTTCATACTATCTTCCTATGTATGTCGTTCTTAAGAAGAAGCCTAGCTTCCCCAACTCCACAAAGAAGATCACAATTTTTCGTTGAAGCCTAACGGCAGATTAATGGACCGGTACGCCAATCAAACTGAATCGAACGAGGCCATAATCATTGGAACCTGTCTAGAAGCAGGAATTTAGGCTCCATAGCTCCATCGGTGGATACCATGAGACTATCAGAGATCTCCTGAAGATTTGTCAATCTTTTAAATAAATAGAAGTGTTATGCCTCTTGATTCAATCGACTTGTCGCTTTCCAAGCAGATCCTCTTCATATTGATCAAGACAACATGAAACTCTTCTATCTCGCCGGACCTTTTATCTGGTCTCTAGCATCTGCTAGCTTGAGCCCTTCTCCTTCGACGACAGGTTCTTCGATCAGCACGCCCAGCGGTAACGTGCAGATTACCAAGAACGAGCAATGCGCATGCAGGAAACTCACCCAGTCCTTTGGACGCAGCGTGATTCTGCCTGGTCAGAAAAACTATACCCAACAAACTGTTGATGACTACTGGGACATTCGAGCCGTTCTTTCTCCGGCATGTGTATTCGTACCTGACACAGCCGATGCAGTTGCCAGTGCTCTTCAGATTTTCAGTGCATGCAATGCTCAGTTTGCAGTTCGTGGTGGCGGTCATATGAATGTGAGGCTCTATTTCCGATTTCCAACGTGACGGGCCACTAACCCGATTCCAGTACCCCGGTTCTAACAATATTGACGGTGGCGTTCTTGTTGCCTTAAGCGGGTTGGACTCTTACCAGGTTCACAATGACACGATTGACGTGGGCCCAGGTCTGACCTGGTATGATGTTTACAAGGCCCTTGCGCCCTATGGGCGTGCTGCTATTGGTGGGCGCTTGAAAACCATCGGTGTCCCCGGTCTAGCATTGATCGGAGGTTTCCATTATTTTAACAACAAGTACGGTTATGCCATGGACAATGTTGTCAGCTACGATGTTGTTCTTGGGAATGGCACTCAGGCTGTAGCCTCAAATGTCTCGCACCCCGACCTGTTCTGGGCGTTGAAAGGTGGTGCCAACAACTATGGAATTGTTACCAAGTTTACCTTAAATACCTTCGATATTCCTCAGATTACCACCAGTATTCAAGTGTTCAACGAGACCTATTTTCCTTCCTTCTTTGAGGCTATGTGCCACTCTGCCAGCGTGGACGAAAAAGACCCCATTGCCGCTGGAATGATCGCTACTGTTGCATACAATGCGACTACCAAGGTTGCTTCTGCCTCACTCCTTGGTGTACAGGAAGGCGTCAGCAATCCCCAGTCCCAATTCGCCAACTTCACCAAGATCCCTGCAACGCAGCGGATTAACAACGTGACCACTCTAAGCCAATGGGCCGAGACACTTGATTCACCGAAGCAGATGTTTCGGTAAGTTCCTTGCAGCCTGGAATGCTCATATTCACTCACTAAGAGATAATAAGTGTCATGTTCTCCCACAAAACCATGAAACCAGATCCTGGCATGCTCTATTCCATCTATAAAGCTTGGAAGGCCGCTGTCGACGATATCTCCGATGTTGAGGGCTTATACCCAACTTTTGTACTCAATGAGATCACACCAAGCTCTCTCCGCGTCGCCCAGACCAATGGAGTTGGTAACGTTTGGGGTCTTGAACCCGAGCCTCTTATGAGTGAGTTTAATCCATGACATGCCCCGTCAATAAACTATACTTATGTGGTACTCTAGTTTGGCAATTCAGCACTGGATGGGCCAACGCCCAAGATGACCTGCGCGTTGAGGCCTGGGCCCGTCAGCTGACAGAGCATCTTCACTCTATCAATCGGGAAAAGGGCCTGGCCTCGGAGTTCATCTACATGGGCGATGCTGGTGAGTGGCAGGACCCTTACGCGGGTTTCCCCTATGAGAATGTGCAGCGTATGCGTGACATTCGCGCTGCCTACGACCCCAAAGGGATCTTCTCGACTCTCAACTGGGGTGGTTTCAAGCTGGGACTTTAAGTCCCATGGAAAGTTTTTCCTGAAAGGCAAAGTCGCTAGTACTCACTAAACATGTAGATGCAAGAGAAAATCGACATGTTGTGGAATTAATAGCAATTTGAAAGTACGATTGCAATGAGAAATTATTCTCAAGCGGCCGTTCTCGGGCCCTTGCCCACAAGCTGTAGTTTTGCCCAATGCATTTTCGATATTGTGTTAATCAATTATCACCTTCCCACTATTCCAACAGCGGCTCAGACTTTGTGAAGCTCTCATCCTATATAACATTTATTGGCCCGTAGTATTGCTGGCTACACAAAAACCGTAAAAGTCACGCTCAACCCATCAGCATCTGAAGCCAGATCTCCAGTGTCCAGTCATGATCCTTCTGTCGGAGACACAACCCGAGCGTGTCTATAGTTTCATCCTAGCTAGTCTCGCCTGTTCCTCATCTGTGAACAAAAGCAGTCCATTCATATAACCGATCACCCAAAGTGCTGGATACCGCCAGTGGAACCATATAGGATGGTCCGAGGCCCCGAACCATCCCAAGTGTCTGTCCAGGTTGTAACAGAGATATTGACATGTACTGGGAACTAACAACGTCAAGATTCCAGTGAAATGAGCAGCCTTCTTTTCGTAGTAGTGGTCCACAATGAAGGAGTTTATCAGGTCGCCCATAGTTCCACCCATCCCCAGGGGGCAGAACACAAACGTCCACATAACCTTGTACAAAAGGTCGCGCGTGCCAGTCATGCTGAAAATACCGGCGGCGAGGGAAATGGCTTCGATGAAAAGATAGCTGAGCCAGAAGAGGAGGAATGGACGGATGTACGGCGCTGTCTTGTAGTCGTCTGGCGTAGTGGTGATTAGTTGATATTGAGCCATGGTGAGGGTGGTTGAATGGTAGGTAACCTCTGTACAAGTGAGGATATCGTGAAGTGAAGAGTTCAGATGCAGGTAGAACTTTAGGACGGGGTAATTATCGCTACTTAAATCGAACTATTATATCTTCCTCCACCTCCACTATCTCCGTACCAACTTGGATGCATTGTACAATGTAACCGAGGTGTGAGGAGTTACCTGTCCATGGTGAGCGATCTACTGATTAGTGATCGTTCGCTATAGTGCCAGAGAGCCCTTTGAAGAGGCTATAGGTGTGTTTCATTACTGGCTTCAGGTGAACAATTACATGTTCACTGCAGCTTGATCGTATTGTTACATGGCATCTACCGAGGCCGTCAATAATCGATTTTGGCACTTTGATCGGGCAAGTACTCACGAAAGCTAAGAATCAAGCGTCCGCTCATAATGGCCATATTGACTTTCACGCTGTAGAACCTCGGTTTAAGGGTAGTCTTAGAATATTCGAAAGTGCACCGGGTGAACAACCCTTTCGTGCCTTACACCAATGCAGTGCGACTTGTGTGATTCAGTCTGATTTGATTCGACATGACATTTCCTGCCTGTAACGACAACAGTCTAGTGTCGAGGGCAGTCTGGTGTTGACTACATCCCTGTGACAACTGCAGTCTTGCGTCGACAGCAGTCCAAGAACAACTCCCGTCCCACCAAGGCCGCAACCCTTTGACGACGGAGGTCGAGGAACCACTTCAGGTTAGTAACCCTTGCAAACATGGTCCACTAACTGGCCTCAGACTTGACGACAAAACCCCGGGCGTAACAGGAGCCTAACTCTTTCATGGCATCTATACCTCAAATGCGGACATCTGATAGGCTTCGTGACTGACTCAGATGTCAATTGTACCTCAGCAAATGCAACTTACAGCGCATTACCTTCGACGCTTCCACATGTCAATGAGAGCCCCTGAGACTGGTCTAGGTGTGAGAGATAATGTCATGGCCTGATATTCCACAAGGTCAAAAGATCAAATAATTCTGAATCTACGATTCAGAATGCCCTGGTCAGACCTATATAGCTAGCCGCCGTTACGATAATCTATAGGCTGATATACCTAACCTATAAATTATAAGTTTAGATTTTAGATCCAGTGTTTAAACCTAATCCATAGGTACAGGTTCTATTATTAGACCCGAGCCCGACCCATAGCGAGGCCTAAATGATACATACACCAGAGTATCTAAAATAGTTTTCCTTAAATACAGTTTCTTTCGAAGTATACCCTCTCTATTACATATACTATTACTGTACTCCCTTCAGTTCACTACTTATATTGCCAGAGGGATTATTATTTAAAAGAAGTCTCACGGGCCTTACTCTGTAGTTCGATTTATAAAATGTAATATAGTAGACAGTTTAATTAACGGTGGAGGACCGTGTTCTAGTCTCCACACTCTACTCCACACCCGCAGTTATCGCCATTGGCATCTGGGCTAGCTTTGTGGGGTGGCCAGCCAGCAGTGATCAGTTCTATGTACCTACTTATCTGTCTTTTTGGTATAAGGCAGTTCGGGCATGGCCATTTTGCGCGCGGCGAGGCTCATCGATCTTCTAGGTGATCAGCTGTCGATGGCTCTTCGAAGCAGATGGTTAGATGAGGATGGCCTTCCGATATGGCTGGTCAACCCCTATTCAGGATTTCTGGCTAAGCCTCGGGAGACACAGTCTATATTAAGACATGCTGAACCCTGTGATTCGGAGCTCTGCAGTCCAGTGTCTGAATATTCACTGTAGTACTCGGCGCTCTCTTTGAGAACTCAGGTCAAGTGCGTGCGACAACAATCAGCGGTTTAAAGTATTGATGCGTCTTATGGTGGAAGCAATGTAACTTTTGGACAAAATATCTCCATAGGTTATTTGAACTCATAGCTGCTACAATGATTCTTCAAACCTTTCCAGTTACATAAACATAAGGATAACTTTTCGTACACTGCTAGCTTTTGGTAATGGCAGTGCAAATCCTAACTTCTCAGTTGTTTGCATCATAGTCCTTAATCAACAACATCGACTTTTTCGGAGTTTCGGTGTATGCTTCTTTCCATCCAAGAGCTTTTCCGGGAAATTTGTAGAATGCTTTCACATTCTCCACGTCAGAAGGTTGTATCTGAGGCGGGAACTCATACCCCATCACCGAGAGCGGGTTACGTGGGCCAATTTGCACGGTATAGTTGTCTGCTTCATCCTCCAGCTCTGGCGCAAACTCATGACGGAGACCCAAGACGTGACCAAGCTCGTGCAAGAAAATATTTTTCAGGTACTGCACAGTACCTGGTTGGAATGCTGCATTGTATACGTTAAGCACGTTCAGGTCCTTCTCATTCGGGAAAAACGCCTCGGCGAGGACTCCATCTTGATTGCCCGCGAAGGAGAGGACAAATGCAGCATCTTCAATTTTAGCTACCCATTTGAGTTGCACGCCTAGTTCAAGTTTGTTCCATTCGTCAGCTGCTTGCTTTAACGCTTGGGCAGCGATAAGTGCCAACTCTGGCTTCGGATACCCGTTTGCAAAGGCCGCAAAATTGACGGATTTATCGGGGCCAGTCTTCCAGCGTGGAATAATCTTCCCAAGTCCAACCTGAAGTGCCGCTGTGTGGGCACTCCCTTGGAAAGTTGTGGGTATGGGTTTCTGCGTCGCACATGTGTATTTTGCCGGCACTGTGGTAGAAGTGCCGGGTGCTGGCTTCAAACTTTCGAGCTGAGAAGCGCCAACGGTCGAGGGGTCAAGGGTCTGTAGTGCCTCGGCGCCGACAGCTTCTCTTAGTTCCTGGTAGAAATTGACCCTGGTAGGGTCAATAGTAGGTTGTTGGTGGGACATAATGAATGGTTTGGGTGGGCCAACTGCCGTTCCGCACCAGTGTTTCTCAATGTATTCCAGTTCGGTAAGACAGTAGTCAATCGTGGTTACCTTGTCTTGTTTAGATCAAAGACTGGTGGATTGAATTAGCCCCTGAATTTATACTCAACAACACACCAAGTCGTCACCTGCGACAAAGATGCTTTCCGTCATGGTGATGCTCCCAGAGACTCCCCATACACTCCAGACCCATCCCTGGGATCTGAGAAGGTCACACCACGAGTTGTCAGCTGAATGTAGAGTATGACTTGGCAGCGAGGAGGAACCACGGATAACCGAACAACAGACGAAGCTGGTTACCGAGTTGCAGTCGGATGACCGACGTGCGTCATCTGGCGTACAAGAAATTGACGGCTGTCACCTACTTTCGGGCGCTAATTTCAAATTAAGCTGAAGGGAAGAGGCTGAATGCTCGGTCCCTCTGTGTCAATAGATTCGTAGTTTTAGGTGCCCACCGCAACTGGATACCTAGGGTGGTGTGGCCGCTGTTTGAGGATTCATAAGGAGCCTAGGGGCATCGCTATTGTCTAAGGCTGTACTATGTTGGACTCGCACAAACTGTGTGGGGCTGAATTGCTCTGCCCTTGGGGGTTCGTTCGATACCAACCGCGCGGACAACATTTGATTCATCTTTGGCGGAAGCGCATTCCTAGTCCGTGCGCATTGTATGCCATCTTATTTGCGGGCTGAACTCACGGCCAAATAGTGAACTACCAAACCACGGTTCCGGCCCGTTATATGGTGCCACTGTCAGTCCCAGCTTTTTTTTTTTTTTTTTTTTTTTTTTTTTTTCAACCGAAGAACCAGGCGAAGCGTCCCAGAGTCTCCGTGTGGTAGCACATCATGGCGCATCCAGTACCTAGATTAACGCGGCCGCATGCGGCATGATCTGATACCCAGACAGTGCTTTGATTGGTGGTATGTTACATCATTGTAGTTAGATTTCCACTAGTCCATCTTAACCATAATTCTCCTGTTATATGTTGAGATTGATCATGAGGCTACATTGCCGGTGCCCAATGGGTCTTGCGAATACGAGGTACGCTAGTCCCAGCAATGCCATATGCGGAAACCATTCTAACCCTTACAAAAGTATGGCGAGTATGTTCGACTTGCACTTGGATTTTCCATGGACAGCCTAACTAAGTATCCCTGTAACGAGTGCGTTCTAGCCCGTTCCACATCAATACAAGCACGTTATGCTGCATATAACAAGTCCACATTGGGGAGCGAACGAGCCTAGAACATCAGCTACACACCACCGTGGCATAGATCATCATATGTTCTCTGAACCAGTTACTTGAAAAATATGGGCATGGGGATTCAAAGCATAGTTTGAATTTTAGAACACTGGCTTTCAGTCAGACGATGTTGTCCAGACGCATATTTAAACCTTATTAAAGGTGAATGTCTACTTTGACGGGGCCATCAAATCCTACTATTATCTTTCAGTATACGACGCCTTGAATTGTTGACACTCAGTTAAAACTCAAGACGTTTCTTTATCGTGTCCTCGCAAGATGTCAGGCCTGGAAGTGATCGGCAGCATCACTGCTGTTATATCTATAATCGACGCCTCAGTTAAGATCTATGACAGTACTCGGAAGGATATTAAGCTGTCTAAGATACTTGATACTGTTGAAAGGAAACTATCGCTTATTCTTGATATACCAAAGATCTACAAGAGTAATCTAGAACCGAGTAAAAGTACCATGTCCGAGGATGCCTGCAAAGTCTTGACCCAAGCCACAATATGCCATAATCAGAGTTCAAATAAGAAACAGACCCTAATGTAAAGCAACAACTTTAACCTCAATGTCCGCCGGCTTCGGCAGCCCCGAAACATCAATGCTAGTTCATACAGGGTTCTGCATAATATACTGCTTGTACACCTCATTAAACTCGTCATAGTCATCATCGATCCTGGTGAAGATAACCTAGAAGTTTATTTAGCTCTCCACCTTTCACTCCTCAGATTTTATGATAGAAATCACCCATAGCGCTCGTAAATCATCCAGCGAGTCAGCGTAGAATAGGGGCATGTCACACCCAAAAGCGCGATCTCCGTGGATCTAGGGATAATAAATATAGTTGATCCCTAAGGTACTTGGATAAAATTCTGGAGAAATGTATTTCTACAGTGTTAACGGAATTTTCGAACAGTTGCATGTTTGACATTATTCAAGCACTAGCTTCATAGAGACTTTTTGAAGCAGCTCATCTGCGATTTTGTTGCAGTCATTCGTATCATTGGAAAGAGTCTATAAATTGACGATTGAGTAGCCAAATCAGGCTTTTGGCTTCTTCACCTGGCGCATTTGCGCTTCTCTCCGAATGCAGCTAAACTGGATAAATCCAGGTCTGTGTTCGAGAAGCGAGCAGCATCGAACTCCTCGAGTGGCAGAACAGCTTCGTAATTAAGTAGATTATACGGTTTTCTAAAAGAAATATGTCCAGGGAATGATATTGTACATAATCGCGCGTGAAGCAATGAGGCCCAATCCACTTACCAAAGCACCACGACTTTGCCTTCCGCACGATTCGCTTCCATGCTTCGATGTGCTTCGACAATCTGGTTGGAGAAATAAATTCGGATATTTGGCAGCTTCAAGTGACCAGATTCGACTTCATGGCACAGCACGTCCAGTGGGAAGTTTCTGAAGTCTTCCGCGGAGCTTTTATAGGTTGTGAGGGATACAGTAGACGGAACAGCATCCATCGGATTGAAGTCTGAAATTGTTGAGTCGCCACCTATCGTTCCGGCCTGGCAAACAATTCCGTATGGTCTTACACATTGCAAGGAATCAGCTATACTTTTTGCACCAATCAGATCAAGAACCTTTGTGAACTCCAGTCCTTCTGACTTGATCTGTTGTGATAGAGACCCATCATCAATCAAGACCTTATTGACCCCCACACCCTCCAAAAGCTCCTTCCGGGATTCCTGTCGGGTAGTGGAAGCTATGAAAGAGCAATGTCGCTTAGCGATACACGCTGCTGCAAGACCAATGGATGTTGTGCCGCCACGGATCAACAGACGATCATCTGGATGCAGACGTAGGGCGCGAAACAGGGCATTCCACGCAGTCGGGATCATTTCTGAAAAGACGGTGAGGTGTTCCCACGAGAGCTTACATAGTGGGTGGACTCTTCGAACGTGGGTAGCAGGGACACGAGTGTACTGTGCATAGCTGCCCGGGTATTCTGGAAGTAAGTCCGTTATCATAGCAACGACTCTCGTTCCTGGCGTGACTGTACCCTCACCCGCTGTCACAATGCCAACAGCCTCCCGACCCATTATTTGTGGAAACTTGGCATCGGCTGTATGGCCCTGCCGGGCGAGGATGTCAGAGCGACTAAGACCAAATGCTTTGACTTCAATTAGGATCTCCCCACTTTTAGGGGGAGGTCTAGGGTAACTCTCGAGGTGTAGCACATCAGGAGGCCCTGGTTCATTGGCCACGATTGCTTCCATAACGGACTGATAAGTGATCATTTAGTTGCCAGGGCCAGCCAAAGACAAATAAAATGGAAGGGAAAAGCAGGTAAAGGGACGAGCGTTGTCCGGGCGGCAGTGTTGCTCAGAACAAGGACATTTCATCCTATTAAGAAGAAACCTACATTTTTAGGGTAATGCTTCTGCCATGCAGGCCGTCCTTCTTTCCGACTAACCCAAACATTACCAGCGTTCCAGGCATCTTTGGAAGTTATTTGGCCACCAATACCGCTATTCTTCAGTTCTCGCGCGACCAAACTAGGTCTACTGCCCTTTGCGACCGCCTGCGCAGCGAGCTCGCGAGCAGCGGTGGTGAGTTTATAGTCGAGCGCGGAGATATCATGATTGTGTGGCTCCTTGCCTCGGGTGATAGTCATATAATAGCCATCACTAACAATTCTGATTCGACATGGACAGCCAATTGGTTCGCGAACGGTCCGTTTCCGTTTGCGCTGCTCATCCGACACGCTCGGCTCGTAGGCTTTGGTACGCCATAGTCGACACCAATAGTATGTGGTTGTTTTCTTTTGTCCGTATCTGGCTTGGTTCCGAACGTAAATGTTGTCTAGATATTTCCAAGCATTGTTAAATTCAGTCACGGAAACCGTGATCGGGGACTCTAGTGTGAAGATCTCTGCGCGAAGACGTAGGATATCGGGAGGAATGTTTAATTGCGGCGTGGGCTCATTGGAGGACTCCGGGCCCGGGGAAGGAGAGTTCTCCGCCGAGGATGTCATTGTGTCTGTGAAATAGGAGGCGGATATGCTAGCTAAGGAACGTGGATACTTGGGCGATGATCGCAATCCGGGGGATACGGATCATTTGATTCTTCCGCTCCCGATACCCGATATCCCGCTGACTCAGCGGGAGCGGTGCCAAGCGATGCCTGAACAACATCTCCAATATATATATTGTAGTATATAGGTGCCGGGCTAAGATAGTTCCACTATGTTCTGACCCCCCAGCAGCTAACACCCCCTCCTTACACCTGTCCAGAGAGGCTGAGTTTGCTGAGATAAGAGGGTCGTAGCGGCTAGATAGGTATACCATCGCTTATCTAGCCGCTCAATCTTCGATTTAACCCGTTCGCTTCCCACCTACTATGCCAACGGAGATCGATATACTATCTAAACGCAAGCACAGGTGGGGTTGCTTTCACTTTCGGCGACTATTTTTGATGAAGCATGGTTCAGCTCGACCCTTAATTGGGTGTAGAAGTTGGCTGAGCTGAGTAGCAACCAGAGTATTGCGACCCGACGCAGACTAATACAAATTGAATGCTATTTCCCTCCACTATACTGCCAGATATATAAAAAGGGGGAAGGAAGGGTGGAGTTATTACTTGAGCTCAGCTACATTAAGTCTAATATAAGTATGATTCTTTAAAGTGCTACACCTCCGAAAACAACAATCTTTCAACAACCCGTCAATTGAACCCAACCCCACCACCAACAAAAAAATCACAGCTCAGTCACTGACGATGGTCTCCATGCAGAGAAAGACTCCTGCTGATGCTCTGGCTGCTAAGAGGGCCAAAGCAGATGAATCAAATACCCATATCTCCACCGATGGCAGTTCAGCTGAATTCGAGTTTGGTGGTTCGTTCGGTGCTGCGCTGTTGATGACGAGCTTTCCACTCTTGATGTGGTACATGTGGATTGGTGCAACATATTATGATGGCAAGCTTCCTCTGCCCGATGCAAACCAGACCCTGACCGACTTTGCGTTTCACTTATGCCGATTAATTTCTTAAGGAGCTTATCCAACCGCGAAAGGATGGGCAATCTACTGGATATTCTTCATTCTGGAGGCAGCCATGTACTGCTATATGCCAGGTGTTTCGAGCGTCGGCCGGGCACTGAAGCACGAAGGAGGAAAAACGCTTCCCTACTACTGTTCCGCCTATTGCAGTTTCTATGCGACGCTTACCATCGCTGCTGTCTTGCATTTCACTCGTGCCTTCCCTTTGTACACTTTGATTGACGAATTTGGCTCTATTATGAGCGTTGCTACCCTGTCCGGCTTTCTGGATAGCTTTATCGTCTACATGCAAGCTATCCTGCGCGGGCGAACTCACAGGTTGTCGGGCTCCCCTGTCTATGATTTCCTCATGGGTGCTGAGTTGAATCCCCGCATTGGTATCTTGGACTTCAAGATGTTCTATGAGGTCAGAATCCCGTGGTTTATTTTGTTCCTTATTACCTGCTCTGTGGCAGCCCGTCAGTATGAGATTTACGGCTATGTCTCGGCGGAGGTGGTGTTCTTAGCTGGAGCGCATTAACTGTACACCAATGCCTGTGTCAAGGCTGAGCAGATGATAATCACAAGCTGGTGAGTCTTTCGAAAACGAAGGGCTCAACGAAGTAGCGAAGCTGATGCTGGAACAGGAACATGTACTTTGAAAAGCTGGGGTTTCTGCTTACCTTCTGGAATATGGCTGGTGTGCCGTTCACTTATTGCCATTGCGCCCTTTATCTAGCCAACCATGATCCTTCGGAATATCGCTGGAATCGTTACAGCCTTTCCGCATTCGCGGTTCTGTATATCTTCTTCTACTGGGTGTGGGATAGCTCAAATGGTCAAAAGAACGCCTTTCGCCACCAAGAAAAGGGTCAGCTCATCAAGCGGAATACTTTCCCTCAAGTCCCGCGGCAGGCTATCAAGAACCCCAAAGTAATCGAAACTGACACAGGCGATAATATTATGGTTGATGGCTGGTTTGCAATAGTACGGAAGCCAAACTATGTTCCTGACATGTTCTTTTCTATGTCTTGGGGTCTCATCACCGGTTTCGAGTAAGAGAGTCTGTTTGCAAAAGTCATGAGCTATCAGAGCTAACTGCCTGCTAATAGGAGCCCATTCCCCTGGTTTTATTTTATTTTCTTCATGATTTTGATTATCCATCGCACCAACCGGGATATTAACAGATGCCAGAGGAAGAACGGCGAGGCCTGGAAGCGCTACGAGAGAGACGTTCCCTACCTATTTATTCCAGTAAGTCTACAAATGGCGAACCCAGAGGTGAAAACTGCTAACATTTTCTTTTTAAGTATGTGATTTGAATTGTGGGCGCAACAGAGAGCAATCACTAGCTCTTCGCTCTCACCGATGCTCGAGATTTGGAGCTCTTGTAACATAGCCCTTCCCTCCCCCCACTATGTAGTCATCTTATGGTGCTGCGGAATTCATACTATCTAACATCGGTATCGTGATTTAGATCTCTTACAGAATGAGATAGTGTACACCGTCTATGAAATGGAGATATGTCTACGAATTAGAGGAGGACCTGAAAGTTTAACCTTCTCGAAAAGTTGACACTACCCTACTGAGTACATGCTCATCATCTGCTAACTGATGTCCGATCAGCGTGATATCTGACATCCGACTAGATTTACGTTGTTTATATCTCTTGTTGAGAATTAAAGGTCAAAGAGGGACAAAGAAAACTAAAAAGGAAGGTAAAGAAGTTGGCTTCATAAAGATAAGATGGGGACACAAAAAGCCCACCTATTATACATCGCTTAGATACGAATCATGCCAGTAGCCATAGTGACAAGCGCAACCACGAATACAGAGCCGAGGTAAGAGCTTGAGAGCGTGGAAGCACCACTGAATGCAGTGCTAGACGCGGCGGCACTTGCACTGGAAGACGAGGACGAGCTATTGCTTGACGACACCGTGTTTGTATGGAACAGAGAGGTCGTAGATGTTGTCGAGTTCGAAGCAGTCGACACATTCGATGCCTTGATGCTGGTGTAGGCACCAGTCTTATCGGTGTAGGTATAAGACTTGGCAGGGTTGTAGTTGATAACCTTGATCGATTCCACATACATGGTGAAGGGGCTGTCATCATAATCAGTCTCCCCACCGGCCCATTCAATGGTACCCTCCTCGTTGTCGGGGTCACCGCCAGCCCAGATACCGATCTTGATCCGCGAGGGGGTCTGGGGGTAATTTTCACCGTCAAGCGCATCGGCGTAGTTGAGGGTTCGGACAACGCTTCCATCGACGAGCCATTCGGTTTTACTCGAAGTCCAATTGATCGCATAGGTGTGGAATGTCTCTTCAGGCGTAGAGACGGTCACTGTGGTAGCGCGATCATACGAAGTGGTGTTACCCTTGCCGAAGTAGTTGGTTTGGATTTGGTTATCATAGGAACTGACTTGTTCCTGTTGCCATCGTTAGCCCCTTACCCGTCCATCGACAAGGCTTAGAGAGAAAGACATACCCAATCGAGCTCATCAAGATCGTCAGATTCTATCACAAGCGTGCTGACAATACCAGTGCCATTGGCAGCCCTCATCTTCATTTCTACATAGCCGAAGAATATGTAGAAATCGCTCTGTATGGTGGGAGCATCGCCCTGCTCCTTGATGGAAAACTCAGCACCCAGGGAGGTGCTGCTCACAGTGCCCGCTGTGGTGTTCCAGTACTTGAAAGCCGAGTCACCCGAGGTGAAGTCAGTATAGAAGGTAGAGTTTACCAGGCCTGCATCTGCGGAACAGGTCTCTGCAGCAATCCCATTAGCACTCGTACAAAAGCCTGCTAAGGAAAAGGAATTCGGTCAATGCCATACTCTTTAGAGGGTTACAGCTAGTATAGGTTTGCGCAGTGCACAGTTGTGCCATGAGCGCTGCCATCGCAGACCACTTAAGAAAAGATGGAAGAGACATGTTAGAGTTTTGTGCCGAGGGATGGTGTTGGTCACTGTGGGTGGATTGAAGAGAGGCAACCTATGCAGCTAAGGACGTGCTAGATGAACAAGGACAAACTATATAAGTATAGGCATACGGGGAACGTAAAGCATATGGCTGGGAGATGGATAAGAATTTTGACTGATCGGAGATAAGAGTAAGACAAATCTTGGACCTTGTACAGGCCTCGTACCCATCAGTCGGAAGTGGCAACTTGGCAAGAGATCTGCTAATACTAGTTCTTCCCAAGTTTGTTGGACTATAAACCATGGATATACAAAGTATGCACACTGGCCATTGGATGCATCGAGTCATAACATCTTATGTTTGCCGGCCCGCTTCCAGCCATGCGATGCAAAGACATCCTAACCGTAGTCGTGGCATTCAGGCCGAGGCTTGTCAATTGGCCATGAACAGTGGGGAGACTGAAAACAATCGCTAAAAGTATTGTTGTAGCCTATGAGAAGTGGATCCCGTTCAAAGCTTGACTTTTGTGGTTGACACTGCGGCTTGCGTGGTTGCCCGAAATCTGATATCGGAGCATACGTATGCCTCGCTTGAGTTTTCTCCCGCCCTTTGCCCTAACAAGACCACACTGTCATACACGTCAAAGTCCACATCCATTGACAACAATCTTCATTGGCGAATTCTGATATGCAAATGTGTTTCGAAATGCCATTTGAAACAAATCTCTTTCTCAAAAAAAAAAGTATTTTTTCCGTGGTCCGAATCTCCCAGCGTTCTCGGATTTATTTGACTTGGTGGATGAATCGGGAACTCGAACCCCACTTGGTTCACTTGAAGTCTCGAACTTTTGTAGTATTTTTGGTAGCGCTAGTTAAGCCCAGTCAGTGTGTCTACGCCAGCACTTTGAAGCGCCTAAGTTAGCGTGGTTTGTTGGAAAAGAATAGAAAAGATGGCTAGTGATTTTAACAATGATCAAAAGTGAAAATTTTATTTAGTAAATATGATAACTCAACAGATTCAAAAATAGCTAAGACTTGCCATCACCCAACTAGAAGCCATTTTAGGGCTTCGCCGTAGGGCTCATGGTTCGGGTAGCTTCATCGCATTGCCTCCCCCGTAAAAGAATCCGGTTCAATCCTATACCTTAAATCCGAGAATCATGGAATTCGGCAAAAGCGACCATTCAACATCAGAGGCCGTGGGCCATTCTCCTTCGTGCGCTTCAGCTTTTGCGATTGATAAATAGACAATATGTACCGTACTCTGCGCTTCTTCAGGTACATGGGATTCTAGGCGGAGTTTTCCAATATGTGTATTGGCGCAATCTCTCGACTTAGCCAAAGTAAAATCTAAAAGAGGGAGGCAGTCGAAATAATGATGAGATGCTTTTCATAGTGAGAAAATAGCTCACCAGCCACCACGAACTCGACCTGGCCAATTCCCATAATGCATCAAGTCTATGAGGATTTTAATGACTACGAAGCGTCAACAGAACGTCCCACGAATAAGATCGAGCACTGACCTTGAAAGCCTACGTCAGACAATTCATAATGTGAATTGTTGCACCGTACACAAAAGTGTGCCAAGAAGAACCGGTGATCCACCTTTTTGAAGGACTGTATGAATGCCACTCCACTCATAGCCGCCGGCCAAATGCCGGCAGTAGAAGAAGCCAAGACGCTTCCACGAAAGGGTCAGGTTGCTTAACTGCTGACGTAGACTACAGAAGCCATCAAAACAACAGAGTTATTGGTAGAGAGAAGGAACTCCACCACCTCATTTCCCTCCAGGAGACTAAATTTTTCAATTTAATGAAAAGAAGATGGATTCCCTGTATGGTATTGTGTCCAGTTCTTGGACATTACTTCTGCGGAAATATTTTGGACCCGTGATTTGGCACTCAAACGATAGATGAGCAGTTTACGATCCCTACAACAAATAGTTTATGGCAATATAATCTGAACACGATGGTTCAGGGAGTGAATTGGTTAAATGGAGGGGCATTGGTATATTTGGGGGTTCAGCTGCTGCGCACAGTGAAGGCTTTCTCTGTGGATGTCAGCTCTGAGCGTACGTTCATTCATCCTCTTCTTTTATACCAATGCGGTTGTGCTCACCTAAGGTGGCTGTGATGACAGAGTCCATCAAAGATGCGGCCAGCACAGCGGCATACGGAATGATGCACTACTATCACGGAAACGAGTCCGGCAACATTCCTGGAAAACTACCCGACACCTGGTGGGAAGGGGGCGCCATGTTTATGACCCTGATCGAGTACTGGCACTTTACGGGCGACGCGACATACAATGACGAAGTTAGCGAGGGAATGCAATGGCAGGCGGGAGACGGAGACTATATGCCTTCGAACTGGAGCTCTTACCTTGTGAGAATACTTGTCTATATTGAAGTATTTATTTGCAAGGCCCTAATTGCGAGTAGGGAAATGATGATCAAATGTTCTGGGGACTGGCCGCGATAACGGCTGCCGAGTTACAGTTCCCCGAAGTGAGCGATGGATACTCGTGGCTTTCTCTGGCCCAAGGTGTGTTTAACACACAGGTCAAGCGGTGGGATACCTCATCATGCGCTGGAGGCATGCGTTGGCAGATTTGGACTTACGAGGCCGGGTATCGCATGAAGAATTCTATCTCGAACGGTGGTCTATTTCAACTGGCTGCGCGCCTCGCTCGCTATACCAATAACCAAACATACGCCGATTGGGCTGAGAAGATATGGGACTGGTCAGCTTCTACTCCTCTTTTAAACACCAACACTTGGAATGTCGCCGATTCAACAGATGTGGATGACAATTGTACATCGCAAGGTAACACGCAGTGGACTTATAATTATGGTGCTTACATTGGCGGTGCCGCATACATGTATAACTACGTAAGTTCGATATCCTTCCCTTGCCGAAAGTAGCTTGCAATCCATGGATTGATTACAGGTGATACTGACGGCGCATCAATATCTAGACGAACGGTAGCACCACATGGCTTACTGCCGTGAATGGTCTACTCAATGCAACCATTGACGGATTCTTCCCGACAAAGTACGGCGGCAACATCATGTCCGACTACACTTGTGAAACGACCGAGGTTTGCAACAACAACGAGATCATTTTCAAGGGGCTCCTTTCCATGTGGTTGGCCTTTACAGCTCTACTAGTACCATCGACATACAGCACGATTATTCCCAAACTCCAAGGTTCCGGTGTGGCGGCTGCTGAAACCTGCACTGGACACAACAACAACAGTTGCGGTGTTGTATGGTATAACTCGACTTGGGACGGCTGGAGTGGACTCGAAGAACAGATGAGCGTTACGAGTATTTTGGCAGCGAATATGATCGGGCTGAATACCTCAGGTGCGCCAGTCACGTCGACAACCGGAGGAAATAGTACCAGCGATCCTACGGCTGGAGAAAGTGATAATGAAGGGAGCTCTTCTACAACGACAAAAGTTACAACGGGCGATGTTGTCGGCGCGTCAATCGTTACCATTGTACTCGTTGCTGTACCTATCGCTATGGTAGTGCTACTCATCTTCACATAGATTTCCCGGTTCAGAATATACGATAGCAAATATATACCCCATGAACGCATGCCATACGACACATCCTGTCTGTTCATCGCTCTTAATTATCAGGCGATCCTGCCTTCAGCCTAAGATCCAAAACCATGGCAACACACTCCTGGTGCCGTGGGATCTGCAATACAAGCTCATCATCCCACACATCAAACGAGCAATTCTCATACAACCGTCGCGCAGCATCATTCTTTCGTTCCGCGACAGACACCACTAAGACACGACTTGCCCCCACCTCAATAGCTTCCGTCCGTGCTTCACTAACAGCCCGTTCAATCAGCCGACGACCGTTCCCCTTTCGTCTTCCCGTCTCGAGAACGAACATGCCCCCAAGCATATACACCAAAGTCGCATCACGAGTCTCTCTCTCAGACAGCTCCCGCTCTTCTAGCGGAAGAAACATATCCCATGGTGCTTTTGACAGAGCCTCGTTATCTTCAGGCAGCAACCTAGGCCCTACTATGGTGACTGTACCCAACCATTCTCGACTCAAAAGGAGCGCTAAAGATTCCATGTTGTTGTTCCCCTGGGCGTCATAAGCGACAAAGGAACGCGCTTGTGGGTTGGTAACTCGAGCTAGCCATTTCTCGTATGGGAGATCAACTTCGTCCTCGTACTTAGATGAGAAGGAGTCTGGGTTCTCTTTCAGGCCTCTTAGGCGAAGGGTTCTGTATCGTGTGATTATGGCTTCTAGATCTCCCTGGTGGGCGTATTCTTTGGGAATAAGTGCGATGTTGCTATTTCGTGTTGTCGTTGGTTCTGAGGGAAACATTATCAAGAAGTCTTCCACTCAAGGTAGCAATTGTCCAATTGAAAGAGAATGTCATGCGATTTGTAGTAAGAAGATTTATTATATGATGTGCAATTCAGGCGATGAGTCAATTGTCTTGTCTAGATGTGGGTTACATTCTTGGTCTGACACGGGAGGGGAAATACGAGCTTATGCGATATTCGTCCAATAGACAAAACGAGTGTCATAGTGTTACTATTAGTACGAGAGAAGAGCAATTATAAATGGCCATATCTCCCCAAACATTTTTTTTTTTCCCCTTTTGATTAGCGCTGGGTTTAACCAGCAAACCACCTATCCCTAAGCATGACAAATGGGATACTGCGACCTTCATTTTTCGTAGCCTAACCATACGTAGTGAGTAAGTCTCTCAAAAAGAGATTTTTCGTTCGCCAAGCACATACAGGATGCCGCTTGCAAATAGCCCTGGGATGGATAACAGACTATGCTGTTGCAAGCAGCAAACATCATCGTCAATGAGTCACTCAGTTATACTGCATGACTGAGGCCCGTTATTATTCTGAGCCAAAGAAGATATCAACTTCATAACCTCCGTTGCTCAAGTAGTGGCTTGCTAACTTCCATTTAGTTCATATATTCATTATTCATCTTGTTATAGAGTAATAAGCAGGTGGCACCGTATACAGGAGTACTGCAAAAATCATATAGGGGCTTGGAACGACTGCGACTGTCAAGTCGACTTGCATACAGACAGAGTCACAGATCACCTATTATCACAATGGATATACACGATTATATATTTTTTCCGAGGAGGTTGGAGTAGGAAATACAGACTAGTCTTAGCAAGGATGGGAGTCGGGATAGGTTCGCACAAGGAGATCGTTGTACAACTGACTTGTAGCCACTCCGAGAGTCAAGCCAATCATTTTTCTTGTTGCTCTCAAACCTTGTTCAAATAATGGCTGTATGACTGAATACTGTACAATATGTTCAATGTTTCCAAGGTGAACCTTGCGGGGGGAGCTCCAAAGAACACCCTGGGGTTTGGTCTTACCAACTTTGGTAAATTAATGGCGAGAACGGTATACGTTTATGATACACATCGTAAAGATTACCTAAGGGAGCCTTCAATAAGTCGACGCCTATTCACTTATTGTCGAAAATAAACTATTAATAATGCGCATAAGCCAAGAACTCAAAGCCAGGAACTCACCTCCGCAAACAAAGAAACATCTTTCAGCAGTTCGAACCTTAACAGCACTATATTCACCAATGCGATGCATATGACAAGATTCAGAGGGTAATTATATATTTTTGTGGAGCTACAGCCTGAAAATGTCTACCTGTATTTCAAGACATAAAAGTTTTGTTTCTCCACAAACCCTTTTCTCTGCTAGATTTTCATCATCCTTTCGACTCGAGTCCTCTTAGTATAAGAAAAATTATGGAAGGTCATTATAAAAACCCATATACGCCTCTCAGCTCTGAGGATGAAAGTACGCCCTCCGATGCTTTTCCCATAAAGGCCCAGAGGTATCGAGTACATACAAATAAAGGAATTCTAGCTCTCACGGCCTCATTATTTCTTCTATGCGCCGGTCTAGGTGCGGCTTTATATTATAAAATAATGACATCCTGTGGGGCTAGTTACGTATCTGTATATCCGAATATCAAGGGTTAGTCTCCATCTTCTACGATGTTTTCATTTGCGCTATAGTTGAGACTAACATCGAGAAGTACCTCATCGGGCAGTGACCTTCCTTCCACACAACGAGTACACAGATCAGCTTCCAGATGAACCGGGCTCGGTATGGAATAAATTAATACCTCGTGAGTGGTGATCACATAAAGGACTGTTCGTCCATTTATCCTTGCTCACATATCAGCAGCCGGGAGAGGCTTTGTTACTGTAAAGCGGACAAAGTCGGGAGCGTTATCCTTCGAAGAGCACTCTTCGGTATTCTCTGACCCAGACCCATCCAAAGAATACTACTGTATCTCAGCGTTCCACCAGATGCACTGCCTCGTAAGTCTAACTACCGTATATTGCATATTGCATATAATGGATCGTTGTGCTCACACAATCTCACTAGGCCATCATTTACAGTGCCATATTCTCGAAAGACCACTCAGGTCATCATCACAGGGATGACCATAGCGATCATACCAAGCACTGCATCGATTATCTTCGACAGGTTTGATTCCCTTACACGTCATTCATTCATAGGTCTTTTATACTAATAATGACTTCGACAGTCCATAATGTGTGCGAGTGATGCCACTCTTGAGGGCCTAGCGGACGACGGAAGCCCTGTCACAGGTGTGGATGGGTGGAATAATACCCACCAGTGTCGAGATTGGGATAGCCTGTATGACTTTGCGTCACGGCATCGCATGTTAGATTCGGATGGTATTGTGTGAGTGTACATATCCAGGAAAGGGAACTCCATTGCTTGAGTACCGCTCAAGCAATGGAAACCTCCCAAATATCCTAAAACGACATAATATATCAACAACCTGGTTACCAATTCTTGCTCTGGAGCACGGTTACTGAGCCACAGAATCATATCATGGCCATCGCATCTAACCCGGGCAGGTGAGTGTCATTGGAATGATATTTGTATCAACCGGGCAAGTAGAGTCGCTGAGCTGCTCCCACGAGGCCCCGACAGGTTAGCTATTTAGATGTTCACAGGCTAGAGGGCATTAATAGGAAATAGTTAATACCATAACTTGGACAGGGCACTGTGTTAGGGGACTACCAACCCTGCCGGCCGGCAATGACCGTGTGGCTCAACTCTAACAGTAATATGTTCCAGAAGCCTGCAAGACTTACTGGATGATAATCCGTCCAATCTGAACAATAGCCAGTCGCTAATAAGGTTATGACCGTGTACAATACTTATGATTTGCCAGAGAACGAACGAAACAATCCAGCTTCTTGTTATGGCAGCACGGTATCGAATCATGACAAACCATCTGTATATATATGATCTCATACGCCTTCCACACAATACAAGTCGAGATTCTAGACACTGAGTCCCTGATTCAAGGGGGACATTGACTCTCGGCCGAACTTCCTCTTGGATAGGATGACGTTAGTGCTGCCAAAAAGCTCCCCAAAGGGTAGACTTCTGTAGTACCTTATCCTATATCAGTGAGTGATCTACATTTTCAGTAGTGCAATCTTAACATTCATTCTTTTCAATTCTCCTTCCTTTCAATTTCTTTTTCATATTTCTGGTCTTTACTGAGGTAATGTAGCAATGCTGTTTATTCTGTGGAGCCATTTTTAGGTTTGATATTATAACATGAGAACCTCTACTGCTGCCGTTGTTATCTTCAGCTTGTGGACCCTACTATGTCTCAATAGTATTGTGGCTACGCAGCGTACCAATGGAAGTTATGGGCCAGAGGACCTATCACCTTGTGCAGTATGTATTTCTTACAATTCACTCCATATTTTCTCTATAGCTGACCCAAACTACATAGCTGAACTGTGTACAACGCGCAGTCTCTGTCTCCCACTGCGAACTTTCTGACATTCAATGTCAGTGTGAAGATAAAGAGTTCATCAAGCACGCATCAGCCTGTGCAGTGAGAACCTGTAAATTGGAGGACCTGATCCGTAGGTATACCAACTTTCTGAAAGTGTTCAAGCTTACCAGAACTAACCCGGCGGTTTCATAGAATTGGTCCGAGGGGATACTGCGCAATGCAACCGGTCCGATAAAAACCATCATAAAGTGATGATCGCTCTAGCTATTACGACACCAACGATCACATATACAGTGATAATCCTACGCGTCTTGTCCAGGCTGTGGACAGTCCGTAAGTTATGGTGGGATGACTGGATGCACATACTGGCAGGGGTACGTTCCATTTCTGTGGACCTTCAACCCCAAAGCGCCTCCAGCATTGGAATCCTCTAACTATACTCACTCAAGGTATTCGCGATACCATTGAGCATCTTCGGAAATATCTGTGAGCCTTATCCCCTCCACCATATCCTCAATTCGTGTCAATCGAATTAACAGACTATCATAAGGTGTTAACCGAGGATTCGGACTCCATCTCTACAATATCAAACTCGAATCCATCACCCAGCTAACCGACCTCTTCTTCTGGTGTAAGCATCACAACTTCTTAACAATACACACACACACACACACACACACACACACACACACACACACACACACACACACACACACACACACACACACACACACACACACACACTATAACACTAAACAATGGGGTTGCATCAGGGTACATGTGCCAAGTCTTCTGGCCCTTCACCATCTTCTTCGTCAAAATGTCCATCCTACTCCTCTACCTCCGCATCTTCCCAATCATCCTATTCCGGAGATTCGACTTCCTCTGCATCGCCTTCCTAACTATATCCCTCCTAGTCACCACACCCATGGTAATCTGGCAATGCAAGCCCTTCCGCGCCGCATGGGATTACAACATCGATAACCCCCGCTGTCTCAAGATCGCAACGATAGCCTACGCCAACGCCTCCATAAACATCATCACCGAAGTGTCAATTCTAATCCTCCCCCTCCCAGTCCTCCGAACCCTCCACGTCTCCCGGAGAAAGAAAATCGCCCTTATCTCCGTCTTCAGTGTTGGTGTGATGTATATACAACCCTTCCCTCTCCCCCACCGAGTATCCCACAAGCAATATATCATATTAACCAGAAGCAAATAATGAAACAGAGTAATCGCAATAGCATCCGCACGCATGCCCGCGCTCGGCAAAATAGGAACATACTACGATCCACCATATGCCCAAGCCCCTGCGTTCCTGCTTAGCTGCGTCGAGGCAGCTATGGCGCATGTCTGTGCCGCTGCACCGGTTATCTATACGGCTATTGTGCAGATGAAGCGGGCGCATGGGAAGGGTTCGCAGACGTCGCCTTCGGCTTCTCGTCAGGGACAGGCTGGGTCGGATCAGGCGGGGGAGTCAGGGCTCTCGATGAGGAAATTTAAGCCGGCGATCTACGATTCGTTGCATATGTCGGATGTGGCTATTATGGGTCGCGGCTGGATGCAAAGTCAGCGGAGGTCGAGGGGCTCGGTGCCTTCGGCTCATCATTTGGAGCGGGCTCATAGTGCTTATTTCTCGGATCCTGAGTTGGTGGCTAGTCCGCGTCCGGGGCTGATTCGTATGAGCACTAATCGTGGAAGTTGTGGCTCGACTGGGGGCTTGACTTTGTTTCCGACTCCTTATCGGATGGAGGAAGTATAATGGTCGGCATTAACATGATGCCTGATACACATATCGTTTGGGCGAGTGCCTAGCTTTTGGTGGTGTTTTTATATATAGAGTTACTGTCGTCACTCTGGGACGCCAACTAAGTGAATAACTAATGCTAATCTATAGTTGCTGTTGTTGCTATGCTATGCTAAGTAATGTATCTGCTCAAGTGGCTCCGGCTAGAATCGCAAATGACCAAAGTTCCGATGGATTTGGCGCATTGGTACTCTCATTTCAGCTCCTTGAGGGCAGCCTGGGCTCTCCGTTGGATCAGTACGCCCAGAGGAAGGTCTTCTTCGTCATAGAATTCAATATCTTCGTCGACGCCGAAATCACGTAGCCGTTCACCTTCTGAGTTTCTCCAACCTTCTTCACCATAGTCGGATCCCTTTTCATTGGGACCATCGGATTGTTGCGACTCATCCTCTGAATTTTCCGCCAGCCGTTGATGGAAACGCTTACGGCGCTCGATTTCCAACCCCGCTTGGCGTCTAAGGTCCTCTGCCTTTCTTTGTTTAAATGCCTGGACATCATAGCTGGAGCCTTCGGCGCCAGTGAAGGCAACACCATCGCTGACGTCTCTGGGTGGCAGAGGAATACGATCTGGATCCGGTGGCGGCCACGAGACATGGAAATCTAACGCCAATTAGTCCTCAATTATTGGCTAATTTGAGTCATGGACGACCCGGCATTGGTGATTACTAACCTTCGAATCCATTGACCTCGTATTCCAGCCCTGTACTACGGTCTGGTGTTCTTGCAAGTGGCCAAAACCAGCTTAAGACCTAATCTCATCCTGTCAGCGACGCCAGGAAGCTCAAGCCAAGGTGACCAACATTTGAACTCCCGCCCATTCCTTCTCTAATATTTGACCAGATTCCAATGTCGTACGGAAATTCTTGTCTCTTTATGCGCACACGGACCCCGCCAGGGCCCTCCAGATACCCACCATAATGGCGGGCTCGTCGCAACAATGTTTCGTGTCTCTCAATCTCCCATGACTCAATGGTAGTAGTATTAGCACCAAGCGACCAAAGAGTCCGCACGAGAAGTATAAATAGCATAAAAACAGTCAGGCTGTTTACAACAAAGAGAACAAACAAATGGCCTAGCTGCACTACGCTTGGACCCAGGTACTAAGAGACGACTGTCAGCGCAAGGTGGATTATCGGAACGATCCTCTTCTTACGCTAGGAAGGTTCCTCGATGCCCACACAATCGACGCTCTTTCAAATAGGAGCGTTTCGAGGTAACTCATGCCCACAACTGCGTAAAACAGAAAGCGCATGAAGTGAGGGAATGTGAAATGCGAAACACAGTTTGCCGTCCACGGGCAGTGGTGGTCCATTTTGGGAATACATCTATCGCACGAAGTTAGTTCGCTATCGTATCTCAAATTATATTACGTGCATCGCCTACCTCTGGCATGTCTTGCAATGATGTGCTCGTGGTGGCTTGAAGGCTTCACATCTACGGCACCATCGTTGTCGGCCACTAGCACGGTCGGCTTCCAGTTGCTTGCCGTCTCGAGGCCTCCAGTCTCTAGGAACACGTCCTGGGTCTACAGTGCAAGCTCGATAGTAGCTTATCCAGATACAAAGGGCGAAGATGTTAATGCGCCATAATTCCTGCTCCCTGAGCGGTGCCGGCTCGAAATACTTGAAGAAATACTGCGACGTGTATGCGAGGAAACTGATCAACGCACAAACCGATGGAATCGCGAGTCGCGATATATGGAACGAAGAGCAAAGCATCCTTCTTTCAAGTCATGATCTGGCGCAAAATCCAGCGTATCGTTGGAGTTGGAACATTGTTGATATGTCTTCCACAATAATGTTCGGAAGGAATGGCCCAGAATTCGCTGACTAATATCTGCTCACGTGGCGTGTGCCAATCATGTGCGTGGAAATACTCGGTTGTTAGTATCCTTGATTTGCTTCCCTTCTTGACATGAGGATCAATCCTCCTCATAACATGCCACTTATTTATTCCATCTATATACTATAATTCTTATCATACTTCAACATTGTCTCCGTCGATTTTATAGGAGCAATGGTCTCTCGTTTGCATAAGTACAATCTCTAAAGATGCCGATCACGGCTCTTCCCCCGACCACTGTCCGAGCGATTGGCTCAACATCTGTAATAGCGGACCCGTGCTCGGTTGTGAAAGAGCTGCTAGACAATGCCTTAGATGCTTCTGCGACTTCTATAGGCATTGAGATTTCTTCGAACGCAGTTGACGTGATTCAAGTAAAAGATAACGGACATGGAATCTCTTCAGATGACCATGCTCTAGTTTGCAAGCGCACATTTACTAGCAAGATCCAGACGGTTGAAGATCTTCGGACCCTTGGGGGGAAGTCGTTAGGATTTAGGGGGGAAGCTCTTGCCAGCGCTGCCGAAGTATCAGGTGGTGTGACTATCACCACTCGGGTGGAGGCAGAGATGGTTGGCACCTCGATCAAGTATGGAAGAAATGGAGAGCTTATCAGGTACGGATACTATTCAGGCAATTATTTCCGTGAAGCTAATTACTCGTTTATGAAGCTCTCAGCGTGCATCACATCCTGTGGGTACAACAGTTCGTATAACTGGTCTTTTCAAGCACATACCTGTTCGAAGACAATCAGCTTTGAAGAGTGCGGTGAAGACTTTAGCACGGATCAAAAAACTTATACAGATATATGCTATGGCACAGCCCTCAAAAAGGCTTTCATTAAAGGTTTTAAAGGCAAAAAACGAAAACAATAATTGGATCTACGCCCCTGGGCGGGATGCAATGATCACAGACGCAGCATTGAAGATTGCCGGCACTGATGTCACTTCCAGCTGCGTCTTGAAGAAATGGCCTTCAGAACACAATGTAAACTCCGGACATCCCCAAGAGGAACATACATCCGAGGTTGGGCTTCTCGCCCTACTGCTGGATCTTGACACCGGTATCTTACATTGCCCTCCCTCTGAGAGCATGGCTAACAATAGTAGATTGCACAAAATTAAGCAACGCTGGCCAATTCCTAGCTATCGATGGCAGACCCATATCCAGCTCTCGAGGCATAGGGCAAGACATTTCCAAGTTATATAAATCATATCTTCGATCGGCTCTTTCCCGCAGTGAGAGCAGTCCGTCCATAACTGACCCATTCCTCTGCTTGCACATTCAATGCCCTCAAGGAAGCTATGACGTCAATATAGAGCCGGCAAAAGATGATGTTCTATTCGAAGATTCACAAAGACTAATTTCGCTTGTGGAGGACCTCTTTCGGAGTATGTACGGCGAGAGGGAACCACATCTCAAGAAGGGGCCGAATTCTACAAAAGGGAAAGGTGCGGTATCAGATAACGACGCGTTTGACCTCCTTTTAGCTCGAAAAAGCCCATCTAAAGACTCGCCATCTGTGGATACGAACTCGGAATCTTGTACGCCTCGCTTTGTCACGGCTCGCTCCCTTGCTCAGTCAGCAGACCCTTCGCCTTCCTTGCACGTTGTAAACGGCCAGTGCTCAGCCTCTTCTCAGATAAATAAAGCATCGAGTACCGAGAGCCGCAGAGGGTCTACTGATCAAGGGTTCTTGAATCCTTGGTCTATAACAAGGTTCAACGCCCCATTTCGCAAATCCAGTGAAAGCCAAACCCGAACTACAACAGTCCAGCGGCTGCCCATGAATGACCATGCCCACGTATATAAAAGACGCAGAGGGTCACAAGAAACGCCACGACGGTACTCGGCAGGCTCCTTTTTACCCAGTCCAACCTCATCAACTCCTTCAGCGTCGAGCTCTCCTCCAGACTCACGATCCTTTCTGGCAACCCAGGCGTCTCCCACAAGTCGTGGTTGTGATGAGGCCACAAGGGCTTCAAGGCAACGAGCCAAGGAAAAGTATGGTAACGGAGCGCTGGACACTTGGTTCGGGAAGACTACTCAAGTGGCACTCGCCCGGCTAGCTACTGAGGAGCCGTCGGATGACAATCAGCAGGAACCTTCGTTGAGTCAACTAGCGCATGAACGCTTTCGTTCTCAGGAGCAGTCTTCGCCCGAGTCATGTGAAACCACAAGCCGCACAATACCCATTCGGAGAGGCTCCGTTACCAGTACCCCCGAGAGTTCAGCTTTCTCGAGCACTCAACCCCAAAATTCTATTTCTATGGTAGCGCCGCAGGGTCCAGCTTCGGACGTAAAAGAACGGCGTCAAGAATTTCCGGTTCTTGAACAATGGTCTTCCAGACTGCATAGTCTCGCTAAAGACGGTCCAAAATCCGATTTGGAGACTGCTCTTGATTTCGAGCATCGAAAGAAAGAAGCCATCCAGAGACGAAGGGAGATTATCAAGGGCCGCCCAAAACCGCCTGCTTCGACTAACTCGCCGCATTTGAGCAGGTACCTTGCCGCGCGTGCTGCTCTGCGTCCCGAATCCAATGAATCCACTCACAACTTGAATTCACTAACCTCCGCAGAGGTTACGACAAACCAAATCTTAAACCCCCATGACCCAAGATCATACCTCATACGACATCAGGATGCAAGCCGACAGGACGAAGCACCGAAAGATAACAAGATTCGGCGTATTAACACGAGCAAATTACCATTCGAAAAAATACCAGAAGGCCATGAATTGCACGATATAGGAATCAATTTATCTACGACGCTCCCGGTCCTTGCAATATTATCAAAGGAAGTATTCAAGAGCGATTTATATACCCAATGTGGAGAGGATTTTGAAGCATTTTCTGCTTGTGATCTACAATCTGATCTCGTTGAATTATGGACTTCTAGATTGTCCGGCCTTATCAAGAGCAAGTACAAAGCAAAAGAGGGATCTGGAGAGCCTACTCCTCGATTTGACTTTTCGGCCTTGGCCGAGACGAAGAATAGTCATAATTAATGCATCTTATTCATGTCGTGCATGGAAGCCACAGCATAACAAATTTCTAATCCCTTGTCAAGGCGACTCAAGCGAGGCGGTTATGCATACATACATAATATGTTTATGTTCCTGTTTACCTTATTGAGAGTTTTCAAATACACCAAGAAGGTGGATCACTTTAAAGCAAGTCAAACTCTGGACTATGCAAGACCATCTCCGGCGGGGTTACCATATTCGGCAATCCGAACGTCACTAAATCGTTACAAAACTATGACATCAACCCCTACACAGCAGCTATAAAACCAACCATGACCCATTCTCTTTTTCGGAGTCAATTGCGTCCAATTCGCAAATATGGATATCTACGGCTCAAAAAAGCCTGTGGTCGACATCGACCGAACAATTGACCAATTAGCCGGGCAAAAGCCCAGGCTGGGCTTAACGGCCGGCGATGTCGGCATCTTCAAATCGACCATCCTCCCCTCATTCACCTTGCACACCGGACTCTCAATCGCGTCTTTTATCGCAGCTAAAACTACCGACAAGGGCGAGATCAAGGATTGGTGCTGGCCATCAAGTCAAGTGATCAACGCCTGGTGGAGCGCCGTTGGCCGTCAGATGTTCTATGAAAATGTTTCTTTCTCAACCGCGTGGAAAGCTATCCCCTGGACCGAGAAAGTGCTACTCAGCTGCGTGACGATCTGGGGTACCCGACTGTTCTACCGCATCTCAAAGAGAACCATTACCCGTGGCAAAGACGATCCAAGATATGATGAGATGAAGTCGAAGGAACCTGGATTCTGGAAATCCGCTTTCTTAAAGCAGTTCCTTCCCGAGGCTGTTTTCTTAACTCTTATAACTCTTCCGTTCACTCTGCCTTTCCGGTTAACTGGGTCATCTTTGAATTTAGACACTGACACTGCCGCAACCATTCGCGGTCTCGGTGTAGCACTCTTCAGCGCTGGTTTCGCTATGGAAGCTATGGCCGACTGCCAGCTGGAACTGCACCGCCAGGAACGGACTGATCTGTGCCGTCACGGTGTCTGGAGTATCGTTCGTCATCCGAAGTAAGTCGTCTCATAAGCTTAATTCCTACCGTAAAATGAACGACTGTTTCTAACGGGGTCATAGCTACTTGGGTGACGCTTTGGTGCATATCTCCTTCGTCATCCTCAACGCCGCGAACACCTTCAACCCCCTTGTGCTTCTGGGTCCAGTCGCCAACTACATCTACCTCCGCTTCGTGGGTGGTGACAAGCAAAATGAAGCCAGCCAGGAGGCCCGGTACAAGGAGCAAGACCCGCACAAATATCAGCAACTGCAGACATGGCGTCGCGAGAAGAACAGCTTCTGGCCTAGCCTGTCTGAATTGGCGAACCCGTGGACCTGGGCTGTTGTCGGCAGTGGATTGGTCGGTGTTGTTTTAGAAGAGGCTATTCGGGGATGGGCCTTGCAATGATGTTAGTATCCAATCATCTAGTATTGCAGTATATTCATAATGTATACGTTACGAATTTATTCCAAAACATACAATGTCCCAGGCTTAACCTAAAACACGCTCATGACTTATATTGAAAAACAACTTCCAAGCCACACCATAACCACCCTACTAACATACATGGAAAAGAATGAAAGAAAGAAAATCAATACCCCTTCCCTCTCTTATAGACATTCAACAACTCCTCCCCCCTCTTCACCCTCCCCACATTCTCCTTAACGATATCCAACGACCTCGGAAAATACTCCACCCCCAAAGAACTCACATGAGGACTAATCTGCACATTCGGAGCATCCCACAACGGATGCCCAGCAGGCAGCGGCTCAGGATCCGTAACATCCAACGCCGCACCACTCAAATCACCCGATTTCAACGCCCCAATTAACGCCTCCTGATCAAGAACCTTCCCACGCGATATATTCGTCAAATACGGCTTCGCCCCTTTCGATCCCTGACTAGCCGCCAAGAGCGCGAATTCCTCTGCCCCGAGAAGATGCGTCGTTTGCGGTGTCAGCGGAAGCGAGATGACGAGATGGTCGAGACCGAGAGCGAGGAATTCGCGGATGGATGCTTTGTCGGTTCCGTGGTGCCAGGAAATGGGGATTGTGCCTTCTTTGTCGCCTGTGTTGGGGACGATGAAGCCGTTGTCGTGGCGTGAGGATGGGGTTGGGCGTGGTGAGGCTGTGTAGGCGTAGACTTTCATGCCTAGGGCATGGGATACGCGGCCGACTGGTGTTTATCTCTTGTTAGCTGGGTTCTTGTTTACATTGGGTATTCTTAGGGGTAGATGTATAAATGTAGAAAGATAGATAGAAAAAAGAGAAGAGAAGAACATACTCTGCCGTCCAATACTCCCATACCCCAATATCCCAACCCGTTTCCCTACTTGATCGTGCACACCCTGAAAATACCCGCTATTGCTATCGCGCCATTCATGGTTCTTCTGCCCTTCGTACATGTATGCATACTTGCGTGTGTGAACGAGCCAGTTCATGACCGTCCACTCGGCGATCGGGGGCGCATGAACCCCCGAGCTGCTTGTCAACGGGATAGCAGTTTCCTTGAAGATGGGGTGCTGGATAGCATGGTCCAAGCCGGCGGAGAGGAAGTGGATAAATTTAATACTGTAGAGCTGTTAATATCATCCGATCGTCTCCCTCACAATTGGCTTCATGACTGCATATATATGCAAAAGCGGATTTAATAAATGTATTGTATATACATACTTCCCAGCATCCTCGGGTTTTGGGAGATTAGTAAATGTAACAATGTAAGATGCCTTCTTGGCTAGTTCTGCATGATTACACATCCAATAATTAGCTTTAGTTATATTGATACCGATAGACATAGGTAGACTGTAGGATATAACTCACCACTAGGAATATCCTCCCCCCTCTTCAACGTCACACTCGACACCTCCAGCCCCGGGAACTTAGCCTTGATCTCCTCCAGTTGATCCGGGGCTAAGTCCCGCATGAAGGTTATCAGTAGATGTTCTTTGGGTGCTAATGCTGCGTCGCCCATTTTGCTTGTCTTTGGTGTTTGGAATTGGTACTTTGGTACTGGTTATTGACTGTTTATTGCAACTGGAATTGCAGCTCCAGTGCTAAATATAATGGGAGATTGTCTATGATATGAAAAGTGTAGCCTATGTCGCAATTGAGAGGGAATCGCACGCGGCTTTTGGTGGAAAGTGGGGTTTGGTTTAAATGGGTTGGTTTCCTTATCGGACTGCAATGAAGGTTCAATTGAATTGATTTCTAAGCTGGGTTATTCGCCGAAACTGAACTTCTCAATCTTTGTTTTAGGATTGGATTAGGGTTCCAACGTCACTTGGCCGAGATATTTCCTTTTTTGATGGGTTTGGAAGTTTGCTGTCGATATATACACTACTGGATACTACTTGTACAAATATATTGTTTGGCTGGGATCTTATAATATAAATACATCCCCTCCCATATTATTAAAAGCAACAGGAGAAAAAAGAATCAAGGAACCCAAATCATGGAGTCCTACACATACCCATCCACCTCCCCCGTCGACCTCACCTCAAATCCCAATCTCTCATAAACAAATCTCCCCTCTTGCGTAGAAGACAAATACACCTCCAATCCATCTTCCCTCGCCCTCTCCAATCCCCAATTAACCAGCATCGTCGCCACGCCTCTTCTCCTCGCCGCAGGATGCGTCCCTATAATATCCAAAGCTACCATCGCATTCAAATCAGCACGACTACCCAAACCACCACCACCACAGCCTCAAAGTGACAAAAGAAGAAGAATAAAAAGGGACAAGAACATACAATAATACCTCTTATCCCCCATAACCTTGACCTGCCACTCATAATTACTACCAAAGAACCTCTCGCATAACGCCCCGTCACAGCTCTCCGGCCAAGGCGGACTGAGTCCATCCTCGAGTTCGTCTGTCTGTATCTCCTCGGACCCGGTCTTAGACTCCGTTGTTGGGGCATTGGACACCGGGGCAGGGAGTGACCAAAGCGCGAATCCCACAATCGTAGGCTCGTTTCTGGCCGGGTCAGCGTCTGTGTCGATTACTTTTAGGAGGCGTTTGCGCGGGTTCCCGATATCTTTTGTTAAGGCGCGTGTCCACCAGGTGTGCACGTCCGGTGTGCGGGGGAAGAGTTTCGTGTTGAAGGCGTCGGAGAAGGTTGTGAAGAAGAGGGTTGCCAGGGTTGGTGTGTCTGGGGGTATCGCGAGGTGGAGTTCTAGGGGCATTTTTCTTTTTTTATTCTCATCGTATGCTTTTATGTTGGGTTTTGTTGTCTTCGTTTGGATGGGAGGTGGATTGGTGTAAGGTGGGTTTTGGTGGTGTGGTTATTTTGTTCGATGTTCGATGCCAAGATGGGTTAATATAATTCGTATTAAAGGATTGTGTTAATGCTGTTCCTGGTTTAGTTTGCGTCGGATTTAATGGACTAGGGTATTAGTGTAAGGTTGGTATAGTAGTATTCTCTTTGCAGTGTAGGCGCGTGTTTGTTCTAGGGCCTTTTCTCGGTTCTCGAAGACGGTGATTAAGATTAATTTGCCGCCACTTGACGGTAGAATAGCAGGTGGCGGATCGGAGCCTATGGTATGAATAAAGCGGTTGCTTGTAAGGCGAGGTCATCTCTCATATTAAAACACATCCAAAGCAGTGCGTGCCCTGGTAAAGGCGAACTGCAGTTGTTCATTAGATTCCCGACTATATCGTGATGGACACGCACACGTACACGTACACATAGCCTCTGCTGAAGGACGGACAGTATCAATTAATATAGCACACATTACATCACAGCACATACACATTTCAACGTGAACCATATCATATCTTTTCGTAAGACCGTTCCGGAATCGTCACAGGACTTGGACCTGAAGCATCCTGGCTCCGCGATTGCGAAGGCAAGAATGATCTTCGATTGGACTGGCCATGTTGCATCGGCGCGCGACTCTCGCCGCCGCCGCCGTTCATTCCTTCGATCTCCCGTTTTACACCTTCGTACAGGTGCTCAATATACTGAATCTCCTCTTGTACGTCAAGTTCGCAGCCATCCAAGCAAAATTCACGTTCTCGTTGTTCAATGTATTCACGGATATTGCGCCATTCATTCTGGTAGTGCTTCAGTCGATCGGGCAACCCGGATCCCTTCAGGTAGGTCAGGATTCCGGCCATAATGGTGTTGATGGCGCCGAACGCAGTCACGGCGGAATGTGGACCTGAAGCGGCACCGAGGGCTGTGAGCGATGCGGCAACGACAATCTGCACATCCAGGCAGGTGTTGATGAGAATACTGTAGAAACGGTATCGCTTGGCGGTGGTTTGCTCTGCTTCGACCACTCGTGCGTAGATGCCGACGTTGGGCACGGTACGGTTATAGTGGTGGAGTGTATTCAATGTCGGGACGCTGTCGATGCCTGTGAGGGCACGGAAGACGAGAAGCTTGTCGCTGGGTGGAATCAGCGCGTTTGCTTCCGTTCTCGCAATTGTGAGGCGCTTTGCTCGAACTTCTGGTGGCAGCCCCATTGTTTCGCTGTGGTTATTCATCGTGGGTACACTATGAGCTGCTGTGGGGAGAACAGGGTCCGGATTGCCAATGAAGGCAGCCAACAGCCGTCTTGCGAGGCCATCGCGATGTGGGTATTGTTCGCTCGTCATGGTGATGGGAGGTGTTTTTTAGAGCAAGCGCGCCGCACGTAGCGAAGCTGGGGGGAGGCCCTATATATGCAGGGGACGGACGCTCCCACTTTCCCAATAGAATCCCGGGGTATGGGTCGCAATAATCATTGTTTCCCTGGCTTCCCTACGTGATCCTACCAATCTGTGAGACTCAGCTAGCCAAAATCTGCTTGATGGGGCACATTTTTCTGCAAGTGGCACGGACACCGTGAGTGACAGAGGGAGAGGAACCTGAATCAAAACCAATCATTGAAGCAGAGAGGTTCGAACGTGCCAAACTTTGGAGGGATACCCACACGGCTGGACCCTAATCACTGCAGATCGAGAAAGGTTTTGGCAAGCTACCCGATAGCCAAAGAGAGCGGACGGGAAATTGAGATACGTCTGGCATGGCACAGCCACTCATAAACAACTGTGAGTGGTTAAAATTTTGATGGCGCCTGTGGATCCGCCATGGGTAATTGGATATTGAACCGTGATAGCAGAGCTCATATGCAGTTAGCTCGAGCTAATGCCGGGATGAAATGCCGTGAATAAGGCCCAGTCTATCAGAAGTAACTGCATACATGTCAGCGACATTGGTCACATTGGATTCAAGCAGCCAACTAAACCTCACGAGACACTTTGCAACTTCGCTGAACGAAAAGGGGACCAAAAACAAGGACCAAAGCATAATCGCAAGAGGGTCAAATTGCACTTTGACAAGAACACCGCCGATCGGATCACAATGGGCATGGATCGGCAACACTAAGATTTTGGTTAATGCCGAAGCGAAACCCATGGATCCAGCCTGTCATATCGGTTCAAGTTGCTGATTTGCTCACCGTACATTGACTTTTCTCTGGTGCAGAAGCTAAACCCGCCTGTCAGAATCTCGGATACTCGTCGACGAATGATATAGATCATATCTCGGGGGTGGAGATGAGTTTGTAGAGTTAATTCTCCTGATCTTGTTGGTCAACATAATGCTTCTCATTCCTGGGTGGTGATTATAGATTAGGGCTTCAAAGTCAACAAGATGAAAGCGTATCATACTGTACATCAGCGATATAATTATAATATTAACACCGGGTAGTCAATGCAAAACGGTCAACAACGGATCAACACTACATAAATGCGAAATGCCACGAGAATACAGAAAACTAGCCACGAAAAAGTTCAAGTCAAGTCGTGTCGTCATGAGTATAGACCATCGCTACGATGGAACCCCCAACCTCCGCAGTCGCTCTCTTAACGCATCCATCTCGCCGTCCGGTTCGTTCTCGGCCTTCTTTAGGGAAACGGATCGATATTCGGTGTCCCCTCCAGGTGCTCCTACCGTCACCCAGACAAATCTGCTGCCACTTCCGCCCGATTGCGGTCTTTCCTGGGCACCCTCCCAGAACAACCCATCAGATGCAGATTGCTGGTCTAAGGGTCGTTCACCGAGGCGGCCAAGCTTAATCCAACCTTTGAGGACAGCCTTCATGAAAGTAATCTTCGGTAAAAACGCATTCGCCTCCAGGATGTCGCGAAGACGCTCATCCTTGGGAGTAGTGCCAGTGCCGTACGCGATACTAAGGAATGTACCCGCCTCGTCGGATGCCATGGATCGGCTATCGAAACCAGACGGGTGCATTTTTCCCTTGGAACTCAAGTAACGAGCAGCAGACGGGGAGAGATGGTAGAAGTCAATCCATGGTGACGAGCTTCTGGTGCGACCGGGCGAGATGACAACTTTGGTGTGATCCGGGAAATTAAACTACAGGATTAGGGCATTAGCAGGGGAAAAGGAATAGTGAAAAGGAAAGAAAAAAAATAAAGGATAAACTAACCTGGAAGGCACCATCACCGAACCCCCAGACGCCTACATTGCCAAACCGTTGGTAGAATTTGACAAATTGGCCATGATGGTCCGGTGGCAACTGGTCCTCGAGATACGCTTCATTCCTTCCCAGAGATCCAATCATATATTCACCAAATTGGTGTGCCAATTTGACACGTTTGATCTTTTCGGCGTCGGCCCGCGCGCATTCAACACTGGCATTCAACCGGGCCTTGTATACAAGGCCGGACGAGGAACTAGACGAACTCTCCCGTTCAAACACGGAAGGGGAGACAAAGGCGCGACGAATACTACCACGATTCTCGGGCAACTCATTGTCACAGTTCTCGTAGAACTCGACCAGCCTTCCATTGCGAGGGATAAGTTGTCCCGCTTCAGAGTAGGCATATGCCCCATTTTCTTTTCGCTCCTGATGCCTGGCTTTGCGTCGGATGTGCTTTTCCCCATCGCGCATGACAACCCCACTCGCTGGCTGTCCATTACCAGACTTGAATACACACCCGACACTTCCATCGTCCAAAACATACCCAATTCCGTACCGGTTGGTATAGTCCACCCATTTAATGACATACGTATGGGGCGCACGCCTCGAAGCTGTCCGTCGCCGAGCAGATGAATAAGGAACTAAGTTGGCCAGCATGTGCCGCAGGTCGGCGTTGACATCAATGACGGAGGACCGGGGCAGGAGTTCGCACGAGTCATCCTTATGGAAAAGAGGGTGCAGCCCTATTGAGGACCGTGGTTTACTTCCAGCCGGTGGAGATGCCTTGCTACCGGATCGGCTCGATTGTTGAGACTGAGCTTCAGCTGCTAAGCGACGGCTTTGAGCATCCAATTCATCCTTTGCGGTCAATTTGCCGCTGTCTTTGTGGTTCGGGGCGTCTCTGGGTTCGGTCTTGGTTGGCGCTCGTAAAGAGCTCTGGCGTGAAATGATCGGCAACTTCTCGGGAGCTGTAGGCGCCGACCGTTCTTTGGCATTAGGCAGGCCAGCTGATTCTTGGTTCGCTGCTTCCAAACGCCGGGACTGCGAGCGTGTCTTGCCGACAGTCAAAACACCAGCTTCGTGGCCAGTTTTAGACTCCACCGATGCGGTATTCCGCTCCGAGTCACGCAGTGACCCCGACACGCCACGTCGCGCGCGGATAGGCCTCTCGGCAAGTCCACCACTAGGCACAGGACCAACATCCAGGGCTAGCTCTCTCACCTCAGGAAGAGCTGGTTTTGTTAAGGCTGGTGGATCGCAAAGAGCAGTGATCTTTCGAAGTGAGCCTCGACCGATGGATGCCTGCTGTCGAAGGGTTGCAGCATGGCTCTGCGACGCTTGGCGCCGCTGCTGGGCTGCAGCAAGTGCCGCTTGTGTCCGTGTGAGCGACACCGAGTTGCTTCGCAAGGACAAAGTGCTCCTAGACGAGAGGAGCGTAGTGTCTTGTAGAGCGCCATCCCTACGACTTACTAAAGTCGCTTCAGGGATGCTCCAATCTCCTTCCGGTGCATGAGGATATCTGTAAACAATGTCTTCGGGCAGCGGAATCACAGGCTGGAGGCCGCGCTCCTCTTCCACTAGACATTCAGCAAACGCAGATTTGGAAGCGTTTTTCCCAGCAGCCTTGCGGGCAGAGCCATCTGGTTTTCGACCCACACCACAGAGACTGTAGAAGGCTGCCTTGCATATGGGGTACCGCTGGTTCGGATCGTCAACATATTCTATGTAACTCGCAAGCTTCTCATCGTAATCTAAGCTATTCCCAAACATCATGCGATCTCCCCGAGGTTCGTCCGGCTTCAACCATATTGGCTTGGCAAGGCAGCATGCCGGATCCAGTCTTTTGGGTATGCAACCCTCGTACATATGGAAAAAAGGGTGCTCGACAATGTCATCGGGATCTGGGCGTTCATTTTCTGCAAGGTTAAGACAAGAGCTAACAAGCGACTTGGCTTCCTCTGGAATATGGTTGGAACATTCTGAGTCCTTCGGCCAAACGTATGTGAGACTTCTGACTTTCTTATAGATCTCTTCTTGGGTCTTCGACTGAAATGGCGGGTATCCAGTAAGCATTGCAAAGCTAGAAGAATCGTTTAGCCCGGCTTTGGAATCTCCATGTCAGCAGTCAGAGAAAAAGTCCACTTACCATATCACACCCAATGACCAGATGTCAACCTTCTGTGTGTGACCTCCTTTACTTTTATCAAGAACTTCGGGGGCTATATAATTTGGCGTTCCACATAAGGTTTTTCTTCTTTTCTCATCCTTTTCAGATATTATCATAGCTGCGAGGCCAAAGTCTCCCACTTTAATATCCATATTCTGGTCAAGAAAAAGATTGCCCATCTTCAGGTCGCGATGTGCAACATTCCGCTTATGCAAATATTTCACCGCACCGCACAGTTGTATCATGAACCGCCGCACCTCCGGTAAACTGAGGGACCTCCTCTTCTTAACCATATCCATGACCGATCCATTAGGACACAACTCTAGGATCACGTATATACATTTCTCAAAAGCAAAAGCTCGGTGGAAGGTGACAATATGAGGGTGTCGCATTTTCGAATGGATTTGAAGCTCGGTGCGAAACTATCAGAGGCGCGATCAGTAACTATCAACCTTCAGTCCAGCAGGAGTGCGCTAGGTACCTTTTCTTGCATTTTTTTCTGTGCCATCTCTGACCTGACGACCTTCATAGCAAAGACGCGGTGATTCCGTAATAATGTGCCCTCGTAGCAGATAGCAAATCCTCCTTTACCTAGAAATGCCCCTGTCGAATATCGCTCCCCATCTTCTTCAGGTTCTGCAACCAATGACGGTGGCGGTGGCGCATGGTTCTTTGAGGATGCAGCCTTTTGAGCTGCAGCTGCAGCTGCAGCATTGCGATCTAAGACTTTGCGCTCCATGGGCTTGGGCTTGATGACTTGGTTTGTTGATCGCGGTGATAATGCCTCCATTTTCTTTTTTGAATTCCTCTTCTTCCAGGTCTCGCTATTGGTGGGTATCAATAATGGTGGTCGAGACCAATTGCGCAAGGGCAGAGAGACGGGTTAGATTCAGGCAGGGCAGTCGTAACGTTCATCAATTACAAAAACTCAAGCGCGGAAGGGGTATACTGGCGTGATAGTGCCTATGCTTCATCAGTATACCCCGAGGGAGTTAAGAAATAGTGAAATAAGATTCTCATCGGACAGCGCATTGATTACATGTGCTTGGGTAATTGCTTCCGCGATACCAACACCGACCCGAAAAGTAAAAAGAAAGAAAACACCCGACCACATGGGGAGACACTTACCAAAAATCAAACAAAATCAAACAATGCCGCTCAAAACAAGTATATGCATCCAACGCCGCTCCAACCGGACTGAAAGCCTGCGAGGGGGATGGTGGGGGATGGGGGGAGACGAAGGGATGACTACCTTACGGAGTCGAACAACGAGAGGAAATCCTACGACTGGTCACTAAACGGTTTACCCGAAATGGCAATCGATAAACATTGATCCGAATGCCGGAACAACGGGTATTGCTGACATCAGCGTGCACAAGTGCGGGATCATTATTACCTTATTTAGTAAGATGCTATGTGCACAGATGACGCACCATCTAACCCGATTAGACTCTGCAGTTTTGAGAGTCATGGACTTGTGCTACCCGCTTATTTCCTCACTCCCTATCCTTAACTTGTAACTCTTCTTCGCCCTCCTCTCCGTCATGTCCCTCACCTTAAAACTCTCTTCGCTCGCGATTCGAACTCTGTCAAAACCGATCGCCGTATGTTGACACTTACTTTATGCATCATACAGATACTGACAGCGGGTAGAATCGCATCAAAGCTCAGGCCCGCGAACATGAACGATTTCGGAAAGTCTGCGTCTCCATGGCGCAAGCACTTCATCGGTTCGATATGCGCCTCCGGTTAGGTGCTGTCCGTGACAATGCCGCCTCTCAAAAACGAGCAGCTGCCGAAGCCGCTCTCAGGAAACACAAGCCCACATCCCCCACGGTCAAGACAGAGGCGGAGGCGAAAGCAGAAGAAGATGCCATCGCAAAAGCCAAAGCGGCCGCCGAAGAAGCAGCGAAACCAGCCCCGAAACCCCACATTCGACCCCTCTCGGAATCTAAGGCGATCGAGTCTGGCGCGACATTCATCAGTGAGACATTCTTATTCATTGTGGCAGGTGGTTTAATAGTATTCGAATCGTGGAGGTCCCGACGGAAAGAGAACACCCGAAGAGAGGATGTCGAGACTCGATTGGCCGAACTCGAAAAATCCGAAAAAGCCGCCCGAGAAGCTCTTCTGGCAGTGGAGAAAGAGCTTCTAGCACAGAAGGCAAAGCATGGCGGGCTGTCGAAATCGTCACCTAGAATTCTGCCCCGCGAGGTCTGGGACGTCGAGAGACAACAGGAAACAGAGCAGGTCGAAGAGCAAGGCTGGTGGGCTTGGATCACATCCTATCTACCAGTTGGTCAGACGCCAGAACAGCAAGCAGAATCAGTCATCAAGGAAAGTAAGAAGACAATTCCAAAGGCACCCATGCCTGTTGGCGAGGCAGTACCAGCACAGGCTCCCTCCAGCCACGACCAGAGTTTGGAGTCGAAAAAGGCTTGAGGGATTATCTACTCATGGATAGATTCTTTGCGTTTCTTTTGTACAGATATTATTATAGAACTCATTGTTGAAGGCGTGTGTTGGTCTTTTATATTTTGAATATCCGGGATGCGACATTTAGATACCCTTCTCTGTTACAAGGGAGAAGAAGCAGATGACTTGAACTCCTCTCTTACCATTGACATGTGATACAAGTGTACATAACTCTGACTTCCTATGTGCCTAACAACACCACTCTACACAACTATGAATACCCAAATCAGTTTTTCTCTTTCCCTTGTTCGCGGGCAGTTCTGCACCACGCTTCGGCGCCGTGCCATCTGGAAGGTCATCGGTCCTGCTTTAACCGCATCCACAATGGGACTGGAAGGTGTGCGGGCTGCCCTAATTTCCCTGCGTAACTATATGCCTGACAAATGCTCTAGAAAGTGAAATGCAAGATTGCGATCTCAGCTTGCAGTTGCAGTCCTTGTCCCTGAGAATTCTTCTCCTCAGCCCCTCCTCGATTCAAGCCTCCGACAATGAGAATACGCCCTCTAGGTTGATTAATTTCTACCACTCTTGGAGTAACTCACATTGCCAAAAATATGCAATCGCCTTCTTTTTCTCAGAAAACTCATTTAACAGCGCCAGTGGAAGGTGTGATCTGGACGGGCTGTTGGCTCTACAAGCGTTGTACGAAACATAGCATCATCAGAAACAGATCATGTTTTGGTACTGACTAAAGCACAACACACTGACAGAGTAGCCGAATGTCTACCAGCTCCAATCCCGATAATTCCCATACCTGACTCGTCCTGTTTCTTTTCATGCCTCGAAGAGTATACGGCTAGTCTTGCTGAGATACCTTTGCAAAATCCGTCTCTTACAGATTCTATGACTTTGCTATCTCATGTCACTTCTGCCCACTCCAGCGTGCTCTCCGACCAGGAGAGGAATATTCTAAGTGATCTGTTTCCGTCACTCAGAAGTTTGAGTCAAGCCGCTCGCGCCTTAGAAGGATGGGAAGTTTTAGTGGACTACCTTGGGGAGATGCGAACAAGAGAAATTGCAGAATTCTGGGATCATGATAGGGTATGTGAATGACGATGTATAGAAGTGCAACTTAATTTGTTTGTTTGATTTTAATTGTTAATTTTACTATTATTCTCCTCGAACCAGTTAGGCTTACTTACTACAAGGCTTTGCTAGTGGTCAATATATATAATTGTAGTAGTGTAATCCTAACTCCACTTATCCCTGGACTACCCCTTATTGCCTCAGATGCATTATACAATGACAAATTGAAAGATTTACAGAGTAAAGTCGACCGACTTCGTCTTCATCCCAAGGGATTCCCGTATTGGGCATCAAGGGAAGCTTTTTTGTCGATAAATCCTCGAACTATAGGATGCAGGGATGACGTACGGAGACCTTAGACACCAATGGAAAGTGGCTGCCTGAGGCTAATATATCGCTCCTTTTGAATCTCATACAAATAGGCCCCAAATCAACCTTACATAAAACGAATACGGAGAACACATAGATAATCTTGAGGAAATCTATTAATAGTAATAATATATTGAATGTCATCTTGCAGTACAACCCTGGATCTCCAGGGACAAGGCACCAATTTTGCCGCCAGAACCCTGAAAGGAAGAGGCGAATATTGTCAAGATTATTAACCAGTACCAGACCTTGGATTTTAAGGGATTGCGCGTTGTCGACCTGAAGGGAAGTCAACCCAACGGTGCCACACGTGTGTGTGTGGCGCAGACGGAGGTTCCATCGGCTGTCCCGCCGAATAACAATAGCGACTTGACAGTCTGCGTCTTGTCCTCCACAGGCACCACATCGTCATTCCTCCTCCTTCTCCCCCCATTCTCTTGCATCACTCATTCTACGAGCGTTGTTCCTTTTTACACTTCTTCACTTTCTTTATTCGTGTGTGTATACACTTGGAATGAGCGACCTTTCTTTTCCGCTGGTTCCCCTCAGTTCTTAAACGCTTACTTTACAATACCCCGTTTCTAAACTTATACACCAACATATCTTGACGCCTGGGCGCCCAATCCGGGGTAGTCGGTAACAACAACCATGGTGAGTCGCCTCTTCCTCTCTGTCTGGCAAACTTCTGCATGCGATGGTGGCCTGGAGTTAAATCCAAGAAACAAATCCGCTGACGCACTATCGCAATTAGGGACACTCACGACGTCCTGTTGGCGGGGAGAAGAAGAGTCGAGGCTTCGGTCGCTCGAAGGTCGCTGATGTAGGTGATGGGCGACAAGCGGGAAAACCTCAGGTCAAGAAGGCCACATTTGAGACAACAAAGAAGAAGGATATTGGTGTTTCGGATCTTACATTGCTGAGCAAGATCTCGAATGAAGCCATCAACGACAACCTGAAGCTTCGCTTCGAGCATGACGAAATCTACGTAAGTTGATATCGCGGGCATGCGCCAGACCGGGACTAAGTGTTTTATCTCCCCTAGACGTACATCGGACATGTGTTGGTGTCCGTGAACCCGTTTCGAGACTGTAGGTAGACCCATTGAGAGGTATGGCCAGGGGATGGACATGAGCTGACTGACCCCTTTTCTAGTGGGCATCTATACCGATAATGTCCTCGACTCCTATCGGGGTAAGAATCGGCTAGAAGTTCCCCCTCACGTCTTCGCAGTTGCAGAATCCTCGTATTATAACATGAAATCCTACAAAGATAACCAATGTGTGATCATTTCCGGAGAGTCGGGTGCGGGGAAGACGGAGGCCGCGAAGCGGATCATGCAGTACATCGCCAGTGTATCCGGCGGAAGCGATTCGTCCATCCAACAGACGAAAGACATGGTTTTGGCCACAAACCCGCTCCTTGAATCATTCGGTAATGCGAAGACGCTGCGCAATAATAACTCTTCTCGGTTCGGAAAGTACCTGGAGTTGGAATTCAATGCTAATGGTGAGCCGGTTGGCGCCAACATCACCAACTACTTGCTGGAGAAATCGCGAGTCGTCGGTCAGATCGCCAACGAGCGAAACTTCCACATCTTCTACCAGTTCACCAAGGCAGCGCCGCAGAAATATCGAGGTATGACTTCTGTCCCTAAAACAGCGAACATGGTCTAATAAGCGGTAGATATGTTTGGCGTACAGCAGCCCCAATCCTACCTGTATACAAGCCGCTCAAAATGCTTCGACGTGCCCGGAGTTGACGACAATGCCGAGTTCAGGGATACTCTGAATGCAATGGGGGTGATTGGGATGAGCGAAGCTGAACAGGACAACGTCTTCCGAATGCTCGCCGCCATTCTGTGGATTGGAAATGTTCAGTTCGCTGAGGATGATTCTGGAAACGCTGCTATCTCGGATCAGTCGGTTGTTGATTTTGTCGCTTATTTGCTGGAAGTCGATCCTGCCCAGGTGAACAAAGCGCTCACCATCCGCATCATGGAAACCGCCCGTGGAGGCCGTAGGGGATCAGTTTACGAAGTTCCTCTGAACACCGTCCAGGCCCTTGCCGTACGTGATGCGCTATCCAAGGCGATCTATTTCAATCTTTTCGATTGGATCGTTGAACGTGTCAATCAGTCCTTAACTGCCAGGGAACCCGTAGCGAACTCAATTGGAATTCTGGATATCTATGGTTTCGAAATCTTCGAGAAGAACTCTTTCGAACAGCTCTGCATTAATTATGTTAATGAGAAACTCCAGCAAATCTTCATCCAATTGACCCTGAAGGCTGAACAAGACGAATATGCTCGCGAGCAGATCCAGTGGACGCCGATCAAATACTTTGATAACAAGGTGGTATGCTCGTTGATTGAAGACAAGCGGCCACCTGGTGTTTTTGCTGCCCTCAATGACGCTTGTGCAACAGCGCATGCTGATTCTGGCGCTGCGGACAACACCTTTGTGGGAAGACTGAACTTCCTCGGGCAGAATCCAAACTTCGAGAACCGACAGGGTCAGTTTATTGTCAAGCACTACGCCGGTGATGTCAGTTACTCCGTAGAGGGCATGACAGACAAGAACAAAGACCAGCTGCTGAAGGATCTCCTGAACCTTGTCGGATCGAGCGGCAATCAGTTTGTCCACACGCTTTTCCCTAACCAGGTCAACCAAGATGATAAGAGACGTCCACCTACTGCTAGCGACAAGATTAAGGCTTCCGCTAACGACCTGGTGGCTACCTTGATGAAAGCTCAGCCATCATACATTCGTACCATCAAGCCAAACGACAACAAGGCCCCGAGAGAGTACAACGTTGGAAACGTTCTGCATCAAATCAAATACCTCGGTCTCCAGGAAAACGTCCGAATTCGACGTGCTGGTTTCGCTTATCGTCAAACTTTCAATAAGTTCGTGGAGCGTTTCTACCTTTTGTCCCCGAAAACGTCCTACGCCGGCGATTACACATGGACCGGCGACGCAGAATCAGGCGCTCGGCAGATCCTCAAGGACACTAGCATTCCCGCAGAGGAGTACCAGATGGGTATCACGAAGGTGTTCGTCAAGACCCCCGAAACGCTTTTTGCCCTAGAGGCTATGCGTGACCGGTATTGGCACAACATGGCTATTCGCATCCAGCGCGCATGGCGTAACTACCTTCGCTATCGTATTGAGTGCGCCATCCGCATTCAGCGATTCTGGCGTCGCACCACCGGCGGTCTTGAACTCCTTAAGGTGCGTGATCAAGGCCATCAGGTGCTCCAAGGTCGCAAGGAACGTCGCAGAATGAGTTTGCTCGGCTCTCGACGATTCCTTGGTGACTACCTTGGAATCGGTAACAAGGGTGGACCGGGAGAGATGATCCGCAACGGTGCAGGCATTAGCGGTAAGTGTATTATTTGCCACTTGATAGTCGACAATGCTTGCTGACTTTATATAAGGATCGGATGATATCCTCTTTTCTTGCCGTGGTGAGGTCCTGATTTCCAAGTTTGGTCGGTCTAGTAAACCTTCTCCACGGATTCTTGTTTTGGTGAGTGACTGGATGATGCCGACAACAAACTAGTATCCTAACAATTGCAGACAAACCGGCATGTATATATCGTGGCACAAATTCTTGTCAATAACCAATTGCAAATTTCAGCTGAAAGAACGGTGCCGATTGGTGCCATCAAAGCTGTCAGCACCTCAAATTTGAAAGACGACTGGTTCTCCTTGATCATCGGTGGGCAGGAACCTGATCCTTTGATTAACTGTGTCTTCAAAACGGAATTTTTCACACATCTTCAGACCGCTTTGCGTGGGCAATTGAATCTGAAGGTTTCTGAGAAGTAAGTTGTGTCCCTGTGTATTAGTTTTCCACCACTAACTCAATATAGCATTGAATACAACAAGAAGCCCGGTAAGTTGGCTACGGTTAAAGCTATTAAGGATCCGGCCGCCTCTCCGAACGTTGATACCTACAAGAGCCACACTATTCACACCAGTCCCGGTGAGCCCCCGAGCTCGGTCTCCAAGCCGACGCCGAAAGCGAAGCAAGTTGCGGCACGGCCAGTCACCAAAGGAAAGCTGTTGCGCCCCGGAGGTCCTGGTGGCGGGCCATCGAAACTGGCGTCCAGACCTGCATCCAGACCTACACCCAAACCTCAACCTCTGCCTCAATCACAGCCGGCTACGGCGCAACCAATTCCTGCCCCTCAGCCTGCCGCCGTTCCTAGACCAGTTCCCCAGCCCGTTGCAGCCGCTGCCGCTTCTCATACACGGAATGCCTCATCCGGCTCCGTGAGAGCTCCGCCTCCGCCACCGCCAGCGAGTCCCCCGGCGCCGAAGAAAGCAACAGCGAAGGCCTTGTACGATTTCACTAGCGCACAGTCCAACGAGCTGGACATCCGGGCGGGAGATGTCGTGCAGATTGTATCGAAGGAAGGGAACGGTAAGTTTTGGCTTCCTCATTTCTATGCTTACGAGGCTAACGTGTACTAGGTTGGTGGTTGTGCATGAACATGGCAACTTCCGTCCAGGGCTGGACCCCCCAGGCGTATCTTGAAGAACAAGTCGCGCCTACGCCTAAGCCTGCTCCCCCACCACCACCACCAGCCGCACCTAGGGCAAGCCCGGTGCCGTCTGCCAACGGAGCCGCCGCTACTGCGGCCGCGGCGAAGGCCAAACCAGCACCTCCTGCGCCACCTGCGAAGCGCCCGAACATGGCTGGAAGAAAAGCGGTGCCGGCACCTCCACCAGCGCCTCGGGACAGCGCCGTGAGCATGAACTCGCAGGACTCGTCTGGCGGTAGTGGTCGCGGGACGCCGAACAGCACCTCGAACGCCAGCCTAGCAGGAGGCCTCGCAGAGGCATTGAGAGCACGACAACACGCGATGCAAGGCAAGCACGATGATGATGATGAGTGGTGATTGACTTGCGTTTTCTATTCCTACTTTCTATTTATTCCATTCTCATTCCCAATATCCGATTTTCTCTCCCCGAGTTCTAGCTTAGAGTTTTGCTTTGGATTTGCTGGTCTACTGATACCATGGGATTCATTGTTTGGCGCTGCATGAACCCTGGCTGTTTAGATATAAAATAGAATGGTTGTTTAAAATTTCACCCTTCAAGAGGCATAGCATATATTTATTCATGCATTCAAAAGTAGCAAATCATTCTGTATATCATTCTGTCATGTCCAAGAATATAACATAAAACCATATACCATATTCACACGAAAAGAAACAAATTAAACCCTAAACCAACCTATTTGCTCAGGAATTTGGCGGCCAAGTTCATCAAAGCAGGCCCGCCGCTACCAGACGATCCACTACCCTGACTCTTCATATACATCTTCATAGCCATCTCAGCGGCCTTGTTAACAGCCGACTGCTTATCATCGGTCTACAGCAACCCAAGTCAGCATTCACCCAAGGCCAAATCCACAAAACATATATATATAAAAAGGAAGAAACAGAACAAAACTCACCACATTGCCACTCGAATTCTTCTGTTCCCAAAGCTTAGCAGCCTGGCTCATAGCCATACCAATGAAAGCATTCTGATCACCGCCCGAAGAGCCACCACTCTGACCGGAAGAAAACATCTTCAGCGCCTGCATGGCAGCGCCAGCGCCCAGGGAGTTCGAGTCATGGGCCTTGCTGCTATCATTGTCATTGTAGAGCTGCTGGTGGGACTGGACCATCTGGTCCTCGTCGATGTCGGGGGAGGAAGAGCGGCCCCGCTTGTCCTTGATGAAGTTCAGGGCGGTGCTGAAGAGGGACGAGTCGGAGGAGGAGTCAGAGTGCTGTTGGGCGTGGGCGAGGGCTGGGCTCACGTCGCTGTCGGAGAAGCCGTGGGAGGAGGGGTTGGAGTTGTGGTAGCCGCCGTGGGAGGGGGGTGGGGCGTTGTAGGAGGTGTCGTTGTAGGAGTCTCCTCCGTAGCCTGAAGAGGGACGGTCGTTGTAGCCTCCTTGGTTGCCGTGGGAGGGACGGTCGTTGTAGGAGTCTCCTCCGTAGCCTGAAGAGGGACGGTCGTTGTAGCCTCCCTGGTTGCCGTGGGAGGGACGGCCGCCGTAGGAGTCTCCTCCGTAGCCTGAAGAGGGACGGTCATTGTAGCCTCCCTGGTTGCCGTGGGAAGGGCGGTCGTTGTAGGAGTCGCCTCCGTAGCCCTGAGAGGGACGGTCGTTGTAGCCTCCTTGGTTGCCGCCGTGGGAGGGACGCTCGCTGTAAGAGTCTCCTCCGTAGCCCTGGTTGGAACCACCCTGGTTGTTGTTGTTGTTGTTGCCGCCAGAGCTGTTAGTGGCTTGACTAACGGCCTGGGAGACGGCGGACTGGAGCAAGTCAGAGAAACCCATATTGATTTTCTTTTGGTTGCGGTGATTTGATGAAGAAAGGTAGAATATGATCTAGGAGGGAGGAATTAGGGGGGAAGATTTGTTGTTTGTATGGTATTTATTTCCGAGAGGAGGAGGGGCTGCGGCTGTGCTTTGGTTGAGCTGAAGATCGGCGGTGGGGTTACCCAGCCACAGCCCCGATCATTGGGTACCGATCGGATCACACCGATCTTTGGCCGCCACACAGGTATTACGTAGACCTTCTTCATTTGATGAAAACTGAAAAACAAAAAACAGATGTGCAGCATTCAATTCAGTGGTATCTCGTAACGCAATCAGCAATCCTCCCAGTATGTTGTAGATACAGTAAAACATGAAAGAAGAAGGAAAAGGAAATAAAAAAGTAGAGCAAAAAAATCATGCGGAGATTTCATAATGAGGTGCTTTCATAGCAAACACTGAATCCCCCTTTCCCGAAAAATGCCCCCCCCCCCATCGACTATCGTTCCACATCTTCTTTAGGTTCGACCAACCAATGGTGGTGGCGGCGCATGGTTTCTTTGAGGATCAAGCCTTCTGAGCTGCAGCTGCAGCGGTAGCAATCCGATTGCTACACTAGTAACATCCCCTCATGTTCTTCGTCGCTTAAATTCCACCAGAAACGCATCTGTCGCTCTCGTTCGCTAAGAACGCATCGCTCATCCTCGTCCAAGTCGGACTCTCGCACCCATTCATTAGGCAAGCCCCGTACTCCGTAGCGCTGGCCCCATTGGCGTCGCTCGTATTCCATAAATCCACCGAAATGCTCATCGGTATTGGCAACCCAGACCGTGCTGCCGTCCGGAGAGTAGTCCGCACCACCGATTTCCCCAAAAAAGTCGTGTACCTGCCGCGTTTGGTATGTTTGCGCGTTGATGATCGAGATGCGATCAGCCGGTTCGCACAGCAGTAGCGTGCGTGGGCCGCCGCCGACCGGCGAATATCGGAGGGATCGATACCCCGCGACGTCCGACTCGATCTTCTCCAGAACGCGCCAGGTCCGTGCATCCCAGATGATCACTGTCTTATCTTGGTTGCTGGTGGCGATATGTCGCATATCGGGAGACCACGCGCATGCAAACCCAAAATCGCGATGGCCTCGGAGGGGATGTACAGGTCGTCCCGTGTCTGCCTCAACGACCCAAGCGTCGGGCGAGTCACCAATAACACACCGCAAACGTCCATCCGGCGACGTCGCCGTACAATTAATGGCGCGCGACAGCTCTTGATCTGCAATGAAGGTGTTGGTCTCTACATCCAGCACGCGGAGGTGTCGGTCGTTGGATGCAAAGATGCCCATTGGGGACCGGCTCGTGCGACTGGGGACGACATCGATATGGTTAGTGATCCCGTTGGGGTCCTTCGTCACGAAACCTTGCACGCCACCTTCCTGCGTGCCCGTTGCTCGCACAGCGTATTCACCTGCAAACCCACCAGCGATGGCAACATCGTGAGCCGATTTCATAGTAGAGATCTTCACGGGCGCATGCAATCCGGATTCGGCGGACGGCTTGGACAGATCGATCAAGCAGCTCACGTCATCATAGGCAGGCGCCCAGGAATACACTTTTGACTCTTGGGCAAAGTGCACCGTATTGTGGGCTGCAACCGACATCAGATTCCGGAGTTGAAAGTGCTCGATCGTAGCTTTATGCTTGGTGTACATAGCCTTTTCCCGGAAGTAGAACTCCTCCTGAGATAGTCGCAGCCCCGGCCGTTGATTTGAGTACTCTAGGTTATGGTACGACGTATACCAGAGGTCTCGCAGCTCCCGGGCGTCTGCTCGCTTGACTCGTAAGGTCTCCCACCATGGGATCTGTTGGATGTCATAAAAGTCTCCGGTGTACCCACTCGGCCGTGCGATCTTTGCTGGAGGATTCCAGCCAAGGATGTTGGAGATGGGACTCGGTGGCATTGCCGTCGAGATAACCGGAAGACTCGGTATCGAGGCCGCCGTCGACTGCACAAGCCATTGAGAGATAAACTGGTCGATAGTAAAGTTCCTTTCATGGGCTGTCGCACACAAGACAATCAGCATGGGCTCATTCTGAGCAAGTTATATAATACAAGGGTGGAAGGAAGGAAAGTTGGCCCTATAAGACCATGAAAATACATACTGGTTCCGTGTATGACGGAGGCAGGAAAGCGGGGATCGCCAGTCAAGTCTCCACCGCTCCAATCCTCGCCATCGGAGGGATAGTTGTGGTCGTCAGGGCCAGTGACTTCTGTTGCCTGCGAGCCAAGGTCATGATCTAAGCCTCGATAGAAATCATCGTAATCAACTTCTGATAAGTCCCCGGCCTGGTAGGCTTCGATCTGTTCAGCGAAATCTTCGTCGTAGTCACCGCCATCTTCATCCGAGTAGAACTTCTCCGCGTCGTCGAGGAGATCGTCTTGCTCAGAGATCGGGGTAGACGGATCTTGATTCACGGGGGTGTCGTAGTGTGTGATCAGGGCTGCGGCATCTTCGTCTTCGTCTTCACTATCTTCCGAAATCGTGGAAATGGCGCGCCTGGCTGTTGCGTGATCGATCAAGTGGTGAACCAGCGTCTCCATGCCGAGTTGCCCGTTCTCATACGGCGCGAGGGGTACCCCGCCCAGGTCGGACAATACATCCGTCATCTCTGAATCTGACATGTACAAGTCGGTGGGTGGCGATGAGTGACGATGGATGGTTCCCTCATCCCCTCCCCCTACACGGCGAAAATAGGAATCGCGATCGATCACCGCATTTACGACCTCTGAGACAGCCAGAAAGTTGGCTTCATTGGTCGCGACACTCGGGTACTGAGGCAACGCCATGAGGGCAGAGATACCCGGGTCCGTCGGGTTGAAAGCACTTGAGACCGCATCAGTATCGCTCAACACCGGTTGCTGATCCCTTGTCACCGGGACGCCTTCTTGGGTGGAATAAGGAGGCCGACGATGCTGCGACGGGGCCGGGGTGTCACATGACGACGATCCGGGCCTCGTATCGCGATCACCTGGGCATACTGACGAGCTGGACGACGTCAAAGAGATATCAGATCCACTCTGATTAGGCATTGCCGTTTCATGGAGCGCCTCGTTCGGAAGCCGACAACTCGACCACAAGAGCTTCGCGCAAGCCGCGGCAAGGCAAACAGAATAGCAATAGACGAGACCAGAACGCAATGTAGTTGAAGGGGGCCTGATTGGCACCGGAAGTCACACAGGAGCAGCAAAAACCGTCCACGTTTCTCTTGATCGGGATCAGAGATCTTGGCTCTGCAACCCGTCGGTCACCCCGCAGCTCGTCTCCCACCAACCCCCCACGCGGAGAACACGGTCAGGTTGGGCGTAGAAGGATTCCCTCAGGTGTCGCTAACTGAACCTGCGGCTCTGTGTAAGACAGGGGTCAAGTCGTACAGTGTTGCTGGTATGACAAGTGGGAGAAAATGAATTGTTTGAAAGAGGGAGAAAGAGAGGGGCGGTGTTCCCAATAAAAAAGAAAGTAGGTAAGTGTATGGAGTAAGTAACACTCCAGCGAGTTGCAGTAGTTCGATGTTCACCTCCCAAAATGGGAACACGAAAAAAAAGGAAAAAAGAAAAAGAGAGAAGTAAGTAATAGCCAAGAAAAGAAGAACGGAAAGGGGATAAGATAGTCAGAGAGGAGAGTAACACAATTATTCTCCTGGTCGTTCTCTTTTCTTTTTCCTTGACGGTTATTCAACCACCTTCTGGAAGGGCTAAACCTCAATGTCACTCTTGCCGATCGGAGTTAATTTCCAGCCTCTTGGAAACTATCAAAAATTCTTTATCGGTATTATAATTCTGTTGTACTTTGAAATATGCAAAGAAGTCGAGTCAAGAACAACGATGTCCGTAGGGACTCATCAGTCAGACGAACCGGGAATACATGATTAATTAATTAAAAGTATGTACAAGTGGAGTGAGGGGCCCATGAGTGGAGTGAAGAGCGAAGAGACAAGGCAGAGACCGAGAGACAGAGGAATCTTACCAAATACTCCCAAATACCGAAAAGAAAAGAACGTGCATGAGCCGTCACATGGACGGGATGATCCGCAAAAGCAAAAATACTGGGAAGAAACAAAGTCGAGGGGAACGTGTTTGCAAATAAAAGGGTCTGAGCATCCCCAAACAATCTTTCCGGTATGGGACGGTGGTGGCAAATGCAAATTTAACTGTCGAACGGTTCGTCGAAAACTCGAGGACTATGTAAGAATCCCTCGAAACTTTCATTTGCAGCTGTGGCAAGGGTCATTCTTCTGGAATCCTGCTCAGATCTCAGTGACATGCTTGCCCACTAGCAACTTAAAAGACAAATGATTGCTGCCTCGCTTTCATCTTTGGCTTTTCTACCTTGCATCTTTGTCCTGGTCATTTAATTGCCTTCCTTTTCTTCCCTCTTTTTTTTTTTTTGTTTTTGTTTTTCTTTCTTTCTTTTCAAAAAAGGGGAAAAGAAAAAGAAAGCCGTCTTTTCCTTTTATTTCGGAGGTTCATTTCAAAATTAAAACGGACCAGGTCATACTTCCCGTCTCTCATCAGTCGTGTCCATTCATTATATTCTCCATCGCTGGTCTCGCTCAAAAATACATCAAAACTCAATACTGTCACAATCAGACCAGAATTCAACCATCCTAGCAGACGGCGTATCTCCAAGACCACTCGTGTACGGTCCTTACCCTTCGCGGGAAGCTATACAAAAATCTTTCTCTAAACACCTTCCAAGTGCGTCATAGGATAGATAAAAAGGCACAAAGAATTAGAGACGCATGAAAAGAAAAACGTAATACAAAAGTCAGTCGAATCGCTCGTGACCAACATAAAAAGAAATATAGCACATGTCCCCTATATACTAGTAATCGGAGTATTCTTCGTAACGCGTAGGATATCCTCCCATCGGAGGCTGTCCCCAGGCGGCCTGCATGCGAAGCCGGCGATCTACCAGACATGTCAGCTACTACAGGACTGTAAAATCTCCTCAAGACACACATACCTTTCTCGAAATCTCGCCAGCGCTTCATCGTGATCTTACTACTATCGAATTCTCCTTCCCCAGCATCATGCCCCTTGTCCTTCTCCCCGGCGGTCTTCCGCGTGTCACCCCAACTGAAGTCGTCAAACTTCCAGTACGAGTAGGTCGGAAGAACAAAGTTCCAGATGGGCAGCGAGAGGAGATAGATCAACATCCACAAGACGTAGACCAATCGGTGGGCGGTGACGACGATGAGCACACCGGGAAGTCCCAGAATGAGGGCCAGCAGGACCAGCGGAATGACCTGCACCGGCTTCTTGACAATAGACGAGATGACCACGTAGAAGGTAAATGCGATAGCTGCAGGGAGGACCAGTGTTCCAATCAGTTCGATGAAGATGACGAATTGCATACTGAAGCAGAACGTTCCGCACAAGTCTCGCACCAAAACCAGCTCCATTAGGTTGTGAACCGTACTATTGATCCAACGACGACGCTGAGAGAGAAGGACCATGAACTTGTCGGGCACTTGAGTTTTGCAGACAGCCTGGGGCACAAAGATCTGTTTCCGCTTGGGGAAAGTCCGAAGCATTAGAGTCGACAAGTACCGATCCTCTCCTAGTAGAAGCAGGTTCTTCTTGTGCAGAGTGTCCACCACATTCTCCGAATAATGTTCCACCACATCGGGATTGGCAAGAATCGGCACCCAGTAGTTCTGGCCACCTTTCGGTGCTTTGATCCGATACATGGAGAAACACCCGGGAAGACAGGTCACACCACCAAAGACAGACTCGAACGATTTAGACTGATGGTGGGAAATGAAGTACCTGGCACGAGAGTCAGCAAAAGCATAGAGACAAAAGGGAGGGTGTACATACTCAAACACTTGAATCATAGTCACCCAACTGTCCGTCTTGTTAGCGATCTTAGTTTCACCACAGAGGCCCATGACCTCGGGATCCTTAACCATAGCGGAGATCATATGGGTCAAACTGTCCGGGAAGACTTTCGTGTCGGCGTCGACCATGAGCACGACTTCATAAAAGTCCGGGGGGATGCCGGTCACATGCAAGAGGCCGTTGAACATTTCAAATTCAAGTTCCGTCATCCTTTCATCAAACATCACTTTCTGCAAGAAAGACATCAGAATAATTTGACTGTCCCGTTTACCGCGGTTACCCGGTTTGGATTGTTTTGCTTCGGACGGCGTTCCGCATTTCACAACGATCATCATTGGAACACGCTGCTGTTTCTCTGGTGGAATGACGGACGTCTCCCCGTAGTCGTAGAAGCCAGCATAGACTTTTGCCATGTTGTGTCGCTTAGAGCCGGTTGCAACTGCTACGTAGGAAAACGGCTGGACCTCATCCATAGGAACAACCGGATCTCGCATCATGCGAAGCACAATTTCGGGGGTAGAAAACTCCTCACCCTTGCCCTTGATCATACCGTCACAAATGACAATGATGGTCTTGTGACTGTTGGGATAATCGGTCATCGCGATGGAATCAAGGGTGGTGCGGATTCCGTCTTCACCTTCCGAATAACAAGTAACCAAACAAAGAGCATGGGCTAAGGGAAAGCCGTAGGGCTGCCACTCGGGCGGCGGTTGAGGAACTACGGCCTCATGGATGTACCCACCCGTTCCAAGGCCCTCAGAGTCGGCGATGGCAGTGGAATAGCGGGAGTCTTGTACTAAGCTCGTTCGGCTGGCCGTCGGATTCTGGCGGGAAGCATCTGCACTCAAGGTGCCACCACTGCTATTGTGGCTCAGCTTATACATGGAACCACCGCCAGGTACTAACCGGCTAGTGGAGTTCTGGCTCGCCATGGTTACCCATTGAGGGCGTTGTTTCCCGCCATTGCTCACCGTGTAAGGGCTGGAGAACCTGGAAGTGGTTGGTAGGAAACTGGCCCTTTTACTAGGGCGATCCGTAGGGTCTGTCAGGCGAGGGCCGGGCCGATAGATGTCATTCGACCAGTCTTCAATTTGCTGATTACGTTTCCTGGGATCCGAGCTCATACTCGTCTTCTGGGCGGCGAGCCTTGGAGCGAGGAACCACTGGAAGATCAAGGCAAACGCAAATTTGACGATAACAATGGATAGAATGAAGACCAATGACACATAAAGAACCACTTTAGAGGCAATACACCCGACTGTGTCAGTATCTATACTGCCGACCTTGATGATTTGAGACAGGCATTTGCCTATTTTCTTCTCTTCCCCAGTCTGAAGGTAATATGTAAGGTCAACGCCGCGCACATCCGGGTTTGTGCGAAGCTGATCAAATTTCGCGGGGTATTTGACCTGATCAGTGTTGAACCACCGCAGGAGATCAAGATCCAGCACGTTTCCAGAGTAGACTGCCAGGTTTCTGCTTTTGTTTTTCGTGTCGTCCCATGTGTAGTATACGTCGCCTGAGCTTCCTAGACTGTAAAACGATTTTCGGGCCTTACCTGATGTGTGGCAGGCCCATCCATTGTAGTAAGGTTCCGTATAGTTGGGCTCGGATGAGCCATCCTGGTTGAAAGCCGCGCACGGAAAATACCAGGCTAGGTCACCGTTCGAGTTGGTAGGCACGTCAGATCCGTCCGCAAGTGTGATTAGACCCTTACAGGCTCCGTTTACTTGTTGGAAAAAGAAGCTCCCATCTTGGCCACCATACTTTTCGGGCAGATCATATAGGACGTTGGAGCTGCCTGGAATTCCAGCAGCTGCGGGGTGCTTCGATTTAGATAAGTCGTAGGCTTTCCCATGGAAGATCATATAGCCTTTGGTGACATGATTGACCTTCAGTCGTACTGGGGGAGTTCCGCATACAGTGGCCGTAAATCCGAAAGTCAAAAAGCCGACGAACGCTCCTATGAGCAGGATAATACTGATAAGCCCGATCTTCTCGCGCCACGCACTCCGCTGCGCCTTTTGCGGCATTCCAAAGCACCGAAGAACAAAATCTGGTGCCCAGAATGTAATGATTGCGCAATACGTACTCCACAGGCTTGGGGGGCGGACTTGCTCTAGCGCCTTTTGTCGTCTCCTTTCCTGTGCAGATGCCTTCTTCGAAATCTTCCGCGAGTGCCTCCTTTTCTTGGTTCGACGCCGACTCGGAGCCCGCTCCATGGGCTTATTGATATTCCCATGCTCACCATACACCCCTTCTTTGGGCCTATCCATGCTGCGAGAACTGTTCGTATCAACCTCACCATCTCCACTCATTAATGGCTCATGCCCTGTCGCTGATGGGTATGTGGGCATGTTTTGTGACCGTTGGCGGTAGTGGTAGTTGGGATGGTCTTGATCGATGCGACTGCGCTCCGGCTTGACAAAGCTCTTTTTGCGCCTAATCTCCTCGCCCATATCTCCTCTTTCTTCGTCCACATCTTTCTTTCTCCGAGAACTGTGCGAGCGATGGCGTCGGTGATGATGGTGGCGGTGTGATGTTGGGCTCGATAGCGTATCAGTGAGACCTCCCGTCTCACTGTCTCGTCGTCTTCTACGCGATGATTCCCGGAAAGCCGAGTGTACTTCTTCTCGTCGCGGGGAGGCCTTCCCTGGCCGTTGCGGCAAAGACATGACGCTTCTAAGGAACTAGAGTGTGAGCATGGCGAGATGCAAGCAATTGTAGGATCCACACAGATGGTGGAATACGCATCAGGACACACTCACCGTTAAATTGAGGCGCGCATAGACGGCGATAGTTTTTTATCAAAGCGATGTTGACTGACTGGATCTTCGCATAGACAAGTAGTAAATCGATGCGACGGTGTTATGAGGCAAGGTCCAACTCCCTAGGCTAATCGCAAGGATCGACGAATATCGGGAACGGAGCAGCGACACGAAAAAGAATGTGAGAATGATTGCTTGAGAAGCGATCGCGGGTTCTAATGTGGTATGGGCGTAGCTAAATTCGAATTACTAGCGAACCGTGCGAATACGAGACTGCCAGTAACCAGAGCGAGCGAACAACTTCGGAGACGGGTCGCAAAATACAAGACAAGCGGCTACACCCCCGACGATCCAAATAAGCGAGAGAAGTGAATAAAGAATGGTGATGGGAGTGAGAAGTAAAGGGAAGGGAAATGAAATCTGCGGGACAATGATTTGAGACAGTGCGGAGCAAAGGCTGATCACCTCAGGCCAGACACTGTCTAACCACAATGCTATTAGTCCAGAAGGGTACCTGCCGTACCCGGTAATTTGTAGGAAGCGATAGTGCTATCTGTTGTGTTATTGTTATTGTTTTTAATTTAATTTTCATCCGTCCATAGGATAGGCATATTGTGCATATGGAGTACATACATCCTCTAGTGCCTAGTAGCTACTACAGGAGGCCTCGGCCGAAGCCAAGAAACAGAGTCCGAGCACACCCTGCAGATTTATTATTTGATGAAGATTGACTGGTAAACCGAGAGTGGTAAAAGGGGTAATCAGACTAGATCAGATAGGGATTTTGCTGAGGAGAGTTCGGAAGAATTATCAAAAGACAAGTTGGACAGTGACCACGGGGAACCTTTCATTAGTGTACACAAATAACTGCCATCCATGTGCTGCAGCGTCGCTAGGGGCAATCGGTCGGGCTAGAGCCAGCTTGGGCCCAATAGAATTAACTCGCGGCATCTCATGGATCATTATAAGGGTTACCTCATTAACCACGGACTCCTATCGCCTGACCATCCCTCATTGGGTGGTGGTTCCCAGGCTCCGTAACCGTAAACCACATTAGGTTTAACCCCCGGGCGACCTGGAAGACACGGCTTTTGTCCAGATTTCTTTTCAGGATGATTTGCCCCTCTCCTCTTAAAAATCAAGGTTAAAATTGAAAATCCCCAACGGGCTTTCTTGCGGTACTCAAAAATTAGACTAGTAGACAGCACGATGTCGGGTGGTGGTACTAGGTGGAAATTCTGGTATCTCACATGACCTTTTTACTCTAGCGCTCTGCCACCGGCTGGTACTACCGCCTCTACAAGAATATGTATCCAATCGAGTGAGACTCCGTGTTCTATTTTCAGGCTCAAACTTCCCCCACCAATTGGGTGGCGGCACACCATTCTAATTATTTCTGATGGGGCTTGATATTGACTTAGGACTAAGCAAGTAATTGGGTATATTTGACGTGAATTGAAACAGCTACCCCAGAATCATGCGCAATAACCAAATAGTGATATATCAGAAATGCAGGAAATCAATACAGATCGTAGTATTACGGAGTATGTGACATAGAGCATACCATTGTCTTTCAATTTCTTTTCTTTTCTGCTTTTTTTTTTTTTTTTTTTTCTTTTTTCTTTTTTTTTTTTTTTTACATTTTCTCTTTTGGATCTCAACAGCCAATCTTCATCCACATGTACACTAGATGAATACCAGGAACCTAATCTCAATCGATCTTGGAAGTATCCTCATTATTCAACTATCAAGTCATAACAGAAAAGCATTCTCTATTTGGAAAAAGGCAACAGTGATTTCTGTCAAGTTACTTATGTAATATCGATATCAGTAACCCACCTGATGACAGCTAGTCTCAGCCCCAGTGTGACTATGGGTAATCTTAGTCTCTTACCGCTGAGCCGGTGTGTAATACAAACATTTATTTGACTCGGTGCACTTAAAGTTGGGAAGCTGATCTGTAAGGCTTCAATTTACATAACGTAAAGCTTTGTGGTAGAAATAGTGTTTTACTAGTAGTCATCATCATGCCCCTGTGGGCCTATGTAGATCCAACGCTTTCAGGTGCCTTCTTTTGCTAAGGAGTTCATCCAGGCACTAATGACTCTAGAGATCATGTTGGATATGAATGATCTGATGGCTGATCGTCCTCTAGTGTCCCAGTGCTGAACCTCCTGTGGAGAACTATGTTCTACTGTGTATGCATTGAATCGCAATCAATCAACTCATGACGCCATCGTGCAGTTGGTATTCGACCTAGACGCGCATCCCAGACATGCTTAATCCCTGAGATATTCAGCTGGGATCACTGTACCCCAACAATCCAAGTCTATCAACTTATCACTAGTAGGTAGTCAGCCACGTTTATGCCAATGAACCGGGTAAAACTGGGGTGAATAGCGTTTCGCCTAAACATGCACAGCTCACCCTGGACTCCGGAGTTAAAGGTGGAGAAAGTAGCCGAGTAGCTTCGACGACTAAAATTGCTCCCAGACCCATAGGATCTATCTCGCTTCTCGATGGCCTGTTCTATTTCTGCTGATGTCAGTACACGACCTCAAATTGATTGACGGCATTCTTGGGTATCACAATGATCTTCAATTCTTATTGCACACATCTAGTAATAAGAGCATTGTAGACTTCCGGATACAAATATCATGAGAAGGGAATAGTGTGCTTCTCTGGTAACTTGCCCAGGGCCTCAGTTCATATAGAACAGCCAAGAGGCTTGATTGGGCCCTTCGGTATGACCGAATTCAATTAACGACGGACAATTCTAATTGGAAAGCCACATTTCCGGCCAGCAGAACTGCTCCGAGTAAGAGTCACAGTTGCATGAGATTGTGAGGCTCAAAGATGACTACTACTGTATCTCCGCGGTCAGCAACAGCATCTGCCACGCACTGGTCATTACTATTCTTAGTACGGATTTATTTGTTCGAGTACAACACATCAGGCATAATTCCTCGTAAAATGTGAGATTGACTCTGCACCGCCCCAAGTTTCGTGCATTGTTTTACATCGGAATGAAGGGCAGCCATTGGAATGGGCGTTGCATAGCACTACATGGGCGACAAGAGACGGCAGCTATTGGTAGGTAAGTACCAGTCGGTCTTCGGGATTCAACATACAAAGTAGTAGCACTAGATCGATGGTCCATGCAACAATCAATTAAAATCTGATGACACCTTGGTGCCCTTGTCATGTTAGTTATCTTTCACCAACGGTGCGATCCACTAGTGAGACATGAAGACACCATCGATGGTCTCATATGGACAATAGTTTGACTATGCATGTACAGTACGTACAATACCTAGTTGTACTGCTGCACATACATCCAAACATACATTCCATACCCACGATACCGAATTTGTTGCTTTACGTAGGGAAGTCGGCTCTTTTTTGATCTCTTCGTTCTTTACTACGTTTTTCTTGTAACTTATATATACAGGCATATCCATATCACTCCATTTCCAAGCATCACATTACAGAGACATAGTACTTTTGAGATGCTGTGTGGGTAAGCGCTGAGCTGAATTTCCACTTATTACCCCTCAACTTTTTTTCCTAGTATTGGGACCGTTCGGTAATTCCGCAAGTCCGAGTGATCTATTTTACAACGGGGAACATGATTTGTCGCCATTACTTTTAGTCACTGAGACATCAGATGAACAAAGTTCCAGTTGAAAGGTAATGCAACCGATTTTGAATAAATTAAAATAGGTAACAACTCAGCATAAAATCAATCGAATACTCCATTTCAGTAAAGTATCTCTCTACTCCGTACACGTTTGTTTTCAACAATTTTAAATAAATTAATTAATGAATAAATAAATAAATAAATCAAAAGGAAGAGAAAGAGAAATGAAAAGAAGAAGGAAAGAAGTACAACAATAGATATAGTGGGGCTGTTCGTACAGTAAACCCTTTTTTCCCTCTGTATTCTTATTTTCTCCCTTCTCTCCCCCTCTGTCATTTTTCTTCCGCTGCCCTCTTTAGAATGGCACTATAATACGAGGTTAGTGCGGCTTAAGGAAGTACTACTACTCGGGCGGTACGAATACAAGAAATACGATTGTCCATACGGAGTACCATTAAACTCAATACATACTAAGTTTCTTTTAGGATCATCCCGAAGGGCATCTCCGCTATTGACAAAAGCAATCGAACTTTCTCTTTTCTCTTACTTCTGTCCATCCTGTTTTTCTTTACATCGACACCTTCGCTTGGTCTGCTTTATTGTTCTTCCTTCTCTCTCGTTTCAGTTTTCCTTTGGATCTCGCATCGGTTGTCTTCCATCGACCTTCATTGCTGCCAAAAGGTAATTTGTTTGATTTAACGTTTATCAAGTGGACCCCAACCTCCTCTCCAGTCGACCCATCAACCGTCCTCCAGTTCTCCACGGTACATATATCTCTTCCACCTTTCGGCCGGCGCTCTGAACTTCACTCGCTTCTAGGCTGGTTTTCAATCGCTTGACTGCGATAATAGCTCTTCTCCCCCATGAGAGCCTATATGCGCCGTACTTAGATCTCCGCTTCTCCGGCGCTTGACGATTGGATCGGTCACATTAGGAGCATAGGACGCTTGCATTGTATACATCTACAAGGCTCTGGAGGGCCTAGTGAGAGTCAGTGGTATAGCTGCTCATGAAAATGGCTAGTCCTGTGGCAGGCGAATACCCTCAGCCGGTTTCCCCTCCTCCGGTTTACCTTCGATCTTCTCCGCCCCCTCCCCCTCATCATGAGTTTCCCTCTCCAACTACCTCCAGGCGACCATTGAGCACTAGCATTTCGCGGAAACCACTCCCCCCTGCTCCTGGAAACCGGGAATCTTTCGTCCCTTCCGTGAGGGTTGATGTGGATGGAGAGCAACAAGTGCCGAATGCCGCAGTTGAGAACGATTACGATATACCACCTATACCCACCTCTGCGTTCACTCACATGTCAATTGAGGATCGACCACATTCGCATGCAAGAATTTCAAGTGGTCAATTTCCCCCGCGACGGGATTCATATGCTGGCACACGCGTTACTGGAGCACCCATTCGTCATACGCCTGCCAGCAGTGGCTCTTGGTCGGTGGTAGATGCCCAGATAAAGGACGAACCGAACAGTTTGGCGAAGACAAGCGGTTCATCATTGGATCAAAGCGCGCCGAGTGGTAGTCGGAACAGCTCATCGCGCAGTAGTTTGGATAGTGCGGCTCAAGAACCAGAGACCTACGAGCCTTTACACTACCATCACCGTCCATATCAAAGCCTCGGGACCGCTCCCGCGGCCGCGGCAGGATTAGCGGAGAATTCCGTCAGCACAACCGGTCATCTCGCTGTGGGCAAGCCTCGCAGACCGCATTCCACATACTCTTTCGGATCGGACCTCGACGGACGGAACGGGTCTCCTCATGCATCTCCGTATCTACACGCGCGCTCGTCGTCCAGTGCGTCACCCGATGTTCGACCACTATCCTTCGTCGATCTCCTCAATACACCGTACCCTCAGCCGGGCCCTGCGCCAGTGCAACTTGGTAATGCACATCTCCGCTCATCTGTCGGGAACAATGCATCCTTGCTCAGTCATAAGCAAACATTTGATATGTACCTTGCCAATGTGAAGAAGACGGATAACCCAGCGGTTCAGTATGAGTTCGCCGTGTTCATGGTCAATGCCATGTTGGACATGCCGGATGACGCACTAGAGGGGGGTGCGGCGGCCGTCTATGGTCGAAAAGAGCCGGAAATCACTCGATCAAGTCTACTGAAGGAAGCCAAGTCAATCCTGCAGCGCTTGTCCGATCGCAGCTATCCGTTTGCACAATATTACTTAGCCGACGGTTATGCATCGGGATTATTCAGCAAAGGAAAGGAGGACTACGATCGGGCGTTTCCCCTGTTTGTGGCAGCTAGCAAGCACGGGCATGTCGAGGCCTGTTACCGTACGGCGCTTTGCTACGAATTCGGCTGGGGAACCAGAGTTGAAGCGGCGAAAGCCCAACAATTCTATCGTCAAGCCGCGTCGAAAAACCATCCAGGCGCCATGATGCGTATGGCAAAGGCTTGCCTGGCGGGCGATATGGGACTCGGCAAGCGGTATCGTGAAGGCATCAAGTGGATGAAACGTGCCGCGGAATCCGCCGACTCACAGTACAATTCTGCCCCTTATGAATTGGGTTTGCTGCACGAAGAGGGATACGGTGACGATGTTTTCCCGGATCCTTCTTATGCAGCACAACTCTTTACGAAGTCGGCGGATCTGGGACATGTTGAGGCGAACTATCGCCTTGGGGATGCTTATGAGCACGGCAAACTGAGTTGCCCTCGAGATCCCGCCCTGAGCATTCATTTCTATACCGGAGCTGCGCAGGCAGGCCATCCATTAGCAATGATGGCTCTCTGTGCATGGTACTTGGTTGGTGCTGAGCCTGTGCTGGAGAAAGATGAGAGCGAAGCGTACGAATGGGCTAAGCGAGCAGCAGAAACCGGTAGGTGCCATTGGACTGAACCCCAAAAGCCTTTACTAATTGCCACATGACAGGGCTGGCAAAAGCCCAGTATGCGGTGGGATATTTCACCGAAATGGGTATTGGCTGTCGTCGTGACATTCTGGCAGCCAACGTCTGGTACGTACAAGCGGCTGACCAGGGTGATGCTCGAGCGACGCAGCGGATTGCCGCCATCCGAGCTGCTTCAGATGGTGTGGATCCAGCACAAGCTGCTATCAACAGCCGTGGACAAAAGACAAAGAAGGGTATGCTCCCAATACCATCGTGACGAATTAATGAGGGCTTTGCTGCTAATCAAGGAAAACAGAAGGTGGAAAGACAAAACGATTTGGCATTTTTTGAGACACATTACGAAACAGCTTACATTGAGCTCTGCATTGCATATCGAGCGACACCTACTGAGTAATACATAATGGCAGCGACATCTTTGCGACACTGTTTTATTTGATTCTCACCTAATTTTGCATATTCGCCATGAGTTTGGGCATTGGATTATCTCCGTATATAGCTCCGTCCGACTGTTCTGGGAACGGCTTATGTTTTTGTACGCGATGGTGTTCCATTCCATGTTACATGTTTATCTTTGAGAAGTTCGTTACAAATACATTAGGAGACATCAGAACATATGGGGGTTCCTGAATTTACTCTGAAAATCGTTCTGTTGCATATTTCGACCTGCTTGATTTGCACGTCGTGTTATTTATCCGAAGGCGTATTGGATCCATTCAAAACACTAATGGATCGGTTCAGTTTCTTGCTACGGACTTAGCATCCTTACTTCTTCGCCTTGAGCTATACAAGTCGCGATGATATGAATTGCGGTCGAAGATTGACCGCGTCGAAAGTTGGTGACGTCATCCACCGCAGCATTCCGAATTCGTCATACGCAAAAGCCTAGACGGCTGAACGAGCGTCAATGATTGATCAAAAGCAAAAAAACAAGTTGCTGAGATTATCTTCCGACGGTCCACAACGGACTGAGACGTCACGGTCCTGAAACAGTGGATCCCTAGCAGCTCAGCAATAACCAGCAACTGAACAGTTGGATGTATCAGCCAACCACATGGAAACGGTTCGTTACTGATGTATCCAAAACCCCTGAGATGATAACGGTGGTGATAGTGTACCTGCATTAACCACGACCTGGAACTCCTGTCCATCCTTCCCTATTTTTCTTTTCTTTTCTTTTTTTTTTTTTTAGACGATCCCTGCTACATGGAGACCGACTCATCCCTTACAGGGTACACACACCGACGGACACAGTAACAATCAGCCGATGCCAAGAAATACCCTCTCAAACTATTAGGCCCCAGGTTGCAGATCAACTCCGCAGATAGAGACGAGCGAGCTGTCACTTGCTGAGACCGGTTGGGCCCTGCCCCACGGGCACTGGCTTGCAGCAAGCTTGGAGTGAGTTGTTGTTGATCGCGCGTTTCACGCCCCTCGGGCTGCAGGCTTCTAAATATATTCGGTTAACTTGGTTGGAGAGGCTGGCGGCGGTTCCCACAGCTGCGCTCCATGGGGGCTTAATTTTTCTCCTTGTATAAAGAGGAGGCTGATCCTATCCGGGGTTTTTGTTTTGACCTTCCTTCCTCCCTCTCCTTTGGATCTGTAAATTAATTGAGTCTTCGCACGATTTTCCGGCCTCGTGCTCGTTTGGTATGTTTGCTTCATTCCAACCAACCTCCTCCAACCCCAATTCGACCCAAGGGGTGGCCCGATGGGTAATGATGATAATAAGCTAACCAGCTGTCCCGATCGCTAGATACCAACCATCTGCCCGATCTATCCATTCATCTCTATCGATTCAATATGCGTTTCCTCGCTGTTCTCGCTCTCATGGCCAGCGTCGCTGTCGCCAGACCTGCTGAAGCCAACATTCAGCAATTATGTCAGGGTGTATGTCTCCTCGTTCGTTTGCCATTGAATATGCCCTTGATATTCACCGGCTCTACCCAACCCCTGTCACGGCGCTTGGATGCTAATATGATCGGACATTGCAGGTTGACCGCTCCTGCAATAACAACGGCACCGCCGGGGCCAACTCGTGCTGCACACCTCTCAAGTGTGGAATTGACAACGTAAGTTGCCAATGCTGTCACGTCAGGAATAAGAATGGAATGTGGAGATGAACTAATGCCTGAATTGACAGAAATGCTACTCCCCCTTTTAAACCTTGTGAATAACGCATACAACGACAACCTTGCTTGCACAGATACATGGGACCTATAGAATGGATGTGTATCGAGATGGAGAGCTGCATTGAATTGAACAGAGCCATTACCTTTGTATTTACTATTTAATACATGTCAATATATACCTTCCTTGACCTAAAGATTTGCTGTGAATATAGCACACTACGGTTGAATCCAGGGAGCATTACCTTATTCTATTAACGTGGGTGGCAGATGTGAATCTGTATGCAGTCATCACATATAATAACAACCCATCGCCCTGGCGATGCTGGAAATCCTTTTTCTTTGTTCACCGATCACAAATTCTAGTCACGTCAAGCTCTTCCTACAAGTCACCCCTGATCGACCCAACCTCAGGATTATCTACATCTTTGGGCTGCCATACATATTATTCTCTCTTTTATCTACTATCTCCTCTTTTTCCGGTGGAAGTGTCAGATCATAATATGAGTGTAGCGTCCGCAAATGAGGTTATGTGTGGCATGCTCAAGCATCACAATACCGCTCCCAGGGCCAGCTCTGCCCTAGCCGAACATCGTTATCACCCACACGGACCCTTCTCATCCCCCAGCTAAAAGTCCTATCGCAGTCTGGTTGGCGGTACTACAGATATGACCCTGATGAGAATAGACCGAAGCATCGGTGGTATCCAACCGCCAGCACGGTCTCCGGACTAACTGAGACCTGTCTCAAAGACGCAGATACTTGCTCTATTCAGCTCCCCTCGACTAAAAGGACGTCTTTGGATCCCTATTCTAAAGTTCCAGGGTTAACGCGACCGCAAGACCCCTCCTGACCCCCCTTTCCCCTTTGTAAAGGAGACATTAAACCCCCAGAGACGGCAAAGTTCAAAAACGAAATGGGGCCAGGGGCATATACGCACCTGCGGAAAGTTACTTTCACAATTTGGATAACCCCAGACTGATCGAAACTCAACTATGGCGCCTCTATTGGGTATCAATATTAAACCACGTCATAAGCGACTCGAGGTGACCCCGGAAACACGATTTGCGCTGCTTTGTCATTTCCGATTTGCTTGTCTTTGCTGCAAGGAGGTAGATCTAATCAACCCCTGCCATTGGCGAAGACAACATGTTCAATCTCTGAGATCCTTTCTCAAGGCATGGCTATATTACCTCCTAGATATCCCTTGACGGGGATCCTCGACTTTCGCACAGGAACTATCTAAAACGAGGCGAAAGAGACCTACCAACCTACTACAACATTAGACTAACGGATAAAATGTACAACGCCGTCACTACAACATCCTATGTAATCTGTGCATATGCCAGGTCCTGGCCAATACGCGTCTTTGGGGAAACGAGTCACTGTCCAGTGGTACACTGAGCGATGAATGAGATGTCAGGACGATCCTTCGCGATGGTGATGGGCACTTACTCTTACTTCGGCTATCATAAGCTATCGGTTTATGAGAACGTCATGCGTCTAACACATCAACTGCTACATAGGAAGCCTATGTCGGAAGCTTACTGCCTCCAATCAACCATACTCACCCTATATATCCAGCATTCACCACAAGCTCTATCATTCCGGCGCTGACCAGGACATGTTGAAGATGCTTATACTTCATTCGACAGATAATCCCCACTTACCACAAATGCAATTAGCGTTAGCTGCATGGGTCGAGACACCGCATACGACGTCTGTTATCTGGCGGGTGCTAACCATAAAGTACCCTGCGCATATGAGCACTATCCATGTTTGAATGAGACTGGTGTGATGGCACGCGAGAGTCTTTCTGTCTAAAAGACCTCCGGCTTTAACTTTGTGTCAAGTAGTCCGGATCTTCGATATACGAAGCGACTCGCGTTAGTAGGGCCTCGAATTTTACTTGCTCGGGCGCCAATGGAGGAATGGAAGCCGACTAGAACGAACACCCGTTACTTACTGGTGACTATCTTAACTCACAAGGTTGATTCCTTTGATTTTAAGTGCACAAAGTGATCATGGCCAGTCACAACTTTTTCAATGTTCCATCACCTACAGAATTATCACCATGTCGGGCCAGAAGGAACGGGAAGCCCAGGGTCAGGATCAGGATCCGATCCCTAGGAAGAGGAACTCCGAGTAACCAGCTCCAACAAAAAACCATCCTCAGTGGACCGGAGCGGTTGGCTACAGAAACGCCTCACACACAAAGGAGACGACAAACTTCGCAACTTCTACCATCTATGCCTCTATGATGCGGTGACGATCGATAGAGTTAATATTACAGATCCCACACCAAAGTGGTCTACGACATATATGCGTCAAACACATCGCTATCTAGCGCAGAAAAAGCCTCAGAACATTCGTGAGGGCCGGATGACGATAAATTCCCTGGTCAACTGTCGAAGGATTTGAAATATGGTCTTGAACATGGTCCAGCCTTCAGCAGAACGCGCGCGGCCCTCTCCTGGTCTCATGCGTCCCTGCGCTGTGTTAGTTATCTGACGTCAATCTGCGAATCAAAAGGTTAGACTCCGAGCCCTATATCGCCATGGTCCTAGGTCAGGGGCCTAAAGGGCTACAGAGGCATCATGAAGGGAAACCGGATACCACAGCTACCGCATCAGTTGTCCACGGCCACACAGAGCAGTCCAAGACAGTCGAATAGGTCTTCGAGTGACGAAGATATTATTCTCATATTGGATGACTGCGTCGAAGAGGATCTGAAAGCTCAGCTGTCACGTTATTCGGGGTAGTCATGTGTGCTTGTTTCGATATGGGGAACGAACCCCTTAGATAGATCAGGCATGGGAAGTCAAGTAAATTCCTCCTTAATGGGGCTTTGTTACTATATGGTGCCCATGATGAGTTTATGCTTGTCATGGGTCTGTTGAGTGATAGGAAACCCTATCAATCAACATGTATGGGGGAGCTTACTCAGAGTAGCAGCGGGGGGATTGATTTGTTTCGAGCTGTGTATGACTGGGTGGGTTTTGTTTCGTTGCTGACCAGGGACAGGTGGGGATTTACTTGGTTACTCTGATGATTATGTTTGTGAGGTCTTGCTGGGTATATGATCATGTCAATGTAGAACAGTTTCTACAGCGAGGTAGTTGATGGTCTACGGGGATCTTCTAAAGAGAATCCTACAAAAGATAAGGATCAGGCCTACAAAGAAGACAATTACAGATCATATCATAGATTAGCACATATACAAACCAAGAAAACAGAATGCTCCGGGAGATCGACACATGAAATAGAAAGGTTATATCTACTCAATTCAAAGTATATGGAGAAGAAAAAAAGTTAATAAAAGCTGTCGGTATTTCCGAGACAAGCAGAACGAAAAAACTCCAAGCCTTAAAGATCCTTAACTATTGACATCCGGGAGATCATTTATTTGAACTGGTCAATGCAACCCCAGTAGCGCTCGACGTCAAACTCGCCGGCATCCTTCCAGAGGTCGTTGGAGTAGGAGAAGAAGACGGACTGAGAGCCGACCTCCTCAACGAGAGCCTTGATAGCGGCAGCCTGCTGGGCAGTACCGGGGACGGCCTTGCCGTTGGCGTTACCGGCGCTAGGCCAGCCAGTCTCAAGGTTGATCACGTCCTTGTTGCAGACGGCCTCAAGGTCCTTGATCTGAGCACGGACGAAGCTACCGGCCTGGTCGGGGGTAACATCGGCGTTGAAGAAGGGGTGGAGGTTAGCACCGAGGATGTCAACGGCACCGCACAGAGCGCTGCCAGACTGCTGCCAGACGTTGATGGGCTCGGTGGTGGTGACCTGGCCCGAGTAGCCGGAAGCCTGGAAGGAGGACTTGCAAGAGGAGATGAAGCCAGCGAGGCTGGAAGCATCGGTGTAACCGTTCTGGATGGCCTCGTTACCAACGACGACGAGGGTAACCAGATCCCACTGGGCCCACTTAGTGATGGCGGTCACCTGCTCCTGGGCACCGCTGATGCCGGTGCTGGAGATGAAGACACCAATGATCATCTTGAGGCCGTTCTCACGGGCAGCCTCACCAATGTACTCGAGACCGTTGCAGTCAGTGGAGTAGACACGGACGTGGGTGAAGCCCTTCTGCTTGATCAGGGCAACATCCTTGAGGACCTGGTCCTTAGACTGGCAGCCACCCTCGTTGGTGTAAGGAGAGTAGGTCATACCCATCTGCTGGCCGCTGACACCGGTGGGAACGGCGGTGGCAGTGCTGCTGGCGCTAGCGCTGCTGGAGGCGACGGCGGAAGTGGTGGAGGGGGCAGCAGTGGTGGTCACAGGGACGGCCGAGGTGGAAGCAACGGGGGCGGAGGTGGGCTGGTCATTGCCGGTGAAGGGGCAGACGTAGGTGAAGTCAGTGCGGGTGACGGTCACGGTCTGCTCATCCTGGGTGTAGGTGCCAGGGGTGATGGTGGCAGGAGTGGGGTAGACCACGACGGTGCTGGTGGGGACGTAGGTGGTGGTAGGGGCAATGGTGTAGGTACCAGCGCTGGGGCAGACATAGGTGGTGGTGTAGATCTTGCTGGTGACAGTGGAACCGCTGGGCTCAACGGTAGCGACGGGGCAGGTGACAGTGGTCGCGGTCGAGACCACAGTGGTCACACCACCGAAGGTGTGAGTACCGCTGGGCAGCTCAGTGGTGGTAGCACCGCAAACGGTGGTGGTATCCCGCACGGTGACGGTGGTGGCGGGGATGGTGTAGATACCGGTGGAGGAGAAGCTGGTCACTCCAGGGGTGGGGAGAGGGGACTCGGAAGTCGCAGGGACGGCGGGAGTGGAGGCTTCAGGGGTTCCAGCCGGAGAGGAGGCCTCAGGAGTGCCAGGGACACCGCCAGTGGGAGTCTGAGCGCCGGTGGCATCAACACCAGGAGTGGTGACCACGGTGACGGTGGCAGTGCTGGTGGAGTGGAGGGTGGTGACAGCCTCGGAGGTCACGACGCTGCTTTCGCTGCTGGGAACGCTGGGGACCTCAGAGCTGCTGCTGCTGCTGGGCTCAGGAGCCGGGGTGTTGATGGGGACCACTGCCGATGACTATTAGTCTGGATTCCTATGACATCAAACGGGGCGACTTACGGGTAGGAGGGCCAGTGATGGTGATGACCTTGGTGGTACATTCGCAGTTCTCATCACCCTCGGCAGGAACCTCAGGCTGATAGGCGCGGTTGTGGTGGAAAGAATCATGGCCATGACGACGCATGTGCGCGACATCAGCCATCGCCGTACCGGCGACGGCAGCCGCAGCGGCCAAGAAAGCACCCCTCATGTTGGATAGAATGGAAATTCAAGGATGGATTTGGGTATATGGTGTTTTTGTGTGCAAACGAATGAGTGCCCGCTGAAAGAGTGAAGCGGTGGTCAAACAAGTTGGTCCGAAAAAATAAGGAGGGGAGGGGGCACACGGCCTCTTCTACTTGATATAGATGGAGAGAAATTCTTCGAACGAACCCGAACAAGAGAAAGAGAGAAAGAAGGGAAGAAAGAAAACAAAAGGGAAGGGGAATGAAGGGAAGAAAAAGGTCACTGTACCAGGGGGAAAGATTCAGCACGGGCTCACCATGACTGGAGCGAACGCCACGAGTCTAGCCAACCGTAGGCAAAAGGGGCTCGTCCACTTGGCACCAGAAATTTCCCAAAAGAAAAAGATGCTGGCGGTGTGAACTTCAACTAGTCAGGCACCAACTGTCCGCTATTGGTGGCCCGGTTACTGATGGTCAGGGTGACCCGGTTGGTGTCGTCCAGTGGTTGTCCGCACGGCTCGGGTAGATGTGGGGGTCCTACCCTCGGATTGGTTGAACCACCCTCGGGCTAGTAATTCTTGAATGAATTGTGTTTTTTATTTGTTTTCCACTTGGGAAGCAGAACGCCTCTCCAACTTACTCCGTTTGGAACTGCGTTGTCTCACTCCAGCCTTTCTTTGATAAGACTGCTAGATTATGGGTACCATGAGTCCCTTGTCGACCGTTGAGACACACTACTGTTAGTCAGTATCCTTATGGGGCCCATTCAGCCAGCCGCACCGGGATTTGGGGGTGGCTACCCCAAATCATCTTAGTCCTCCTTCGATGCTGATGGAAAAAAGCGATCCAGATACTAAGCATAGGAGGTGTCACTGGCCATGGGAAATTAGGGAAAGACACCCATCATCCGACTTCCGGTCGAGGCTGTCGTCCACCTAAACCCAATATACGATCCAATCGCATTTATTCAGGCAAAAAGGGTTCAAGAGTCTGGTACTACGTACTCCATATTAATTTGTCCATGAGAAGAATCCAGCACCAGGCAAACACCCCAGAAATCCCGACAACCAGCAAGAGAGACTGCAAGGAACAAATCGAACCAACATCCCCGCTACGGTGGGGCCCTTCGAACTTTGGGTCCGTCTCAAACCGGAAGTACTCAAGCCAATCCCTCGTGAGTTCGATGATCTGATTGGATCTTGTCCTGAGCTTTAATTTCCGGGCCCCATAATGTTTAGGCATTACCCAACTGGTGTACAGTACAGTACTGGATCAGGGGGGGGTTGGCCCTCAGCCTCAGTTATTTTTATACGTGGCTCATGAATGTCCATAATGGTTTCTCACGTTGCCGAAGTGGCAATTAGACGATGAAACCGAGGGTAAGCTGACATCATTGGGGTACAGAACCTGCATAATAAACAAGATGAAACCGAGAGAACGGAGTACGCCCGTTCATCAATGCCGGGGGCCGTTGTGCTCGCTCAGTCTGGAGCGAAAAAGTAAAAATTCAAAAAGGCTAGACTGATCACATAAGCAGCACCATCAGTCGATCTCAAAATCCAGATCACTTGCCGAATGGGGCCTTTTTTCTTGTTTCCGCCGATCCCTTCTTCTTTCTTTTCTTCTTCTTCTTTTCGAGGGAAATCCGGAGTAACACCGGGGGGCAATTTTGAATTGGTGCCATTTCATTTCATTTTATTCTCACGAAACCTTCCCTTTTCTCGTTTTTGATAGTGCGGTTGATCGCTACGGAAAATGCCGACGAATCCGAGACCAGACTGAGTCAAGCTTGGATTTATGACCAGTCAGAAGCCAGCAGAGGGACTTGGCTTATGGAGAATATCCGGTCTAGTCTCGAGAACGGTCCTGTCATGGATCTCCTCGTGCAGTTGCCCCTGATCTGGATATCTCTTTGTTTTCCTTGCGGACTTTCGGACTTTGGACGCGGTCGACGAAGAATAAATAAAATCGATATTCGCCGTCCCGCGTGCGATGAAGTGCCCACATCTTATCCTCTTAAAACACGAGGAGAAAAAGCAACCAGAAATAGAGCAATCCCGTTCCCATGTTGATCGCATGGCGGTGCTGGCCCGTGAACGCATCATCGAACACATAATCCCCATCCCCATCCCCCTTTTCCTTTTCTCCTGATCCTGTCCAGACCTACTTCAATAGCATGCATAGTTTAATTATCTGGACCAATGATTTGGCATGATATCCTACAATTGGAAAGTTCCACTGCACGCCCTACTATGCATGCAAGCAGGCACTATTACCGGATAGATGACACGATATTATATCCCGAGTCACCCCTGAACCTAATAGCAGTACAGAGTATAGTATCTCATTCTTCCAGTTCAGTATCGGTATTATTCGACGGTCAATAAGATACAGTCAGCATCAAAATCCTACCCCGCAGATGGAATGTTGTCCAGTCCATTCAATAATGATTGGCACATGGCACATACCACTGACGTCGTTGAGGCAGTGAGCGACGTTGATCTACATTATCAGATCAGATCTGTCGCCAACATTCCATTCCACCGCACTTGCATGGACATTTTAATTCAGCCTTAGGTGACATTCGTACATATATCAGATCTCAATCTGGCAATACATTTGTATATCCGTATTCATATATACAACTCCAATAGCCCTATAATCCATACATCCCATACATCTACCTATCTATCCAATACGCATCTACTCATCCACACAGAGCCCAACAGCGACCGTCACACCCAGGAAGCCAAGAAAAAATGAAAACAAACAAACAAATATACAATCCTCCAAGAAAACCTCAACATTACCAAAAGGATTCCCACCTAAACCTCAATCCCAAGACCTCCCCCAAGCTCATTCTCTTCCTTCTTCTTCTTCTTCCTCCTTGGATGTTAGATTTCGCGAGAAGGAAACTAATTGTGATTTTATGTTGTTGTATGCTGGCAGGAAGGGTGAGCTAGGGTATAGTATCTCTCTTTCACGCTCGGTCGCTCGCTTACCCGTTGAGATGAACGGCAACTTATAGATAAGTTTCGCTGTCATGGGTGACAGAGGTCCTGTGGTAGAGTCCATATATGCCCGGCTTCGTTGGTGAATCGTGGGGTGTATCTCTGAGCAAATGCAGGGCCTTATCATGGAGTAGATCTTCATATATATTTGCGGGATAATCACCCTTACGACCATCTAGAAAATAGACCACCCTGATCTCAAGCAAATAAGACCTACACATTATCTCCAAAGCCACCATGATATGAAGCAATGGTTATCGAATTAATATCTCATAAATGCATCACGCTAGTCAAAAAGCAACAAAAACAATAAAAGAAGCCCAATTCTTTAAATCCATCATAAAACTCCAATCCAATCTGAAAACTCCACAACCTCATTGATTAGGGGACCTATAGCCGAGGCCGGTGATTCTAAACAAGCCAACAATTAGCGACACAAGCCACGAGAGCTGGAGAGTAGAGAGATAGAGAGTTCTGAAGATTTCAAGAGAGATGAGAGTTTCCGGCGTAGTCTACTGTACCGGCTACCATTCTGGAATAGGATATACTAACCTACTCCACAGAAGCCCTATGAGGCCTGGCTGTTCGTTGGCGGCTGTGCGCTTCGCCCACCCATTTTCGACGTTGTAGTGCTTGACGTCTTGAAGGCCGGCAAAGAGGCCTCGTCCGGCTGTTGCTTGCTATGGATCGAGTCAATATTAGTCTGAGATCCAAATAGGGATCCTTAAATGGAGATAGATGGATTGGGATGGACATACGCGAGCCTGAGTCTGGTTCTTGACCCAAAGGTCTGCACCGAAGTCGTTTTGAAGACGAGCGGCTGTTGATGCTGCTTTAGACATGTTGCCTTGTGGGTTTTTGTCCGATGGATTCGGTTGATGGATAGTAGAGGATAGAGTAGGGCAATTCGATGAACCCAAGAGGTTATTCAGCGCAGTGAACAAGATAGTAGTTGCTGTAAGATAGACTTGCTTGCTTTGTTATGTTGTTCTGATGATGAAGAATAGACACCAAGTCCATCCATGCTCCAATCCCTTATATACCCAACATCCATGTCCAGCAACATCGATCACCCAAGCCTCTCACCATCCATGATGCCACATCCCAGCACCATGAAAGCAACGCTGTTCCGGATCCGAATGGCATCACCTTACCAACCGCGGCTGAGAACCAAGCCCCCGGGTTCCTGGCGGTATACTATCCATGGAAACCGGAGAGGTAAATTGGGCATATGATATCGGGAGGATTCGTTACATTGGTCGGTGCGCGTCCAATAGGGCTTATGATTATTGGTTGCGGGAGGTGGAAAAGGACTGCAGTGTGTGGTGTGATATTTGGGTGGTGGTGTGGTTGGCTTCCTTAGGCTGCGGCGGGTGGCATGATCCATGGCTACTTTCGGTAGGGTTCATGTTGGATTGGGTTGACCGTCGAATATTCATTACTATTTGACTTTTTCTGATTAGTTTATCTTCTTTTACAGGTGTAATGATATTGTGTAAATATTTTCTAATATTATTGGTTTGGCTTGAATGAGTTGAGGCTGGTCCCTATAATATGCTAGAGACAATGAAAATGACATCATAGCCCTAGAAATCTATACCAGTCTGGAGTAATTCCCATTGGCCTGTTCCATCTATTTCCATTTTGCGGAATTGAACGTCCGGACTGGCTATTGTACTTACAATAAGTATTACATCCAGTTAAATATGGACTATATCAACTGCCTGCTATCAGAGGGCCAAGCAGTCTACATAAAGATCTTTCATTAAATACACAAAACCTCACGGAAGAAACTTCTTCAATCATAAAATGAATTCTAACAGCACCTTTATCAACACTTCGACCTCTTTACCCGGTATTGTTTGAATAGCAATACCCATAAACAAATATATTAAGAATACAAGTTTTTCTTAAATATAGAATGAGGGCTAATCTAAACAAAACCTGCTCTAATATATATTTCCTACGGAGCACTTGGTATTGACCAAACAATAATCGTTTCTAAGGCGGCAAAAGTCAATACTCATACATTGAGAGAGCTAAGGGCTGCCGTCAGTCGTGATCCAGAAATTGATTTCCACTTCACAAGATAGTTTTCAAGTGTGCTGCAGATATCGTTGTTGGAGCGGTGTGAAGGTGATATGGCGGCTCAGGGCCTCAGTGGCTGATATCGACAGAAGCCACCGTTTAAGCAAACAAAGAAGGTAATCTTCGAATTCGGTGTTCTCGTTAGAGTTGCATTCGGCACGGATAGTTAAAGCCCCATTAATAGTATTTCGTATCTGGGGGAAGGCCCTGGCGTTGGTCCTCCTTCTGGATATCGTTAAACCCCATTGAAAATTAAGACAGGATTTGAACAAACCAAAAGCCTTCCGAAGCTTTTAACAAGCTCGATTTCGAAGTCGCAGTGTTCATCAGCCTGATACCCCATTGGCTTTGTTGAATCGAAAGTCATTGCAACATCGAAATCTATCCAAACGACTCTCTCTGGGGGTCCACGGACAATAAGAATGTTCTTTGGGTAGACGTCGCGGTGGTGAATTAAGGCGCTGTGAATTTCCCTCAGTCCAACAATCGCGGCCTGAAGACGATCACCAGAATAGTTTACACAGTTAAGCTCTTCAGTATCCTCTAGATATTCGAGCAAAATGGCATTTGGAGCATGAATGTCATTCATAAAATGATTAAGATGGGGTTGGAACCTGGCTGGATCAAGTCGGTCGATATAACCGTGATAATATGGAACGACCCCCTGCTCACATACCCCAAACGAATGGAGATTTCTGTAAGCATCGATTCGCAGCGAGAACGGTTCAAGCCACGGCCCTTTCTGGTAAACCCTGGGTCACCGTTGTCGTGGAACTGTGAATTCAGCATTATTCTGATAAAGCCTTGAGGGCAACTCACCACTTTCAAGTTTCATTACATAGCGATGACCTCGAAGCTCTACCTCGAAAATTGAGGAAGCCTCCGAACTTTTGAGTTCTTTCCCAGTCCGTAAAGAACTGGGGTCAAAAGCAACAAGGTCTGAAGGATGTTCGGACATTGTGGTCGCACAATCAATAAAACGAACAGCATGTCAAGGGTTTTGAAGATTGCCCTGGATTTAAACACAATGCGGCAGGCAAGCGGTGACTAAACCAGAGGCTGTGGCTATAAATCTACAGGTTCGCTTCCACCAATGATATCAGCACTAGGCCGAAGACGATCATTCTAACATATCGAACTATTTCCTCCTTACATGTAAATTAGTACCTGGTACTAGGTAGGTTCAGTTAGTTAGGCGAAAGATTGATATCGTTGTTACGGGATTCTACCCCCATCCCTTTTATTGACTCTTTTCTTCACTTTTCTTTCTTTTTTCCTCCCTTACTTTTCGCTTCACTCGTCTCTGCTGTTTCTCATCCACTTACGTGATATGTGTTTCGCAATGAGACACCGCATCAGCAAAAAGCACGAAATGCAGAAGATAGAGGTGGAATTCATCAATCAGTCTATGGATCGGCTTAACCTCCCCGCCAACACAGATGAGCTAGCCAGACAGACTCTTGTCCGTATATTTCGCGAGCTTAAGCTTTCCCCTAGTTCAGATACCGAAGAAAAACAGGTGTGGATGGTTGACCAGGAGAGTATGAGCGTTCAGATGCCGGAACACTTTGGTTTGTTTCTACAGCTAATAGGTACGAGATCGCCATTTTAACCATTTTTAGAGCAACTGATGACCGACATCGCCCTTGTATACTCCACTGAAGATTCCAAGTCAAGCTCGATCCGACCCAAAGCGGACGGGGTTCTGTTGCACCTGTCGGCTATCGTGAGGAGGAAGAAGGATCAACTTTACGCTGATTCATCACTGCCCAGTCATCACATTCACGCAGCACCGTACTGGCATTTCCAGACAACAACCACTGGATCTGATGATCTGGCTTTCAAGGCATCGGTGGACTACGTTCTGTGGTATGGAGCATGTGGAGATTGGGACACAAACTTGGCGGTAGTTCGAAGCAGCGGTCTACTGGATGACGAATGCTGGGCAGCTCTTCCGAGCATGTCGGTCGTTTATGCCGCCCGAAAAGCAAGAAAGTATAAGGGTGGCATCTATGGAGTCTGTACCGATAGCCACACTTGGACCTTCTTGCACCTCAGCGACAGAGGCCGTGTAAGTTTTTATCTTTAGATGGAAGTCTGACGACGCAAACTCACTTGAGGACAAATAGATATCCAGACGTTGTCTAATATGGGATGATAACAAACAGGAAATCATCGGCCAACTTTACAAGATTATCGGGCAGGCTTTCGACCTCCACAGAGCGCGAGAGCAGGACCCGAAAGCTCGGGAGCGAATAAGAGATGAAATTTTCGCCTGGAATGAGGATAAGAAGAGCTCTGACGATAAGAGTCGTGTTGATGATGGTAATATAGCCCCTGGGGGTTGGTGAAGATGGTGCAGAAATCCCGAAGGGTTGGATTATTGCTAAGCGATGGAATAATGTTGATAACCACGTTAGTGCAGGGACCCTCAAAAGCGGATAAGATTGCTAAACATTCAATGGGGTATTTCTGAATTTGCTAGAAATTTACTCTGAAAGGGGAAGTAACATTCAACCACAGGTAATTATGATTTTATGTAGGTATTAAGCAACACGAAGTTGGATAGCCAACCTGTCTCCGTAGACGGCCAACATATCAACCACCACACACAAGAGAGTATAGGCACAATCACAAGTTATAATTATACCTTGCCGCAATACTCATCTTGGAAGGCCTAACGGAAGTCATTATTTTTAGGATAGGTGTTAATAACCCAGCTAGTATGTTCTTGCCTATCAAGACAGGGCAGGACTGGAAGTGATCGTCTGTGTTATGTTCAAGATACCTCGGTTGTCCGTCCACAAATATGAGCAACTCGGTTAAATTAATCTGGGTCAGTTGCCTTTGGGTCAACTGTTCAATAATCGAACAAGGCATAATCGAGGCTGACACATGTAATATCGACGAAGTGGTGTTGAGAAGAAATAAACGATAGCTGGTGAAAAAATAGAACACCTCCTCTCGGACAAAATACGATGTTCAATCATGGCTATTGGCAGAGTAAAGCATACACCCCAGGGGCCTCTGGGGTAATCACTTTATCAACAGCATAGCCGCAGAGAGATCGACAACCCCAAGATAAGATCGCCCAATCAACACCTAGAATAAGTTTCAGGCGTCCTAGAAATACGACATAGCCTCTAACTATTCCAGCATACAGAACATATGTGACCTGAACTTCCCGTTTGTAAGGGGAAGAGTCTTGATGCTAATCCTCATTCATCCGGCCAAGCAAGATTTGGCCCCGAATATGTTCAACTCATGATAGAGGAAAACAGAAGATCGCTCAAGCATAGCCCGGAATAGATTCACCAATATCGACTTTCACCTTACTTCGCCGCAATTTGTCTTCTTGGCATACTTGTTACTGGAAGGAAAGAGATGGCGTTGATAGCAGAATCAAAGATATATAAGGGGCATCAACTTCGCTGGATTCAGGATTATATCTCCAAGAAAGACTGAACAAAGCACACTTTTCTACGGGCTATACTCCTACATTCTATTCTCAAAATGCAGTGGACTACCATTCTAATCGCACTCGGTGCCCTCTCTACCCAGGTATGGAACCCTATCTACAATAATCTCCACTAGCTACATTCAACTCACAGAGTCCCCTTTCTCAGGTATCCGGAGCTGCCACTAGCAGTCCCTTCGAGAAGCTTCCAATAACCACCCCAACCTGGGAGGTAGAAGTGACTCCCGGCGGCGACAAGGTCACCCTCAATGGTACCGTGCAAGAAGTGCACGCCCAACTCCTCAAGTTGAACCCCAACTACGACAGCGACTTCCCCGCCAAGCGTAGCGAAGAGCCATCCAGCTTGACGAAGCGAGACTTCAAATATGAGAAATACTACTGCTGGGGAGAAGACGGCTGGCATTATTCCCGCAAGCGCGGCGATAGTGGCGACCTACAGGATGGGATCGATTACCTGAACAGTATCGGAGGCACACCGAAAGAGGCTCCTGGCTCCTGTGGTCGTGTCAGTTGCTCGTATAATATGGCTATCTATTGGTGCAACGCTGTACGTTATTCCTCTTCTCGATTTGAGGGCTGCGTGTTGAGCTTAACTGATTATTCTGATCTAGAACTCTGAGACACAATATCTCAAGTCCTATGCCACTATCGCTTCAGGCGCCCAGTTCCTTTTGGACAAGTGTGGTGGAGATAACAAGCCCCATGGGGAAGTGGTCGCCCCGAATCACTGGAGCGTCAGGGTTGTGGCGGATGCTTGTTAAATGAATAAGCCCATGTTCATTCTTGTTGATAGACATCGCTTTGTACAGATGCGTTTCATTCGTCTTCCCCAACCCTTGTATATTAGTGTGAAATTAATATATACTATACACGTCAATATCCACAAAACAACCAAAAGAAGAAAAGACAACTCAAAACTACTTCAACAACTTCCCCCCATTACTCCCAATCAACTCCCCCGTCAAAAAGCGATCTTTCATAGCATAAAGATACGCCTCAGCCACATCCTCCGGCTTCCCAATCTCCCCAGTAAGCGTCTGACCCCGGAACATCTCAATCATTTTCTCCAGACTATCCGTCTCCAACGTCCCAAATATCTCCGTCAACACCGCTCCCGGCGAAACCGTGTTCACCCGAATAGGCGCCAGATCAACCGCCAATCCGCGCGCCATACCCTCAATAGCAGAGCCGGTAGCAGCCACGAGCGTCCATCCCGGTGCCGGGCGAGTGGTCAACACGCCGCTGGTGAAGGTCATCGACGAAGATGGTGCCTGACGAAGGTAGGTCGGGGCATGCTTGGCGAGGATGAGTGAGCCGATGAAGCGGACGGTGCCCGAAGACTCGATGTAGGGGACATCGAAGGTTGGGTCGGTGGGTTTGCGGAGGCCGAGAGCATCACCGGCTGTCATGACCACATGGTCAAGGAGGACTTTGCCGTCCGTGGTCTGGGTTCCCTGTGCGTTCGGGAAGGTATCCGGGGCCGTGGCGAAATTGTAGAGGTTCACTACGTTAGCTTCGAGGGTTTCGCGATCAGCAAGATTGCAGACGGTGCCGGCGATGCGGTTTGTGTGCTCCTCGTCCGGGTAGAAGGTCTTCAGGCGGGTGATGGCGGAGTTAACTTTGTCGGGTTTGGAGCTGGCAACGATGATGGAGGCGCCGTGCTCGAGGACAACTCGGGCTACGGCAAAGCCGATGCCGGATGTACCTCCTACGATAAGGACGCGGGTGTTGGCGAGTTTGTCGGTGGAGATGTGGGTGCTCATGCTGGTTTGTATAGACTTCTTGGTTCGTGGAGATGGGTTTTTGAGGTTGTTCTTGTTGGGAGATCTGGATACTGTTGGTTTGCCAGTTTAGTCGCAAGGATATTCCATCTTTATAGCCTTCTGTATTGATGTAGCCATGGACATATTTGTCATCTCGATCTCGCAAGTTTGGAAATTATACATGGGCTATTTCCGTGTGGAGAACCTTATCTCCGCCTGCACGCAAACGGCCTCTCACTGCTTTCTAAGCAACTCTTAACTTTGCAGCGCCGTTGAATTTATCTCCGGCCGTAAACCCGAGAAGCCTAAAGCCGGGGAGGACCCATTGGTACATGAATGAAAGGCATTAAGCTATTGCGTATCGTATTCATTATATACTGTGCCTAAAAACAACGAGATTGAACATACACATGAGACTCCAGACCCCATGAACCATTCGCCAACCCAAGTATATCAAAAATAGATCTTAATACATAGTGTATCCATCTATGCTTTTATCCATCGAATGTTGTATTGCTGAAATAAAGTGAGACGCAACTTGTTTAGTCCCAGCCGTTGATCTTCATAGTTCCCTTCTCAGCCAGGTTCTGGTGCATCTTGAAGGCCTGGAAGAGCAGGTGAGGCTCGTGGCCCATACCCTTCTTCAAGCACTCGTACTCGGCCCGGTCGAGGTAGTCCGTGAGAATTGGCTTGTAGTCGGGGTGAGAGCACTTGTCGATAATGACACGAGCACGCTCGCGAGGAGACAGACCACGCACGTCGGCAAGACCCTGCGGACGTTAGTATCACAAGATATGATGCACAATGCGAGCGAAGAAAGCTTACCTGTTCAGTAACGACGACATCCAGATCGTGCTCAGTCTGGTCAATGTGTGTGCAGAAAGGCACAATACAGCTGACACCGGTGGGATCAACCTTGCTAGGGCGGGTACTAGGAGTGTGCATGATACTGTATTTCGAGCTGCGGAGGAAATCGGCGGAGCCACCAAGACCGTTCAGCATGCGGGAACCCATGACACAGGTGCTGTTGGCATGGGCGTAGATATCCACCTCAACGGGGGTGTTCATGCCAATGCAGCCCAAGCGACGGATGATCTCGGGGGAGTTGGACACCTGCTGAGAGCGGAGGAGAAGCTTGCCGGCATAGCGCTCCCAGTTGTCGTAGAAACGCTTGAATCCATCGGGAGAGAAACGAATCGAAGTCGCCGTGGCGAAGTCCAGGTTGCCGCTATCGAACAAGTCCAGGAAAGAATCCTGCAGCACCTCAGTCCAGACCTTCAGGTTGGTGAAATCAGCACCACCCTTGCTCAAGCCACCGATGACAGCGTTGGCAATGTTTCCAATGCCAGACTGGATCGGCAACAGGTTCTGGGGCAGGCGGCCATGGTTGACCTCGTGCTTCAGGAATTCAATCAAATTGGTCGCAATGGCCTGCGAAGTCGCGTCCTCCGGGGCGTTGGGCTGGGTCTGGTCGGGATAATCCGACTCAACGATAGCAACAACCTTCTCGGGGTCAACAGGAATGTGAGGAGTTCCGATGCGGTCCTCGGGCTGAAGGATGAGGTAAGGCTTGCGTCTCGGAGGAAGCTCAGACATGGTGATATCGTGGAGGCCCTCGAATGAAGGGCTGGCGGTGTTCACTTCAATGATGACCTTATCTGCCATCTGAACCAATTCCGGTGAAGCACCGACGGAAGCACCAGGGATGATACCACCATCCTCGGTGATGGCGGATGCCTCAATGACGGCGACATCCAGCCTATTCTTAGGCTTGTTCAGTGTGTACCAGCCCTAAAACTAGCGTTAAGACGTCTTGCCCAAATTGAATGGTCTCAGAGCAACCTACATAAACCAGATCTGAGGGGAACATGCTCAGATGCTTATCGAAGAATTTGATCTGTCCGGAGTTGATACCCTTGGCAATCTCCTTGCCGACCTGGTGAGGACTCCGACGCTCGATCATATTCAGTCTAGCCCAGCGGTTCTCCGTCTCGGCGCCAGATGAAGCACCGACAAACAAGGTGTACTGCAGCTTTCCTTCAAGTCCATTCTTCTCGACATGGTCGGCCAGTGCCGTTGGAACTTTCCTGATAGTGGAAGATAGACCGTTAGCCCGATACAATTTACCATATCAAAGATTGTTGACATACTTGGGGTACCCAACACCCGTAAATCCGGACCAGCCGATGTAAGAGCCATGAGGAAAGAATTCGATGAGATCCTCTGCCTTGGCTAGCTTCTTGAGGTAGGAAGGCCGCCTAACACGACTTCTTAGAAGAGCAGAAGCAGACATTGTGGGTGTTGGAGAAGGAAGGAGAGGGTAGGAAAAGAAACAAAGAAGGAGTGGAGAGGAGAGGAGAGGATGGAGAAAAGAAGAGGAAAAAAAATGAAGAAAGGAAGCACGCGGAGGGGAAGCTCTGAGGATAGAAATATGGTACAGGAACTCAACCCCCCCGCCACAAAAACCCCAAAGTGGAGAGCGATGAACCCCGGGACAAGGGATGACAGGTATTGAATTCTTTCCCCGTTGAATCCATTAATTACTGCTAGTAAGATTGATTTACGTGGAAGGATTAGATTTGAGCCGGTCTCATTGGGCAATCCTTGCGCCCTTAGTTCAGAATGAGATTTTTGTTTGAGATGTTCGCTATCTACTCTAGAAGAGCTATACAGTGGTGGCACACGTCGAGACAAAAACAGGGTGAGATGGGTTTCTGAAACCGTCAACCCGGACTATTCTTAGACAAATGAAACTACCCTGATAACACACAATGTTTTCTTTTCGTCTATCTTTTTTTCTCCCTCCTTTTTCGACTCCGTAGTTTCAGCGGAAGCTTCACTATTGACGTCATCTCGGCGTATTCTCGGCTCTCTTATCCTTCCATGTGTCCGACGTCATCTTGATATCAAGCACACAGAAATCCTTTTCCGTTCGGGCTGATCCTACATAGAATTGCTACTGAGCATGTATCCTTTATCACAAAGAGTAATGTCATCCAGCGCACATAATGTGTCGTTTGTTCGATGTTCATCACCATGGTCATACTTCTAGACAAACATCCCCGTGCTGATCCCGAGTCTTGTCCGGTCTGGCCCCATCGGCCCAGTCTCGGCCTGTATCGGTTATCAGTCTTCGGCCACACGGAGCTTTCGTCCGGAGGCATCATTGGCCACGGTCAACCGATGCCGAGACAATATCCATCAAACTCCTACTAATAGACTACTAATAGTAAGTAGGATCCGAAGAAAGCGAACCAATAGTTGATCCTTGCACCTGTAGGGCTTTGTTGCCCGCCAGGTACACGAAACTCGACATTTACCCTTACGCTGAAGTGGCAAGGCTAGCACGATGCAAGAGGGTTTCAGTAAGACATAATCATTGATCAACCGGATTTCCCTTAAGTAAAGTACAGTGAAAGTACAAAATGAATAGCAACCCATATGTGATCCATCCCTAATCCCTTACACCAATCCGGAAGAGATCTCGTCCGTGGGTCCTTGAATGCCGGGGAACCGCCGCAGTGAGGATGAACCCCCAGTGCCTGTCTGCCCCAGACTGCGTTTCCCCGGCACGCGAAGGACCACTCTAGCCGAGATCCAAGAAGCGACAAACCCATTCGTGTAAGCCATTGAACATATTCGCTGGTCATGTAGGTATCAGATCCACTGCCCTCGAACAATAAAACAAAGTATAAAAAACAAAATTGATAAAACACGGCACGTGGAAGAAAAAAGTGAGAACAGGAAAGAGAAATCCTGTCCATGACTCTTCCCAGACCGACGCCAGGGATATCTGGATATGGTTTCATGTGCAAAGATTCATTCATGTCAGGAGAGACTCCATCCTACATAGGTCATCTGTCTTAATATCGAACGTCACTCTCCAACCAGAAGGACGCACGGCGATCCCAATTACTCCTCCTTATTAGAATCAGAAGCGTTTTGCTCAGCGTCAGCCATCTCCGTATCTTCTTTGTCATCCTTCTTATCCGAGCTGGCTGCCTCCGGAGCAGGGGCACTATTCTCGGGATCGGTGCCCTTGACCCAAGAACGGAAACGCTGATTCATTTCGTCCACCTGATCCTTGCTAAGACCGTGCGCCCACATGGGATTATTGACGAATCGCTCAGTGAACCGATCGTGACGTCTTTCCTTGATCGCCGCCGCTTCCTTGGCAATTTCCTCGGCCGACTCATCCGGGGAAGCGGTCGGACGCCACCACCAATCGTAGCTACCAGGCTCGTACAGAATATGGTAACTGTTAGCACAGATTCGGATGATGAGGCCATCCTGGTGCACAAGTGGGCGGTAATAGCGATTGTACTCTTCTTCTTGTTCGAGCTTAGGTGGTAGGTTCCGCTTGAGGAATGGCATGCGCAACTGGGAGAAAGGCACGCCTTCTGTTGGGTCACGCATGGTGTAAGCGGAGACGTAGTACGACCACCGCGCTTCCTGACTCAGCTCTTCATTTTCCAAGGTAGCGTCCTCGGGGGTCAAGAGTTGCACTGTAGTCTTTTTCGTGTTCGGATGCTATAAAGAAAAAAAACACTCTGTTAGAGACGGCATCGATAGATTCTTCGAGCTAGTCAGTGAACTTACGTAACTAATGCGGTAGATGTCGCCATCCTTAACCAGCCTTTCAACTTGCTTGCGATACTGAATCTCCTGGTTGTGAGTGGTCTCCTCCCTGTCCCGCTCCTTGAAGAAAACGTTAATGATGTCGGAGCTGCGGTCTTTCGAGTCGCCATTGAAGATGGCACCAGCAAACTTTGAAATACCAGCAAACATTTTCTCCAGATTGTACAACTGATAGCCACTTCGTAGGTAATAGCGACGGAGAGTCTCCTCCAAGTGGGAGGACTCCATATCCCCTTTAATGACTTCTTCGCACATGCGGACAATCTGATTATACAAATTCGCTTTCGGATCGCAGTCATAGAAGAAATCAGTAGGAACCTTGTCGATAAGACCAAGTTCCTGAGCAGGTTTGGCCATAAGGGCGCGGCGCACATCCTCGTGAGCATCCTTTTCGTGTAATTTGATGCGAAGCAAGCGCGTATAGAGAATCTCAAACGTGCGGAAGAAGCAATAGATATTCAAATTGGCGTACAAGTGATGTTGTTTCTTCTCATATGACTCATTGAGGGTGTATTCCCGTGCCAGATTGAAATTGCCCTGGCCGGGGTGGTCCATCCACTTCAGTTCGGCCACGTCGAAAGTCTCGGTGGGATCCGGAACAGGTGTCGATGGGACTAGGACTGCATCTGGAGTGCCGTCACGGCTGGCGGGGTTGCTTCGGCTTCCTTCTTTCTCGGTCCGATTGGCCTTCTCGCTGCGACGCTCCAGAACGTCGCGCAAAAGGTCCATCTTCTTGCCATTAAGGCCCTTGCGACTACGAGGAGTCGAGGACTCTTCCGCAACCAGACTCTCATCATCAGCCTCGTCGGTAGGAGAGGTTCCCGTGGAAAGCTCGTTCATGTACACATGGAAGGTATCACGGTCCATGCCAAAGAACACGGGGATAAAGTCCTTGATAAATGTCATAACCTTCTGGGGGTCAGCACCGAACCCAGCAGAATTGCGGTCGATGAAAGTCAGAAGCAAGTGAGTAGCATCGATCAAGACTGCTGAATCATCGAAGGTGAGCTCAAACTGGTGTCTGGGAACCTGGAACCCGCTCTTGCGCAGATTTCTGCTCTCCTCAAACTTGTTTTGAATTTCATTCTGGATGTGTTTTGCCACAAATAGCTTCTTGTCCGTTCCTTTGCTAGCGATCGCTTGATGGTCAAGACTCCGCCAATAAGCCTTCTGCATCTGCTCGCGCCAAATCTTATCCCATTCACGCTGACTAGCCTTCCACTCCTCGCATTTTTGCTTCAGACGAAACAACACGATGGGTAGGACATGACAGGGCCTCTCAAACATCTCGCGGATTATCTTATCACCAAGTTGTCTGTCATAAATCTTCTTGATCACGCGTTGGTAGATGGCCTCGCTCTGGCCACCGAGGCCAGGAGGAAGCTTGAAAGCAGCTCTCTCCGCTTCGGACATAACAAGGAACTGCTGCACAATAGGTTCGATCAGCTGGATAGTGCGAGTGCAAGCCTCAATGTGATGATCATAGTCATGTCTGTCTTCTTCGATACGGTGTAGTGCATCTTCATACTGATTCTTCCGGTGGGCCACGAAACCAGAATCTTCAGATGCCCAAGTGGGGTGAGAAGCCCATTCGTCGTTCAAAACACTATAGCACAACTGATCACGGCCGCTGCAAGGCTTCTGACGCTCCCGCTTCGGAAGAAGGCGGTAGCTAGGTCCCAAAGAGCGACAATGGGAAAGATTGACAAGTCCGGGCTCTTGCTTCGGCTTGGACTCGACAATCTTGTCTTCGGGCTCTTCAACGTGCATAAACCGCTTGAACCACGCCATAAGTTCGGGGTTAGAACCAATGTACCCAGCAGCCCGTTTTACAAGCACATGCCGGTCAATGAGATCGGTTGAGTAGAGATTGCAAAGCTTGAGGAACTCGCTGAATGTCTGCTTATTACCAATGTATTTCTTAACACGATCGAAGAATGCGAATTCCTCTTGCGTCGGGGTAAGCGAGAACGTCGGTTGAATTGGCTCGGGCAGTGCAGGAACGAGAGTTGGCGAAACTGCCGGAGCTTCTGCTTGGGTCGGCTTTGCATGGTGAATCTTGGCTCTCTTATTGACATTGCCGGGCTGGAGCGTTGGTGGACGGCCTCCCTGAACATCACCCATTCGTGCAGCATCTGCGCCTGCAGAAGGCCCCGAGAGTGACGGCCCCAGTGTTGATGGAGCTCCAGGCCCTGGTCGGCGCTTCTTCCCTTCTTTACCAGAGTCCTTAACATTGAACTGGCCGAGAGGAGGCATTTTGACATCACGGTTAGGAGTTTGGGATGGAAGAGCGTTGGCGCTGGGATAACTTGGCTCCCCACGCACATTGCTCATGGGAGCCGCCTCCTCCGCCTGACGCGCAGCGGCCTGTTGCTTCGCGTGAGCAGCGGATTCAGGCAGGAATTGTTTAAAGTCTTCCAATAGATCCGGCGCGGTATTGAACAACTGAGTCACTTGAGCGTAGACATCCTGGATAGGCTTTGACTCGCGCTGATATGTCTGTAATATTTCAAGGAACTGCTTGTATATTTCAGGGGCACTTGCGAAGCGGTTCTATTTGAAAGGTAAATAACGTCAGCAAGGCGAAGGGTAAGCGGGAGGGATATGAGCCATAAGACTAACCTTGATCTTGTTGACATAGCTGATTGCGTGGTTGAACTCCACAGGTCCACGCTTCAGATCCGCCTGCGACGAGCCCTGAAGCATGTTTGATCCGACGCCAGCAAGACTACTCATAGGCTGCGATAAGCTGGAGCCTTGCCCTGAAGCGGGGGACACCTGCATGAGAGAAGGGCGGCCCAGACCCGCAGAGGCAGCAGAAGCTGCACCCTGAAGCTGCGACACACCCCGCTGGTCCTGTCCATGAGCCATGGCTGCTGCACCCGCGGCTGCTTGCTGCTCTTGTTGTGTGGGGTAGTCAAAGTGATGGTCCTGAGGCTGGCCCTGTCCACCTTGTTGCCCGAACATACCTGGACCCATCATGCGAGATCCAGGGGAGTAAGAGCCAGTAAGGTTACTTTGTTGCTGCTGAGGCTGATGTTGCTGCCAGCCAGATCGTGATTGGTCAAAGAACTCAGGACGACTATGAGAAGCCATCCCACCAGAGGGACCCAAATCGGCAGATGAATCCATCGAGTGGCGAGGGCGAGGGGGCATACTGATAGTGTTTGTGCCAGAGGGAGTGGTCACTCTGATGACGTCTGGGTTGTCATCTGTCCCACATTCGATTCTATAACCGGGCGGCAGGAAGGTATTAAAGCCCTGAATGAGAGCGGGGTGACCATTGAAAAGTGTAGAGACACGCTGAATGACTCCGGGTGTATCGATGCTATTTCAGTCACTGTTAGTGAAACGCATTCAGTGAATACACTTGGATGACTAATACTCACGCTTGACTTTTGAAGTCTTTCATTATGTCAAGGAAACGGTTATATACATCTGGCTGATCAACGAATCGTACCTTAACCTGATCCAGGTAGCTGAGTGCATCCTAATCACTAGTCAGTTAATCTGCCCCTCGAGGAATGACAAAGCTGAATATGGATACAAACAAAGGATACTCACGTTCAAGATCGGCTGTTGACCCTGGGCAAGCGCAGCAACATTCCCTGGAATCTGAGGCCCAGATCCGTTGAACCCCATCATGGGCTGTCCTGGTGGCCCAGCAGGGTGCTGCATGTATGACCTAGGAGTTCCCTCTCCATGTTGAATTTGCGGACCATACATGGGACCGGGAGCGCCAGACGACTGCATAGACCCTTGGGGACCGTTGGGTGGATTCGACCCCAGGTTGGACAAAAGACCATTGGGCCCATGTATGGAGTTCGGTACCTTCGACGCTACAGGCTGATGCAAAGGAATCGACCCCGTATGACTTTGAACCGGGTGGTGCTGCTGTTCCCGCTGTCGCTCCAGCTGTTGTCGCTCCAGTTGTTCGCGCTCGCGCTGCTCACGCTCTCTGTGGGCCATCTCTTCCTGACGCTGCCTTTCGATCAATTCGCGCTCTCTCGAGTCTAGCTCACGCTCTCTGTTAATGGACTGAGGGGAAGGATGTTGCATCGCCTGGCCGATACCTGGTAGCGAATGCCCCGCGCTATGGGAGGGAGCAGAAGGGTGCTGTCCATAGGCAGGAGGTTGATGTGGGCCGGCATGACCCTGGCTCAACTCTGCCAGCCCAGGAAGTGAGTGCCCTGCCGGTTGGCTCGCCGGATGGTAGGGGCCTAGTGCAGCAGACAAAGCAAGTCAATAAACCAATACACACTGCAAGTATTATGGGAATGTGGCATAGAACGGGGATCCTAACCAGCTGGTGGAAGAACCGGTCCGGTAGGCTGCGACGATGGACCTTGTTGAGGCGGTGGGTTTTGACTGTAGAGGGACACAACCAAGTCAGTACGTTCCATCTGCAGAGTACATATTCCAATGTCGCTTATAGAGTTCGTCTGAATCACTCACCTGAAAGAGCCCAGAGGGCGAGGTTGTTGGTTCATTTGATCCATCCCCGGGTGCGATGGCAGGCCGCCCGGGTGCCAGTTATCATTCCCAGAGTTCATGATCTGTGCATAAATAGATTGCTAGAAAGAGTCTCTGACTTTATTCTCTAATCAACAACGGGGTATAAGTCTGAAAGTGAGTTGTGGGGCCGCTGATAACTTCAGCCTAAGCTCTTGATCTGTTATTCCTTTTCGCACGGTTGAGTACTCTTTCTCCAAGTCATTTCACAGCGACATCACTGTGTTGGAGACTGTGGCACCACACAAGCACAACACAGACAGGGTAATAACGAGTACAAGACCCAAGAGATCTATACCAGGAGGCAAACAGAGGTAATAAGGAGGTAAAAGAAACTGTTCAAGCCAGCAAGCGGCAGACTAGATTGGAAATGATGGTTTGCGCGCGACCGATCACGGCTCCTCCCAGAGAGAAGGCGGAGAGGGACTTTGACTACGCTAACCCCTTTTAATCTATAGCGTCTCTCTTCCGCACCATCCTTTTTCCGTAGTTTGCATTCACAGAGTGACAGACCGTTGATTGGCCCACGCAAAGGCGGGATCAGCAGTGCCAGGGACTGCCTTTCGAGCCTTAGAGCCTTAAACCTCCGACGTCATTGACTGACAAATCCGGCGACTGTCCAGTCTCGATCCAGCAAGCTTGGCCTTGACTGGCGTCAACTACAAGGTTAGGTGGTTGTCGCTAACTGTTTACTACAAAGCTCAAGGCATTGTTCCTATTGTAAGGCCGTCTGAACTGTTTTAGACATCCCATATTCTATTATTTACCAATCGGCGCACACACGATCTACCACACGGGTGGATCTTTGGAGCCGTACAGCTCTGGCCTTAAATAAGGTAAACTCACACCCACAAGTAGGTACAACGGACCGAGTAGTTCAAAACCCATAGATTCATTATCTACTCGGTAACCCTAGGTATCTAGACACCGAACCCAATTCAAGCCAGACCATCAAATTATCCTGCTCTAGCTGTAGCCAATACCAGAATTAGCCGGATCGGCGATATGGTTAGGGCGAGAGTCCCTTGCTCCTCATCACCGGATGAGAGTGTTGCACCCACATTGTTTCAAGAGGTAGACAGAACTGGGCAAGAAACGAAAAGGATGCCCTTTGGAGGCTCCACGTCTTTCTCTATGACATCCCATTATAACGCCCCCAAATGAATCATCAAGAAATCACCAAGTCCCACTGCAAAGTAAAAGAACGAAACGGACACATCATCAGAGCGTTAAAGCGGTAGAGAGTTGAGAATAGGTTGGGCTGGCTCGCGGCGGAGAATGCATGACCAAATCCCAACAAAGGGGTGGAAAAGGGTAGAAGGAAAATCTGAACCTGAACTGGCAACTTAAATTTTGGTACTGCGGATGCTGCTGCTAGTATCCTCTTTTCTGTTTTATACTTTGTTTCATGCATGATTTGCCCGAAATTGACACCCTGTCCACTTATGAATATGAACCATCCTGTAGCGTACTTACAATGCGGAGAAAACAAAAAGCTATCAGGTTCAACAACGTCAGCATTTAGACAGCGATGAAAGACAAATACGGTGCAGAAGCCACTTACGTTGTTAGTAGCAGCAATAGCAATACTATCCTCATAAGGATGCCAGCTCATGTGTAAGATCTTCTTGTTAAAGTCGATCTGATCTGCGTCCGTCTCCTTCTTCATCCGGCTGCCAGGACCACCAGGGCTTCCAGCTCGGGTATTTCCCTTCTTGCCATTGGCACCCTTGTTCATCGGCGTTGGTACGCCAACCTTCTTTGCTTTGAACGCCGATTTATCCGCCTGCAACACAATCTCGGTCTCCTTGGCTGGGTCGGTAGGGTAGATCATAAAGTTGTTGTTGTAACTTCCAGTCATGACATTCTCCGCATCTCCAGAGAAGACCACTTCGAACTTATCGAAGATACTGTCATTCTCATAAGTGTCACACAGGCGTGGCCGCAAATGCTCGTGGATGGGAATCGTCTTCACTGGTTGGCGCTCCATGTTGACATCCCAGATTTTAACAGTAAGGTAGTCCCTCGACACGATATAGCGACCATCATGCGAAAACCGTACGTCGGAAATCGAAGAAATAATCTCGGAGAAGAATGAGCGGGAGGAGGCATCCTCCTCTTGCTCGAAGACTACACAGTAAGAACAGGGTTAGTCCGGTGCGGGCTTTGACCAGAATATTAACACAGAGACACCTACGTTTATGGTGTTCATCACACAACGCCCGCTGCCGCATGTCGGCAAGCTTGATTGTGCCTTTCGAGCTGGCGTACATAAACCAATTGCAGCTGGTCGGGTGGAATTCCGCAGCCGTAATCACTTCCGTCAGCTCCTCCATGTTTGCGGGTTTGATATCGACAATGTTGAAACTCTGGTCTTGGATATTAAGGTTCCACAAATTGATTCGGAGGTCATCGCTACTAATAAAGGTTTCCCCGTCGCTGTTGACGGAAATGCTGTTTATGTGGTATGCGTGTGCATTTGCATACGTCCTTCGAGGCACGGCTGCCACAACGGTATCATGGTGTGTCATCCTGGGAAGCTTCAACATTGATGGATCTTTGAAAGACAAACGAGGGGCGCGAGGCGCCCCTCCACCCCCAACGCCTGCGGGTGTAAGCTCAGTCGAGAGGTTATTTTCTGCAACGACCTTCAACGACTTATCGAACACCTTCCAGAGTTTTATCGTTTTGTCATTTGTCGAGAGAAGAAAATGAGACGAGTTTGATCGCCTGCACCACTTAATCTTGTTGATCTTCTCCTCGATTTCTAGTGATTTCAAATAGTCGAATTCTGGCTCATGGGACTGGAACTCGGTGTGAAATTTATACTCGCATGTTTTTTTCTAAGCAATCAGTTAGGACCTTCTACCTGTGGAGAGTAATATTGTAGGGAAGTTGGTACCGTCTCATTCCGCTCGAACAATACTACTCTCCCACCCTTATCTCCTGTAGCAAGATAGTTTCCGGTATGATCGAACTCGACAGTAGAAATGATATCCGCTAGGGGAAGAAGCCGTGTTAGCAACTATAGAAATGGGATGCGCTATCATGAAGGCGATGTTTCGGTACATCCAACTCTATGCGTTGAAAGTGTTATACATACCTTCTGTGATATCTTCAACGTCGCCCTTATCACCAAAGCATCTATTCAAGCTAATTAGCATTTCCATACTACCTCGGATGGGCTGGCCACTGCGATAGAAAAAGCCATCCGAACCCTCGTGGCAGAGAGACCAGCGGGAAGGATGGTTACATCATCGGCGGGAGAGCTTCCCAACGACTGCAGTGGGAGAGTCGGAGGGCCTAAACTCACTGTGTGAACTTCCAGGTAGGTGTACCTGGATCCCTGTCTACCATTTTCTTTCAATAAACCACCCTTCTCTGGGGCAGCTGGCCAACAAACAATACTCGTGGAGCAGTGGGTGGATCGGGATGGCAAAGAGCGGGGCCACCAGAAACTGGCGTAGTTACTGTGGGATAAGGAACAGGTCTTTGCCGCGGTCGTCGTCTATGTAACTTTCCGCGACCAAGAGGATCGAAGGTGAGCACGATGACAAAGTGGCCTCCAGTTCCGATGTAGGAGTGGAGATAAGAGAGGATGGGGTGGTGTCAGATAGGGCCGCAACGTCAGACAAGGCCGGAGCTGAGGCAGAGATCGATTTTAGTGAATTGCAGGCTGAAGAAGACAAAGGATTGACAGCCTGTGCTGACGAAACCACAAGGGCGGGGAACGATGGGAAGGATTCTTCTGTCTTTTTCTTCTCTGCAGCGTCTCTAATTGATTTTCGTGGTTGATCTTTTCTGCAAAAAGCGAAGAAAGGGCACTGATAAAGCAACCACCACAGCCACAACCACAAACTAACCACCTTTTTCAGAAGAGGGGAGTAGTTGAGAAAGAGGGTGTGGGTGGGGGAGTTGTTGCAAAGACGGGAGGGATGATGGGAGGAGGTAAGGTGTTTGGATTGTGGTGAGGGCGGTATTGGAAAGTACCGTCTGGTGGTGGTGGTTTGTGGTGGGGAGAAGATTGAGTGAGGGAGTGGCTGCCCGTGAACCCACACAGCAACGCAACGACCCAACCCAACCCACCCGCACCGCCAACTGGGCGCTGACATCAACACACTACTTCCCTTCCGATGTACTCCTGCTTCTTTCTACCAGTGGAAATTCTACGGCGCAAGCAAGGTCTCTAGCTGTTCATCCTTGGGTTCGCCAAATATCTATGGGAATATATACATAACCAGAATTTCAAGTCATTTGACTCCGCCTGAAGAATTGAGTGTGCAGATTCTTCACCTTGTGTCACCTTTTGGTCAAAAGTGGATTCGCATTCTTGTATGCTCATTGACCATGCTTCCGATGCTGGTTTCGGAGTGACCGCTGGTCTCACGTGACCTCTGTATAGAAGAACTCCATCTGCTACTGGCCGCATCAACGAAGAAGTATTTACTTCAACCTTACCAGAATTAATGTTTCTGAAGTGGAACATTTGCTATTTCTACCCCAAGAGCAGAAGTACGGCTCCATAATGATAGCATCTTGCGCATAAATTGCAGCTTTTATGTCCAACACGCCTATAGTACAAATATACGGTACATGGACCGAGATAAGAAAGCGATTGCATCAACTACTGCAACTACGATTCATCATTGATATCACTAACATCAATAAGGGAGCGGGGTAGCATCTTCACTCGAACAAAAATGGCTTGACAGACTGCTATCTACTGGGTTAGACAAGGCTGTCCGGAACGGCCATACTAACTTTCTATATATCCGTGAAATATATCTGAGGACATCAGATTGCGTCATTTTACGAACGAGATGCAACGAGTATCCGAAGACCGCGATCCCTTCGAAACAAATAAGTCCCAATTCTAGACCAGCCGCCAAAAACCAAGCATCGAAATCCATACGCCGTGCCAACCCATCTTTCGTCACATGCTATTTCTTTCCAACCGACAAAACTCCATTAAGCCGAACGGACAAGCTTAACTTCTTCCAGACCATATACTGTTTCTACAAACCATACATGATCGACCATCCATTCAATCGAACATTCCTCCCTCCCTAGATTCCCGAAGAAATTCTAACTCTGATAAACAACACCCAATAAAGGCGTCTCACAATCTTTCCCGTTACTCTCCAATTACAACCCCACACTACGACCCGAACCATGACGGAAGACAAGAAGCGGGGCACCAACAACCAAAGCAATGACGACCTTTCCAACAAACCCTCTAATCCCGCCAAACCAGCTGACAAGAACAACTCAAACACGCCATCCCTAGCAAGTCGCATCCAAAGCTCAGCCTCAGGATTAGCCCGACAAGCTTTCTTCGCACCCGGTTCATCAGACGATGCAGCACAGTTTCTCACACCAGGTAGCAAAGCCGGTACCACAACCACATCCTCATCCTCAGCCCTAGCAGCCGCAGAACAATACAATCAAGTTTCCGGACCCTCCGCGCCATCATCGGCGGGGGCTCAATTGCGTGATAGCAATGCGGGGACATTCCGCTCAACAACTACACCCCAGCAGGGCGGGTTCGAGATCCCCCAATTAACAGAGGAGGAGTTCGCACAAGCAGGAAACGATTTCCTAGAGCCATCTGCATCCACCTCTACAATAGACAAGGGAAAGGGAAAAGCGAGGGAACAATTCTCTTCAACCACACACCACCACGCCCCAGAACCAACCGACGGCTCAGCAGTCATCTCCCTCCTCTCAGACAGAACCTTCGATCCCACATTCCCGCACGATCCCGCCGAAATAATCGAAACAGAACTATCGCCCCCTCAGCAACTCACACCAGCAGAGATTCAAATGCTCGAGACCTTCCGCCGCCAGATAAGCCCCCAACCGGATGCTGCCTCTCCATCTACCCACCGTCTCACGTCTGCCAGCCTCGTCCCGGAAATTGATACAATCCTAGATAGTGCTCCTGCGCAGACGGATGCAGATGCTGCTGCCTTAAGGGATACTGTTCTGGCTAATTTGCCTGGGTCGGAGGATTGGGTTGATGTGGAGGAACGGTATCATGATGAGGTGTGGGGGTGGTTGAAACCTACTTTGGAGGCTGCTGCTAAAGAGCTGGAGGAGAAGAAGGAGGATCAGAGGGGAGAGGAAGGGCCTGCTGTGCAGCGGTTGAAGATGGTTTTGACGCATATGCGGGCAAAGCTCTAGAGGTCTGGTTAGGAGGGAAATGTGGCGGTGGTCATGTACTGCATACCCATACGTCTGTCTTTTGTACAATATGTATTTTGTACCGAGGTTGCTGGTAAGGAGTAAATAGAACATTTTATGAGATGATAGTTTATGCCCATAGAATTCTATCAGGATATAGGAAACACTTAAGGCAAGAATTGATACGTGGTAAGAAGGTAGTTTGAAATATTCAATTGTACTATCGTACAGACTAAACATAGAAAGACGGGGAGCTTGCCCCGTATATCATCACAAATGATCATGGTAGTAATAAATGACAAACGCGGAGAAAAGGGTATGTATCAAGAACTAGCTGCGTCGAAAATTTTCTCTGTCCAAAATGTATCGTTCCCATTCTATTGCACAATCTAAAGCTCGAGGCTGGGGGTCTGGCCCTTGACGCGGCCGATGACAATCTGGGCGGCATACTTGGGGATGACTTCGTCATCGTGAAGCATGGCGAACTCTTCGGTGGCATCACGGCCCATGAAGTTGAAGAGAGCGTTAGCGCCACCAGGGTGCTCATCCAGCCAGTTGGTCACATCCAGGACGACACCCTTGACGACGATCCACAGGTCGTCCTTCTTGTTGTGCTTGGCAATTTCTTCCATGGAGTATTCGGTCTCGGGGATCTCGAACTTCTTGGGATCATTGGCCTTGGCGGTGGAAGAGGCACCGGCCGGGGTAGCGCTAGCCTTAGCAGGCTCAGTAGCAGCAGCAGGAGTTCCAGCACCTGCGGGAATCTGAGCACCGCTGCCAGCAGCGCCGCTCCACTCGACGGAGATCTTTCCTGGAGTAGAAGGATCGATGTGCAGAGAGATCTGGCCCAGACGCTGAGCAGCGCTGGAAGCACCGCCAGAGACCAGCTTCTGGAAGAGGTGCTGGCTGGCGCTGTCACCAGCAACGCGACCGTAGACAACACATCCCAGGAGAGAAGAACCACCGAGACGGTTGGCACCGTGGACACCACCAGCGAGCTCACCACAAGCATAGAGTCCCTCAAAAGGCTTCTTCTCCGAGTTCAGAACCTCGGCGTGCTCGTTGATCTCGATACCACCCATGGTGAAGTGCAGGACAGGCTCCATCAGAGCCACGTGGAAGGTGTCGTTGATGTCGAAGGGCAGGTTGTGGAAGAAACGCTTGCCCCAAGGATCCTTCTGCTTGCCCTCAGCAATGGCATTGTATTCCTGGAAGGTCTTCTGAAGAGCCGCCTCGCCGCAGCCGATCTCCTTAGCCAACTCCTTGCCGGAGATCTTCTTCATGAGACCACGGCCAGAGTAGTGACGGGTGTGGAAGTCCAAAACGTTGGATGCCTTGCTGTTCAGGACGAGGCGAATGGGCCACTTGCCCTTCTCCTTCTCCTTCCACATCTGGCCCGAGACATAATCACGGTGACCGAGCTCATCCGAGAACCGCTGGCCATCGGAGTTAAGGAGAAGACCACCCTCACCACGGAGAGCCTCAGCAGCAAGGAACTTGAACTTGGCGGTCGGGTCCTTGGGGTCAACAAGACCCGTGGGGTGGACCTGAACCTTGTCCATGTCGATACCGTTGGCACCAATCTCCATCAACATCTTCTGACCATCACCAGTGGCGTGTGTGCCGTTCGTGCTGGACAGGCCGAAGGTGTCGGGGCGGTGCTGCTTCAGAAGGGAGCCGTCGCCGAAGTCTGCGGCATAACCACCAGTGGCCAAGATGACAATACCGTCGGCGGTGTGTGTCTCGCCATCGTACTCATAGGTAACACCAGTTACGGTGTTGCCAGTCTTGTTGACAGAGGTGACACGAGCCTTCTTGACGATCTGTACACGCTCGGGCTCCTTCTCGGTAAGCTCTTCTAACCGTTGCATGAGGGCGTAGGTGATGGCCATGCCAGGGAATTTGGCATCGTGACCACGGTGTGTGCGGGGCTGGGAGTGACCACTGCGACACCGTTAGAAGATCGAGTTGTCATATTCACCGGATTACATCACTTACCCGAGACGAGAAACAAGGGTGAGATCGAGGTTGAAAACATCCATCAGCCATTCCACAGCGGCTGCGGACTTGTATGTGAGGACCTTAATGAGCTCGGGGCGAGCCTTGTCTCTGGCGGATTTCAGGGTGTCTTCGTAGAAGGTCTTGACGCTGTCCTGGATGCCCAGGTCGACCTGAGTGCGAGTAAGGGCGCCATTGATACCCGAAGTAGCCTTGGTGGAGTTGCCACCGAAGAAAGCTATGGGAAGTTAGTCGCGATCGCTTTTTCGACGCTTTTTCGCGATAATATTGATCGCAGTGTCATTGGCAGGGATATAACGTACCTTGCTTATCTAAAACGAGGACATTTCCACCGTTAAGGTAGACGGTGTGAGCGGCGGAGAGACCGGACACTGAGAGACGAGGTAATGGTCAGCAAATTGCGGGGAAAGCTTGGTTAGTCGATCACTCACATCCACCGCCGACAACAATTACTCTGGGGGCGGGAGCCATTGTGAAAAATAAAGTATAGGGAGAAGAAGTGTAAAGAAAGGAAGAGGGTGAATAAGGTCTGAGGAGAAGAAAAGAATCGGGGGAAAAGGACGAGACAGGGAGATCTTAAAGCAGTTCTCAAGGACCACAAGATCCGGGGGGAGGAGTTGGATTGGGTAAGGTTCAGAAGCCGACAATGCTTTTCGGCCGAGGCTCATCGCTCGAGAGAATGTCCCTGTACCGTACTGGTACCGTTTCGCTATCCATGGACCACTTCCTTCCCAGGCAGGAACCGCGTTTCCTCGGTGGTAATTACTATACACCCATACCGTGCTGAATGAAAAGACGGGGAAAGTGGTCCCTCCTTAGTAAAGGGTTATTACAACGACTCTGGTTTGTCCATGAAACTGGAGATCGGTTGACCCCCTTGGCGGGCCTTGACGTTCTATTGTGGATAAAGGCTTAATGTTATCAAATTCAAGAGTCAACGAGTACAGGTATCAAAAAAGTACGAAGTACATGCTCTTCTCTGTTATTCCAGTAGCAGGGATGAGAAACCTTCACATGCTTCAGATCGATACTGTATATGTATGTATGCATGTATTGATTTAGGAGGAGGAGTAGTCATCAGTCGTCCAGGCCCTGCAAACTAAACCATCAGGCGTTGTCACTGTTTCTCCCCCCATGACACCACCTGTTTTCACATGTCTGATGTCTCCAGCAAATGAGAGGGCAAGCTTAAGTCAGCGGAACGTCATGTTTCACCTGATTATGATAATTCTTCACTTCCTATTGCTCGAAGCTTAGAGATCTGCTAAGGACAACTTAGAGTTACCCGGGGCACGATTCGTCCCCTTTTGCGAGTCTGTATGCCATGTCCCGTGTGATCACTTTCAATCAATAGCATACCCAAATACCAGATAGATAGCAAAACGCCCCTGCAAGAACTACTAGACAAGATATCCCCATCCCCAAGTTGTCATATTGACTAGTACCCCAGAGAATGGGCCATCCCCAGACCCGTAGACGGGAGGATCAGTGGCGGATTACCCCATACCCAAACATTTCCCTTGCCTATTGTAGAAGTACCTCGGACCGAGAGAGATCTAAGGTTGTCCGCCAATTTCCAGCTTGTGCACTAAAGATATGAATGGGTCCAAGTAGCATCAGGCCATATTCATAACAAAACACCCCTTTTCTACTCTTTTACCTCCCTTTTCCCTCTTTTTTTCTCCAATTCAACATTACCTCTTGTTCCTGACAGCTGTAGCTTGGGCCACCGCTGCTATCGGCTATTGATCACGTGCATATCTCGGCTATTGATATTCCTGGTTGCTCTGCCAATAGGGGCGGGGTTCTCAATTGCCGCGCAGTGGATTGACACAATTAGGTACCGCGGGCCCCGGTCCGTTAACTGAAATTGCTGATTTGGGCTGGTGAATAGCCGATGGATAGGAACTGTAACTTGCTCCAGGTCAATCTAGGAGCTTGTTCAGTCTTATATATTTGTCTTCTTCATGTTGTCGGATTAAGCTACTGTCTAGCTGTATTCTGTATTACTACGTATTACTGTTGTACGCTGTAGCTGGAGGTACGTATAACTCGGTGGTATATATCCCGAAACCCAGCAGTGCTGGTCGGGAATCTCGGGAAATATGCCGAGTCGCAGATCTGAGTAAACGTGGTACACAGAGAATTGCGTCAACATTTCGGGGGTTGTTCACGCGATTTTACTCTTCGCTATTCCGAGAAACCCTGTAGAAGTCCATGGAAACAATATTTACTCGATCATCATTATTTGGCGATTATCGCTGTGACGAATTGAACTATATACAATGACTACTACTGATAAGACCCAGCTTACATGTACGTCGTTATTCATTAATCCATCCAGGTTACGCTCTTGGTTACCAGGAATTCTTCCAAGCCTTGAGCAGTATTGAATCGACCCCATCCGCTGTTCTTGACACCACCGTGTGGCAAGGCGGGTTCGTCGTGGATGGTCATACTGTTGATATGGACAGCGCTACATCCTATCAGTATGCATTTCAAGGAAAATGGTTGGAGACTTGAATGAACTTACCCAGATTGAATCCGCTTGGCCATAGCCAATCCCTTTCGCAAGTCCTCGGTGAACACGGAAGCCGACAGGCCATATCCACTGCTATTCGCGATCCGGATGGCCTCTTCATCGCTGTCGACCACCATGCACGCCGCTAACGAAGCAAACGCCTCCTCCTGCCAAACCTTCATATCTTCCCTAACGCCACCAAGGAGGACAGGGGCCATGCGAACACCGGCCTCGAGTTGAGCCTCCGACGTCTGGTTTGCGGATCCGTGGATTAAATGGGCGCCACTCGATAAGGCATCCGAGATCAGACGCTCGACTCTCGCTTTAGAGGCCACATTGACCAAAGTTGGAGGCGGAGAGGATGGGTCGAGGTTCGAGTTCAAAGCGCTCTTGAGTGCTTCCATAAAGGTCGGCGCAATGGAGGAGTGGACGAGGATCCGATCTGTGGCCATGCAGATCTGACCAGACTGCGGGGTGTTAGAAGGAAACATGAACCTCTACGAGAAGCATCGGGAATCATACGTTCAAATAAGCCCCGGCCAATACGCCCTTCACAGCGGTTTCGATGTTCGCATCTGCGCACACAATCGAGCTGTTCTTTCCTCCCAGCTCCATCAGGCACGGTTTGAGGTTTTGACCGCAGCACCGGGCAATCTGTCTTCCGACGGCTGTGCTTCCGGTGAAGTTGATTTTGCGCACAGCTGGGTGTTCGATCATGGTGTTGACTACCTGGGGGGCATCCTGGGGCCGACATGATATGAGGTTCAGGCAGCCGGCGGGTAAACCGGCATCTTCGAAAGCACGAGCAAGTGCCCAGTATGAGCAGGGTGAGAGTTCGGAGGATTTTAGGATGGTTGTATTGCCGGCAGCCAGCGCGCAGGCGGCGGAGCGGACACCAAATACGTACGGAGCATTCCTAGAGAGTCATGGATGAGCCGTGGACAATCTCACATGAAGAGCACTTCATCCCGACTAAATCATACCAAGGCACAATACCCAAGATCACACCCATCGGCTCCTTGTAAACAATGGCGCTCTGGCCCTCTTCTTCTACGACGGGTACGCTTCCGCAGATGGAGGTAATGCGCCCGGCAATGTCCCTCAACATGCGAATACCAAGCGGCACGATAAAGTATTGTGACGCTCCTACATCCGCACCCATTTCTGTTCGCATATACTCCGCATTTTGAACAAGGCGACTTTCCAGGATATCGGCTGCCTTGAGTAAGATATCCCGTCGGACGGTGGGTTTGGTCTGCGACCAGGCCGGGAAGGCTGCCTCGGCGGCCTCAACGGCACGGATAGCGTCCTGAGGAGAGGCGGAAGCTGTAGCCCAGCAGCGCTGGTTGGTATACGGACTGATGACGTCGAACGTAGACTCAGGCACTTCCTCCTTGCCATTGATAATCAAAGGTATTACCGAGGGAGGGGAGGAACTAGCTTCAGCGGCCATCGTGATACGGATCGGGATTTGGTTGCAGAATAGGGGAGTAGAAATCAAATCAACAGATACCGAAAGACAAAAAAGTCAAGGTTCTATATATCTAAAACTACCTGGAGGGGCAGTGAATTTAATAGTATGAGGGGAGATGCAGCAGGCGCCACGGGTTAGTCTAGGCACTAGTACTGTTATACTAAAGGCTAAGCCCCAATCGCCTTGGTAAAAGCTGTATCCACCCGACTTGCGCAGTCCGTCTCACTCTTAAGTTGTCATAGTCCCTCTGTCTACGGCACCCTTTCTTGCGTCCCATATGAGATGGATGACTTGATTATCTTTCGAGATCAATCATAGGAAGAGTCTTTCCAGTATAAAGATATAGCTAGGTCTTTGGCTTGATTTGGCCAGGATCTAGATAGAACGTCTCAATGGCATGTACTGTGTACTCCGAGTACAGTGTACACAGTAGACAACTACCCCACTGTGTCGAGGAAAACGCAGGTGCTGTGTACAGATGAGTCCCTGAGAGAATGCATTGTGGGGTGCACCAGCCGCTTGAAATGGTACTCTATGTCAGAGAGGCAAGTGAAAGCCGGTACGTTGCGTGAATTTTTGGCCATTGCGATCTCTGCAGAAAACATAGCGTAGCTAACTCTTAACCTTCTGGGTAAGTCAGGATGACGATCACACACATACTCCCACGGTTCAAAACTTCGAAATAGTCAAGGACCACCCACAGATAGCATCAGAAAAATTTGTGTCGTGGATCTGTTCAAAGACGATGGAGTAGGGCTGCCACAAGATCCGAATGAGACAGTCGCTAGTGAGGAGCTTACTCAGACATGGCCCACATACGGTGGGTCTTTTTTAAACAGTCAGGACCTTCCACCATTAAGGAAGCGTTATTGTCAATAAGAGACCCGATTCATAAAATCTGGTCAGTCACTGAAGTGCCGAATGTTGGAAATGATCTGCGCCACGCTAACAATTAGTGGACCCGCAATAGAAGTGACCAAACCAAGGCAATTGTCTAGGACTATTGAATACACAGGAGTCCCTTTCTGCAGATCCCCAAAAGCAGAACATTTCTAGAAGTGTTACTTTGGGCATTATAATTATTGGCATTTCAACGTGGGATGTTTTCTAGTTTTATATGATCTTGCTGCATGGCATAATAGTAAACTGAGGTACTCGACTAGCGTTTAACTGACAGAGTTTTTCATTGAAGAGATGTTTTAGGACTCAATATTATAGGTACTAGATGTTTTGCTCATAGACCCTCAAGGACCTGATCAGAACTACCACGATTATCCATTGACTGCTGAAATCACGAGAGTATCGGCCCAGCAAAGAAGGATTGGGATGCAGACGTCTTAAGAGAACGTTGTGCACCAGGCCTGGCAAGGATCCATTGAACAACCACCAGGCACAATAGAACGTGCTTGAATAAGGCCCTTGCTAGGCTTGAGTTGCATGCTCCAGCCGGGGATTTAGTTTGATGACGAAATCAGTGACAGCAGGGTCCTTTCCCCCCCCCCCCCCCCCCCCCCCCCCCCCCCTTCATGCCTTCGTTTCCAAATAGGCTAGACAAGGTCTTACCCAATTCAGATCACGAATAACCTCAAAGATCTTCGATTTCAATAGTTTGTTGTCAATGTTTGTTGACCGGGAAGATGGATTACGTTTCCCCCTTTTATGTAATAGAAGCGCAGTCCGCTTCTACGGGCGGGAACTTATACCAGGCATAGAACGAAGCTGCCATTAGTCTTGAAGATGATTGAAGATCTACATGCACTCAGCACGCAACAATTTTCTGAATCTAAGACCACATAGTTCTTTTCCTTCGTTTCTTTGACCACGTTAGGAACTGTGGCCGAACTATGGATTCACTACATGCCGGATGAGCCCTGGAGATTCTGCTCATAATGCTTCTATCAGAGCAGAACCATCAATCGGCACAGCGTCAATGGACCGATGAGAAAGTTGAGAGCGATCGTAGTTTAGGGTCTTGTCAAGCACATGGCTTGGGTCGCCGAGGGTACTCAAAAAGTAAAGAGATGTGGGGGTACTCAAAGGACGGATCGCCCGGAGCCCTGAGGAAATGGAATAGGAGACAATGTTTGGATCATAAGAGATTTCCGCTCTTTCTTGGGTTCCCCTGCTCCCCTGTTCGCTTGCATTGTGTGGGTTGATCGGATAGTTCGCCTATTCTTCCAGAGACTGTGTTCCTCTCTCTCATTGAGCTGTTGACCGCCAAAGGTTACATCGGCATGTTCATCAAACTCTATACATACTTCAAAGTTCAAAGTTTAGTTAGTCTATCGGGGTCTGAGATAATATTAGTCTTGAATTGACAGGCACTAGTCTACTATTTATCTCAATTCCGTAGGATTCACCTCAACTAAAACCAAATAGTCCATTGTTAGAGTTCAACACCAGAATGATCGTCGATGGAGCCGGTGGGGACGAAATTGTTGCCACGAGGCCGCGGTTTCTTCAAAGGCCGCGTTGTCATCCCAAATCAGATTGTATACCTCAGTGTTCTTATGTCATCCCTGCGGGTCTTCAGGTCCCACTGTCTCGCATGGGCTCCATGAGGCTTGTATCACTTCCAATGATATCTCTGTGTTGCCCTAACTCACCAGCTCGTCCACCCACGAGCTGTGCATCTCCAACCCTGGATTGAGGGACGGACCCATAGCATGATTCCCGCCTGTCCGGCTTTGCCTGTGCCTAAAATGCTTTGGTGATGGGCGTAAAATGTAGTATATCTGTCGTGGGCCCCATACCCGCCTGCTGGCCTTGGTTCTTTAGGATCCTGTATCTTCCTCCGACTAGTCTCGCACAGCAGCAGTTTATTCTGCTCCTCTGGGACCGGGGCTAATCTTTATAACTATCTACTAGACTGACCTTTCATTACTAGTGGAAGAGGGGCATTGCTGTTATCGACCACCCCTCTCCATGCATGTCATTCCTTTGAATATAGCCATCCCGACCTTTTTCAACCAGTAACCTACAGGCTCTACCATCTTTTCTTCTGTCTTTCTATAGCAAGTCGTTCTTTTACAGCTATCACCATGACGGTTACCTCAAGGGGAGCTGAGATGATATGCATCGTCTCGGTGCTGGTCGGTCTTTCTTTAATATCAGTCATCCTGCGAGTCTTCGCCCGAATGAAACGAAGCATTGGGTTGGGCATGGACGACTACCTCTGCTTTCTTTCATTGACTCTTTTGATTGCTATGCTCATTGAACTAGTGCTATGTAAGCATACTGGAATCCACTGCCCTAAACGTGTTACTGACCGTCATATAAAGGGGTCACTATCGGAGGCAATGGATCCCATATGGCAGACCTAGACAAGACAACACTGATGAACTTCTCAAAGGTATGAACACCTACCACCTAATCCTGACCCATAGCTCTTGGCCAATATGCTAATCAAACCATAGATATTCCTCGCAAACCAGTTCACCTACTTCGTCCTCTGCCCTGCCATCAAAATCTCCATCATATGCTTCTACCGTCGAATCTTCACCATGAAACCCTTCCAATGGGTCTCATTGGCACTCAACACCCTAATCGCCGCCTGGGGCACCGGCATCTTCCTAGCCTGCGCCCTCCAATGCCGCCCCTTAAGAGGCTACTGGGACAAGAGCATCGACGGCCACTGCTTCGACCAGAACAAGTTCTTCATCGTCAACCAAGGCTTCAACATCCTCATGGACTTCGTGATCCTCTTCCTCCCGATCCCCATGATCTGGGGCCTCCAGCGCGCATGGCAGGATAAACTCGCCCTGAACGGCGTCTTCGCTATCGGTGGCTTCGTCTGCTTCGCCAGTATCTACCGTATCGTCGTCCTCTTCTGGATCAAACCAGACGACACCACCTACACCGTCTACCAGGCGACTCTCTGGACTCATATTGAGCCATCCGTCGGTCTGATCTGCTCCTGTCTCCCTATCATCCGGGGGCTGTTCCCGAGATTCAAGATCCCCGGTACTCGTCGCTATGCTACCGCGCCGTACTATATCAATACCGATGTTAGCGGCTCCAATTTTGTCATGTCGAGTCCTAAGTCGCCTGCTTCGGCGTACTTTAAGATGATGGAGGAGGGGACGGTGTCTCGTGCTACGAGTGATTCGAATGTTCCCCTTGATAAGAATTATCTTGGTCCTATGGGCATTGCCGTTCGCACGGATTTCACCGTTAGCAAGGACTCGGCTTCTGTGAAGTCGCATTCTTGATGCTGTGGGTTTGCGTTGTGGGGGCTGGTGCCTTTTATCAGTCCGTGTTCCGTGGTTCTGTGGACGTTTCGTTCTTTATTGCCTTGCTCTTACGACCCTATCTTTACGACTATCATGTCTTACTGTCTTTCGTTATGGCTCGTTGCCCAGATTTCTTCTTGCATGTTTTTTTCTAGCGTACCTATCGTGTCTAGACTACTTTGTGTGTGTGACCTTATGTATACTCTGATATCGATGTAATATACCCTGAGAAGTATCTTAATGTTCAGATTCTTTTATTTTCTAGGATCGAGGTGTGTAAATCGTATTGTCTTGCTAAGCTGGTGGTATCCATCATTCATTCTTCGTAAATCCTCCGCTCTTAGTGTACGGTCTGCCCGACTGCAAAGTCCTAGAATTAAAAACCAAGGTCAGCTACCCTGCACTCTATACAGTAGAGGCGATGGTGTCTGTACATACCGGGAATGCGTCCGTGATACTGGTCGCTACTCTTTCCACATCCTCCGCGAGTCCTTGGACCCCAGCATCCCATTGCCTAATATGCCGCCCGGTACCAGCTGTGCTCGATTCAAAGTAGATGATCCCATCGATCTGATCAATGCTGCCGCTCAACCGGCCTTGTTCGACCATCCGCGCCGCATAGGCCTCGGCCTTTTCACCCGCCGTCAGATCCCCACTTGCCTCGAGTCCCAGAATAGCGCCCAGCGCATCCGTAGTAATATTCTCATACAATTTACTCGCCGCGACGAGGTTATGTTCAACCACCGCCTTATCGAGAACAGTAGTCCCGTCCGCCGTCTGTGCAAGCTGGTGAGGGGCTAACCTCTGCGAAAAAGCTGTGACTTCAGCGGGCGTCAATAGTCGATCCAAGAACATCTTCTCCAGAATACCAAACTCCTCCACAGACGTCGCCCGATCATCCTTGTACAACGTGGCCAGAATCCGGGAGCGCTGCGGACCAGCCGGGCCCAGGACCGCACAGCGGATGGCAGCAGCCAAAGCCTGCAGACGATCGCTCTCGTCGACACCGGCCGCGAGACTCACATTGAAGTATTCCTGGCTGGCATCGAGGAATTTCCTCCGAGCGTCTAGGATGCGGGCCTGGGAGAGCTTGAAATGCAGCTGCAGCTCGTGATCTTCGATCTTGCTGGGCAGGTTCTTAATTCGGTTCAAGACCGCCTCTGCACTAGTTGTATCGTCTTCCTCTAGGTAGAGCCGCACGATTCGGATCCAGAGTCGCACCTTTGCTGCGTCGGATACCAGGCGTTGTGAGCTGTCGATGTGAATCCCTTGTAGTGTCCGTGCTGCTGCAATGTATTCTTCTTCGGACTCGTATGCGTCTGCGAGGAGTTCGCGAATCTGGGCATCTTGTTCTTCGACTGATGTGGAGCGAGACTGGAGGAGTGTAATAGCGTGTTGGCCTACTTTGATCTGGGTTTCGGGGTTCAGTTTCCGGAGAACGTCAATGAATGAGTCGAGGAGTGGGCGGGCGGCGACGATGCTGATGTCTTCACTGAGGATGGAGTCGAGATAAAAAGTCAGATCTTGAGACAGCTGGTCTCCAGATGATGTTGAGGCAACGTCGGACAGAAGGTCGTTGTAAAGCTGTAGCTTGTTTTGGGGATTCGCGGACGATTGAATCTCCGCGAGGGCGGAGGTGATCTTCTGTGAAGCCATGGGAGAGGTTCTCGGGAGGGATGGCGAATGCTTTGAGGTAAAAGTAGGAAGTAGTATTTGTTTCACGCTTTGAATAAGAGGTTGGCTATTATTTGTCTTTTGGGATCGGTGTGACGGAGAAGATGTTGTACCTTGAACTTACTGCGGACACAAACGATGACAAGCTTGGCTTATCGATAAGAGGGGGCTGAGGGTGCAACAATAGCATCACCACCATGCGGGGTTTTTCTGCCTTGAGAATTCCTGAGGCGAGCTTAAAGTCTATGTTACTTTACAGCTTTATTTGATTGACTACTTTATTACCCTATGATGCATAATTATACTTGAGAAGTTACTCAGCGTAGAACCCATTGATATTTCCCTTTCCTCAAAGGAAAAGAAAATACGTTGGCTGTATTTCCCTTACTGAGTTTCAAGATGGATTATAGTGGATGATCTATATAGATCCATTGAATTTCAGGCCTTCTATATTGGCTTCATTTCGAGTAAAGGTTTCAATGATTTTTGTTTATACTCCGTAAAGACTACTCCGTAGTATAAATGAACTGAGAAGGCGGTTGAAGATGCCGCCACCGCCTTTGGCTGACCCGCCGCTCGACAGCTCCCTCTGCAGTTAGAGCGGACGCATTGCAAGTGTTTCAACATCACGTCACACCACCGACTGCATATCGTCTAGAACGTCGGTTGTCGCTCAGATTGCTCTAATACACGGTCGCATTGCCCGATACTACTAGTCGGTGAAATCTCAATCTTTCATTTGTTTGTGTCGGCGGTTAGCGCCATGGTTCCCCAAATCAAACAGGACCCCGACGCGGCATCACCGTATATCAAGCCCGACCCGGACAGCAAAGATGCTGTCCTCGCCGACATTGACGATCAAGATCTCTATGAAGATGCCGGTGATCTAGACTTTTCGAACGCTTCGCAGAGCGTATGGCTCTCTCGCATTCCTCGAACTCTCTGGGAGCATTGGTCCAACCTCGACGATGATGAAGAAATTCAGATCGGGACGGTTAGGATTGAGGGCCCACTAAACGATATCAAAAGGGTAGGTGGTGATTCTGGATGGGTAGTGGTCGCATCGCGGTCATTATCTTGTGTGGTGTTATCTCTTACGGATGTTGTCTGATTTGCGAATCTGTGTAGGTCAGTTTACGTATCAATGAACGGGAGGAGAACCGCGATATCCCCAAAGATTACCTCCTGCAACGGCAAACAATAAACACCGAACATGTCTCCTCTCATTCTACGCAAAATACGTATTTATTCACAGAAAAAGATATTCCCGGCCATGAGAATCGGATGATCACTTTTGGCGAGGCGCGGTCAGCCCTGTACGAGTCGATGAAGCGAGAAGCAAAGAAGAAGGAGCGGAAGAAGAAGTGGGAGCCTTATGTGCGGAAGACAGTGCCTAGTATGTTCTCTTTCGCTAGTTTACATGGGATGAAGGACGAACAGTGCTTACGCTGTGACAGAACAAACTGCCCTTGTAGGCAGTGTTTCCGAGGAGTTCAACTGCCTCCCCGTGGAGAACGAAGAGTTCCGGCTACTCTCAGAACAGAAAGTCTTGCAATCTCTCAAACCGAAACGCGAAACCGTCTTCATCGACAAGGTCCCTGGAAAGCTCCTTCAGGCCAGACACGTTCTACCGGGAGAAAAGGGCGCCTTCGTGGTAAGTAGCCTACAGCTCTCATACACTTCTTTGCTTTACGTTGATCTAATATCGATATAGCAAGCAACAAAGGCGGCAAAGCTCAAGCCTCAAGAAAACAAGACGACGCGTATGCCACAAAACGAGCTTCTGGATCTCATTTACCAGTGCTTCCGAGAGTACAGATACTGGCCATTTAAGGCACTCAAAGCGAGACTCCGACAGCCCGAGGCGTATCTTAAGCAAACGTTGGAGATGATTGGTCATCTTGTCAAATCCGGTGATTTTGCTATGACTTGGGAGCTCAAACCGGAAGCGAAAGAGAGCAGCTATGCGAATGCGATGTCTTATGGCGATGCAAAGGAGGAGATGGCGCCTGGTGCTGACTACAACTTTGACGACGCCTCCGAGGAGGAAGCAACACCGGGGATGTTTACAGATAACGACGATATGCAGTTTGAAAATGTCCCATAAAGACTATTGGATCTATGTAGCATAAGCAAGGTCATGGCGTTTGTCTTGGGTTCTCTTTTGGGTTGATTTCATAAAGGCCATTCTGGAGTTATCAATTATGGGCTTAGATGCCAAACCATAGTATACAAACAAATGCATCAATTTACAAACCATGAATGAAACTTTCTTAAAATTCGAGTAACTAATGGATGAGGTCTTTGTAAGAGTGATCTAATTCAAGCTACCCTTGGACCCCACGTGACCGCACCCGCCACAGGTCAATCACCTTTCCAATTGCATTAGCATTAACAATCACTACTCTTCATCACATTCCTGACCACGCTGTAAAGGAAAGAGCAAACTTTTTGCATGTGGTATACTAACGGTGAATGCTAGCCATTTTCTTTAGTCACCATGACAGAAGATCAGGACCTCATGGCCAAGATCAGCCAGCTTGCTGGTAAGCATACGTGACGCGCACTTAATAATAATTCTGCTCGCTCATATCAGATAGGCCAGATCAATAGACACAAGACCCAAAACCCCCAAACATCCACATCTTACGGTAGTGATTACCAATCAGGTCCTTATGTAGCACGCCATGTACCCTCTCGAGGGCGTCCCGGTTGGGCGCCATATCGCGGACGACCGTATGGGCGAGGCCGTGGCGCTGCTCCTCACCGACACCGTACACTCGTTCTCAATAACACAGCAACATCAGGGACTCCAGGTGGGACGACACCCTCTACTAACTCTGGGATGGATGTTGATAGTGAGAGTCGATCGACAACGCCAAATGGATGGGTTGCTAAGCGCGATCGACACATGCAGTTGATCAACTCTGCCATTTACGACCAAGAAGCGCAGGCGAGAGCGAAGGCTATGGAAGAGAGTCGCAAGGCCAAGGAGAAGAAGAAAGCAGAGATCGAGCAGGCCAAAGTACTCAGATACGCGCAGGGTGTCGGTAGGCAGTATCCCGGCTCCGCGGCTCCCCAGGTTGTTCCGAGCCCGTCGGCGGAGTATCAGGTCTACCTCAACGATATACCTTTCCGTGTCTCACGAGGTGGTAGTAAATTGATTAGAGTGTCTGGTGCGGCTTTCTCTGCTGCCACACTGGCCAAGCGGGCTGGCTTACCGTTAATAGATGATCCGAATACTGTCAATAACACCCCAAAGAGAGTAACCATTGCCGGCGTTACCTTTGTTCGGAGCAAAAATGGAAACCTCCATCGCCTTGGTGCGGTTACTTCGAAAAGGTGATTGTACTGCTCTCGCATCCTAGGATTGGACACTCACAACAAGTACAGGAAGCCCAACGCAACTAAGAAGAATGAGCTTTGCCGCAGATTCACTACGACCGGTAACGATGATTTCCCTTCGACAAACCTGAAATTTATTTCTCGACGTCGTTTTTGCCTACAAAAAGTGTGCTGATTGAAACGTTATTTCTTAGGTACCTGCTACAAAGGGCCTTCCTGTCTATATGTTCATGACCCAGATAAGGTCGCGCTGTGCAAAGACTTCCTCCAAACTGGTGATTGCACCGCAGGTATAAGTTGCGATCTTTCCCATGAGCCTTCGCCCCACAGATCCCCTACTTGTATGCATTTCCTCCGAGGTCGCTGCTCCAACCCGGAGTGCCGATATGCCCATATCCGGTTGATCCCTGGTGCACCCGTTTGCAGAGATTTTGCAAATCTGGGCTACTGCGAAAAAGGCGCTAATTGCGACCAACGACATGTACATGAATGTCCTGATTATGCCAACACGGGTGTATGCAACAAGAAACGTTGTCGCCTGCCCCATGTTGATCGTGCAGGGCAGATTCGGAAGAATACTGGTGCTAACAAGGTCGATGCCACGAATGACGATGACTCCGACGCCTCTAGCGAGGATGAAGAGTACGATGAAATCGATTCTGATGATGTTGACTCAGACGATCTTGACGAGGATGAGCCGGAACTCATCATAAAAAGAGACGGCAGTAACGATCTTTCGCAACAGCAGGACTTCATCCACTTCTAACTGTACATTCCCACTAACTGCACATAGCTGCAAGAATAGTGTAATTGAGGATTCGGTTTGGTCTCAACAAGGAAGATGAAAAGAAAAAAAGAGTGAAACAGAAAAAAACATGAAAAGAAAAGGAAAAGAAGAACAAGATGATGATGGACGAATGAAAATCTAGTAAATAGGAGGTTATCTGCTTTTGGCTTTTTTTGCTTTATGCCTTACGAACTGAAGTTTTCTGCTCGCGAAAGAAGTTACCGATACCCATACAGCATGTTTCACGACTTGTCTATTTGTCTGGTGGGTGGAAAAGGCTCGACGATGGTTTGAATTGTTGCATGGGTGGCGATTTACAAGTGATAAAGAGGGACTGTAGTATTACTCGGTACTCTTGACTAGAGATCAGGAATAGATCCTAAGATGGTAATGGCACTTCCTTATTTTCTATGCAATAAATTTTCCACCTTGCGCCCGCGGACAAACCTGTGACCATGAGTGTGACAACCCTCTCCAATCACGCAAACACTAACGGCATTCCCCCGTGACCAAGCCGCAAGGTTCTCAACTGCATGGAGCTTAAGTTGCATCTTATCCCGCATCCTGAGATAAGACTGGCTCTATAAATATCACCTCCTCCCCACCCCAACTTGACTTGTACCGTAAGGCCATAATTGCTTCTCCCAGCGTACAAGGATATCCCAAATATACCCCATAGCTCTTCTAGCCACAAGTATACCCGATCTGCAACCCAAGATGGGCTCCAACAACTCGAAATTAGCCCCTGCCAATAAGAAAAGTAACGAAAAGCCCGCCTGCGCAACAACGGCGACTATGAAATTGAAGCAGATAGCATCCGGAGGAGGAGGAGGAGGAGGCAACTTGGACACCCATGATGAGCATGAGGCCCGTACATGACCCTGTCCCTTGTTCTATCCATGCCCAAAGCAAGTTACAAAAATAGTTACAAATGGGCGCTGATCAAATTAGCACCTCCGTACAATGCGGAAGACCGGGCGAAGAGTCTCGCGATCCCGCAGCTGAAAGATTGGGAAGAACTTCTTCTGAGTTCTGACAAGGTGTGTACATACTGTTGTACATACCCTATATCTTGGACGTTGATATAGGATAGGGATCACTGGAATCCTGCATTGATTGCTAGATGTTCTAATTCGGTTTGCTCTTACTTAGAATCGTCTGGCCATTCTTAGCTTCGCCACCAATCCTTATTCGCAGATTCTTGCCAATCAGTCTGCTGTGCAGGCTGTGGATAGGCCGGTTTTCAATGTCAAGATCCCGTTGGAAGGCGCCCCGATCACGAATCAGCGCTCGTCAGGCCGCTGCTGGCTGTTTGCGGCGACGAATGTCTTCCGCGTGCCACTTATGAAGAAGTATAATCTGAAGGAGTTTGAGCTCAGTCAGGCGTATTTGTTCTACTGGGATAAGATTGAGAAGGCCAATTGGTTCATGGAGAAGATCATAGAGACTGCGGAGGAGGATTTGTCCAGTCGCTTGGTGCAGAAGTTGCTTGAGGACCCCGTCACAGACGGGGGCCAATGGGATATGGTGGCGAACCTGGTGGGCAAGTATGGCTTGGTGCCTCACGACATCTACCCAGATAACTTTAGTGCCCAGAACAGTGCGAAGATGAACTGGCTCGTGACGGTGAAGCTACGCGAGCATGCGTTGACATTGCGGCGGTTGGCGCAAAGTCAGCCCGAGAGACTGGCGAGACAGAAGGATGATTTTCTAAAAGAGATCCACTCCCTGGTGACTATCATGTTGGGCCCGCCACCGAGTCCGAAGGAGGCCTTCCACTGGGAGTACTATGATGCCGATGGCAAATTTCAGGAAGTATACGACAGCCCGCAGGGATTTGCAAGACAGGCTTCGGCGCAACTGGCCCGAGGAGATGTTGATCCCCGGAGGATGTTGAGCTTGGTCAATGATCCGCGGAATGAGTACAGCCGACTGTTGACAGTCGATAAACTGGGTAATGTGGTGGGAGGACGTCCGATCACGTACGTCAATGTGGACATGAAGGTGAGTTCCTATGGGGAATATTGTGTTTCAACGGTGACCAACGCATCCCCAGACGATCAAAGCCGCTGCGATTGCAATGCTTCGTGCAGGGCACCCTGTTTTCTTTGGCTGCGATGTTGGAAAATTCTACGATGCCAAGCTTGGGGTGATGGATCAGTGGCTACTGGACGTCAGATTGGGATTCAACACCACACTGCGCATGGATAAGGCACAAAGACTGAAAACCGGCGAGTCATCCATGACCCATGCGATGGTGCTGACAGGCGTTCATGTCGAGAAGGGCCAACCAGTGCGATGGCGGGTGCAGAACTCCTGGGGTGAAGCCGTGGGAGACAAGGGGTGGTTTGTCATGGCAGATGAGTGGATGGACGAGTTTACGTATCAGGTAGTGGTTGACTCTCGCTTCGTTTCAAAGGAGGTGCGAGATATTCTAAATCAGGAACCAGAGGTCTTGCCACGATGGGACCCGATGGGAGTTCTTGCGTAACAAGTGGCCAATCCTAGAAATATACGATAGTTGCAGATCTACATTATTCTCCGTCATAGAGCATATCTGAAGGACAAAGGAGGTCTAGGAGACTTTACCACAGGTTCACCGAAGCAAATCCTCTGCTGGTTCGCAGGAGAGAAGTCACATAATGCGGTAAGTTGAAACTCAGTAAGGCCCGTCAGTGTTGCTCCGAGAAAACATGAAACAGAGTATAATCCCGAATCTGCGTGTTCTGAGGCATCACCAGTGGTGCCACAAGTTGTCAAACTTGTCAAACCATGTGACTCACACCCTCACTCCGACTCTTGCTGCACCCCATAGGCAAGGTACACACTCGCCCAAGAAAATGTCTGAGTGTCAGTCTACCCGGACGTCCCCATGCAAGTCCTAAGGTAGGTAGGATCCCATGGTGATCTGATCACCGTCTGTGCCTGATGACCCCCTGTACGATTATTGGTCCAATCAGATCATGGAGGGTCAGGAAATGCCAACCGGCCAATGGCAACGATTCCTTCAACACCGATATTTCGTCGAACCGATGAGATATTCGTGGTTAGCTTCTGGGGAAGATGGAGCTTGGATCCGATAGGGAGACATTCGAGAATATTGCTAGGATCCACAGTGCTAATTTCGCTTGTGTTAATATCTGACTTAATGATATCAGCTTCAGAGAGAGACATGTTCTGGTGGTCAACGTTGACCGCCGTCTGTACCGATGTACTCCGTAGATCAGAACGTTTTTTTTAGGGTTTCCTGGCCTTTTAGGCCTCTCTGACCCTAGAGATTACTAAAGTAAGATTCATCTGACAGGTAAAATCAAGTATTCTTCACTCTTGCACATACTAACATCTGAGTAATGTATCTTATCTCCACGGTTCCATACTCCTGGTCTCGGTGGCTTGCTGTCGAAAAGCATAGTAATACTGTAGATCAAGCATGGTATGCAGATTCCCATGTTGGGCAACAAACTGCACCATGCACACGAGTCCGAGCATAAAAAAAAAGTCAAAAAACGCTCTGGACCCACTGCACCGGTGCCCTTTGACTGGACCTGTCCGTAAGCTCCCCGAAAAAGGTAGAGAAACCGCGAGGTGTGGACAATGTCGGTATCAGCGGTATAGTTGGCTCTCGACCTTCTCGGCGCCGTCTCCGTTTGATTCGGTCTTGTCGCAATGAGGCGAAAAAAGGAAAAAAGGGGGGAGTCCGAAACCTTCTTCCAGAATGATGAATTCTTGCATGTAGTAAATTGCGACTGCCTACTATTATGGAGCAAGTCACGGGAGGAGTATAGCAGAGTGACTGCGGGCAACTCCACCGACTTTGCATCGTGCCCTACAATTGGGTCAACGCTCTTGTTCACCGCCAGGATGGCCATTTCTGCATCGTCATCCTAATGGAACATACCACGCCCAAACTGGAAGGCTAAGAGTTATTTCCAATTTTTTTTCTCCTTTTTTCTTCTCCTTTCCGGCTCAGGGTAGTAGTTACGGAGATTAATCGATGACAAATAAAGAAGAGAAGAAAAAATAGCATCGCATCCGAGTCACATGTAACCCAGCAGTGTTCCTGGATGGTACGAAGAAGTGGTACAGTATACTGAACGACTGAACGAGTTGGTACAAGGGTAAATTATGATTTGCCTATGTCGAGTTCTGCTATGTTTCAAAGAGCAGGGCTTAGTATCCGATTGGGTTCGTTCCGTTTCTATATCCCTACCTGGCCTTTGTTGTCGGTTCCTGATTTGCATGTTGGATATCAATCCTCATTATGGACTCCGACAGTTTGGCACGAAGAATTCGAACAAACATGGCCGGCTGCATGCAGCGGCCGTAGGGATGGTGCTCGACGCTTCAATGCCTTCCTCTCACCTAATTTGTTCCTGATTTCTTTCTTTGAACGCCTCCATACGCATTTCACGCGATTATCGCGAGTAAGCCTACACCCTCAGTAATCTCACCCCAACCGTGCGAGGCCAAAAAAGCTCGGACAATTGTTTTCAGAGCAACGTGGCAGCAGCGTGCTATTTCCTCACCATCTTGCCTCATTACCTACATCTAAACTAGTAGTTCCTATTCTCCATAGCTATGCACGCACGTACACATACTACCCCATCGAGTCTAGAGGACCGTCAAACCTGAAACAGCCATGATGTAGTATATTACCGGAAGGGGAAATCGTCCAGAGAAGCAGACGGTGCTTCGAGAAGACCACAAGGGGAATCTGGAGTGAGTCATACCTACTGCGTTGGGGGATGTGGGTCAGCTCATCCTCTTTGTTTTGTCTCATTGAAGGGAACCTTCTGTATCCTCTGTGGATCGCACTGCCTTAGTCGGCCTTAGCTAGTACCTTAGGCTGCCCATGCTATAGGTAGCGTTGACTTTCCTGTTAGGTCGTGTGCTAGTACAGTAGGTGGCTTCGTTCCAGGTAAATGAGGGAACAAAAAAGAAAATGGGTGAGGAGGATCTGTGGATCGCCGCTCTGCTTACTATTTTCTACCTGATAGACGATTTCAGGAAACACGTTTTCCCCTTAGGGTGGTCAAAAGTTGCTATTCGGTTGCAGACTATTCTCACTTGCAATTGTTTTTGCGATTTCGGCCGAAAAGTGGTATTTTCACTATGAGTCATATGCGATTGCAAGGAACGGATGCAATTGATACCGATGGGGAATTTGTAGTATAATCCGAGGATAACTATGATGTCAATTGACTTTGGCAATTCAGTAGTAGTCTGCTTGAGTTTAAATAGTAGATTGTTTAGTGTAGGAGAGGGATTAGGTAACGAACGCAAGGGATAACAACGCCAAAGTGCCATAGGAGAACGTGACTCTGCGACCCCTCCAACCCTAATCCAAGGTCTGTCTGTCTATCATGAAGTACAACGTACCTAATTACAAGGATTGGTCTCAAACTGCATAAGGGCCGCTCCGTTGCTTTGAAACCAGGGTCACAGCTCTAAGCTAGTCATTGACCAAGGGGAGGAGAGAGCGAGCTTCAACCCAAGCTCGCCTTGTTTCTCTGCATGAGAACCATATCGCGCGAGTTTGGCCGTTATTCTACTATAGGTACTTCCGTTGGAGAGTTGATTCCCCGCAGAATCCCAAGCAATGATGCCTTACCTGATTCAGAGCTGCTGACTTAGCATCGAGGATGAGTCGATGTCGAGTCGGTTGTTAGCCCCATTTTCAAATCAAAAGTCGGTTCCGCTGATGTTGTTCCGTGATGCGATCGCGATGCCCTCCGGTTCATTTGAATCGTTGAGGGGGAGGGGCTATCGCCTATAGAGGCAAGAATTATCGTTATTATTCCTTTTTGTCGTGGTTGATTCTATTTCCATTATCGTTGTTTTTTTTTTGTTTCATGTATATTTCCTTATTATCGTTGTTATGGCTTTTTACATAATTCTGGCCGGGCGTTGGTTATCTTCGGAATCGTCCAATCTGATCTGTCTGTGCTTTTCTGCATGCCTCTGCTTCTGCGGTACATACGGAGTACTGTCATCGCTCGAATCGTGCGGGAAGCAGGGGTGTTTTGACGGAACGGGCGTCAGTGACCTGCGGACTAACCGAAAAAGCAAAAGGGCCTTTCCCTCATCGGGTGGATCACTGGATCTTCCACCGGCCCGGCCCTACTGTACCACAGATGAAGGCAGCAGGGAGGCAAGGATATGTTCTGTAAAGCAGTCATGTAGGGAGAGTTGATCTATCTGAGAAGTCTACTTTCATGATGTCACTCGTTAAAGCAGCTCAACTTTGAGTATCACCAACGTGTTGCTGATGAAGCTGGAAATGATTTCCTCCAGCTCGTCACAATGGTCACACTATGTATGAGATTGATTGGCTGTGATCGACCGAATGATGGGACTCTTGATACAGTATTGTATGACATTCTTGTCCATCTGATCATGGCCAAAGCCCCTCCCTCCCAGGGTTATTACCCTCGGACGGGTAGACGTATGTATCATGGTACCGTCATGTAACCCGCAAGCCAATCTTATTCTAAAAGTCGATCATGGGATGATGGGACGGTGGTGATGCGCACAGACAGACCTTTTTTGGGCATCACCAGGGCCAAGAAACCCAAGATATGTAGGCAAACGGGCTCAGGTACCTATAGTACTTCATTGCTTCGTAGAGGGAAGGAGGTTTCGGATAGCTGAAGACTCGTTTCGTACCTTACCAATCATACTGTTTTGTTTGTGCTGAGGAACTTGCGGTGCCTGAGTCAGGCTGGTACGACCGCATCTGGTACCTACAGATTGAAGAGAGTGAAACTTGAACGGATAGGCCCCGTTCCGTCAACTGGATTGGGGGGAAGGGGGATGGGGAGGGGGGGTAAGAGAAGTCCATCTAGATGACTGTTGAGGGGACTGTGTGAGTGAAGAAGATTCGATAGGCTATCGATAAACGATGGTTCTCGGCCCCACCGGCGGTCATTCCATGGTTCGGATACCGACTACTTTGGAGGTACCAATACCAAGACTACATACTACTCCGTAGTTAGCAGGTCCTGAGAACTACCTGTATCAGGATATCGGCTATTCCGGCTAGAAGTTGCCTTCAGAGACAGAAACGAGGGGCTCAGTGGAAGAGAAACTGAGGATAAACCTCTCTACACTATCATGCACAGAGTACACACATACATGTGATATCAGAGTGAAGTTCTGTATAGGTATCTGTACATACAATGTACATACTCTGTACTCTGGATAAAGAGCAATGTAGTAGTGGTGCATTGCTTGCATGGAGGGGTATTGCTTACACATGAGAATACTGGTAGTAGGCACTGAGTATTACTGCTATACCCTCTTTGTACTAGTTTGTCAGGCTGCTAGTTTGTGGGAATCCGAGTCTTCCTCTCCCTCTCTTCTCTTTACCCGCCAGGTCCTGACCGAGTACTCAGTCGGTACATCTAGGAAGGAAGTGACTTCCACGGGCACAGTAATCCGCGGGAGACGCAAGTATCAATCAGTCAGAGTCATTATTCATCCAGGACAAAAGGACTGATGAGTAACGCGTGCTTATTCATCCAGGCTCTCGGTGCCAAAGGAAAAAAGTTCCCCTGCCAGCTGCACGTCTGCCCAACGAAGCATCCAATGACCGGTGCTCGTTAATCTCGGGAACAGCCAGAAATCGTCGCCTCGCCTTTTTAGCTTTTCCGCTGACCGCTGGAAGCTACTCATGTCTTTGGTAGCAGCGTTTAGTGACTTTCTGTGGGAGTATGGGCCCTTTGTGTTTAGGGCCGATGGGGAATTCCCTTTGGGAGAGATTTCTATGGAGCAATCGAGAAAGTTGAATTAGAATTGAGATTTATGGTTAATATTATTTACTGGTTTTATTTATTTTGTTTTCTTTTATTTTATTTCTTTTTTTTATTTTTATTTCTGTTTTGATTTTCTTATTTTAATTTTATTTTGGATTTTTTATTGTTTCTATCAGATCATACACTGGTACCTGAGGCACTCTCACGATTTCCCTGAATCATCCCGAAAGATATATGGACTTCCCCCTCCCTCTTCATCTGGTCCTTCCCTCCTCCAGAATCCAACGGATCTGAGCTTCAAACTCTTTTTTAGTAAAGAGGCTTCTCCTGATCACAAGAGACCTCTTCTTTCCCCTTTACAAGAATCGACCTTCTTCCTCTCCTCCACTTGACTACTACCACCTTACTTCCTCTTCTACATATTCTTCTCCTCCACTACCGACCTTACTTTCTACCTACATTCTACTCTTATTCTTTTTTTATAAACTTCTTCATCGTCTATTACCGTTACATCCAATCATCTGGACTCCCTCCCTCATCTCTACTTGTCCTCATTTCATCATCAATCCAACCACCCAAATAAAAAACCCCGCACGTTTTTTCCGTACAATCGGATTACACACCGCCTCTTGACTACTATCACGGCGCTTGTCTCCAAACAACCTTTTTCATTCTTCATTTCTATCATATACACACATATTCACAGTCATGGCAAGGTATTCTCAACCGTCATTTGACTTCTACCAACAATCTCCTTCAAATTTGGACGCAAAGCCTTCATTTCCCGAGGAAGACGAGATGAGTGTATTGGATGATAAGATTCTCGACTCGACGTCGCCCGAACTTTCATCTTCCATTGCCGACCACCGGCGTTCTTCATATGATCATGCACCGGACGCTTTCTCACATCGTGATTCAGTCTGGTCCGACTTCTCCCAGTCCGTTCACAGCAACCAATCCAGGCATAACTCCCATGTCGGCCATCATCTTTTCGAGTCCGCTCCGAATCCTTTCATGAGACTGGACGGTGCTCATCACCCAGCCACCGCGTATGGCCAGCAGGCATCTTGGGCGCTGGCCAAGGAGACTGGCTCATGTACACCCACCGCCATGTACGACCATCATTTCCCATCGGACCTAGACAACGGCTCGTCGGCGCCGTTCTCCGGGGGTGCTGTTGGTCCGGTGAGCACCATCAACATCCCGTCCATGTCTTACCGCCCTGGGATGGCCTTTGCGCCTCCCGGTGCTGTGGCCATGTCCCCGCAGTCCAGTCAAGGATGGATGCCTGCATCCACCGACATGCCGGATGCTGTTTCTCGCACCACCAAGAGCCCTACTTATCGGAATAGCTCTCCCTTGAGTATCCGACGGGATGGAATTCGGAAAAAGAACGCTCGTTTCGAGATCCCAGCAGAGCGGACGTTAAGCAACATCGACCAGCTAATCGCCCAGTCGACCAATGAGGAGGAGATCAAGGAACTGAAGCAACAGAAGCGGTTACTGAGGAACCGTCAAGCTGCGTAAGTAGAACCCTCGCTGGCTGTCTTACTTAAGTTCACTAACAATTATACTTAGTTTGGATTCGCGCCAACGGAAGAAGCTGCATACTGAAAAGCTGGAGGAAGAGAAGAAGCAGTTTACCCAGATCATCAACGACCTCGAGGAGGACTTGCAGAACATGAGGCTACGGGAGGCTGAGCTTATGCGCGAGAAGAATGAATTGTTCGGTGCGCAGCAGGAGCTCTACCACCATCTCAACAACATGGCAATGGAAAAGGAGGAACTGATCCGGGTTCATACCCTGGAGACAGCCGAGCTTCGCAAGAAGAATAACATCCTCAAGGAAACAGTGGAGAAGCTTGAAAGACATGCCAGATCCTCTGCCTCCAATATGGCAACTGACTTCTCTGACTTTGAGAACCTTACCATGGACAACACTCCCTGGGAAGAACTCACCATGGTCAACAGTCTCTCTCTCGATGCTGATCCAGTTACTAGCGCTCCTGCCAACGAGAGAAGCACAGAGAAATCTGCGAACAGCGACTACCCCTTCAGCTGGAACGCTTTCTACATGTGTCTTCTTTTTGGTGCCTTCATCGCCTCCAACGGTACTTCTCTTTCTGCTCGCGCTATTCCGCAGCTATCGGAGGAATACCGCGCGGAGTCTGCCAACGTCCTCAAGGCCGTCTTGTCTTCTTCTCCACCAGAACTTGCACAGCCTTCGAACCAGCCCGCCGTTTCTGCGTCGGCTGGCCCGCTCCCAACAACCATCAGTGGGGCGGAGATGGCTCAGATGTCTGCGGGCACTGCCCCCTCGTCCAACCTAGATGAGCTCCACGACTCGTTGGCGATGCCTACCAAGGCGCAGGAACAGGAACAGGTCTTCTCGCTCAATGCTGACCAGTACAACTCCTTGACCACTTATGATGACAACGGCGCTGAATACAAGCCGCAACAGGCTTCACAATTCCAACAAGCGTTGGCTGCGATGCGGGGCAATGTTGCGCAGAAGATGCCGCACAAAGCTACCTCTGATGTCTACTCGAGATCACTCATGTGGGATCGGGTTCCTGAAAAGGTAATCCAGGACTTCCGACGGATGGTCCAGGAATACGGTGTTTCTCCCGTCAAGGAAGAACAGTCCGGTTTCAGCCAGTCCTAAGTAGCATAGCCGACAAGACTGAAGTCACCGTACACCATCCATCTCAACTCTCCTCGCCATATCCAGAGAAAGCCACCTTGCCTAGCCTTCCTTCCTTCAAAGCAAAACGTCCACGTCGGTTCCTCTGCTTCTTCTCGCCTCTCTCGTCTTCTTTCGTTTGCAAACCAGTTTACTCTAGCGCTTTTTTATTTTTACGGATATACGACGATTAAACCAAACATTAGCCATATGCATGCATAGACAGCTTACCATTTACTTCGACTGGATATATTTAACCGACTAGCTCTTCATTGACCTCGTCTCACAATTTAGCGATGTGTTTATATTTTCGCGCTCCTTCGGAATTTTCGGCGTATATATGATTTACCGTTTTCTTGGGTTGGGTTTGGGAATGAATCTCACGGAAAGTCAGAAACATATTGCATCTATGTATACTCAAACTTCTTGCGTCTTCTTCTTTCATGATTTTGTTTATGAGTTTCCGGGGAGGCATGATCTTATTTAACGCTGGACGCTGTTTCCAGTCTGAAAACAGCAAAACGGTCCCACAGAACGACCTTTTTGATGAGCATTGCATTGATTATGGTTTAGGAAATATTGTTTACTTTTGTTATATTTTGCGTTTGGTTGCATTGCGAGTGAGCTGAACTGGGCTAAGGGTGGTTATCTTGTTACGATTATTATTCTGATATGACTGATATGTTCTACGATGAAAAATGCCTGTTAATGTTTTATGTTGATGATGCTTTCTGGACAGTTGGGCCACGACATATGGGTGGCCCTTTTTGCATGCTTTGTTTCTGTCTTTTTATTTCATTTGTCAAATACTTCTATACGGGTCTCCTCTCAGAGGGGCCTTTTTTTCTGCACATGGCTTTACTGTTGGGCGTTGGCCCGGTTCATTCCTTTGAATTACATTTCTTTTGTCAATCAATTTTATGTAATATGGAATCATGATTTGCATTGCATATACTTCTAATCTCTTGGATCAATTGATGGTGATATGAGTTTCACATCCTCCTGAGTTTCGAGATCTTGAATCTGTAGGTATCAGTACAGCGCAAGGGTACTTGCTCTTCCTTACCACTGCAGAAGATGTACAAGCACTCCACAATGACATCTTTATATGCAGCCATACATAAACCCCACCTACCTTTAATCTGATCCCTATGAGTCATTCCTAATCTCAACTTCTACACACTACTACCCTCTACTCACCAGAAATCATGTACAGCACGAATATATATAAAAATTGACTGTTGCAGACCAAGATCTTAGAATCTATTCAAAATACTAGATAGAAGGGCGCGTAGTCTCCATCAGTCACAAGCCCACCAGCAATAGGTCATACAACTAATGGTCACGATAAGGATACAAGGCATCTATGCAAAAGGAAAACAACCAGTAGATTGACAAATACAACAAAAGTATGGCGGTCAATGTTACATCAATTAATTTAAACAGGGAATCGAAAAATGACAAACCAAATAAAGTGAAATAAAAAAAAGTCAGAAAATAAACACTAAGCAAAAGTACTGATGGTATAGATTGGGTTGCCATCAAAATGAGGCTGGCATTGGGTCATCAACATCGCTGCAAATCACTTGGTTAAAGGTCAGATCATACTGGCACGTTCCGTTTGTGGTACCCCGTATGGATCGTGAATAGCAATGAAGTGAAAGGTAGGTGTGAAGTGTGCTTTCTTACGGGCTGTCCCCATCATTAGGGCGATGATCTCCCCACTCATCCTATGAGCGAGGACGTCTGGCTGGCTGATCTCGGTAGCTGAGTGATAACTCTATCTCCAATGATGTAGTCAAAAGTCATCTGATGAACAAAGAGACGGGCCCATAGACGGGGTTTCTCGGTGGAACGAGGCTGTAAGGTACCGGGGGCATTCGGTTCACTTGGGATCGTATTTCTCTTTCCAAATCCTGTAATTCGAGTAACGAGCATGTCAGCCTAAAATTCGAATAATTCATAGGTCGGTATGGGTGGGCATTGTGGTTGGTTGCAGGCGTGCGAGCGGTTTGCATGGCGCAGTTGTAAAGATGCAATGAGAGCCTATCGATTGAAGCGCTACCGCTGATCCCTGACATGATATCTGCAGGTGATAGCGAAGCGCGAATCCATACAGGCGGCACTCCACCACATTCTTGATGGGCTTTGCAGGGGAAACGCCCAAGATCCAAAAATAAAAAAAAAAAAAAAGATTAAGTAAAGGTTGGCCTAACATACCAAGAATTCCCAACTAATTTGCTTCCTTTCTGTTCGGCCAATCGATAATATTTAGCAGCTGCGAACTAAACATTGACGCAACTGGGTTAGTCAACTGAACAAACAAGAGTTCCCAAGAGGACCAAGCGCAAGAGTGATGCGAATCGCAAAGTATTGATGCCCGAGAAACGAGACCATGATGACCGAGAGAGGCATAGCAAAAGTTCTCGAGTTTGTACCCTCGCTAGAAGGATGCGCACGACGCAATCAAACGCACCTTATCTTTTTTCCCGCCAAAACCCTCTAGGTAACACCACGCGACCTCATTCATGGCGTCAGTGTCACCTAGGTTTGCGGCCGTTTCGAAGTACTGTCGCGCTGCCGCAGGATCTTTCTTGACTCCCCAGCCGTTGCGGAAACAGTTACCCAATTCAAATATAGCAAGGACCAATTCTCCCTTGGCTGCACCACCCTTTTTCATGCCTGCTTGGAGAGCCTGGGACTCAATCGAGGCCGAGTTTGATGCCGCAGCCGAGAGATAGGTCACCGCCTGTTCTTCCGATTTGGGGCATCCCCAACCATGCCTGGAGATAAATCTGTTTAGAACGTTTCTGGCACTAAGAAGAGTACAAGGAAGCACTGAAAGGTAGGGTGTTGATGGGAGGGTCTCAAAAGAACCTAAAGTGCTGTGTAGCTCCTACCTTAGTGCGAGGCCGTATAGTACTTGGCTTAGTGCGTTATTTGCGCCGTTAGGATCTGCCAACTGACGAAACATTTCCGTTGATTTCTCGAGTTCTGCCAGGGTAACTTGTGTTAGTATGTACATGTCTGCGAGTGTCTCTATTATGGGTTTTTCCCTACCTCCAGCTTCATGGAGCCGAATCGCTTCTTGGATGTTAACCTATGCATGGCGTTAGTCTTCGAAGTAGCAACCAACAACCGTAACCGCCGTGTATCTCTTACATCTCCTTGAGGGTCACTTAAACCACTTCGACTAGAGCTCCTTGACCGCGTTTCTATACTATTTCTTCCAAAGCCCGGCGAAGTAGGTGATAATGGAGATCCAAGGTTTGGATTGCGCTGTATTAAGACCGTTGCTCGTTTCTCCCACTGAGCCTCTCTCTCCTGCTCGTCGCCTTTCTCATTGTTTATCTGCGGAAGGTTTGACGGGATATTGGTCGAGGTAGCGGTGGAATTCCGCCGATCACGGTGGAGCAATTGCGATAGCCTTGTTTCGCGCGGTTGAGACGGCGGAGATCCTAGGGACTCAGATGGTGCTCTCGAGCGACTAAATGGATTCAGCGACCGACGGCGCGAGGAAGAGCTAGGTGGCGACACTTCAAGATGTGTGTTCTGATGGTGGTAGACATCATCGCCATCATAGGTGGGTGGGGTAACGACTTCATGTGAGGTGGTATCAGATCGAATGATTTGAGGCACCGGGCTCAGAAACGCGGAAGGGACACCAGCCGCATATTGGCCACTGGTATCGTTGATTCTGTCCTTCTTATGAAGTATCTCTCGCAAAGGCATTTTCGTTGCGCGTGCTGATCGCTCGGAGAACTGCGGAGCGGACCTCGGGAACTCTACCCGAATTGTTTGCAGCGTTTAATTTTTGAGGAATTGGTAACTGTGGAGAGTAAGATGTCAAGCAGGAAGAAAACCGGGGAACAGTTGATGTTGAAATATCATGCCAAACATGGGCCAAAAAGAGCCTCAGCCTTATGGTCGAATAGTAGGCAGGCAGAAGCGCCGGGGTTGGGGGGCAGTGTCAGAGGTGAACCTCGTACAAGGACAATTGATGATATTTTTAAGTTAGTTTTCTTTCATATCTGCTTTGGCCGTCTTGGCCCCCAGTTGCCGTCATATCATGAGTCTGGTCATGCTTTTCGCATCCATTGCGCTTGGTTACGCAGTTGAAGCCTTTTACCCCGCGGATTACTCATGTAGATCTCCCTTGATTGTATGTATCTGTAGTATACAATCGATGAATTGTACCGCAATCTCTCTGTATCGCCGAGGATTCGGTCTAAAAGTCAAGCATATAAACGGACCAGGTTCAATGAAGGATATTCCACCGAAATGGGCTATCTTCTCTGAGATAGTTGATGCGATGACGTCTCAATGTCTTAAAAATGCATGCATTATTGAGTGGGTTTGTCAGCAGGCATGCAACGAAGGCCTTTTATGCAGGCTAAGTGGTGGTCCACACCTTCCTGTTTCATCCAGCACAAGGCCATCCATAAAACAATCAAGCCTCCGTAGACTCACCAAATATAAGGTTAGTCCAAATCCAGAAAATATACCAGTTACTTCTTGCTTTGTTATATTTCGGGACGGTCTCTTTCACTTCCACTTATATCATTGATTGTGGTATACGCACAATGAAAACGGAAGAGACGGAAATCAAACTGCACAAAAATAATAATAGAAACCCCGAACAGTAGACATGTAAGATAACCAGTGTTAAGTCTGAAAAGGGCATCCGGTGCATGGCCAACACTAAACATTTGAGCTTTCAAAAGACAAGGGCGCCTTGGTCTCCCATCCCTTGTTAAATCAGCGTTCGGAAGATTTTCAAACATATCGGAAGAAACCCGCTTTACATTAGGGCATTAGCTATCTTGCTTAGGAACTCGTATTGGTATGTCTAATGTAGCACAGGAAACAGATCTTTAATTTATACATATTGCTAATAGCGAGGCTATTCATGCAACGTCCATTTACTGAGCCTTGGAGGAGGACATGATGCCTATCAATCTAAATTAGTACTGAAGCGAACCGGCAAAAGCAGGTTAAATCTGTTACTTACGCTCAACATCAGCAACGCTCTGCTGGAGGATCTGCTGGAGGACCTTGGGGTTCTCAAGCTCCTTCTGGATCTTGCCGATGACAGATTCGGCAAGCTCACGCTGCTGGCGCTGCTTAACCTGACCTTCGTAGCGAACCCACGAGTCGAGAGCCTGCTTGGCCTCGTGGGCAAGGGCAGTGCGCTGCTCGAGCTCATAGGCCTGAGCCTCAAGCTGGGCGGTTTCCTTTGGTCAATCGTTAGCAATCCCTTGTTTCATGGAATCCTAACGTATTGCAAAATAACGCAAGGCTGATTTACCTTGGAAACAGCGAAGAGCTGCTTGGTGACCTCAACAACACCAGCAAGCTCCTGGACGTTGTCCATACGCGACTTGACAGCGTTGGTGTGGTCGGCACGGGCAGCGTTCAGGATATCCTTGTGCTTCTGGACCTGGCCCTCAGCCCACTCACGGTACATGGGACCACCGTACTTAGCAGCGGCGGTGAAAACGCTGAGAAGACAGAAAGCAGCAACGGTTTCCTCGTTCATGACATAGAGCTCATTGCTGATAGCGGCAATGGAGAGACCGGCAGCGGCGGAGAGGGTAGCGGTCTTGGAGACCAGGGAGTTGCCGGGGAGGGCATCGAGAATCGACTGAGCCTTCTTCTTGGGGTCCTCGGTAGGGACGTTGGAGGCCGAACGAGACACGGTCAGGTTGGCGATGGGAGCGACGTTGCGCGAGACGGTCGGCCGGAGCCGGGCAGCACCTAACTGGGGTTAGCGACAAAAATCGAGTGCTCGACGGGGCCGTATAGAGTTGTGTAAGGCATACCAATGGCGCTCTTAGCAAGACGCGAAGCCATTGTAACGATGGGAAGACCTTGACAAGATGTGATGGATGAACGGAACTGAGGAGACTTGAAGTCGGGATGGTTTGGGCGGTGCGGGAAGACACTAGCCTACTTCAGTATAGCGCGGCTGATCGGAAAAACCGTTAACCGAGGAATTTCCAAAAATTCATGGTTTGAAGAAGAGTAAATGCACCAAAAGGCGTACGATTTCCCTTTGGACTACGTTATAAAAATTTTCGGACACAATGCCCGCCCCTACGGTCGGAGCTACAAGCTCCAAGAAAAGAAAGAGCGTCAAAGAGAGCGGTGTCCCGTCGTCGAAACGCCGTGCAGTGGCAGAGAACGATGGCGCAGATGTCATGGTCGAAATCTCCCAATTGGAAGAACAGATTTCCGAGTCGCGAAAGTACTACAACAACATCGCCAAGCTGATTTCGATGCTCAATGTGGACGACAATGCTACCAATCCAAATTTGGCCGTCGCAGTATCCCTCTGTCGAGTGTTCAGCAGATTGATTGCCGGTGGAGATATGGCGGAGACAAACAGAGCCGCAGAGAATGAGAAGATTATTGCAGCATGGTTGAAGGAACGCTGTCGCGAATATCAGAGGGCGCTCTCTGCCATACTGCGTGAGGGCGATACGTCTGCTAAGGTCCGTCGCTCCCAGATGGCTCCCAACCCCAACTCATGCTAACCCCAAGCAGCTCACAGCCCTCACTCTCTGTATGCGCATGATCAGCGAGCGTGCTACCCATATCCCTAGCGATGACACCCAGGTTTGGCTATCTGGTCTGTTCAAGAGCGTTATTGAAGCCGTTGTCGCAACCGACGACAGCGAGGCATTGCGGACCGAGTTCCTCATGAAGTTCGCAAAGGAATACGAAGACGTGCGGTTTTATACATTCACGCAGATTGCGTACGCCACACCACCACACCCCCTTTACAAGTCCCAAACAGTGCTAACAAGCCCACAGCAATATCGCAGAAACGGAACAAAGCACAAAAACCCTCGATATCCTCATCTCCATACTATCAGCCTGCGACACGATCCCGAGCCCGGAGCACGAATTCGAGAACTTCTACGTCAAATCCAGCAAAAAGAACAAGAAGCTCGTCTCCGTCAATGCTCACAAGAAGCGCGCCCAAGATGCCTGGCTCGCTGTCCTCCGAAACAACATCTCCGAATCCCAACGGAAAACCCTCCTCCGCATCATGGTCCACAATATCGAGCCCTGGTTCAACCGTCCCGAACTGCTCATGGACTTCCTAACAGACTCCTACAACGTCGGCGGCGCAACCTCCCTACTCGCCCTCTCCGGTCTCTTCTACCTCATCCAGGAGAAGAACCTGGATTACCCACAGTTCTACCAAAAGCTCTACTCGCTACTCGATGCCGACCTGCTCCACTCCAAACACCGTTCCCGCTTCTTCCGCTTGATGAACACTTTCCTCGCCTCCACCCATTTACCGGCTACTCTGATCGCCAGCTTCATCAAGCGTCTCTCTCGTCTTGCGCTTAACGCCCCTCCAACCGCCATCGTTGTGATCGTCCCCTTCATCTACAACCTCCTCAAATCCCACCCCACCTGCACCTTCATGCTTCACCGCGTTATCAAGGACGAAGCCAAAGCCGAACTGGAAGCTGAGGGCATGGACGATCCGTACGATTCAGAGGAGCCGGATCCGGTTCGCACAAAGGCCATAGAGAGTAGTTTATGGGAGATCCACTCCCTCCAACAACACTACCATCCCAACGTTGCCGCGATTGCACGCATCATATCCGAGCAATTCACGAAACAGTTCTATAACCTTGAAGATTTCCTGGACTATACCTACCAGGGTATGGTGCAAGCGGAACTGGGGACAGAGGAGAAGCCCATGAAGCGGATCCCTGTTATTGAGTATCACATCCCCAAGCGGATATTTACCGATCGAATGTTGGAAGAGGACGGGGGCGTGGATACCGCACCGGGGAGTCTTGTCAGAGGGCTATGGGATTTTGCATAAGGGTTACGCGCAATGCACAGGTAGACTTTCATTTTCTTCTTTAGCGTATATAATTGGACTGGTTTGATTAACATACAACGAATATAAGTTTACAAATTAGAACTGTTGAAAATGATGAAATCTTATGTTACCATTCAGTCTATCTAATAGACCACCTTACCCTAAAAGGAGCTAACTAGAATAATGGATCTATCTAAACGAAACATCACAAAGAAGTCCCAGCATCTAAACATCATAACCCCCAACTCCAGAAGAACAGCAAAAAAGCCACCCAAATCAGATCTTACCAACGCCTCGCCGACCGACTATCGTCAGGCCTCCAATTGTCAGCCACCTCATACTCTTCCTCCAGATACTCGACCTCAGCATTATTCCCTGTATAACTCGTCAAAGGCATATAGGACCCCGCCGCCGCCGACGCCTCTCCCTGCTGCCACTGGCGATAAAGATAAGGTGAAACAGCAACCATACCCACCCCCGACTGCTCAACAAAATATTCAGGCCACATGGACTCGTGCTCCTCTGCCACCGGATCCCCAGGATGATAGTCGCAGAAGACGTCTAAAGCAAAGACACCCCGCTTCATGTCATCGAAGAGCTCATCGCTCACCTTGACGGGGATGCCCTCGATATGCACACGCATTTTGTTCAAAATGGCCTGCGCCTTCTTGCGTCGCCGTCTGCGTCGCAGGCCAACTTCATCTTCCATTTGCTCCAGCATAAGCAGAATGTCTTTCTCGGTTGGGGCGTGTGCGATGGCGTATTCCATTCGCTGGGTGAGCTGGTGGAGTTCGTTTGCGACAGTGCGAAATAAGATGTCAACTTTTGTGAGGGCAGCAGTGACTCGTGAGCCGAGGGAGCGTGCGAAGCCCCGTGAATAGAGTCGCTCCCAGAAGGCGAGCCAGTAGAAGATGCCTGTCCTTGACTTGCGGAGGCGGGTGAGTTCGAGCGTTGTGATGACACTTTTGCAGAGAGGGTGTGTAGGGCTCCTCTTCTGGTGTCTTCTATGGAGGCTTGGGATTCGTCTCCGTTTGCCGATGCTGGTTCTTCGGGATTGGGTGAGTCGGCTCGGCTGACGCTTTCTATCGATCTATAAAATCGATGTGAGGGGTCTGATGCTGTTGGTCTAGCTGGAGGCAGTTCCGTTTCGACGGTCTGCGATGGGGGTCCAGCGTGTATTGCCGCTGGCAGTTGTGTTTGCAACATCCCCGTGGTAGCTGACTGGGCAAAAGTATTAAGACTATTAGATAGATAGATGTTTCATGTAAAGCGGAATTAAGTGGCTGGCGATGTTGGCTGAGAACAAAAACGAAGGACAAGATGACAGTCAAACGAGTGTGGGATTAGAGAGCGACTTGGCGAACTATGTCATGAGTAGAGATAAAGACATTATTATTATTCAGTGAATGGTGGCTGAGTTGGGAGATGTAGATACAGCTGGTATTTGAAGGACCACAGTTTTCGGTTTCCATAACCTCAGTGAACATGAGTATGGACCACCAAGGAAGGAACGCTGGAGTGATTGGGCCGATAGCGAGATAAAAGCAAATGTAACTCCGTCCAGGACCAGATGCAACCGAATCATTCCGGACTGGAATTTTGCAGGGGAATTCAGTCTATCTAAGCGGGTCGGCGAGGGTGGTGGCTTTCCACAGTCGGCATGGTTGATGTTGGCTGCATTTCCGTTTTCGGTATGCCACGCTCAGCCCTAGCGATAAGGCCGAGACGGACTGCCACCGTTACCATCCCACCAGTCAACTGGATTATTTTTGGAAAAGGAAGAAGAAGCTGATCTTCCATGATTCTTCCCATTTGAGATTTCTTTCAGTTCTTTGGTAGCGGCCAATCGACTGAAGAGGTATTACTCTTAATCTTAATTTCATTTGTCCTCTGATAGGCCTGCCCCTGGACGTTTGTCTCACTTTATTCATTCCAACTAAGAATTTTTTCAAAAAACAAAAAAATTAAATAAAATGAAATAAATAAAATGAATCAAAGTAAATAAAAAGAAATTAATATTAAAATAGAAATAGAAAGGTAAAAGAGGGTACCAAAGAAAAAACTTTCCCGTGTGTTCCTTTTCCTGGGTCCTTCTTTCTTCCTGCACTTACAATCATGTCTTCTTTATAACGCCCTATATCCGCTAGAGGCATTGTGTCCATGATGTACGTATGTATGCTTTGAAACACAAGCCACTCCTTTTGTGTTGGAAAGAACCATATAGTACCAACTTAGGCTGAGTACGCAATTCAATGCCGTAAGCTAAACCTGTAAGCTTTTGTTCTGACAACGCTGGCCGGCGAACGGCCAGCCCTTTGAGCATCGACCCAAGATAGTCTATCGAGCCCTCAGTTGTAACAGCTCACTTCTCAAACTCCCGCTTCTTCTCTCATCTTGCCGCTATTGATAAATCTGCATCGATCGAACAGATTCTCCCAGTACACCGCGTCCTCAATAGCATTTTTAGCATCATGCTGACGGCCTTCAGCAATAGTCACTGGCGCGGTGCCATAGGGGCCACCAAAGATTTGCAACGAAAGCTTTGCCGGGAAATCATTCTGCAAATTCTCCTTTGTAACATCAAAGAAGGCAGCAGGCCATGTCTCAACGCCATTAATATAACCTTCAGGATTGCCGCTGTTTACGAATTTGGCAATGGATGTACTCATGGTCCTGGCCAGCGCGAGCTCGGTAGCTGAGTTGTCTGCACCACCTTCCAGATGCTGGACGTTCAACACATAGGGAATATCACTAAGGTGCGCAACACGCCACCTTGCAACGCCCATCATCTCGAATGCGGGTGTGAATCTTGTGGAGTTATGCTCGTATAACCGAACCTGCGATGGTTTCACACCCCCATTTTTGAGGTATTGCCATGCAAAGTCAAGCACGGGGCAGGTGAACCAAATGTCTCTGTTCATCTGTGCTGCGCGGTAGTACTGTGCAGAGATAGGGCCGTCATATTCTTCCTGTACAAGATGCTGGAAGTCTTCAAGTGGGTATAATTGCAAAAGTTTCTCCTATGTAGAATTAGACAGGTTGAACAGCCACAGGCCAAAGCTGTCTAATACTTCCTGATCTGTGGAAGTCGACGGCGGTGCATACCAGGCGCCATCATTTGTCACCCAGGATGCGATCAGCCGTATCCCTTTCACGAATTTCCCAGAGCGCATGAGCTGAGAAGGCCGGTCACGTATGAAGTCACCATCGAAGGTCGGGAAGAAAAAGCCCTCGCCAAACGGTGGGCGGGCTGTTCGAGATGCCGTTACAGAGAGGTTCGTCAAAACATCAAAGGGCACATCCCGTAAGCATTCCAGGGTCTCTAGAGTTTGATCCTCGCCCTCTTCAGCACACCCAACTCTTCTCGCGATGGCTGCTGTGTTGTTTGCGACCAAGTCTGACTTGGTGTTAAAGTTCAACCCTGGCCCACCCGACATCATGCTACAACTCCAAATCAGCACAACCCTTTTTTTTTTCTCACGAGTGTATTACATTACTTGTTGAAACGGAACTCCTTTTGTTCCTTCGAATGATGTCAAATGCAGACCAATATCGCTGGCGCCCACGCTTTGTCCCACGACAGTCACTTGTAGAGCTTGAAGTCAGCTACAACTGGAAGCCGTCACTTAGTAGATCACATTACCTCGTTGTGGATCTCCACAAAAGACTTCAATATTATCATGGACCCCTAAAATTCACGGTGTGAGATACCTTATATTTATATGGCGAGAACTGGAAGATAGTTACATACACTCCAAAGCTGCCCGCTGGTCACGAAGACCAGCATTCGTCTGCTTGTTTTCAGCCATTGCCTTGCTTGTTGCAAAGCCAAAAACTAGGTATACAGTTAGATATATCTTCAATTAATAGATAGAATTCATTACAGCCAAGGCGATAATTGATGGCGACGTAAATCAGTGGCTGGCCATCCGCAACAGATTGCCTTACCAACCCGTCTGGATTGTATAAGACCTCAGAGGCAGAACCTAGAGCATGACCACCTAAAACACATCAGTATGCATCAGGAACTTAGTGTATTCTTAGAAGTGCTCTATTTGCAATGGTGAACACCACTTTACCTCCATGTATCCACACCAGTACCGGTAACCTCGCATCATTTCTGGTAACGGTCGGTCAAGCAACCCTCAAGCTCAAGCAATCCTCACTGATGCTTACAACCCGACTTGTGAAAGGGAGCACATCTCCAATCCCTTGTGGGCACCAAGCTCCAGGGAGTGTCGCATCAACAACCGATCCCCTCGCGTACTGGACCGGAATGGGCGGTGCGAAGCGGCGCTTGCCCCATGGTGCCTCCGCATTAAAAATGTTTTGATAATGCTCAACTCCTAAAGAATAGCTGCCAAGATACTTTATATCTCGGGCAGGGTCGGTCACGGTCGGTGGAGAGGTCAATTGTCTTCCACCCACAGTAAGTTCGGAGCCTTCACTATTTGGGGCTAGCAAACCATCGGACCGGTTGAGATAAAATGCAAGCAAGCCAGCAAATAAAGCGATCAGAGTAACTAGAATAGAGTTCCAAGTTGGAGTCATGGTCGGCTTCAATGTGTTCTTCAGTATTCGCGTATTTATACCGATTTTGCGGCGTCGTTATGTAGGAGCATTAGATAGAGGCAGCCGCAGTGAGATATTCTAGGCTTGGGTCAATTGTATGCCATGTATTGACTTCTATAATCATGACAGAAGGCAACAGGGGAAAGAAAAGCGGCGATTGAGTGCCGTTGGGTGCTATTGGCAATGACTGTCAGATTTGGGGCCTGCAGGGGTTAGGTAGTAGTTGGTAGTTGGTCCCCTTCAGACAGGTTTTCTCCTTCCGCATGCCTTTGTACGTACGACCTGGAGCAACGCCAAACACTACCGCCACCACCACCTTTTATCCATAACCAACCTCTCCTGCTCGCTCATATATGCCTCTCTCCATCATATCGCAGGCCATCAAGGATATGCCAGTTTTCTGGAAGGAAAATGAATTGAACACTTGACTCTAAAACAATTTTAGGGTCTCCAGCCTGGACAAAGGTACTCCCTACTATTGTCTCCGTGACTTATGTTGGTAGTTACAACATGGAAGCTTACTAGGTCTGGGATATGGAAAGACTTGATTCGAAATTGACCTAGCAGAAGTCAAATAGTCACCAGGACTACGAGATTAAGAAACACAATCCGAGGATACACTCCGGGCTATCATGCCTCCAACATACGTGTATCATGATACCCGCCGATGATTGAAGGGACGAGGACTCCGTGATGTCGGCCCCTACGCTCCATGAGAAAGAATGATTTGAGCATAGGTGGCACGAACAAAGAGTAAAATATGGCCCCGTCACCAGTATTCTATCTCGATCTGCTCCTTCTTCTGGTCAGAGGAAGCAACATTTGGTTTGCTAGTCACCGGGACGTCACCAATGCTACTTCCCACTTCCTTGATACTTTCCAGTTCGTCAAAGTTCAAGCTCTTCTTTTCCGTCTTTATCATCGCGCCCATGGGAGATGTGTTAGTTCTGTTGGGGATACTTGGGGTGTTCAGAGAACCGGCTACTGGCATCAGGGCAGCATCAACACAAGGTCCGCAGTTCCAAAAACCAACGCCATCCATGTTCTGAACTACCACTTTTGTTAGGCGGAGGAGATTACCAATACCTGCGGCCCCTACGGCGGTAGCGACCGGCCTGGATGGCAATGCTGTATCTGCACAGCCAGGTCTACTGTCGTGCAGTAAAATAGCGTCGTTTCCAAATAGGTCAAGGCTCCGCCAATCATCCGTGCGCTCTCCAACTTCGATATTCGCATTTGTCTTCAATATAGCATCAATGGCAGAGCTAACAAGCGAAACCTCATACCACTGCCTTCCATTGCGTATCATCTCAGACAGTGGAGCGCAACGAGCTCTTATTGCTTGAGTGTCCGCGAGGTTAGACCCTATTAATAGATCCTGCACTTCTGTGACTTGCAATAGAAGATCTTGTTCTTCGGGGTTTTCACTGTTGTCTTCACTAACCGTGTCATTTGCAGCACTTTTGGATCCCACGGAACCAGTGGCAGAATCTGCTTTTCCTCCGGTAGACGACGAAGTGTCGGGGGTGTTGGTGCCTTTTAAGGAGAAATCGTTCGAATGAATATACCGATAGCGGGTCCAGCGCTTCATAAAAATTTTTTGGACAGTCAGATGTTCGTTTTTGGAGAGTTTAGTAAAAAGACGGACGGTGTGTTTATCGGGCGGAACCCAGAGATGGTCCACCATATATCGAGCCGCGTCTTCAAATTCCCGGTATTCATGGGTAGGATATGCGATATTGCCACGAACAATCATGCGAGCATCCCAGGCACTACCAGGAAAGTGAATATTGACTGCGCCTAGCGGTTCGGTTGGCTTCTTGATGGAATACTTCCCGCGTTCATCGACTTCGACGATGATAGGTTGATTTGTTTTATAAAGACAATGGAACTCATAGATAACACTATACTCGTTGTCTTCATGTTCGAAGAAACGGCGCTTCCCATCTTGTGATGTTTTCAGGTTCACAATATAGTCAACGTCAGATCCCGATGTTGTGAGCCTATCAATGAACTTGGTAGTTGGTGCAGATACGCCAGTCTGTGGCTGCATTATCTCTGTCCACTCTCTCAAGGAAGCCAGACCCTCCTCGTAGGTCTTCGGCAGAACTGGAATCAATGCGAGACCTATCTGAACCTCCAAGTTCAAGGATCCTGGGAAATATTCGGCAGCTTCCAATGTGGGTTTTAGGATCTCAAAGAGCTGTTTGATACTCTCATCCATACTCAGCTCTGCTTGCCGTTTTTGGGCATGTCGCACATTTTCTTGCGCCGTATGTCGGGAAGACGTGCCTTTGGCCTCCATGTTTCCAGGAGGGGCTGGGTTGTCTTTCTTTGTCGGCTTTTTTGGTATTCCCCAGGCATCCTCCAGAGTGGCTTGCCTCTTCGCTTTTCTCGAAGATTTGCTCGAGGCATTGTGACTTGGCTTGGGCGCCTTGTGATTCATTGTATGATGAAACTCCCTGGTAGCCATCTCATCGCTTGGTTGTTTTCCTTCCGCTTTATGTCGTCTCTCGAGCTCTTCAAGTCGCCTTTTAGTCAGGATCGCGTTTATTCGACCTAGGGGAATGGGAGAGTTGGCAACGCGTGCGGGGATTTCACTAATTGTGGGTAATTCTCTCGTCTGCTCTAGGAAAACCTCTTCCAGCATGACGAGCCTTTTTACCTGCTCTGAAATATTGTCATTTCTGCACGGTTTTGGTCCTTCATGTAATATAGGGCAACCAAGCTCATTTGAAGATCCACGATCAGCTTCGATCACTAAGCCATTCAAATCGTCGGCGATGTTGTTTACTCGTGAGGGAGCATTGCTGTTCAGAACCGATTGCTCCGAGCCTAAGTCCGCATTCAGTGGTATCAAAGCTGGCTGATCCGCACGCATCATTGGAAGAGAATTCATTCTTATAGCAGCTGGTGCGGTCACATCGACAAGCAAATTGTTCGTGTCGAGCTTTCTATTCGTCCGAGAGGGTACATAATCGCCTTTTCTTTGAGCTTTGAGAGCGTTTTGGTCATTATTTTTGATGTCCAGAAGACGTGGATGCTTATTGAGCTCATGTTTCGTTTCGTCAAAGACTAGGGGGAGGCGTGGTTTCGGTGCAGGTGTCGAAGCATTAAGGAAGGAATCAGCGGCATCTCGCAGCTCACAAGGGCTAGCGGGTCTAGGACAGCCGACACGCAGGTCTGTATTCCCCGATTCGGCGCTATACGTCATTTTCCATTTTCTGCGAGGTGTGGTAACATCTTCTTTCTTGGGTAGAAGATCAGGGGTCTTGACACGTTCAGATATCGCCACTGGCACCACCAATGGAACTGATTGGTTTGATGGAATGGGCCGTCTTGTTTTAATAGCGGGAGCTCTCTTAGCACCTGGGACCAATGTTGTATTGCTTGAAGACTCGGGTGGTGGCGGGGTAGGTGGGTGCTCAGGCTGTTTGCTGGTTGCCTCCATTTCCTTACCCTCAGCGACCCATTCATTGACTTGTTTAGCCTTTTCCGCAGTCAGAAAAGGATGGGTGAGTGAGATCACTGAAGTTGCAGCCGGGATATTTGTATCTCCAGCAGATTCCATTAGAACAAACTCATCCCCTTTGCCAACCCCGGGGAAAGTATAGTTTTGCCATATTATAGACTTATCCGGTCCTTTTCCAATTGACTGTGGCTTGGTAACATTCTTAGGTAGCATGTAACTCTGAGTTTCCTCATCGAATGGAAGAGAGATAGTGACAAACATCTGACTGATACCGAGAGAGCTCGTTCCGGGTTCGGTTAGAACACGTCGAAGAGCCACTTGGTTTAGGCTGCCAAAGTTCTGAATGCTATATTGGGCCGTCTTGTCTTCTGTGGCTATACCCATGTTGCCCATCTTAGGGTTGACAAGGCAAGACTGAGAAATGTATTTAATTAGTAGCTAAGTAAACTTGACGAGGCGAGTCACGTACCAAGGGTTTCTCAATCCGAGTAAGTTTCGCCAAAGCGTCGTCAACATCACCAGCGCTATTCCCAGATATCTGGATGCCTTTAGCCTCATCAATCAATGTGATATCCGTCCCCGTCACGGCTGCAACCTCAGTGAGAACTTCATGGAAACCAGTCGCAAAGCACCCAATGCCCCCATGCGACGATAGCCAAAATTTGGTGACACGAGTCATTAGATGCGAATGATGTATCAACTCCTCATCCGAATCAACATCGAGGGCTAGGAGACCCCCTAGGCTATCTTCGGTAGTAGCGACTGGAACGGAAGCTCCTTCGTCCTGAAGCATGATAGGAATATCCAATTGACGAGTCCGTGGCATCTTGGATTTGTTGTAGTATATTAGTAACTAGCCATCTTTGAGCAAGGCAAGGTAGGAGGCATACGTCAAGAAGATCCTTATTCTTCTGTTCTTCAATAAAGGTTGAATACAGACCCGCGATCTTCGTTACAGAACCGTTCAGATGCCCTTTCACCACAAGGAGCTAGCACAAGTGAATTAGCAATATAGTGGAAGAGGTTGTTTTTCGAAGGAGGACTTACGTCGTCATGGCGGAGGTATTCACAATGGCAATCCAGGTGAGGTAGTGCTTTCCTAGAGCAGCCATCAGTATTGGCGGAACTGTCATTGGAGACGTTAAGGACGAACTTCACTTCAATACCTATATCTTGCACCTATTGCCATCTCTGGTTAGCAAAATCTGTATTAAAAGACTAGGGAGGGTCCTTTTTACTCCTATGTCTTCGAACGCCCAGGTGGACGCGAATGATATGCGCTGTTTAAATGCCATCCTTGTGGCGCTCTAGAAGCAACTCCCGCACATCAAAGGAGGCAGCTGTGATCAGAAAGAGATATGTATTTTGGAAGAAGACGTGAGATAGACACTATCGGATGGAACGAAGTAAAGCAGAAGAGAGGGTTACGATAACTAGAGAAAGAAAGCAGTTGTGGTGACGAGTGAGGGAGGGAAGGGAGCTGGGGAAACGGATTTAAAATCTCCACATCACCAGGACAACAGCAGAAGGAGACCTTGAGTAAGGTGAATCTTAGGTGAGGTGAATCCTGATACTAGTAGTTAAGTAGGCCCAGTGGCCATTAAGACTCTGTTCCCAGGAACAAGACAAACACCACACGGGTAGATGCAACCAATGATGAAGGATTCTCTGGTAATGCACAAACGCAAAATGAATGTTGCTGAGGGGTATAAACGGTTGAAAAATACTCACAGTTGAAGAGAAAGAATAAAAGAATCAGACGCTAGGCAACCTAGGGAAGGAGCAATAATGAACCTCCTTGACCGGAGACAGCTGAATACAAAGAAGGACATCACGTGCCTATCGTATGCGTGAATTCAATGTCAACACCTTATTTGGATTCCTGTATGTGCATGTTGATAATATATCTATCAGAGCCTAGCCATTGTGGCCATCACTGTACTGTAAATGTGATCTAACAAGCGATGATATGGCAGTGGATTTCCCCCAGGGTATCAAACAATCCCAAACTCCAAATAACAGCGATTGAGCCCGGACAGATTCGCCGGGAAGTAGAATGAAATGCTTTCAGAGAAGGAAAGGGAGATATAGACAAGTCAAAGAGAAGAGCAACCTGGGCCATAAACCCGAAGTTCGAGACCCCCCGCTCAATTAGGGAGGTAGACAGGTTGTGTGTGATATGAGTGTCCTCAGCATATAGAAAGAAAACTGGCGAGCGTCAGACAAATAGGAATAGTGTTATCGAACAGAAGCAGCTGGGTTAACGAACCTGCCAATCCACCTAGGCTTTCACGACCAGCGCTAGTTGCCTGTTGAAGAAAAAAAAATGCCACCGTGGGTGCGCCACGAGCTTTATAAGTCCAATTTTAATTGGCACCTTTGACCTCGTTCTTGACCTGAATTGCCCATTTCATCCGATCTTCAGTTTCCTTCAAAGAAGCCAAAGCTGCCTCCAAGTTGGCATCACCCTGGCGACCCCTCTCAACAAGAGTGTGGACTTCTTCGTCATGGGCTTTTTTATAAGACTCGTACACCTCGAAGAGCTTATCAAAATTTTCTCGGCCAATCTCAATCTCACGATTTTTCTGGGCCATAACAGCATCCAAGCGCTCAAGGTGCAGACTCTTTTCTTCTTGCCGTGATTTTAGAGCATCGATCTCATCGCGAATCGCCTTAACCCTCCTCTGTTGATCTGCTCGCTCACGTTGTCCAGCTTTAGCAAGCACGTCATACTGGGTCCGGGCATGGTTGGCGATCTCCTGCAACTCCGCGCATTTCCGATTAAAATCATCACGGCTTTCATCCATCAGTTGATGGAATTTGTTTGTCTCCGTCTCTGCTCGCATTCGCCTATCCTTTTCACTTTGCACCTCTGCGCGCAACTCCTCGATTTTCTTATCCTTGCGAGAGATAGAATGTAGGTTCGTCTCGTGTGCCTGCTCCAGGTTCCGGAGACGTTCCGTCATGTTTTGTACCTGAGTCTTAAAAGCATCGTTCATCCGCTGCGTTTCTTCGGCCCGAGAACGATAGACGCTGCACTCTCGCGTCAAGCGGGCAATATCCTCCTGTAGATTATGTATAACACGACCGGATTTGCCCGTGGCTGCGTGACCGACTGCCGAAGACCACTCAGTTGTCATTGAGTCACTGTTCGTAAGGGTTGAGCCATTTGTTCGGGTGTTTGAGGAATGCGAGTTAATCGACTCTATAGGAATGTGCAAATAATCTCACAATAAGCAACTGGTGACTCCATGGGTCTGATTTGGGATGACGGCTAATCGGAGCCCGATAACGGTAGGGGAAAAAAAAACCACCCACCTGCAGAAGATTCCACGGCCTTCAGACGTTCCGGAGAGTCGCGATCAAAAAGATTGCTGTATTGATGCATATTCAATTGTGTTTCCACATGTGGTAGACTGACACGAGGGGACCGTCGCGGAGAATCTGACGTCGGTGATACAAGCATGTCCGAGTTAGCATTGTTGGCTATGGCTTTTGGCGTTTTCTTGGCCCGACCGAATCGGGCCATGCTCGGCATTGTGGGTATTTGTTGGAATGTTGGGAGCTACGGGAATGACCATAAAAGGGGACCCATGAAAAGAATGAATGAATGAAGTAGAAAGAGTGACCACACAGCAAGAGTAGTAATACCAGAAGTGGAAACGCAGGTGTAATCAGAGCCGTAAGCAAGGAGCGAACCTCACTTCTCAGGCACATACAAACCAGCCTTCTGCACCTCCCGGTTCAGCCAACGATTTTCTGAACGTCGAAATCATGAAACCCTGGTTGTGCAGAAGGGTGGCAAGCTCTCAGGACTTGGATATTTGGCATGCATAAATTGATGCACAACCGACTCCAGATAGGTAGGGGGAAAAAGACGTACATACCAAGAAGTGGATCAAGACCTTTGATTGCAGGAGATCTGCAGCAAAGCTATTACGAAAATTATTATTGGTGCTTATTCATCGCTGAGACATCATGATAGTAGTTAGGGTGCCGTGGAAAAATAAAGGCAGTAATAGACATAACTTGAGGGGAAGACACACGAGTTGAAGAAAGGCACTGGGAACTCGTAGCGAGGTGTGGATGATAAACTTACAGCCACTTCCCGACGAGTAACTTTCCACTGAGGGGATTTAAGGATGCTTGATACGAGAAACCGCGAACGAGATCTGAGGAATAAGCACAGGGGAAAGATAATGATGATCTACAAGAAACTTGATAGGTATAAAGAGAAGGATTAAACAACGCTGAAGAAAAGAGAGAGAGAAAGATAATAAATAATAGTGGTGGTGGATGTGACGAAGAGAAGATTTGCCGCCGCGGATGGGTAGATCAATCATATATACCCAACGAGCACTACCTATCGCAACGTAGAACATGCATATGTATCATGTACCTCAGATGTATGTGACGTGTATGGAGATTCAGGGCAACCAACTGTGATAGATTTCTCACCTGGCATTTCTGTTGAGCCTTTAAAAACGAATACTAGTACGTCCTCAGTGTTGCAACTCCACTAATTTAGGGTTTGTTATGTATAGTTGGCCAGCGGAACTCAATCTATGCGGTTTATCCACCCGAACAATGCTTTGAATGTCAGACTATATATCGGCGTACTATTAAAGAGATGAGCAATTTTACACAACCTGTATTTAGCCCCTCTTGCTGCGCTGCCTATTTCCTAGCAGGGATTTCTTCCCCACCTTCATGTAGGCACGGCGGCTAAATATATTTACGTACCCTTCATCTGACGCCTAATATTAAACCTGACTAATATACCATGTTGCTCTGATGACTTCGAATCTCATCAGCTAAAAGATTCTGAGCTCTACATACACTATTCCGGCTTGAAAGATGCGCTCATCATTAAGAATATTTTATCCAACGCTACTAGAAGTTCAAACCCTATACTCCATAAATAATCACTGCGTGTCCAGCACCATACTGTTGTTAGCTTCAGGAGTTTCAATTCCATAACCCTTGAATGTTAATAAGGATTAGCCAGAATTAGTACAATTTTCGGTCAAACGCTGGTATGCTAAAAGCAACATAAAATGGTTTGCTTTTGCTTAGGTACATGATACATCGGCCATAGTCGAGTGAGATCTCCCCGAAGTTAAAGCTGGAATGCAACAATGGCCGTAACGGCAAAAACAAGAAAGACACAACATTCCTCGGGCTCTTCCTATAAGCTATTAACCAACCATCCCACCATCTGGATGACCAAGAATGCGACTAGGAGACTATCCCCTCATTCTAGGATTGGGTAAAGTATAATAAACAAGCCAAGAATGGGGATCTTTAAGCAAAAAGCCACCGCTTATAAACATGTCCGGGGTGCCCTGCCTTTGCACTCTGGGATATAATCCACTTTCTGTTCCATTCATTACTGAGCAGGTATTCTCGGGCTATATTCAGCTGCTGGAAGTACAGGAAAGAGCTACATTCGACGTTGAGCAGTGTTGAAAGTATTAATTGCTTGCTGAAGAGTCAATCTCGTTGGTCGTGCTTGCCTGAATCTGTAAGTGAAGGTCAAAGAAGACTCTTATAAGAACACCTGGATGTGAATTTCGGACGTGGATGAAGTTCTTTTCATATCACTTTTCTTGCATTGTAATCAACTCTTATTGTACCGTGTCGCTGTCCTTGCTCTATTGCTTGCATACTTCAAGTGGTTTATCTCACCCATTATCTAACGCTTAAGAAGGTATAAACCATTCACCATGCGTGCGTTCGAATCTGTCTTCGCAGCCATTGCCTGCTTGGCCCATATTGGCATGACAGATGCATTGTCCTTCACTCAGTGGCCAGGTGTCATCCATACTGGTGAAGACAATACCGTGAAGTGGATCGGTGACCCCGACCTCGTATGTTGTGTCCAGGCCTTGGTCATCCCCCATCGTTGATTATACTCTGACATCGAAATCTTGCAGCCCACGACTATTACCCTTCTCAGGGGCGCGGCGAACGACCTTGGCGACGTGTATGTCCTTACGCGTGATGCCCGTGGGAATGAATACACCTGGAAGGCCAATGATGACCTGCAGGATGGCTCAGATTACGCTCTGCAAATTCAACAAAACGAAGAAATCAACTACACCGGACATATAATTGTCGAGCATCCCAACGGCCAAGCACCATCTTCAAAGGGGCCGCGTCCCGATGAGGACCCTAACTCCCCAGATTTCAGTACAGCTCCGCGTAACGGGACAACGGGTGTCGCAAAGGGCAACAACGCGACTATTACAGTTACTCATGTCAAACATGATGATAAACCAAGTACGGGTAATAACCACACTTCCAATAAAAGTGCCGTGTCTGCTAAGACGCAGTCAGACGATGCGTCTCTTCGCAACTGGTCGCCTAACTTGATCCTGGCCGTCGTCGCTGTTCTGTACCTCAACTATTAGAACGAAAACGGGTTGTGTAAACCAGCCTTATCGACGCATGTTCACATTCATCGGTTCGTTCATTTTTTTCTGTCCTTCCAAGTTGGAGGCAGCTGTGGTCCCAGCAGTGGTTGTTTATGTGTTCGCCATGTATATATTAATACCCATCCGCTCGTTCGTATCCCTCGGAGAGATTGTTGAGTAGTACTAGCCTCTTCATGATCCCGCTGGAGCTTTTTCTTCTTAGATCCCTATGGTGGATCTCAGATAATATTTTTTCTTTTCACGGTTATAAGGCATCTTGTTGGAGTATTACATCTCTTAATTTGTCAAACAACAAAACTTGGCTGGCCCCAGTCCTGGCAAAATGTTCTAAAAGTGTTATGAATGTCAAATGGCATTTTGTTAGGGAATCACGATAATCATATCCTTTCGCCGAATCATAGCGTACTTCATAACTCTTGAAGATATGTAGCTCAAGCTTCAAAACTTTTGTGCCATGCCGCACATGCATGTATCATGTATGCAGTGCCCCTTGCCAAATTTTTTGACAAACGAACCCCGAAATTTTTCTATCTATCAGATGCATTCTCCTTACCCTTCCGGCCTAACCGAGTCAGGAAAAGGAAGGCCCTTATATATGTAATAGAACACCAATATAGGAGCACAAAGATAAAAATCATTTACTCATCGTCATCAGGAGGATCATCCACACCCCTGAGCCAGGCACCACGAGCATCAACAGCAGCTTTACGCACATCACGTTTCGGGTCATCCAGAACGAAGCCCAAAGAGCGAACCACCTCAGCCTTTACCGGTAGAAGTGGGGATAGTTTCCCTGCTTTAGCAACGGCGGGGGCATCAGAGACTGGTGTCTGCGCGAGCAAGAAAAGACATCTTAGGGCATCGGCACGCAGTCGGGGACTGTTCACTGCGGCCGCCTTATCGCCCGCGGGTTTATGTTCTGCTGTTTTGAGGAGACGGGTTACCAGGCTTTGGATATGACCGCATTCTTCAATGACCCCGACACCGTTATCGCGGATGATGACGGCAAGGGTCTCGAGGGTTGCGATTCGGACGGATTGGGATTCCGATGTTTGAAGGTCCAAACTTTGGAGGAGAAGAGGTAGGAGAGTGGGGAGCTCAGGCATTACCAGAGATGGGGGAATGGTGGATAGAATTCCAGACAAAGCTGTTAAGTGTGCCGGCTTGATATGTTCGGGGGTCGGCGAGTCACTGCCTGCAACATTGACTTCGCGGATCTTGCTTGAGATGAGAGGCACCAGAGTCGTGAAAACACGTTGTTTCGAGAGTAGGCGGATGTTGGCTCCGTTCGCGGTGGAGAGCACGTCGTCGTCTCTAAGGAGAATTGCGAAACCGTGAGCAGCTGTGGTGCTGGTTACTTTGTCTGGGGATGATAGAAGCGATAGCAAGGAAGTCAGATGATCTGATGTCTTTGGTGCAAGACGCAAAACTAGGGCTTTTGAAAGCCAGAAAAGGGTCTTGATAGACTCAGGACTAAGTGTCTTCCCCTCAGCATTAGAAGGGAGGAGCGTGTCGAACAACTCTGTAGCAAGGCTCAGTTCGGACTTGGGCAGGAACTTGTTCACTAAAAGAGAAAGATGGCGCAATAGTGCAAGATGAGTTGCAGGTGCACATTCAGTGGTAGACCGCTTTACTACATCGAAGAGCAAAGCAGACATGTTGGGGCTGGTATAAGGGAGACTAGCGCAATCAGTCGGGAGTCCTGCAAGGAGATACGTCGAAATGATCATCGTGCGCTGTTGATCATCGCTAGCTGATTGCGAAAATGGAACCGATGGAAAGTCGTCAGCGGAAGAGTACAGCGTATAGACGTTCTCCGCAACTTCATCCTGCTTGTTTCTCGGCAACGCCCGGACAATGAGGTTACAGAGTCTTCCAAGAGTATCCAAGACCGTGGCATCATTCAAAATATTGTTGTTAGCCTTCCCTGAAGCTGAAATTGCGGCATTGCGGCACAGGCTAACCACTATCTTGTCGTAGTACAGCTCCAAGTTTGGGTCTTGGTCCATCTTTCTTTGGCTCATAACATAGAGAATCGTTACAAGGATCGCCCTGGGGTAGGCTACAGAGCCTGGTTGTTCTTTTTGCAGCAAGATATTGAACTTGCTAAGTAAACGACGAACTAATGTCTCAAAAATATCCTTCTCGACACTAATTTGTGCGAGGCTTTCCAGAGTTGGTAGGTAATTGGAGTTTGTCCCATCGTCAAAGTCAGGAAGCGTGGCCACAAAAGCAGGGAAAGTTATATCCATGATCAGCCTCGGTTTATGCTTCGAAATTTCAGTCAAAGCTGCAATTGCTTCCTTTTTCAGGTCATCTCGGCCTACGGATTCCTCCTTTAGAAGGATCTCGTCAAGATACTGCACAAACAAGCCCACTTCATTATCTTGGAAGAAGTTGCGCAGGGTGGAAAGACGTAAGAAACCCTTCAAAGCAGAGACACGGAAAGACACCTCTTCCTTGATCACGCCCATTAAAGCCTGACCAAAGATGTCCGAAAACTGATCTTTGAACTCAAGCAGGGGATTTTCTATATTCGTCTCAGGTGTACGGGTTGTCCATTCACCGAAAATCTTGATTGCGGAGTCAAAAAGAACCACCAATGTGTCCAGGAGGGCCCTTTGCTTAGCGATGCCATCGGCTTCTTGATAGATCGTCAGAAGCGGCGCGACAACTGCTTGTACAGCCAACATAAACGATGCAAAGGAAGCCGCGGATAAGAAGCCTAGAATCTGCTGTGCAGGCTTCGCTTGTTTCTGTTGTGGCTCTCGTAATTGGTCGTTACATTCCCTAGTGATTGGCCGCATGTATTGTGCAAGAGGCAACTGATCGGAGACCTGCGAGACACCTTCTGATAATCGCTTAGCGATGTCTTGTAGAGCCTGCAAAGACAACTCAGACAGAAGCTCCTCCTGTGCATTGAGCACTTCGAACTTCAAAGCATCCCATATCGTAATGGAATATCTGGACACAGTATCCGGGTCGTAAGAGTTAATACAGGCAATCAATGCATTAAGTGCATCTTTCTGTTGGGCTTGTCAGCGATGCTTTGAGAGGCCGAGTGTCATCTTACCTTAACATTCGGTGACGTCGAGTCCAGTTTATCTAACAAAGATGGAATAGAATGTGGAGCAAATAGACTCGTCGATGAGATGCAATCCTGTAAACGATCTTTTAGGTCCTGGGCTGTAATGCCGTACGGGTCATTCGGTGGTGGTCTAAATGTGATCGGAAAGTAGTTATACACGGAGTCAAAAAGTAGCTTTAACTGTTAGCTATTCGCATCAACCCTAGAGGATTTATAGCGCATACCTCGGCGTGGTTGGAGATATCCCATTCCACCATCACCACCTTCAGGATAGAAAACACAAGCATGAGGTTCCTAGGGTCTTTTTCGCCTGTCATAAGGTCCACTATTCCAACCAGCGAGTGGTCTCCCATGCTGTGGAGAGCTAGGCTCTGTTAGCGCTGGAAAGATAGAGTAGGATCACAATGCTTTAACACCCACCCGAACGATGGTTTACCATCAGTTCGTTCAGTAACTGGTAAACTTGAAATCTCTGGGATTGTGATCGAGACTGCAGGTCTTGAAAATGTTCAAAGATGCTAGGTAATGTAAGTCAAGTTATTTCCCAATTTTGTCCTCATCTTCGACGGCTCGTAGTTGTCCGCTACAAGCTAACGAAGCCGTCCCCAAACAGATCAAATATATAGCATGTACTCACGCTTGTGCGACCTCCTCCGCTAATGCTTTGTTGAAGCGATCCAACTTCTGAAGTGTATCCAGCCCAGCGACAGCTCCTCCATCTTCTATACGGTCACAAAAGAAGGTAGTTAAGACTTGAATTTGTTGTCTCGAAAGGAACCTCGGCGGGAGTGATTTAATCACAGAAGTGAGATAGGAAACTGCTTTGCCTCGCAAGATCGGATCCTCATCATTGATGTATTCTCCCAAAGACTGAACGACTTCGATAAGGGTCGTTTTCTTGGTCTCCACATCTTCCAGCAATAGTTAGAACTAATCCTTCTTGATAATGATCCATTAAGTGGTGTTACCTTGAGCAATTCGTTCAGCAATCTGCTTAGCCTCCTGCTTGTCATGGTCCACGACCAGCAGAAATGTCTGCAACGCCGACATCTTCACGAGCGTCTCAAATGAGGGGTAAATGGCTCGATCCCCTCCTCCGCGACCGGAACATGACGCTTTTTGTGGCTGCCGACTGCCCTTATCGATAAATATCACGTGAATTGAATTTCTCCGCAATATCACGTGTGGGTCAGCGACAGAATAGGAAGTAACTTACAGTTGCGTCATGGGTCACTGGCTAGTTGGTCGGCATAAACGATTGGATTGATACCTGATATTATTGCTTGTCAAAATGCGACACCAAACCTTTACACCGATCTTTCTAATTTTTTTGATTATTTGCACAATATCTATAGCATCGGGCTTTCCTCTTCGCAAGCGTCTGCCGCGTCCGTTTGTCGATCTGCCTCACTTACGGCACGAACAGCGCCTACAGGAGAACAGCGAACTGAAGCAGTGGCTTCAGAATCAGCAGCCCATCATGACCCCTAATATTGCTATGCCGCCCAGTGAGGGGAGCAGACGGCCTCAGGATTCCGACAGTGATGGCCCTGTGATATCCGATGTTCTTCCTAAAAACCGTGGCATCAATATCTTTGCTTCTCTTACGAGGGATTTTGAGCCCATCGATTCTCGCTTCAACGATGCGACAAAGAATGTAACCGTCCTGGCCCCTCGCAACAGCGTAATCCAAGGACTTCCGCGTAAGCCTTGGGAGAATCCGGATGACTATGCACAGTTCGGAGAGGCGAAGGCCTATGAAGGGCAGGAAGGGCAGGACCGAGCGAAAAGCAACCTGAAGCGTTTTGTAGAGGCTCACATAGTACCCAGAAGCCCTTGGAATGAAGGGAATGAAGTAGAGACTCTTGGGGGAGACAAGTTGAGCTGGGCTAAAGATGGAGATAAGATCTTTGTACGACCACCGCTTCCTGTGAATATTTGGCCTTAAGTGCTAACATGTTTTAGATCCAACCGGGAAATATTGAGGTTGACAGTATTGCAGAACAAGTTTCAAATGGTGAAGTATGGATCTTGAACGGCGTTATCAACTACCGTTGAATCTGCTTTACAACTCGTATGTGATGATTTAACGAATAAATATACGGAAATGCTCCAATCGTTATCGTGATTTGAGTCAAGAATCGGCGTACACCTGTCTTAATAATGAAATGTATATCACCGTAAAGTTATCTGGAAAATCATTTCATAACCACTCACATTAAGCAGTAGAGTCTTCAGCGGATATCTAGACAGGCTCTCAAGATACGTCATAGCTACTTCGTTCATCAATTCTGTATATCACCGTTCTTTTAATACACCCGTAGTTTATAAAAGATAAGACAAGAGGGCCTGTGCTAATAGAAGAACTCAAATGAGGCCCTCCTTTGAAGCAATATTGTGCAGTATTCTGTCCTCAATGCCATCCAAAATGCAAAAATGTTCCATGACTGCCAAGTTCTCTGCTTCACTTTGATACAATTTATCGGGATCTTGGCCAGGCTGGAAGGGATTGGCACCCATGGCAGGGTTCATAGTAGCCATTTGTTGGGACATGTGATTCGCAGCTACACAAAGGTTAGCACAAAGACGAGTACCCGGGAAACAAAATAGAATGACTAACCGTTGTCGCTACCCAGGATGAACCCGAACACAGACTGAAGACCAAACAAATTGAGGAAGTACCATGACAAACTGGATACCCACCTAACGTCCAAGTCCCGAGTCATGACACCAGACTGAAGCATAGACTTGAACCGGATGGTGAGGGGGAACGGCAGCTTAACTGTTACACTTCGTCAGTACGAAAAGTGGGCCGTGGAACAGCCGGGAAACATACGGATAACGAATCCAGAGAAGAAGGCATTAATCCAGCTCATAATAAGAGTCTGCGGGATCATCATCATCATATTTCCCTTCATCATACCCATCATAGCCTCCATGCCCGCAGGGTCAGTCATCGGATTTGCTGGGGGTTGACCGCGGCTGGCCGGGTCCTTTAGGAACTCGCCACTTTGGTACGCTGAGACAAGATAGTTCTTGCGCATTTCAAACGCATCTTTAGAGAGGACTGCTGAAGCATTGTTGCGGAGATTGACTCCGCGCAGGAGCGAGAGACGCTCACGGGATTCGGCCAGAGTAGACGCAGGCTTAGGAGGGGTGTTCATCAAAACTGTAGCATAGTGACGAAGGATACCTGTCAGTATCTGTATGCAAGAGTCAGTATCGCGTGAAACTCTGCACTGATTTATTTGTTCGAACCTACCATAACAATGGTGATGGGGAACAGGATCCAATAACTGTGAATCGCCATCGTGTCAGTCTCTTTCTTGATGAATTGACATCGCAGAAACTCACAATAAAGCTGGATCCCGAAGGATCGTCTGCTCGACCCCTTGTAAGGCCATGAAGAGCAATGCTGAGAGCAACGGTATGGGTTGTTTTTAGCTATGCTTTAGGTAAAAAGAGAGCTCCCGACTTGTGGTCCCCACGAGATTAGACTGGGGGCGGGTGTTCACTAGCGCCGAATCGCATTAAGTCAGCTCCCCGAAAGGGCCAGCTCGCCGCAACTCCTCGCTGGCATCTATGCAAACAAACCGAGCATCCTCAATATTTTCCACAAAATTCCTAAATTACTCTCTGATTCTTTGAGAAACCTTGATATTACAATTATCTACTTGGAAAGTCATACTAGAAATGGCGTCTGCAGAGGCACACAAAGTGCCCGTTTACTCTGTCAATGGTTAGTAGCAGATGTACACAAAAGAAATACACCAGCTACACCTGTCTACAACCTATGGGTTTTCTACTATGACTAGGGAAATTAGCGGTTACTAATTATTATTTCTAGATCTTAAATCAACAACAGATGATGCCCTAGCACCGCATTTAACTACCCTACCCCAGCCCTACGCCTTTACTCAAGACCACACGAAGACCAACGTCCGCTTCCTTCTAGGCTATTCCGCCGTCGCCATTGCAGCATTCACATTCTATGCCGATCGCACGCTAGGATGGGAGGCAACACAGTCAACATGGGTCATAGCGGCCGTGGTTTCGTACTTTGTCCTGAACACCTTGCTCACATATTGGATCTGGGCCGTGGAGGCTGGTGAGGTATTTCGTGGAAAGCGCAAGTCTGGTGAAACGGTAGGTTATATCGCAAGGGATGCACTAGCCCAATGTGTTAAGCTAATTATTTATTTGGTTAGATTACCATTCGCTCCTCCGGGAAGAAACACTCTCCGTTGTATAAACTCCGTGTGCAGTATACATCTTCTGCGAACAAAGTCCTCGAGGAAAAGGAAATAGAGACGTCTTTCACAACCTGGTTTTCTGCAGATGGAACTTTTCACCCTGAGCCTCTTAAGAAGTGGCTAGCAAGCGAGATCCAGGTCCTGCGGCTTGCTGCAAAGGAGAAATGAGAGGGCCAGGAAGAGAAGCTAGAGAAGGTGATTAGCGCGCCAACTTGTGTATTTCGAAATAAGGTCAACATGGGAGTATTTCATCATTCCCCTATCTCTGCAGAAGTCACTTGATTGTTCTTTACTGGTTTGTAGTGTGTAAAAAGGACTTTATGCGTGAGGTATTCAGCGAACCTCCAGCATCCACCATCTTTATCTCTGTAGTTATTTAGTTCTGCCCGAGACTATCCCAAGAGTTCTATCAAGCAGGCAAACAGAGAATACTGGTTGGTTCAATGATCAGCGTCCATTTTGTCGGCTTGACGGCCGCGCAGAAACCAACTTCTATGAAAAAAGAAAAGATATATATAGTGTCTCGTCTAAGTGATTTGTCCAGAGAAAGGACGATAGGAACGATAATAAGCAAAAAAAGTTTTATAACCCGAACGAATGCTGAGTGACATCATCTCTCGTCCCAATTTTTTGAACAAGCATCATTGATTACTAGGTGGCAGCTTCCAGAGTGCCTGGGCGCTCGGTGGCTTCAGCAGGCTTCACGTCATCCACTCTCCGGTTCTGTATGAGTCTCTGTGGCAAATGGTCAACTCGATGATGCTTCGGAGGAATACAAGGATCACATCACTCACTAGTAAGTTTCTGAGGAGAACGGCGATTGTCACCTTTCCAGTGGAAGGCATAAAGATAGAGGCTTTCTCCTTGACTTCCGGTCCGAAGTTCTAAGGTAATGGTATTAGTCACTGCACCATAAGAAACTTTGTCAAGGACAACTCCTTACCTTCTCACTGGAGAAGTTAAGACACACAGCACCCTCTCTGAGGAGGCTGGTATCGAACTTGTACTTGTCCCCGGGAACACCAGAGATGACGACATCACACAAAGGCACCACATCCTTCAGTGTCTTGCCTTCCAAGTCGTGGACTTCGTGTCTCCGCTTTTTGATACCTTCACCTCTAGTGAACTTTTGGATACCAGTCACATCCACACTGTAGACGCAGGCTCCATCGTTAGCCAGCAAAGCCGCCAGCGGCCGACCGACAACCTCCGACCGGTTCACTACACAGATAGTGTGTCCAAAAAGACGGTTGCCATAGGGCAAAATCGTATTGTAGACTTTGAGGTACTCGAGAATCTTGATAATGGCGAGGGGTGTGCAAGGGAGAATACATTTCTGTCGCTTGGTCTCTGGGTCGAGGAATCGGATGTTCTGGTACATGTTGAAGATGTAGCGATGGCTTAGACCCTCTACATCCTTGGATACATCGACGAGCTGCTGCAAGTACTGGTCTTGCCGGTTGTTGAAGATGGGGTAGTATACAATGATGCCGTCAACATCCGAGTCGACATTGGCAGCCAGGATAGCCTCCTCGAGCTCTTCGCGATCGACTTGACGGAGAGAATAGCGGAAGCCACTGTATATTGCAGGAAAAGAGGACTACGTTAGCTACGAAGCGTGACTCCAACATGTTGCCTCCAGGGGCTCCGAAATCGCAGATTGCTCCAAAAGCACAACCCCCGAAAAGGGGTAAGTACGAAAGAATGCTCACTTTTCTTCGCAGGTCTTTTCAGTCCACTGGGCATACATAAGTGCCGCAGGATCATTGTTGGCCAAGAATCCCACCAGGTGAGGGGGCTTCTCCAGCGTCTTCACTCCTTCCTGAACCTCAGAAAGGAGGCTAGAAACGACATTTTTAGAGAGCACGACCTTGCAGGTGGCCGGCGCTGCGTCGGAAGAAGTAGGCATTTGCGCAACAATGAAATTGGCTATTGAACAGGTCGAGAATGTTGTCAATACTATGCATCAAGTGGACTTTTGCGGAGGGGTATGGAGAAATTTTTGGTACGGAAAAGACTGCTCGCTTATCGATAAAGAAGGCCGCTTTCGGCCCACTGAGTCACCATGGATGAAGAGGTAGACGACAGCCCCTCCTGATCCTGTATGAGCCTAATTTTATTTGGCATTTAGTAGCTGTGGATCACAGGAAATTCGAAGTAGAAGAGCATGCACGTTGTCCAAATATTGCCGTCGTGCCGTGCGCACATGGGTCCCCGGTACTCGTTCCTACCTTATACTCCGGAGTATGCCGGTACACGTTAGCAAGGCGATATATGTGGGGAGAAAATAATCGGCAACGCTACCTATAGAATAGTTCCCTAGGTTCAACTGAGAAACGAACTAAGCAGACTTCAATATACGTCTAGCCTTGGACAATTTCATAATCTCTCACGCAGAGAGCTCTACGAACTAGCAATTTCACCGGAGACAATGGACAAACAAAGGAAATCATATTTAGGCTGCATACATGGAGGGGGATGGAAACATGGATTGAAAGAGAATATCAATGATGCGCCAAAGGGTATGAAACGCATCCAGTCGACCTTTCGTATCTCGTTCCCCCGGTGCGCGAAAGGATCTAAACGTACAGGATATTAATTCGTAGCTTTGAGTTTTTTACCCCCACAATTATTCTGTCCTCCCTTGTAGCTACTTATCGGCCAGGCTGTTACACATAAAGGACTGCCATAATACACCCTCACTGTTTCTCGACCAACCCGAGGCTTCGGTGGAAAGAAAAGAAAACTGTGGTCTCAAATTGTACAAGCTAATCTTGTCTATACACATAGAGTCAGGAAACAAACAATACACGGTTGGCTAATCACCCAGTTGCCTTTTGCTCACCTATGCGTTGAAAGACTTGTTGAAGCTCTGGATGATCTCCTTGAGGGAAGCCTCGGTCTCCTTGCTGACCTGGCCCTCCTTCTCGATGGCCTCCTGGATCTCAGGGTTGTTGCTCTTGAGGTGAGCAAGGAAGTCAGACTCCCACTGGAGGATCTTTGCGACGGGGATGTTGTCGAGGTGACCGTTGACACCAGCGAAGATGAGAGGGACCATGTCGGAAACGGACATAGGGGAGTACTGCTTCTGCTTGAGCAGCTCAGTGAGACGCTCACCACGGTTGAGAGTCTGCTTGGTGGCGGCATCAAGATCGGAACCGAACTGAGCGAAGGCAGCAACCTCACGGTACTGAGCCAAGAACAGCTTCAGGGAACCAGCGACCTGCTTCATGGCCTTGACCTGGGCAGCAGAGCCGACACGAGAGACGGAAAGACCGACGTTAATGGCAGGACGGATACCCTTGTAGAAAAGTTCGGACTCCAGGAAGATCTGGCCGTCGGTAATGGAAATGACGTTGGTAGGAATATAGGCAGACACATCACCACCCTGGGTCTCAATGACGGGGAGAGCAGTGAGGGAACCACCACCGTGGGTGTCGTTCATCTTGGCGGCACGCTCAAGGAGACGGGAGTGCAGGTAGAAAACGTCACCAGGGTAGGCCTCACGACCGGGGGGACGACGGAGCAGCAGAGACATCTGACGGTAGGCGACGGCCTGCTTGGAAAGGTCATCGTAGATGATGACGGCGTGGCGGCCGTTGTCACGGAACCACTCACCCATGGCACAACCAGTGAAGGGAGCAAGGTACTGCAGAGGAGCAGCCTCGGAAGCAGTAGCAGCAACGACAATGGAGTACTTCATGGCATCGTTCTCCTCAAGGGTCTTGACGAGCTGAGCAACGGTGGAACGCTTCTGACCGACAGCAACGTAGATACAGTAGAGCTTCTTGCTCTCGTCGGAAGTGTTGTTCCAACGCTTCTGGTTCAGCATGGCATCAAGGGCGACAGCGGTCTTACCAGTCTGACGGTCACCAATGATCAACTCACGCTGACCACGGCCAATAGGAACCATGGAGTCGACACACTTCAAACCAGTCTGGACGGGCTGGTTGACGGAACGACGGGGCAGGATACCAGGGGCCTTGAGCTGAGCACGGCTCTTGGCCTTGGTGTTGAGGGGGCCCTTGCCGTCGATTGGGTTACCCAGAGCGTCGACGACACGGCCGAGAAGCTCAGGACCGACGGGGACATCAACCTGGTGAGTTCTGTAAGTATATTTTCCATTTCTCACCATTTAACATCAAAGACTACTCACAATCTCTCCGGTACGCTTGACGGTCTCACCCTCCTTGACGAGACGGTCGGAACCGAAAAGCACAACACCGACCTGGCCGGCTTCCAGGTTCATGCACATGCCCTTGACGCCAGAGGCGAACCTGATCATCATTAGTCAATGTTGGGTGCAAACCTGGATGTCACATCTACTTACTCGACCAGCTCCTCAGCCTGGACATTGGTCATGCCGTGGACACGAGCGATACCGTCACTGTTGGATAAATCGAATCAGTCATTTGTATTCTAGATATTCGTGCTGTTGATTATTTTGATGTTTTCGATGATTTTCGATGGCGTTGTTGCTGAATCCAGAATTTTCATTTCAGACGAATTGACCACATACCCGACGGAAAGGACACGTCCAGTCTCGGCAAGACCAGCCTCCTCCTGAACACCACGGATTCTCTGCTCAAGGATAGAAGAGACCTCGGTGGGGGAAGCCTTGGCCTCAGCGGCGTAGGTACGGACCTGCTTAGCAGCAGCAGAGACGGGGCCGGGAGCAGCCGCGCGGACCTAAAGGGAGAAGCAAAATTTGTTAACAACAGAACACGTCGACCACAACGCGTCAAAACGAGGTGAAATGTATTGCGATCCAAGGCCATGTGCTTAACAGTCACTTTGAGATGACTTTTGAGATGGCATAGGCGAAATTGAAGCGATGTCGTCGATGTAGGTAGGGATAGGACTCACCGAAGCGATCCTGCCAGTAGCAGTGGCAGCCGCAACGGTGCGGCTGGACTGCCGCAAAGCGTTTCTGAACATTGTGAATGGGGTTCAGAGGAGTGGGAGAGTGGTTTCTCTGAAGAAGAGATGTAATTGGGGGGAGGTGGAAGAGGAGAGAGGATTGTGGATGGATGGAAGGAGAGCTTTGTCGTCGGGGTTGGGAGGATTCTCAGGACTGCCACTAAACCCAGTTTGCCGAGCCTCAGCAACCTCCGAAGCCGCCCTAGTGCGTTCACGGGACACCCACCCGCCCCAAGAAAACATCGCTGCTTTGACGTATCGATCTTACGCCCGTAGACTCGGAACGATTCGATATAAAATTATTATTTTTGCTTTGCTTGAAGTCTAAGGGTCTATATAATTATGCCTTCCATCCTCTTCTATTTCTGCCCTTGTTGTTGGCGTTGGTGATTAATTTTGGCGATTTCCGGGTACCCGACGTTTTCCTGCGGGCCACCTGGCCGTCTCAATTTTCGCTGGTATTTTTCTCGGATCTGCGGATAACTGAGTCCAGCTTACTCATTCCCGCTCATTTTCGTCACAGCAACCGCCTGCACGACGACCCTGCCAACAACATATGGATCCGCCATTAACTACTATTCTAGGAAATTGTTGGATCTCTCTGAAATCTGGAGGATCCAATTTTCGCCTTTCACGTCCTTGTTTAAACCAGTAATTTTCCTTTCCTCTCCTTCCCCCAAACAATCTGTACACCGCTTCAAAACATTCACCGGCTCGGAGCTTCCCGTACAAACGTCTGTACCTGTAACCTGAACCAACATAACCGCTAAATTTGGAAGACGTTTTCCTGCTCTTTATCCCAAAATAACAATATTAGACAGCCTGTCTTGTGAGGCAATTTCCACTCATCTGCAATAATTCCAGGTATCCCACCGCAGCGACCGGCTGTAATCAATTTCAGTTAATATCAATGCCATCTCGAAGTCAGCTATTATTACCCAACTACTTATTAGAAGCTTAGAGCTCCGTAGTCCTCTCAGAATCCAGTGTGGCTAGTTTATTTGCCTGCGTTGTTCTTCTTCTCCTTAAAGGCAGCAACCTCTTTCTGGACGCTCTGGTCGTATCTCGCCTTCAGTTCTGGGCGATAGCCGAAGAAGAAGAGGATCTCCATCCAAACAAAAAGCGGAGCAAGAAGGAGCGCCTGGACCAGGTTGTCCAGCAAAGCCGGTGCCCTGCGTTCGAATGCACCGTGACCGACGAACTGGAGCAACCAGGACACAACATGAATTCCACCAAACCAGTAGTTCATATCCGTGCCATGAGTGGTCAAGAGATGGTTTGCGAACGCCGCGCCGCCAATGATAATCGGTGCGATCAGGGCCCCAGCAACTGGCTCCAGTAGAATATAGAATGTTGAATATATTAACGCGCCAATGGTACCGAGGTTGGGGGGCAGGTGCTCGAAACGAAGGACATCAGGCAGGTTGAAGAGGGCAGGAGAATTCGATGCCTGATCCATCACGTATGGTAAGCACTACGATTTGCCGGAAGTAAGGGGAAGAAAGCATACCAGGGCAATTCCAGTAAATAGAAGTATCGGCACACATGTAATATGAATTGCGACGTTTACCTGGAGAACGATGAGCGATCAGAGTCGCATATGGGGTAAAAATAGAGGGCAAAGTACTGGGTTGTTATGGTAGGCTCCATACTGAGAACGTAAGCTATGGTCCAATCATCAAGCATATAATAATGCATCATGTGCAGATAAGAGCACTCACGAAAAGGAGCTGCTTCTCCAGATTCAGAGCCATATTGGTAATCAGACCTGATGGTTTGTCGTCTCCAAGAAATGAAATTGTCGATGCTCGAAGGTAACCATGCAGGAGACCCTTTTTCTGCCAGTTAGACTGGATAAGGATTATGCCTGATCAGGCCAGCCAAGAGGTGGAGAATCAGACATTTTCGCATGCGCTACTCGTAGTAAGTCTCCTAAAGTATTCCTAGACAGACGTCATGTGCTGGGGAGTCGAATGCCGAGGATACGGGGGCCGTTACAATGTATTGTCATGCCATTGTCGCTTTATGGAGCAGGGTCTGTGGAAGTTATGCCCGGTGTATGGTATTTATGTATTTTTGATGTTCTGAGGGACCCGGCCAGATCAGGTGACTCCACGCAGCTATTGCTAGAGCCGTGTCATGATTGCTTGACTAGAGATTCTTCATTATCAGCGCTCACGCCCGCCTTCATCTGGAGGTAGATTTCGTTATTTTTATTACTTCGGCCTTCTTAATACTCCAGACTCGCACTCTTTCGTCGACCCATCTCGGTCGGGGGCAAGGTTTCCGTTGCTATTGTTGTCATGAGCTGCTGATATTCTGTCATTGACGTTCGATCGCAAGCTTTGACAACCATATAACTGAAACGCTGTCGCACTCGCTACGGTTTTTCCTTCGCCTGCCTGCTTCAGACTCTTTTAACGATTTCTTGCGAACACCTGATCTACCTTCAGGAGCACCTATCCCACCCCACCCGCCAATTATTGAAGTTGAACACATCGGAACAAGCCTTTGGCCTAGTATCCTGATTTCCTTGCCAGTTCTTCCCTTTCTCCGTTTCTCACGTGGGTTTAAGTTTCAGCGCCATGTTTTTCCTCAAGGAAGAGACCAAGGTCATCACGTTGCATCCGTCCTATTTTGGGCCTAATGTGCGAGAATATCTTATAAACCGGCTAAACGAGGAGGAGGAAGGACGGTGTACGGGAGATCACTTCGTGATTTGTGTGATGGACATGGTAGATATTGGAGAAGGTCGGGTTCTACCTAGCAGCGGGCAAGCCGAGTACACAATTAAATACCGAGCTATTATTTGGAAGCCGTTCCGTGGAGAGACCGTATGTCATGGAGGGCGCAAGCACCCAATTCTGGCTTCCAATTCTAACAGTGCACTCGTAGGTCGATGCCATCGTTACGTCTGTTAAGCCCACCGGAATCTTCACATTGGCGGGTCCGCTATCAGTTTTCATTGCGCGCAAAGTGAGTTTGTCAAATAGGGCCTGGAAACATTATATATGGGGACTAACCTTTAGCAAGAACATTCCTTCCGACATCAAGTGGGAACCAAATACAGTGCCTCCTCAATACACAGATCACGCGGACCAGGTCATTGAGAAAGGGACAAGTCTACGGCTTAAGATTCTTGGTGTCAAGCCAGATGTCGCCGCAATCAATGCTATTGGAACCATTAAAGAAGACTACTTAGGGTATGTGGCTTTCAACCCTCGCTCTTCGTTCGTTTTCTGCTCAGAGAGGATCACTAATGCGCGTTGCTTATTATAGACCACTGTAAAAATTTTCGACGAGAAGATACCTTTATCCCATCTAATGATTATACCAATACTACCGCCAGCCAGCGCTTGAGAAGATTCTATTGCTTTTTCTACCATCATACAAGAATATTGCGGGAACGGGACAAGTGTCCCGATCATGGCTTGATCAAAGGACACCTAGTCAGTGTCTCCAGCTTGTTATATGTTCGTTCTCATATGAGAAGACAATCTCACGGCCCGCGATGATGAAGAGCGCTGCTGGTCAGCAGACACAAAAACTAGGCGGTGCAGCCTGGTTGGCGAGCTGAAATAGAGTACGGGGACATCGCAAACCTCCGTAGATATGCTGTCATGGGAGGTGTGTGCCAGTCTCGGACAAAGCATGCGAGGCGTCAGTAACATGTAAGTATATGAAAAAGCAAGAAGACAGATTTATGTGAAGTGTACTATACTGCCCTCAAGGCATCTCCTATAAACAAGTAACCATCACATACGAGACTCGAAAATGTTTGGCCAGGTATTTGTTTTGACTATGGTGCACCCAATGCTGTAGCATAGAGAAGGAGATGGACACAGTATCTGTTCGTCGGACGTTAACATATATGCACTCTTGGACTCTCGCTCTAGTTGACCAGGTTTGTAACGTTTGGATCAATGGTACCTGGGCAATATCCCAATCTTTTTCTATTCGGATAGAGTTTAGTAGTACGGAAAGTGTTAGCTTGATGGGTTTTTTATGGAGCTTATTTGCTATGAAAGTCTCTGATACCCGAGGAGGAATATATATACGTGAGTGGACTGGACCTCGGAGTACCTGCAAATGGTCATTTCCACACAATACAAATCCGTTCGTTTATTTAGAGAAGTCTCGAATGTACTTCGTAAGCTGTATAGAATGTCCCTCTGTCGAATCTGTAGCCCTAGGTATTTTACAAGTGCCTCTGTGTTTCACCATGTACTATTGAAGTATACTCCGTACGTTTCGGTATGGGATGTATCATTGAGTTGCCAGAGAGACACCGCCGAGGGTTTCCCCTAAACCCGATTGGAGGATGGTGAAACACTGGTGCGTCTTCTGTGCGTTGAATTTCCCCGAGTCAAGCAACTGCTTGTTTATTACGATTGTCCTGTCTAAACTGGACCTCGAGGAAGGGCCACATCCTCCACTCGCTGGAGGAGTGAATGTCATTGGGGAGGCGGAGAAGTAGTCATGTAAATCCAACGCCTCCAATGTATTGAGTGGTTGCATTCAGAAGGGAAAAGAACCCGTCAATGATAGTGAATACGTACATACATCGAGATCTAATAATAACCACCTGGTAAATAATGAAAGAGGCCACCCCAGGCCTTCTAAATTAAAAACCACTCATTTCCACCACTCCAATTTAACATTCCGAAATTAACTAAATTCCCCAGCTATTGCAATTCTTTGTTTCCATTCCTGTTGATGTTGTTGTTGTTGTTGTTGTGAGCCGTAGGCAGCAAGTGTGGTTCGCGATCCCCTTCCTTTGCGACAACCGACCCTCCCAGGAACCACCATTCTTTCTCCAATTGGATCACTCCCCCTGAGTCTCCTCATTCTCAGCTGGTTACCTTACCATTGACGCTCGTTTGACCTTTTGATCCAAATCACAGCGATCATGTCTCTCCAAGACGTGTACCAGAAATTCCTTTCTGACCCCAGGTCTGCTTCCCTGGCTTCCGATGTTACGCTGATCTATATCACAACGACCACCAGGGTCGATGGCGCTGAGGCCGTGGTCAAGCACCTCGCTAGACAGGATCATGTCCTCAAAAGAAAGTCCCAGCAGGTGATTGATACGGTCGAGGGCTTGAACTCCCTGTCTCTAGACGTGGACACTACAGTGGAATTTGTCTCTGGCGGCGGACCGTATCTCCCCGCGCTGGACGATAACTTCTTGTCTGACCGCATTGCGACCTTCCCCACGGTATGTCTTCCATTGTTACTTTGTCGCAATCTGACGACCCGAAGACTCGTCATCTAATTGGTTGATTGTGTTATTATCAGGTTCACATCGTTCGTTTCAACTCTCAGAACCAGATTCAACAGGTCAAAGTCTATTGGGACCAGGCGTCGCTTTTGAAACAGGTCGAGGTGATCGGCTCGCGCAGTCGCGGTTGGCCCATCCGTGATGCGAAAGATCAGACTAGATTGATCAAGGCCGCCGCCTCCTCCGCCCCGGCGGATGATGCCCCAGCGCCTGTGCCCGCGAACAAGCCCGAAGAGAATGGCGACGCACACAACAAAGTCGTCTCTCCTAAGAGACGCATCAAGGACCCCTACGCGGCAGAGTCTCTGGAGGAACTTCTCTCTCCCGGCAAGGACCGAGCGGAACCCGTGCGTGCCCCTCGTGCCCCGGCATCCGCTAAGCCTCCCCAGCGCGATCTGGCAGAGCTCTTTGGAAATCATGATGATCTCGAAATTCCTGAACCATCCCCTTCCAGGGCCACGCCCGTCGCTCCCAAGGTCGGTGCGGGTAAGAACTACCGGGCTTCACGCATCTTTGATGATGATGAGACCGTCGCTACCAAAGACAAGCCCCAGCAGATCGCTTACAGGGCTCACCCCAAGCGCTTCGATCATTTTGAGCTGGGCGCCGACAACAGTGAGCGTGAGATCAAACCCAAGGTGTCGCGTCCGGTGTCGAGCCAGGGCAAGGGAGCTCAATGGAAATTCGAAGACTTCACGACTCCCGAGAAACCTACACGCCAGCTCCGGGGCCAAGAGCTTCGTAGTTTCGGTATCAGCGACGAGGAGCCACAGACACCCCCAGCCAAGCCTCGCGTCCAACCCCGCCGCGATGCGGAAACCCACTTCCAATTGACAGATGATACCGGCGATCAGGGTTCAGGCCGGATCATCAGTTCGTTCCAGAACAAGGGTCTCAGCCTTTACAAGAACCATCTGTTCGCCGATGAAGACGAGCCCGCCGAGAGCAAGCCGTCGTCCAAGGATAAGCTGCCCCTGTCCGTAGCCCAGAAAGGCCCAACCCGCAATAAGGACCTCGAGACTCACTGGACCATCACAGATGAATCGCCAGCGAAAAGCAAGGCCGACGAGAACAAGAAGCCCATCGCGGCGGACCGACAGCGGGCCGTCAAAATGTTGGAGCCGTCATGGGAATCCTATGATCAATCTCCTCAGCCGAGCAAAGCCGTTCGTCCTCCTCCACAGCGCCGCCAATTGCGAAGTGTCAACGAGAGAAGCTGGAGTCTTGGTGATGAGTGAAGCGATTAACAAGAAACTGGTCCTCAGAACCGTGAACCCCGACCCCCGAACCCCTTGACGACAGTACCGAATGACCTCATTGAGCAGACCATATTCATCACAGTTCAAGCCGTCATCATGGTGACAACCTTGCCCAATGCGACTTGGACCCATGGAAGACTTTTACTTCTAAATTGTGTATTTTGTTCGAACAATACTTGTATTCATTTCTTGTATCTTTCTTAACTACTTTCTTACCACCTTCTGTTGTGTCCCGCTTAGCTTGATATGTTACTCAGTATGACAATCTGGATTGTTTACGATTCATAAAGATAGATTCGATAATGAGACGTTAACGCTATCAATCTGATTACACGCTCATATATTCAACAAAGGATAACATGTCATATGGATGTAAGCCCGAAACAAAGATATCCAAATTCTGCGGTTCTAACATCACTTCCAATGCAGTCTAATCATTCCAACCGCTCACAGTAGTATATGGTCATTATTTGCAGTTGATTCAACCACACCGAACTATATGTAGAACATGGTGTCCTGAACATTAGGATGGATCCGCACATCCGCATTTTCGACCTTTAGGCCCGGCCCACTACCCGTGGCCACGCTTCCAGCCAGGGAAGGTTCAAAGGCGCTACTGAGGTAGCAACGCGCCCGAGTACAGACCAGATCCGCATAGTACGCCGGCGGACAGATGCTGACAGCCTTGGTAGCTCTACCGAATAGATAGCACATATGATGTGTTAGAGCCTCTAAGACATCCGCGGAGTTCTGGTACGGGGGCCTAGGTTGCTGTCGGCAGAAGATCTCATCCCAGACCGTGAAGTAGTGGGCGGGACGAGCGGTGCCCTTCAGCGCCGTGTGAGCCTGGAGGTAGAAGTCCCAGTTGCGGGCCTCGGTGACGCCGCGGTCGACGATGGTGCCGTTGCTGGGGTTGCCCGAGCGGTCGGCGTCTCCTTCCTTGGTTGGGTAGAAGCGGGTGTTGTGGCGTTTGCCGACAATGGCGATGGAGATGTGCGGGAGGCCTTGCTTTGTTAAGCTCGCTGGGTATGTCTCCCTACAGGCGTTCTTGAGGAGCGGGAGCTCCTTTTGGACGACTAATTCGTACTGGCCTTCTGATACGCCGTCCCTGTACACGATGATGTTCTCAGGGTAGGCTTTGCTGTGGGAGCGGGCCCAGCGCTTGAGGTGGGCTTTCAGCATGTCACTCAGGTCTTGGATCATTTCCTCGCGCGATCTCTGTACTCTGATTTCTGCGGGCCACTGGCTTAGAGTAGAGTCGACGGAGGCGACCATGCCTGCGACACTGGGGGCGTTCGCAGATGACCCGGGGGAAGGGTGGGTGACGTCCATGCCGACGAGCATTGTTTTGTTCTGTCCGATGAGGCCTAGTTCTTTTGCATCTAGGAGTTGGTTGGCACCGCCTAGTTTCAGGTTGACCTTTAGTCCGACATTCGCAAAGTACTGGGGGTTTGCGTCCCGGAATTTGTCAGCTAGGACGTTGATGTTCCGCACGCCGTACGTCAAGTCGCATGCTCTCTTGATGCAGTTATAATAATCCGCATCGCTGAATGGCAGGACCGAGAGGATCAAGGAGGGCTTCTTGTTCATGAGTCGCCCAACTGCTGCCGTGATTCCGGCCTCATAATTGTCTTTGTTAACACTTATGGTTTCACCTCTGAGGGCTCGCTGTGCTGCAACGCCCATCTCGTTTAGTTTGGCTGTGAATCCTCCCAGAACATTGTCGAAGTCCTCCTGGCGAGCGAAGGGTGGTTTGGAGCCATCGGCGTTTATCACAAGCCAAGTCCAGACTGGGAGGTTGGTCGACGTCGAAAACCTAATCGATCTCATGTTCCAGCTGCCAAACTGCGGTTTCACTGTCACTGATTTTTGTGACCGCTTTGACGCATCCTTGTAGTAGACATTCGGTGCTGGGAGCACCCGGCCTGGGACAGTAATGAGGTTACAGTCTGGCTGTATGCCGAAGTTCTCCTAGGCAGATCAATTAGCGGCCGTACTGGTGGTAGGCTAAGTATCACTCGAAGCGCTTACAAGAGTAGGACTCTGAGGAGAGAGACCAAGCAGCTGAGTACCTGTCGTGACTATAGATGCAGCATTCTGCGGGGGAGCGCGGACGGCAAAGTTCAGCATGTTTCTAGTCTGGTTTGGGGAGAGCTTTGCCTTTGCAGGCTGACCCGGCACAACCTCACACACTTCGACAGGCAAGTAGCTTGGGTTCTCTGTTGTTCCGACATTGATCACAGGCATGTTAGGATCTGTATTTGTACCGTAATCTGCAGTCTGTTAGCTCTAAACTCTTGGTACATCAGCAAGAAGCACCTACTCTGGCGAAAGAAGTCGGCCACGCTGATGTATGCGCCGGCCTGTGCAGGGCCTGCCTTCGCGGGTTTCTTGCCCTTCTTGCCTTTGGCACCGCTGGATGCGCTCTGGGAGGGTTGCTGGCCAGGAGCTTCTAAGAAGAATTCTACTTCCTTGGGTCCCGCACCATGTCTGGGCACCCTTGGGGGGTTTGCCTGCGACGCACCATCATTGGTGGTTGCCAAACCGGCGATCGCTTTTATTCTGGGCACGACATCTCCCCGTTTGTTCTTCCTCTGAATATGTGTTACTCTGACTCTCAACTTCACCAAAAACCTCCGGAGGGCGTTGACGTCCCGGTGTCGTGGTTGATACTCTTTTATCACATGGGCCAGCGGTCCTTCCTGGTAACAGGCAATGTACTTGACTTGGACGTTGAGCAAAAGGCGAGAAGTAGCTGTACGAACACTGATGAAAAATCCCCGAAGGGCTTCAAGACCAGCACCGAGGTCCCATTTCTCGCACAAGTCCCCACGTATAGCATAATGCTTGTTCGCACCAACGGAGGCAATCCAATCCTGTATTTTCGGGTGGTTTCCTAGAATGATGTTCATCGCTTGAAGCACTTCCGTCTTAGAGCCAAACTGGTCATCGGGGTTGGTCGAGGTTAAGTAAGCTAGAAGCTCAGCAGGGTTGAGTCTTCCTGTGAACTGGCACGTAACTCGGTAGACCTTTGCGTCCTCGGAATACTCGTCATCATACTCGCCACGATAACGAACATCGTACTGATATATTTCCTCATTATCGAGAATCTCGAGGTTGGTGATCAAAGTAGACTTGTAATCTGTAACAATATTCTTACCCAACTCGGAGAAATGCTGCTCGATCAGAAGTTTAATGATCTGCTGGGCTTTCTTGCCTGCTGGGGGCTTCCTGGTCGCTGGATCAGGCGAGATCTCAACACGGTAGCGAAACAATTGTGCGCCAGCCGACTTCAAGTTAAGATAATTGGCATACAGCATCACTGGCTGACCTCGAGTACCATAACCGGGTCGCTGAGGGTACTCAGTTGGCTTGTTTTCCCTCGCTGTTAGAGCTGCGGCCAAGGTATCCTCAGTCTTTGTAACCTGAGTACTTGGAGGAGGAACCTGCCCTCCTGGACTCCTACAAAAGAGAGCCACTGTTAGTATGCATTTTTGCTAAAGCAAAGAGGATGACAGGTACCTACGTGTATATCCTGGGGCCTTGATCACGCCCTCTAAACGATCCTCGTCCTCTATCCCCTCCGCGTCCCCGACTTCCACCACGGCCTCGATCTGCTCCACGACCACGACCTCTGAAATCTCCTCCAGGCGGACCCTGACGAATGGGTAGCTCCGTGGTGGATCCACGACCGCCTCCGCGACCGCCACGGCTGGCACCTCTGTCGCCTTGTCCTCTGCCACGATCGCCTCCTCTGCCCCGCCCCCGTGGGGTATTCCCTCTTTGGGAGGACATTATCACTTTACGTCGACCAGTGAGGTGTATAGAAACAGACGGGCCTCATCCGAGTGAAAAAAAAAAAAAAAAAATAAGGTAGCTACTAGCGGGTTGGTAGGAGCGAGTGAAATTGGGGATTAAAGTTGGTGGATGAGCGCTCTTGGGGGGGTTTTAGTACGTCTTATGCCCCTACATCAAGCTGCAGAGCGTAGTAGCCCTGTCTGTAATGTGACAACAGGTTGTCTATTCACTAAGAAGGCTGTTGCCGCTTTGCATGGATGGCACTAGTATCATGGCTGCCCATTCGCGGGCGCAGGTCGCGTTCCAATGACAATGAAGTAATCTCCAGAGAAGAGGGGCAGTACTGATTGGGAATGATTATTGTTTGGGAAATGATTGTTGGGTGGTCATTCTGGCTGCCATTGTTGATCCAGTCAGAAGCGCCAAAGGAGCTGTACATCGCCAGTAATGGATGGGTATTTTCCAGCAGTACCTCTCTGGGTAAATGATGCTTCGTTTGCTCCCCTATGAAGGTCGTTTGTGTTTGGGCTAGAATTACATTCATTGTAGTTAATTGGAGTTATTACCGCTGTTTAACGTTACAGAAGAAAGGCAATATTGAATTCTAAAAATTGCTCAAGTTATGATACTATTAGGGCTTGGGGAACTGGCTGTATCTATGTCAGTATGAAGTATTAGTGTAAAGGACATACATACATACATACAGTACAGTTCCCTTGTTGAAGCAGTGGCTCCACTTGACAGCTGTACCCAACTGAGCGAAGCATCCATGGAAACATAGTGAATATCTGAGGGAACTAGGCTTAAACTAACCTCCTTATGACTCAAAGCTCATCCGTCTCAGCCACATTCAAACATGCATGGCAAATAAGATCGTCCTTCGCCCGCCCTAGATCAGCCAACTCCGTAAGTCTAGAATATGGAACATGGTTCTGATCTAATAGGTAATGCTTCGTATTGGACCTGCCCAATCTTTTACCACGACTTGTATAGGGTAGTACGATGTCCTACCAGATTTTCAAGAAATCTAGGTAGAATATACAAATAAAAAATAGAACATAAAGCAAATCAAAGAATGGTAAATACTATATCCTGGAGACAGATGGCCTGTCTTTGTTTTCCCCTTTCGGTCTGTATCCGCCCCACCTGTATTATATAAAGATATTGTCCAATCAACGCTCACCACTCCGGAAGAGTGAGCAGACCCCAAACGCGTGACAGGGTGATAACGGAGATAACTCTTGCCTACCATACATAGTTTCATATGATTCTCTCACTAAGCAAAAGCTTAAGGTGTCGACGGGAAGGGAGTTCTTGTGTTAGTTATATCTTCCGCTTTTCTCTTAAAAATTCGAACGCCTTCGCCAGGCACCCAGGGAATCTTGTGCAGACACCCTCTTGCGACTTTTCCACTGACTCCGAAAGATCCTGATAAGCATCTCCTGCCCGCCCGACGTCTTTGGTCCAACAAGCTTCGCGGCAGGTTGATTAGTCGCCTATAAATTGGCCCCTCTTCTCGACCGTTCTCACCCATTCCTTCTCGGGTTGCGCTCGCGATTCGTGTGAATCCCAAATCACGAAACAGAAATCCCCATCTAGACCAATATTAAAAAACCGAAAAAAAACTTGCGCACTTTACGTCAGTGGGCTCTTTGCTGGGTAAAACCGCGACGAGTTCCCTCCAGAATCGCCTCCGGCTTAAATCGCTTTGCGATCTGGGTTGCTAAGGATTCGACCACTGAAACGTGACCGAAGGCATCAGCAAAGCGTCGTGCACCTCGGTTACCTCCCACAACCGTCCGGTTCAATTGCGCTGGAATCCTAGCGATACCTGATTTACCGTTGGACGTTCGTCCCTTGTCTCTGGAGCTACATCATACTCAGGAGGGATATTGGGGGTGGTCTTTCGGCTGGAGGATTTTACTAGTGCGATTGCCATTGAGTGGCTCAGGGACACTCTGCGCTGGAGGGGGTCCTAGACAATAGGAAACCCAAGTGTTGTTCGCAGCTCGCTCTATCACATTGTGGTTCTTGCGCCAGCCCGCTTAGGAACGGTGCGTGATCGAAACAATCAACTTCGACCCAAGTTTATCATCGTGTTTATTTTATCGGGAAAGCATTCATCAACATGTCTCCAACCCCGCCATCCACGACCTCGTCAAACGCTAGCGCATTTTCGCCCGAAGGACAGTACAGGGTCATCCGAAAGAGAAATCGGGTGCCACTTTCCTGTGGCCCCTGCCGACATAGGAAGTAAGATTCGTACCCTCTCTCTGAGACCTTTTCGAGCAATTTCTGACAGTTCGTGACCAAGACTCAAATGTAACCGTGCTCACCCATGTGAAAACTGCGTGAAACGAGGAGATGCTGCCTCGTGTACCTACGCCCAAGCAAGCACACGCAAGAAGAACGCCCCGCAACGAGTGTCTCCCAGCTCTCCAGACGATATGCAGAATAGGATAGACCGACTGGAAAGCTTGGTTTTGTCGTTGATGACAAATGGTTCACAGGCCGCGGGCCCGGCTGCGGCTATGGCAGCGCTCTCTGGCAACAGCAGCAGTATTGGTTCTACCCAACATACAACTGATCTGGATCTGGATGAAGACACCTCGGGTGGCCCCGAGGAGAGCGACACAGAACAAGTCACAAAATCATTTGGGATAATGAAGGTCGACAATAATAAATCATATTACTTTAGTGAAGCGCATTGGGCGTCTGTCCTCAATGATGTAAGTTACTTTCATCTGGTTCAGCTTAGGCCCTCCGTGTTAACATTGACTGTAGATTGCCGAAGTGCGTAATTACTTTACTACGCATAAGAAACAGTATGAGGAGCATGCGGAGAAGTTGAAAGCAACAAAGCTTCCGACGGACGTGCCAGGGTCCACATTGCTCTTCGGTGCTATGAAAACAACTAGTCGTGCGGAGATCATGTCTTCGCTGCCGTCCAAATATACAACAGATATCTTAGTCGCCCGGTATTTTAACAGTTATGACCCCTCAACCAGTAAGCTTACTACCCATGTGCTCTCCATCTTCATGGGATGATTCTCACGCAGATCTCTAGATATTCTACATGGACCTACATTCCAGGCGCAAGTAAGAAACGCTTCTCCTTCAATATGTGTCCATGTTTGGTACTAACTGCTCATTAGTACAACAAACACTGGGAGGACCCCTCACAAACCTGTATAGTCTGGATTGGTATGCTGTGTGCGATTATGCGACTGGCCATGCTGTCGTATCATCGAGAAGGAGACGAACCGCCGGAGTTTCGAGGAAAGACTTTAGATATGGCAGGCACCTTCCGGAACCTGATGGCGCAGTGTTTGACGCTGGCTGATTATACCAAACCTTACCCGTCATTAATTGAGTCCTTGATATTCCATCTGCATGGAGATTGGATTCAAACAAAAGATGCAGATGTGTCCGTTTGGGTGCTTGTGGGCGTGATTGCTAGGTTGGCTATGAGAATGGGCTACCATCGCGACTCAAAGATGTTTCCCAATATCACGCCTTTCCAAGGTGAAATGCGTCGACGAGTGTGGACAATAGTGCGGCAGTACGATCTAATGTTCTCATTTCAAGTGGGCCTCCCCAGTATGATTCGCTCCACAGATAGTGATACAGAATTTCCACGGAATTTGTATGACGATGACTTTGATGAGAACTGCAAGGAGCTTCCTCCGTCACGGCCGCCAAACGAACCCACACCGGTCTCATGCTTGATAGCCAAAGGTCGCTTAACATATGCCTTTGGCCGTGTTATTGAACATACATCTTCCATACAAAGTCCATCTTACGATCAAGTTATGGAAATTGACGCTGAACTCCGCCGAGCGAGGGACTTGATCCCTGAACATCTTGTTGTTCGCCCTGTAGAAGAGTCACAGTTGGAGCCCCCGAAAATAGTAATGGCACGATGTGCTGTAGGTTATCCTCAGGCAAATAAATACACTCTGGGTTACTGACTGTTTCTAGATAATGAGTGTGTATCACAAAGCTCAGTGTGTTCTCCATCGACGATACCTCATTCGAGCGCGCGAAAATCCTCGATTTACATACTCGCGGAGAGCGTGTATTGATTCTGCCATGGAATTGCTTCGATTCCAATCAATGCTGCACTCCGAAACAGTGACGCGCATCCGGAACAAACATGACAGGCTTACTGCACTCGTCTCTACAGACTTTTTACTTGCTGCGACCATCGTTTCTCTCGACCTCTACCACGGACACCAATTCCAATCAGGAGGCCGCACGTCCGGCGATACCTACGCATGGGGAAGAGAGCGACGCGAGGAAATGATAGCGGCAATACAACGCTCTAAAGAGATCTGGGATGAACTTCGTGACGATGCCCTGGAGGCGTGGAAAGCGTCAGGAGCTCTCGGGGTGATGCTTGCCAGATTGAACTTGGGCTACTCTGACAGCAATGCCGCCGCACCTACCTTCGAACCTCAGGATGAGAAGCAAAGTGCCGCCATGACCTTAGGCCTTCTCAGTAGTGGAATGAGTCCCATGAACTCGGCTCCCCCCGCCTTCGGCGATGGCACCCTTAAAATGGGCGAGACGCCACTCCCACCACAGGGAGGATTTGGAGCGACAGCAGATATACCAGGGGCTCCCTCGCCTCTAAGTGCCATGTTCGGGCAAATGCCAGATATGCAGCTCCCTCTCGATTGGGTATGATTACCTTGTTCAACGCGATTTTTCGAAGCCCGACTGACCAATTATTAGGACACCTGGGATAACTATATTCAGAATGCAGCACTTGATGCCTCGAACCAGTGGTGGCCAACAATGGATCAGCAGCAACAGCAACAACCGCAGCCACAACCACAATCTCAGAATGCGTTAGGCTCTGCTGGTTTAGCATCGGTGCAAAATAGTGCTGCAGACAAGATGCGCTCATTGCCTTCTTTTTCCAACGTATTTTACCCTGATGCCAACGTTTACGATAACAACAATTCACCGCCGAACAATGCGGGTACACGTTAAGCCAGTCTGAGATGCTTATTGTCTTAGAGTTCACCTTTCTTCTATTCGAGGCTAAGGAAAATTACGTTAATGTGGTCATGAAGATTTGGTCAGTCCTGGAGTGTAAAATATAACGCTGGTGGGTTCTATTGGTTGCCATTTCTGTTCGCAATACTCCGGGTCTCTATGTCAAAATGTTTCTGGTATAGATAATGATGGGTCACCGGCGCCACTGTATATAATTCGTTATGAAATATGTAGCTCCTTTTACGCTCTGCTCAACCCCAAATCCAATGAATAGGGCTTTCACGAAAATGTGAGCCCTGTACGAGAGGATATCTCCTAAATGCACAACTGCAAATGATCTCCCAGGAGTGCCAGAGGAAATCGATACGTTAATCACGTGACACTATCGGTCTCGATAAGCCAGAGGTTTTTGCGCTGAAAACCTTCGAATGGGCATATGTGCAAACCCCATTTCAAAATTGTTTTTGTGATTTATTGATTGTCTATCATATAAAGATGTGAGTTACAAAAGGGCAAGACGAAATACGTGTCATTCGATGAGCTAACTCATACTTTTAATAGGCATTGCTTCAGGCGCGCTGCTTCTCGGCTCCTCTTTTCGACACCACGGTCCACATGGGCTACTTCATCTAATCTTCGAATTGCTATCCCTCGTCAGACATCACATCTGCTGCAGAGTAGATGGAACAGCCAACATGTACCAAGTCAACCCGATCTTGCGAGCAAAGATGCAGCAACCACAAACGAAAACGATGAACAATTAATACAAGCCGCTGTCGGGTATATGGAAGGTACCTCTACTCCTGCGAACGAGACTGTAGACCACATTTCAAAAAAGAGCGAAGCACAACCACAACCTACCGAAGAAGAATCTAAACGCGCGAAACGCCTCCGGCTTCTGAACAAGGAACCCGACCCCAAAGAGACAGTCTTTGTCGGCAACCTTTTTTACGATGTGACGGCGGATGACTTACGGAAACAGATGGAGAAGTACGGAGTTGTGGAGAGTGTGTATATTACTTTTGACAATAGGGGAATGAGTAAAGGGTGAGTGCGGGTTTCCATCGGCACGTGTGAAAAGAATTATGGCTTTTTCTAACGGTGGGTACTAGATTCGGTTATGTGCAGTTCGACTCCATAGATTCCGCGAGACGTGCAATTGACGCGATGCACATGCGGGTATACGAGGGGCGCCGAGTCATCGTGGCATTTGCGCAGAACAATATCGACCAGCACCGGAACCTGAGACCTATCTCTAGAACGTTATATCTCGGTAATCTACCATTCGAGATGACTGATCGAGATATAAATGAACTCTTCAGGGATATTGTCAATGTGATTGACGTACGGGTATCTGTGGACCGTCGAACTGGCATGTTTAGAGGCTTTGCTCACGCTGAGTTCATCAACGTCGAGAGCGCACGGGCGGCATTCGAGATTCTCAGCAGAAAGGCACCATATGGCAGGAAATTACGACTTGACTATAGTCAAACGAATAGAAGAGCGGATCGTTTGGAAGACAACACCGAGTGACTCGACAAGATCCGGTGTTTGTAATTTTGATGTTTTATTGTGGGGAAAGATTTCACGCAGAGGGACGGGCTGTGGTTGATTTGTGTATCATATATGCAGCGGAGACTGTGCTGTACTTTGTACAATATCTACATAGACTTATACCAAAAATTTGCATTTCAGCGCGAGACACATACTATTCAGCAGTACAGAGCAGCCAAGGCCCAGAATTGGCAATTATTAATCTCCATGAACCTCCGCGGCCACACGTGACTACCGGGGTGCCTCGGCATTCGCCAATCTTTCCGATCGGTTTTAGGACGGCTCCGAAACCCCACGCTTGGGACTATCAGGAGGGTTGAATCGTGGAGATAATACCTTCTTCCAGTTTTCCGTTTTAACTTCCCCGGACATCATTCAATGCCAGACGATTTATCCGACGGCTAGCCCCTATTTATGCTATATTGAATCCGGTTACAATAGATTACTTTGAAGATGTCATTCCTCGGTGGCGCTGAGTGTTCTACGGCGGGAAACCCGTTGACACAGTTTACAAAGCACGTACAAGATGACAAGTCCCTCCAGCGGGATCGGCTCGTTGGGAGGGGCCCAGGAGGCATGCAAGAAAGCATGCGGTCCAGAGGTATGATGGGTGGACAGGATCAGGTATGAACGATCTGAACGCTACACCGTCTTATTAACTCTCCCCCCATTCTAATGATAGCCCGACGATGCACGCAGATGATGGACGAGTTTGCCCAACAACCTGGCCAAATCCCCGGGGCCCCGCCACAACCTTTTGCGATGGAACACCTGAGACGCGAGTTAGACCAATTCCAGACTACGCCACCTCGGACTGGCTCTCCGGGCTGGGCGGCCGAGTTTGACCCCGGTGAGCAGGCTCGCATGGAGGCTGCCTTTGCCGGGCCTCAGGGACCTATGATGAATAATGGCTCGGGATTCACACCGGCGGAGTTTGCCCGGTTCCAACAACAGAGTAGGGCTGGCGTGCCTCAAACTGCCAATCCGGTTACTTCTGGTCCGTCGCCGATGATGTCGGGTTTCCAGCGTCCTATGGGTATGGGCTATATGGGCATGGGTGGCATGGGTGGTATGGGTATGATGCATTCTGCTTATAACCCTATGGCGATGCAGCAGCAACCAGCGGAGGCTACTACGCAAGACAAGGGCAAGGGACGAATGGTCGAGTTAGACGACGAGAACTGGGAGGCACAGTTTGCTGAGATGGAGACCGCGGATACTCAGAAGTTGGACGATGAGGCTAATGATGCTATCGAGGCGGAACTGAACGATCTTGACAGGTCAGTCTTCACCTCCAGCACTAGTAAAGAAGCAGATTACGATGCTTTTGAAAACGTATGGCAAAAAGTTCAAGCTGAGACGGCAGCAAGCAGGAAACTGGCAGAAGAAGATACCGAATTTAATGTTACTGACAGTTTACACATGGGAGATATGGGAGAGTGGGATAACTTTGACTCTCTCAACACTCGTTTCAGGGACCCTCAGCTGGGTGATTACATGTTTGAAGACGAGAACATGTTCAAGAATGTCACCAATCCATTTGAAGAAGGTGTGAAGCTCATGCGCGAGGGTGGTAACCTATCTTTGGCTGCTTTGGCTTTTGAAGCCGCGGTACAGAAGGATCCTCAACATGTACAAGCCTGGACCATGCTGGGATCTGCTCAAGCTCAGAACGAAAAGGAACTGCCTGCCATCCGTGCTCTAGAGCAGGCTCTGAAGGTGGACCCGAACAATCTGGATGCGCTTATGGGTCTCGCCGTTTCTTACACAAATGAAGGCTATGACTCCACGGCCTACCGTACATTGGAACGTTGGCTTTCTGTGAAGTATCCACAGATCATTAATCCCAAGGATCTTTCATCAGACGCAGACCTAGGATTCACAGATCGCCAGATCCTTCATGATAGAGTCACGGACTTCTTTATTCAGGCAGCTCAATTGTCGCCTTCGGGTGCACAAATGGACCCAGATGTGCAGGTCGGTTTAGGTGTTCTTTTCTACTGCGCGGAGGAATATGACAAGGCCGTGGATTGTTTCTCTGCCGCCTTGGCCTCCACTGAGTCGGGAACTGTGAACCAGCGGGAACAGCTCCATCTGCTGTGGAACCGTCTCGGAGCCACTCTTGCCAACTCGGGTCGTTCTGAGGAGGCCATCGAAGCTTACGAGCAAGCCTTGAATATTAATGCCAACTTTGTCCGCGCGAGATATAACCTGGGCGTGTCATGCATCAATATCGGTTGCTACCCAGAAGCTGCTCAGCATCTGTTGGGTGCACTGTCCATGCACCGTGTTGTCGAGCAGGAAGGCCGTGAGCGCGCCCGTGAGATTATCGGCGGAGACGGTGTCGACGATGAACAGCTTGAGCGGATGATTCATATCAGCCAGAACCAGAGCACCAACTTGTATGACACCCTGCGGCGTGTGTTCAGCCAGATGGGACGTCGGGATCTGGCCGACATGGTCGTGGCTGGCATGGATGTGAATGTCTTCCGGAAGGAGTTTGAATTTTAAATGATGCCATTTAGTTTTCTTTGAGTTGCGTGTTCCTTTCTTTCTAGGTTCCACCTAGGATGCGGTGTCTATACGGTTTATGCCACTGTTAATATGTTGGATACCATGGTTCTCCATATATGGGTCAAAATGCAGCGCTTTCGGGTTTAATATGTATGATGTAGACTACGGACCTGTGAATTACTGTATAGAGTTAGCTGTGCCATTTTGAGTAACCTTCCCCTCTGCTTTGCTCCTATATAAAAGCTTGCCTAGCCCTTTCGATCTCTTGTTTCTTTTCCTTCGCCACGATCTGGCCAGCATCAAGCTGCAATGCTATTCAGTCATCCAGAAGCACTATGTCGCTGGTGGGGTAAGGTTTAGCCTAATATGGCATAGTGTATGATCTTAATGACGGTCAGTATTACTTACTATTGGTTCAAACTTCAAAGTAGATGGCCATCTATAGAGTTATAGTCTTGGCAGGGAGATCGAAATCATCTTTCATTCTTCTAACATCAGTGTATACTCAAACATGAATATCAGTCTATGTGACCAGAATGGCACTTGCCATAGTTGAAACTCCAATATCGCCTTCTACTAGAGTGGATCCAATACGTCTCTGTCAAATACAATGAAAATGAAAGGGAACCACACACATGTCAGAGACATTTCATATTTCTTAGAAAACAGACAAAGAAACATCTTTCTGCTGTCCTACACAAGGCGATGTCCTTCTTTTAGGTGGTCAGTCCATATTGGTTGAAGGTCTGGTATGTTCACATCATCGATTCAAACCTATAACAGGACCAACTCTCCAACACTCCCATTGTCAGCTACACGCAAGGAAACCTGGGACAGTACTGCGCAATGACCGAGAAATCTTGGGCTGAACAGGCCATTGATAGGTTTTTTATGGCCTGAAAATCTCCCACAAATGCGACCAACTTGCTCTTTCTATCGCTGAGGCGTCAGATGTCCGCCCAGTTGATGTCCCAGGATCCTTGAGCTACACTGTCATCTGTACTAGGACCCAAGGTCAGGATGAGGATCCTCAAGAAAGCATTATCATGTCTTTTCGGGAATCAGCATCCGGGCTCGATGAGGACATGGTCAGACTAGCCCGAGCGATTCATGGATGCCCAGTGCCGCACATGAGGAACCACGGCGTTATGAAAGGTTCTGACCCACCACTCAACATCTACACTATGCCTTTACTACCTGGAGTTGCGTGTCTCGAAACACTTAGCTGTCAAGCTGACATGGGTCATGATGAAGAGGCCAAGCATATTCGCTTCATAAAGCACCTCGCTAGGTAGGAAAGATCCACTAGTTCTTCCCTCTCCTATTACTTACCAGTAACCGGACACGTTTATCTTCTTGCTAACGTTCAATGGAAAGGTACTTTGCTCGGTGTTGGTCCACACCTCAGCCTATGGAGCCTCGCATGCGCGCCCAGTGCCGAGCCGGAGTCTTCCACAGGTTAGCGGTCCTTAAGGCGTCGCGATCAACTGAAGTGCCGATCTCAATAATTTCCGAACTGGAAACTACCCTACCCCTGCTCTTCGCTAGTGAATATCCTCAGGTTCTGACGCATGGTGACTTGTCTTATACCAATGTGCTTGTCAATCCAAATACATATGAAATCACAGGCATTGTCGACTGGTCCCTCGCGGAGGTGCAACCTTTCGGTATTGAGTTAGATTGTCTCTTCTTGATGACAGGGTGTATGACTCTAAGTGGCTGGCACTATTACACCTGCCGGCCGCAGCTCTTGGAGGCCTTCTGGGACCGAATTTTGGACCGTGTCTGGAATTGAGGATGATAGTGATGTGTACCAAGATAATATTCGTTCTATGGCTGAGACAGCGGCCAAGCTTGGAGCTATCTTGCGCTATGCATTCAATCGCAGAGCTGATGGCGGACCTTCGGAGGTGCTATCGACTTCTGACGCCATGTTAGGAATGCTGAAGGCGTGGCTTGACGGGAAAGCTACAGAATAGTGACCGGGGGGAAAAGCTAGCGTACAAAAACGACATGTTTGCAAGGGAACTAATATCGACAGAAAGGAGGGTGCGCGGCGGCTCGCTGTCTAAAATGGAGGGCTGCTTCTGGCGTCGATGTCACAGGTCCTCAGATTCTACTTGTAAAACAATGAGGAAGACCTTTTGAAAAGTTCTAAAATAGATGGCGTTCCTCACTGTCGAGTATGTAGACTGCGAAAGGGAATGAATAGGTTAGTAGGGCTGATGATATTTGCCGAGAATTAAATCAGGCAGTCATGAAATGAGCCTCGGAAGCTTGTCTTTGGAGCTCCTCCGCATTCTCGCCGCTCTCCGCTTCCCGGCAGTCGGGGGCGGTGGAAGTAGCCAACTTTCATCCATGTCGACCAACTTCATTCTATGATATCTTTTCAAATTAATCGAATCGAGAAACAGCGATCATGGCCGTGGCAACAGGTGCTCAAGTGATCGCTCGGACACTGCGCGATGTGGGTGTGGACGTTATCTTCGGCATTGTAGGAATTCCGGTGGTGGAGATCGCCGAGGAAGCTATCAACCTGGGCATTCGCTTTGTAGCGTTCCGCAACGAACAGGCATGCAGTTATGCGGCCAGCGTTTATGGATATATGACGGGACGACCAGGTGTCTGTCTCGTTGTAGGAGGGCCGGGTGTTCTCCATGCATTGGCGGGGGCAAGTTCATCTCGCAACTGAAGCACTGTCCGGCTCGTACTGACCGTCGATACTTCGATAGATTGGCAATGCCTCCGCAAATAATTTCCCACTTCTTGTTCTTGCTGGCTCAGCCGAGACAACCGCTGTGACGAAGGGAGCCTTCCAAGAGATGGATGCCATCTCGTTCCTGACACCCCATACCAAGTTCGCGGTGCGAACGTCATCTATTGATTTCATCCCTGGTGCTGTCAAGAACGCCTATAGGACTTGTTGGTATGGTCGCCCCGGACCAACCTTTGTCGACTTACCTGCCGATATTATCCAGGGCAAGTCAGCTCCAGGGTTCCGTTTGCCAGAGCCAGAGACCTTGCTGGTCCCGTCCCCACCGAAGGCGAGCGGTGACCCGGCATTGATCCTCAAGGCCACCCAACTACTAAAGACGGCACGCTCGCCGCTCCTAATCATCGGCAAAGGCGCCGCATATGCGAGAGCAGAGTCCGGAATTGGCCGTTTAGTCGAGCAAACACAGATCCCATTCTTGCCCACGCCAATGGGCAAGGGTGTCATCCCGGACTCCCATCCACTGAATGCGTCCAGTGCACGCAGCACAGCCTTGAAACAGGCAGACGTAGTCCTGGTCCTCGGCGCGCGCCTAAACTGGATCCTACACTTCGGCGAAGCGCCCAAATGGTCCCCCAAAGCAAAGATCATCCAAGTGGACATCTGTGCAGAGGAGATCGGACGCAATGCCGGTACAGCAGAGCTAGGTATCGTCGGAGACATTGAACTGGTCGTAGACCAGTTAGTATCCTCTTTGTCAAATTGGCGATACGATCCTTCTCCCGCCGAAGGCCGGTTCCCAACACTCCTGGCCGAGTCAGCAAAGAAGAACGAAGCAAAAGCCCAGAAAGCGGCGCTTCGATCCACGCCCCAGAATACCCCCCTGACGTATCAACGCGCCTATCATATTATCAAGTCTACGCTGAACTCACTGACTCCCTTCGAAGAAGGGAACATCGTATACGTCTCCGAAGGTGCCAACACTATGGACATCTCTCGTTCGATGTTCCCGCTCAACCATCCCCGTCAACGTCTTGATGCCGGTACATATGCCACTATGGGCGTTGGCATGGGATACATCGTCGCTGCCCACGAGGCATACAACGCATCCCCGGGCAGCACCAAGCCTAAGAAGATCGTAGCTCTGGAAGGCGACAGTGCATTCGGCTTCAGCGCTATGGAAATCGAGACTTTGGCACGTTACAAAATCCCAGCGTTAATTTACGTAGTCAACAACTCTGGAATCTACCACGGAGACACCACGACAGAGGATGCCTGGAAGACCCTGCAGGAACAGACCGTAGCCAACGACACGAAATCAGACGACGGAAAGAAGGGACTACGCTCCACCAGTCTGCTGTACGAAACGCGGTACGAAATGCTGGCCACCATGTGCGGTGGAAAGGGGTACTTCGTTCGTACCGAGGAAGAACTCGAAGCTGCTACGCGGGAGGGATTCTCAAATGATACGGTCACGGTGGTGAATCTTATCGTTGAGCCTGGTATCGGGAAGAAGATTGGATTCGCATGGCAGGGGACTAGTGCACAAGATGGCCAGGCTAAACTGTGATTTTGTGGAGCTTTATTCAGAATATAGCCCATCTCTGATTAGTGGATTTATGGTTGATTCGGCTGTGTGTACTGTATATATGATCAAGGATACAATGATAATATATGAGACTGGGGAATATGTTTCTCTTTTGTTTATACTTATATGCTATACAGTATCAATACATTATACCGTCATCAACATGCTGGCGTTCTTGTACCAGGTCAACAGCGGGTTCTCGCCGCTTCTCGTCTCAGTGTCTTCGATGTATGCCCAGCGGCGGACAAAGTCTTCATGGCTCATGACCTGGGTTAACTTCCCGGTAGTGGCCCGGTAAAGGTCCTCGACGACGTTAAAGTCCGTAGGGAAGAAAATATCAAAGTACCCCTGATGTACCTGTTGCGCGAAGTCTCATTAGTAACTTTTTCTCCGCAATATACTTATAGAATCTTAGGGTAAGAAAGACGTACAAATGGAGTAGACACCGGCACAGTCCGGCGCTTGTACCGGGTCTGCACGACGGGCGCATTAATACCCGGAATGGCATCCGGAAGACTACTGAAATCACTGGCGACGAGCCGGTGTCCTGGGAAATATGTATCCAGGATGTCGAAGAATTGCATGAGTCGGGTGGGGATATATTCAGGGAGGGTGAAAGAGCGCTGGAAGGGGATGGACCTGCGCAGACCGCGGGTGAGCTTTGGGCCCAGCGGACTAGGGTATTCGCGGCGTGCAGCAGCCTGTCTCACACGGAGGAACCGCGAGGCCACGGGGTCCAACTGCGCATTGTAGTATTCGTGGAATTCGCCGTCCGCGTCGATGAGCACTCCGCCCTGCTGGGGGAGTTCCGTCGCGGTATCGTAGCGGATCGCATCGTGGGAGAAGTTGTCGATGACCTCGAGGGCAAGGAAGAAGCATGGGGAGTGCACGTATGTATCCCAGTCGAAGATAGACTTGTTGATGATCTCGACGTGGTCCAGATGGCCTGCGGCGTTGATCGAGTCCATCAGGTTCTTCATCTGGAGGCCCGCGAGGTTGGACGAGATTTCGATGATCTTGAACTTGGTGCGCTGGTAGACCTCGTAATCTGTGTCGCGGATGAAGTCCAATATGTTGATCATCATCGTTCCGTTTCCGGCACCCATTTCGTATATGATCAGATCGTGGTACGGGTACAGTGTTAATTTGTAGTTCGATACCAGGTACCGTGCGATCGTCTCTCCGTAGTAGGGTCGGAAAAGTTCCGTGGGTGTATGCCACAGCTGGCGAGCTATATCCGGTTGTACCTCATCTAAGTGGTCTTCAAATTCTGTATACCGGTCTCCTAACATCCGATGGAACGCTGGCCCGTCCTCGATGTTATTGAAATCGAATGGTTCACCGGGACTGAAAATGGTCGCGTGCTTTGAGAAGTACCCATAGTGGGGGTTATATAGACTGTCTAGAGTGATGTTAGAAAGAGCATGAGTAGCAGTACTAAGTATCAGCGGTGCACTGGGGACAACATACCATCAATGAATTCTCTAGTCAACATCTTCACCTGTCGTGGCCGCTCCCGTCGATGGCGCAGGTCTTTGGCCGTGACCAGCGGGAATTCCTTCAACTCCTGTTCGATATCTTTGGGGTAGTCGCCCCTTTTATTCCAGTTCATGCCATCATCGACATTCTTTCGCCTGGCTGCCGAACGTCGCGTGAGAAATGGACGGCATTGTTGACGTGGTGTGGATAATTGAATGCACTGTGCCCTGCGGCCTGCGAGGGCTGATGAGGACCGAAGTGACTGACAGGCAGGATGTCGGAACAGCTGCCGGAACAGCTGGCTGAGGACTGGGGAGTCCATGGGCAGATGAATTGACAGCAGTGGAGGGGAACAAAACGGAGAGTCGCAAGTTGCGTTGCGAGAGCAAGACGGAGAGAAACGACCTGCAACTGCTTAACGTCGGATGTGGCCCGAGCGTTTTCTCCGGCGTTCCTCCCGCGCGACCTTCAATTGCGTAACTTTCTTCCTCGCGGTCCTAGAAGAAAGGTTTCCTTTATGTCAGGATTACCCAATTGCGAATATGAATGACCATTCGCGTGTCTATATAGGTACAGCCTTCATAGCTGGGGCCCTCTTGACGCTGGGATTCAAGGATCTTCTCTATCCGGAGTTAGAACAGCGCCTCCGAGAATATCGAGCTCGACGTCATGATCAGTCTACAAGTGACCTACAGGATCTCCCCGCAGGTGTTCTAGCAGCTAGGCCCGGGCCTCCTGTGATTGTGGAGGGGATCGAGGGTTGTATAGGAAATACGCCCTTATTCCGAATCAAGTCCTTGTCCGACGCAACGGGATGTGAGATACTGGGAAAGGCTGAAGTATGTTTCTTTTATACTACTTCTCCAATTGAAGTTCCATGTTGCAACATAGAACGCTCGCTGACTTGGAGCTAGTTTTTGAATGGAGCTGGCCAAAGCTCTAAAGACCGTGTCGCACTGAGCATGATCGAACTTGTATGTTCTGTTATCCAGTTGTTTGTAAATTGTCCTAATGCTTGTCCAGGCTGAGGAACGAGAAATCTTGACACCCCATTCTGGAGATACAATATACGAGGGCACTTCTGGTTCAACTGGGATATCGTTGGCCACTCTGGCCCGTGCAAAGGGCTATCTGGCTCATATGTGAGTAATATTGTTTATATACTTCTCAATTCTAAGCCGCTGTATCTTGAACTAATGATAACACAGCTGTATGCCATCTGATCAAGCGATTGAGAAATCAAACCTGCTTCTCAAACTCGGCGCAATTGTGGATCGTGTTCCGCCTGCTCCAATTGTGGAAAAGGACAACTTTGTTAATCGAGCACGAGCCCTCGCCAATGTTCATACAGCTACTTCAACTACAAAGTCAAACCTGGAACCTTTGATGCCCGATCCTCCAGAGTTTTCCGGGCCAAAAGCGGGAAGAGGCTTTTTTGCAGATCAGTTTGAGAACGAAGCGAACTGGAGGGCTCATTTCAAAGGCACGGGTCCCGAGATTTACGCTCAGTGCAACGGAAGACTCGATGCATTTGTTGCAGGAGCTGGGACCGGAGGCACAATCTCTGGTGTAGCGCTCTTCCTGAAGCCGCGTATACCTCACTTAAGTGTGGTGCTTGCTGATCCACAGGGCAGTGGACTTTACAACAGAGTTCGCTATGGCGTGATGTTTGATCTAAAAGAGAAAGAAGGTACTAGAAGACGGCGGCAAGTTGACACTATTGTCGAGGGTATTGGAATCAACCGTGTGACAGCCAATTTTGAAGCAGGAAAGGAGCTGGTTGATGATGCTGTTAGAGTGACAGATGCCCAGGCCTTAGCAATGGCCAGGTGGCTTGTGGAAAAGGATGGCATCTTCATCGGGAGCAGTAGTGCTGTTAATTGTAGGTGTTCCTTTGTCTCCTTACCCTTCGGCATACTGATTTCTGCTCTAGGCTTTGCAGCGGTCAAGACGGCAATGAAACTTGGTCCGGGCCACAGAATCGTCACAGTCCTATCTGATTCTGGCTCCAGACATCTTTCAAGATTCTGGGCTAGGGCCGGGGATGTCGGCGGGGCGGTAGACACAAAATTGGAGGACGTTTTGAATGCGAAGGATGACCACTAAAAATTCGTTTATTGTACACTATATTATGTGCGACACAGGACTTATCACCGAGCGGACGTGGGACCTGAAACACGCTTAGCACAGTCTCTTTGAAGGTGCTACTCGGGGAATTTTCCGACTTTCAGTGGCCGGTAATACCCGGTCTTATGCAGTGCAATCGCTAGCATGCTTCACTTGTTGCGTTAGAGCTGCAGGTCGGATTGCCCCACGGCGTTCGAGACCGTAAGAAAGACATGGAAGTCAACTGATTCGCCTTTATACTAGTTTGAGTGACTTCCTTAGTAGGGTGCCGTGGGGCAGCCTGACGGATCTTATGGTTCGGATCATCGCCGCTCCTATTGAAAGGCTGTGCTGTGGCTCGGAAAAGTGACCCTCGGGTCCATCTATTTGCTAATCCAAACTGAAAGATGCTGGAGTACCATCCTGTTGTTCGGTGTTCCACACATCATCGCCCACCCAGAGTCTCAAGAGCTCAAATTCTATCTCCGCGATAGATCGTCCAGGCAACCTTGCGCGGACCGCATGCCATGTAAGGTCGCGTTGGTCCTTGAGGTCATGAAGAGTCTCTCGCTCTGTACTCGACCAATGCATGGATAGTGGAGGTGGGTTCGCCCGGCGCTCAGTCCAGTGTAATTGATTCCATTGGACAAGTTGCGCTAGCTTTTTCCACGGTAAACGGTCTATAATCTCCTTCCATTTTTTCCCCTGCACGTGTCTCAAAACCACAATCAGCCTAGCTTCATCTGGTGTAATAGTCGTTCTGGCACGCTTGCTTGGGCTAGTGGAGTCCTGGGGTTTGGATTGATACCCAATCGGTGTGATTTTTGAGTCCTGTGTGGTTTCCGGCAAGAGATCATGAATATTAGTGTCGCTCTTGGTTTCAAGCTGCGTATCCATAGCCAGATCGTCAACGGTGGTCTGTGGTTGATTTGTTAATTCCGTAGTGTGGCGCTGGTCTTCCGCGGAGTCGAGTGAAGTCTGGCGGAGCCGAGTGACATGATCATCCTGCAAAAGAGACATCTTGCTATTATCAACTAGGTCCTTCCTGCTGCTCGGAGTATCCGATCCGAGTCGTTTGCCTCTAATTTTTAGCCCCCCTTTTGGCGTAGGCGACGGCTGATAGTTTTCCTGTAAGGGGTCGTCGGATTCGTTTCCATCCGGTGTCTGTGCGAAAGACCAGTCGCACATAATCGGACTAGACTGAGGCTTCCACTTGCGAGCGCTGGTTTCATGTTTCTTTGCAGATCTCCTTTTCGTAACGTCGGTATTACGCCTGGACGTCCCGGGAAGTGCCCAGATAGACCCTGCTCCGGGTGGAGATGCGGACCGTACGACATTGAAAGGAACCGTTGGTCGTGATCTGCTCAATGGAGGCGTAGAGAATTTACCACTAATTTCAGGGACGCGCCACACCGAATCCACCGCTTCTATAGAGCTGTGTTTCTGCAGGATTCGGGATTGGGTGGATGTCTCAGCCGTAGGTTTTGCTTTTTTTGTGACGGGCTCGTGTGTATATATCAGGTTTTCCCGCCGAACGGGATCGTCCGGGCCGTTCTGGACACTTAGTGCTGTATCCAACAAAGAATCCACACTCGACCTATCTTCGTCGATATCTGACTCGGCGATCAACGCCTCACTTTCTCTGCTCTCCCAAGGCCCATCGAGGTCTGGCCCGGCTTGAAGCTGCGTTGCTCCTTGTGAGTGTTGAAGATAAGTGTCATCCTCTTTCAGAAGATCACCATCGGCTCCTGTTTCTGAATATTGAGAGATATTGTGCACCGTAGCTGCGTCATCGGGTGCGGATTCTTCCGTGTCAAACAGCCAACGGCCTTTTTCGCCAGTATCGTCCTCATCTTCCATTCCCTGGATATGTCCATTATTCACCACTATCTTTCCAGTTTGTAAATCAATCTCATCTCCCACATCCGTAAAGTCTTTGCCGTATTTTTCGAAAATACCCTCGAAGATCGATTTGAGGCGTTGATCGTTTTGCGCGCGCGCTTCCTGTAGGTCTATATCGCCTGGCTCGTCATCTGCGTCGGTAGCAAAGAATAATCGAGGTCTCTTGAGGGGTCTCTCCATCACCATGCTGTTCGTATAGAAGCACGTTTTGAGTGTGAGATGCGATAGAAGAATAGAGGATTAGTTGCGGCCTCTATGAGGTTATAGAGAAAAGGACGGGTAAGACGATTGGCACGTTACTCTACTGCGAAAGAGAAATTTTAGTATTTGGAAAAGTAAACATTGCAATGCGGACGGACAATTTCATAACATTACCTACCGATTCATGAGGCTGGAGGGGCAGATGCGGCAAGAATTATTGTCTTACCAGCAAAATAGAATAAGTGGGAGAAAAATGTGGTGTTAGGAAGTAGCTACCTAGATTCAATGCCTGTGGCAATGCTACTGCTAGTAAGTGTGTATGTTAATTGCAAGATAGCCCATCCTACCGAGTTAAATTGACCATAAGTCGAGGCTTCGGCCTTTGCAGGTGAGTTCGGACACCAAAACACGCGCCGTTGGCACGGGATCGCCGCATGACGTCTCTCCGCGAACGGATTCCCCTGCCGCACATAAATCATTCCTAATTCTATCAAGCAAACGATCAAACATCGCATACCTTGATGACCTTTCCTGTCTCCATAATGAATGGAAGTACATCTTCAAACAACTACCAACATGTACTGCCAAAAATGTCGAACTCAGTTAAAGCTGGATGGCTCTCTGGACTCACTCAATCCAGCTGCCTTCGATCTGCTTACCAGTATAGTCTCATTTGATTTGCATAGTTTAGAGTCCTTATACAAGCGTAACTAATCTATTCAGGCTCTACAGGTAAAACCGTACCGGAGCAAGGAACTGCCTCTTCCTCCAGAAATTCGTTTCCTCAAGAAAGGCGAGACCTGTACGACCGTGTGTCCAAGAAAGTTACGTCTCCGGTCTATCGAAGATCAATTCCTGCTCCGCGTCAAGTTGGCAGTAACCAGAACAACCCTCCTAGGCTGGGACGAGGAGACAGTGGGAACATGTCCTTCATTATGCTTACGGAGTCTCAAGTTGGGCCACCGCATGCGACAATTGGTGTCAATGGCGACAACACCCCGAAAGGCAAACAACCCCTCAGCACTCAAAATGCTGATCGTGAAATAGACGATGGATCATTTGCGGACCAAGTTGAGCGAACAAGCCGCCTCTTTGAAATAATCTCCTCTCGCTCTGACATTGACCATCCGATCTGCACCGAATGCACGGAAATGCTCGTGGACGGGCTCCAGAAACGACTGGTAGATGCCACGAAGGAGCGAGATGCTTATATTTCATTCTTGCGGAATCTTAATTCATCCGTACCAACGGCTGAGGAACTCGAAGCGGCTGAAAAGTCCCTTAAGGAAACGTTGGAGGCAGAGGAGGCTGCGTTCGCAGAACTTGTAGCACTGGAACAGGAAAAAGCAGCCTTGGATGAAGAGATAGCTGACCTTGAAGAGGAGGCTCGTCAATTAGACGTCGAAGAGGAAAGGTTTTGGCGCGACCGCAACACCTTTTCTCTAACATTGGCCGATTTTCAAAATGAGCGGGATGCTCTTAATATGAGATACGACCATGACTCGCGGCAGCTTGAAAGGCTACAAAGGACTAATGTTTATAACGATGCTTTCTGCATTGGCCATGATGGATACTTTGGAACTATAAACGGCTTGCGACTTGGGCGCCTTACAAACCCATCCGTAGATTGGCCGGAAATTAACGCAGCTTGGGGCCAGACAGCTTTATTGCTGGCCACCATCGCGGATAAACTGGGCTTTGAATTTCAAGGGTACCAACTCAAGCCAATGGGGTCGATGTCCAGAATTGAAAAAATTGAATATCCACGGGGATCACCAGCACAGTCCACCGTCGGTGGGGGTAGCGCGACTCCGTCGGCGCCGCCCAAGATTACGACCCTTGACTTGTTCTCCTCTGGCGACCTGCCACTCAACCTTCCTTGGCTTCACCGCCGGTTCGATGCAGGAATGGTGGCTTTCTTGGAGTGCCTACGTCAGCTTGGGGAGTTTGTGGAGAACACGCCAGCTCCGATGCCATCAAATCGACGAGGCCATACCGGAATCGCCGCTCCGGGCTTGAAGCTTCCATATGCTATCAAGCGAGATAAAATTGGAGATGCGAGTATCAAGTTGGGCTTTCACAATAATGATGAGACTTGGACCCGTGCTTGCAAATACACACTGACCTGTTGCAAGTTCTTGTTAGCCCATGCAAGCAATGTTGCTAGCGCTGGCTCCAATAACTCTGCAGACATTGCAGCCGCAGCTGGTCCCGCAAACAAATAAAACTGTAATATAGATCAAGATGCAAAGGCGATTCAGCCATAGAAAACACGCGACTAACTTATCCCTCTCAACCAGCATTTGCGTCAGGCTATCACTGCGGACAGATAAGGGCCCTCATTTCGGAGACCCATACAATGGACAGATTTGGATAATGCAGCCCTCTTTCAGTGTTCATTCCAGAGAGAAGTTTAGTGGATCTGCAGTGACTACAACGTTCGGCCCCAATGGCGGGCTAACTGTCTCCTCGAGACCATACAGAATACTCGATGTTTCATCACCCTTGCGTCGGACTCGTTCCGCTCTGCTTAAGCCGGCGGGTCCATTTGTGCTCTCATGAAGTACCTTTGCTATTATGCCCACCGACCTCGTTGGATCTGAAAAATGATCGGGCTATGACATCACTGTTACTATCATGAAAATATCAGGAAGGGGAAGAAAAAGAAAGGAATAAGGCCTCAAACTAGAGAAGGTATAGCGGAGGAGGCATGAAATCACAGGCAACTTACAGAATATGCCTTTTGACAACAACGGGGCTCACCCTGTCGCAATAAAGCTGGTGGAGATCGTCACTTAGTCGCTCCTTCAAAAGTGACGACTTGACCGCTCGCTATTTCGCATGACAAACAAAACGGGTTGAGATTATCCACATTCGTCTCTGTGCATACCGATTCTGGTCTCTTTCGCGCTGTCTAGCACAGAAGCCCTCGGCTTAGCTACGTCAACGCACTTGGGGCAACAAGGCACTAGAAAGAGAATATATACGGAGCAGGGATGCTCATGTAATGACAACAAAGAACACTAAGGACGCAGCCACCTCGAGACGGACTTAGCAGACCCATGGCGCTGGGACTGTCGATGTTATACAGACGGTTACGTGGATCCTACACGTCGACCAGGAATGTTTCGGCCCGCTCCCGGGCACACGGCGCACGAGGAAGAATCCTGCTATCCTACCTCTTTGTTCTTTGTTCTTTCTTATTTTTCCTTTTCTTTTTCTTTTGCCCTTCTTTTCTCTTTTGGAAAAACCACTCAAACAGGTGCATGCCCAATGGAAAGGCTAACGATCGAAACCTCCCTCTGATGCTATTGGTGTCTCTAAAACAGCAATAGGTCATAGTCGGGGACCTGGACTCAGCGTGACAGGAAGGAGGTCACAGAATCAACGTAACTGTCAGGTTGCCTTGTTATTTACGTTGTTTCTTGGCCCTTACGTCTTAGTCGGGCTATACTTAGGGCGTACTTTAGCATACATTGATTAGTACCTTTAGAATAAAAGACGGGAGGAGAAAAAAAGAAAAAGAAAAAGAGAAAAAGGTCAGCTTTTAGTACGGTTTTGTATGGTATTAGATACAACTTGGTCGAGTCAGGTTAGGACTTACGCCCCGGTCCTTAATCCACTGCTCTATAGTTGCGTCGCGGGAGGATTCCGTTCGCTAAACATAATCTATGTCCTCAACCTCTGGCAACGATAATTGGATCACATATGTAATAGGATTGTAGGACACGATTACTATTACATATCCTTAAGGTAGACCTTGTATCCTAGTCATAATTGTCTGATATCAGCACTATAACAGATGAATTAGCACCAGCGCTTAACAAAAACCTATACATACCCATTTGATATGGGGGCCATACCTCCTTTCCCCTCCCATATGAAGCATGCTACGCAGCAGGACAATAGTTTTCGGTCTGAAACGAAAGGCATTGATGCCATCTATCTTTATAAAGGTTCATAATGAGGCATAGTGAGGCAAAAGGGAAACAACGTATCACAGATAGTGCTCGCGTGGATGTGTCTCCCACTATGAAGAGTCTCGAGCAATTAACCATGACTCGAGAGCCTGGAACAAACCTGAACTCCCAAGCCATAGAAGACGGCATCTCATCGTGGGCCCCCTCCGCTTCTTACCGATAAGGTCCCAAAGCAGGCGGAGGGAGGACTTACCACTAGGCCTGATGTGAACTAGGGTTTATGGGAACTATTCTATATTGGCCGAAGCTATTAGTTTTCTTTTTCCTTTTTCTTTCTTTTAACCTTCACTCCTTGCTTACTTTGCCCTATCAGCCTTGCTTTGGTTCTTCCATGTTTTCAAAACAATCTGCAGCGAGACCAGAGGGGACCCTAGGCTCTTGAATTATTAGAAATTGTGTATCCATGTACTCTGGATACCAACAATACTGTGCAGTAGGTATGTCCATCTAGACTTGGATAGAGGAGATGCCGGTCACTGCGCATTAGATTGGGAACTACTATTTACAAAAGTCTTGCGCAGGTTGACCATTGGACAATATTGATAGCTGGTTATACGCGCTATGTCTGAAAGAGTAATAGAATAGTGCAGTAGTCACTCTGACAAAGACAGAAAAAAACCGATATCATGCCCCGCTAAGTTTGCTCAATTTTTTTTACAATTTCTTGGGACTTGCCGTGACTACCTCGATCTTCTAGTGTAGACTGACAGCGAGGGCGTAAACAGCCCAATGCAGGAAAAGGACCGTTTCTAGTATGACCCTGAGGATCATGTGCATACCTCCGTTCTCTAGTCCGTTTCAATATTCTTTAACATACCTAAGCAATGGAAATGCCGCACTGCTCAAGGCAACTACTACCAAAAACTAGCCTGTGGGAATGCTGATCCACGTGGTCTCTATCCATCGACAGTAGGATCGACCATCCCTCGCTGGAAGCTGCTGCTATTTATTGTCAGGTGAGTGATGGTCTCAGTGCCCAGGTCAGAGGAGACACAAAACACACAGATAGATAATCTTTCTCTTCCTCTCTTCCTCTCCCTTCCTCGGGTACGCGTTTTTTCCCCATGTGATCTGTCAGACAAGACGAGCAACCAATTGGCGGAGGATTACGAAGTTCATAAACTTTGGGAAATCTTGAGCCCCAACGGGCGCCACATCCTATCGCAGCGTGGTTACTGCACATGGTGGCACAATTCGCGAATATGTCCGGAAGATTCGACACACTTGTTCGTTGCGTTTTGTGCTGGCGGGACTATGAACGGCAAAAGTACCAAAGATACAGTACTAAAAGTTCAAAGCGCTGGTTCACTGCGCAGAGTCCCTTCCGGTAGGGACGATGCGTTTGATATGGGGTATGCTATCCACATTTACCATGTTTCATGCCGCACCCACAGGAAAACCGTACCTAGTGTCAGCTGCTCATTGGCCTGTTGGCACGACCTGTTGTCTTTATCGAGTACGGGCCGCAGGATCTACTTGGGGACAGCGTGGTCGACCGTTTCGCCGTGACCTAAAACAGGAGAAGTGAGATATGCAGCTAGAAATCAGAGGGGAAATTGACCGAAGAGTCGAGCAGAGTTCTGAATAGCATTCTTTCCCACCCAAAAAAAGAACAACCAAAAAGGGTTTCACCATCTGCAGAATATGCACAGGATTCGACAAGAATTTCTAGCGAAACTTTAGCAAACGGAATTGTCCATGTGTCAGTAATGTTGATTAATAACTAGTATATGGTAAATTTGTTTCTTCTTTTTTCGCTCTCTTTGATTATTTTCTACTGAACTAATTCAAATCATCGTCCGCCGAATATGCTATTGCGGGCCGACGTTCCTTCAATTGTACTGTACTTGACAGTTCGACTATCTCTAGCGCATCTGTCAGTAAAAAACCAAACTTGCGACTACTCCCAATTCGAAAAATTTAATATACAACAATAATGGGGCCGTTATACTCTAACTCAATAGGGACGTTTAGCACTCCATCGCTAGGAGACTTTTTGGGGACATTTGGAGCTCAGGCCCCAACCTATGACCCGAACTTTGCCACACCGTCTCGAGCGTTTTTCTCACTTAGGGCTCAAATTGATTAAGTGGATTTATTCTCGGTTTCCTTGAAGGATGGGAAAGTCAAGTAAGGTAAAAAGCAAAACAAGAGAATTCTGAAAGAATTAGAAAAAGGTACCAGCGTCATTTAACTCGTCGCGGAGATGGTGATAGTAAATTTAATTTTCATTTTAATTTTTATTTATCTGTTCTTGACGACGTTAGAATGTCCGATTCTAATAGTAGAATAAAACCTCGTTCCAAGAACAATACCTGAAAGCCTCGGAGGCAAAAGGAAAAAGAATACCAAAGCCAATCCCTGTTGCGCCTCGCGCCTCTTGGACAATGTCAAGGCTAAGGAAGGGTCTAACCTTGGTGATCTGACAACCGACAATGATGATCCTCGAATGTTGCACCTGCAGAAAATGGCGTATGCAGACTAAGTGATCACTGTTACAGTGGTAATTGTTTTTACATGTAGTATTTCAATGCAGTATTTCCTCATCAAATCTTTCCTTTTTTTTCTTTCGTCTTTATTTTTTCTCTTATGAATATCTTTGCTCCTTATTCTTTCTTTCTTTTCAAGAGATAATGATTTCTTTCTTTCGTCCTGCAAAAGGGTTATGTAAGAACACCTTTACATGGTGTTCTTTTGTTCTCTTTGTCCGGAAAATCAGTTGGAGTGGACATTGTTGATTATTATTAATTATTTTTTCTTACCTTCTACTCCTCAGAATGTTGCTATAATAGGCAAGTTGATGTCAATCATGTCTCCTTGTAGATTAAAAATACTTCTTCTACAACCTACATACATGTATGTATGTTTCGTCGACAACTGAACTGTAATTAGCATGCTGATGGTATTACCATTAATATTACCCACATAAGGCATTGTTGATTCTAGGTTTATTCCAAATCCTCTGCCATTTGTTTCTTTCTTTTATTTATTCTTTTTATCCTTTCTTTCTTTCTTCCCCCTTTTTTTCTGCTTTGGTGCCTTTGTCTCAAATCCGTTATATTCAAAGGTGGTAAAACCTGTGAGACCTCCCAGGGATGGTGCTTAGCTCCTTAGACTTTGGTACTATGGACATCGTTAGCGGAAGCACAGACAGAGGTGGGCAGTACTTACATGTACATGCAGTGGTCAGAACGTGACAAAAGTACACGGACCCAAGCAACTATTCCTCAATTGGCTCGGGGAAGTAGGGGTCGAGCCTCCCGCAAGTCGGTCCTCGCAAGCAAGTCGCCGCAAAGGGCAGGCGGCCCTGCCAGTCAGCAGCAGTACTTTTAATTAGTTGGAGGCGCTAGTCCTCAGGGAGGTTTAGCTGCTCCGTATCCGAGCGGGCGAACCACTTCGGTTGCCCCGTTGGACCGGAAGTCCTACCGTACTATGTAAGAGTATCTCTTTGTATGTATGGGGGGGCGAAGAGAGCTTCGGTATGGCCATTGTTCTCCAGGTTTCGCTTGGAGGTTTTATTTATTTATACTCCCGTGATGCCTGGATAACTGCTGACTTGATTTCCACTTTTTATGATTTGTTGGCAGGATATGGTTGGAAGGTTAAGAAGTAAAAAAGAAAAGAATAAAAATTCAGGAGAGAGTCGTTAGTACTATGGGAGAGGAGAAAAATTGCAAAATGACCAGAGAAGTGAGAGAAACAAAAGCCAAGTCCTTGGAACCAATTGTTACGGCGTATAACATACTTAGACACATGCATGCTCGATTATTATTATTATTATTCTGATTTCCTCGACAGTCGAGTTGTTGTTCTGTCCTGGCACTCGATGGATATTATTTTTATTATTTTCTTTTGCGATTTTTATTAATATGAATTTTTCACTCTCTTAATCACGACTAACTTTAGTTAACTATGTATGTACGTACGGTCACTGACCGAGCTACTTACTACTAACATACAATACATCATCGTCCCCCATTATCACTTATCGTTATAATTATTACCAATGCCCACTTCCCCAAGCCTTGACTCCGTTGGACCACCTTTTTCGATCCTGTTATTGCGGCTGCTTTGACCACCGGCAACTAACTACGACTTTCTACTACTTTCCCACTTACGCCTCTCCAGTCTGCCTTTCTTTTCTTTTCTTTTTGTTTTTCTCTTTTCTTTTTTTCCATTCCTGTAACTACATAAGACTTCTTTATTTCTTTAACCTCCAATACCTTTTTCCGGTCCTGATCTGCTATCCTTCTCCGCACTTCTGTCGTTTCAGCCCGTCTTCGACTCTCCCGACACCTGTTGAGATAGTTGATTCTCACCTCGAAACGGCGCAAGAGTATGAGTGACGGTGTTTTCTAGAGATCTGCTCACTATGGATGGCTCCATCCCTCCGCCGTCCGCTATTTCTCCCATTTCTCCCTCGCCATCCACTTCCTCAGCCATCTTTCGCCCCCGCAGATCCGACGACTGGCACGAGTACCGTCCGATCATCGAACAACTCTATCGTGACAATCAATTAAAGCTCAGAGATGTCAAGAGAATTATGGAGCGTGATTATAAGTTCCATGCATCGTACTGACCTCCCCTTTCCTTTGCTCTCCTACCCTGTTTTACTTAGTCACGTTCCCTTAGAGCTACGGTTCTACCTCTATTATCATTTTGAACCTTGGATTAATCCTGTGTATATCCCAAAGGACTTTTGGTCCCTATTGATATATTTGAAAATCTGATACACAGCGTCTCTGTTTGCCGTTGTTGCTCCAGTCCATTTGGTTTTATTTTCCTTTTTCTCCTAAAGCTCATGTTTGTTCTTGCGCCCTGTTTTGTTTTTTGCTTTTCCTTTTTCTTCGAAAGGCCGAATGGGAACAATTTAAAAACACCCCTAACGCATAAGCTTCGCAGAGAAAAACAATACAAAGACCGGCTGGCAGCCTGGCATGTTCGGAAGAACATAAAAGCCAAAGAAGTTCATGTGATGATTCGAAAACAACAAAAACGAGCTGCCCGAGGAAAGCAAACTGGCTTTCGAGTTGCCGGTCAAGAAGTGGATTCGAAACGTATCGCTCGTTTCGTCCGTAGATACGGCACTAACTGGGACAACAAAGGTCGCGCCGAGTCTCAGTCCCAATCTCCACCTCAACTTCAACTTCAGTCTCAACCCGAAACCCAACCGCAGACCCATCGGTCAAGCCCAGAGCCTGGTAGGTCGCTTCTACGTGATCAAATATCTGTTGCATCAGCTGTTTATACAGAGCCAGATACTCCGTCTGATATGAGTTGCTATACGCCGGAGCCCGATGCTAGAGATAGAAGTTCGACTTTGTCTCCCTTGCCAGAGACGATGTCACCTCGCAGTGAGATGACCCCATCCTTTTCGCTAGCCTGTACAACTCAAGGAAGCTTCACTGAGCACTATGAGTTTTGGCTCTATTAAAAACCCTTGGTTAATCAAAGCGCAGGTCACGACAAGCTTAAGATAGAACAAACTCCTGCTTCAGAGATTGATGATACTCAATCTTTGCCGACAACAACTTATAGCCCCAGCTTACCAAACGAGACACCTAAAACCACAGATGATGTGTCATGGAAGGATCTTGATTCCTTTCAAAATCGTCTTCTTGCTCTTCACGAAACTCTTGAGGCTTCGATGGCCGGATTTATATACCCTAATGAAGAAGAAAACCGCACACCCCTTTTATGAGCGGCACGGATTATCTAGAGACGAAGAGTGAGGATCTGCCGAGCCCCTGGGTTCATTCTTAGATGTTGTCAACTCGACTTTCCTGATTTTCCCTTTATTATTCCCCGCAGCCACTTCGTCGTTAAGCACTCAACGGTCTTGACTCTGTAACACTTCATTCCCCCTCATCCCTTCTAAGCGTCTGAGCCCCTTTTTCATTTTTTCCTTTATTTTCCTTTGCTGTTCAGGATTTTAACTATATAGAGCATCTATGGCTTGATTCAACCGGGAAACGTCTGATGTAGGTTATGGTATTCCCATGAATGAAAAGAAACCAAGGTGTACGGGACTCCATGGCGAGAAAAATTGCGGTTCTGTGATGATGTACCTGCCATGCCTGTTCAAGCGTCCTGTTCTACTATCATCCCCACGCAGTATCGTTAAGTACCTTTCACAGCATATTGTTTAGGATCATCAAGTCACTGCAGCTAACCCACCACGGTCTCGGAAGGACGTCAAACTAGCCTGCAACATAAGTGGAATTCTGCTGCATCGAACCTCCATTGCAAGGACGCTATCGACTTACGACGCAGTCATCGATCTAGTATCTTCTACCATGACCCTTCCGTGCTGTACATTCCAGCAGGGTACATATCATGACAATTTCTGTTATTCTCCACAACCCCTGTCACTTTAGATTGACTCCGTACAACAGCGGCCCGACCCGTGCCGCCCTTTAGCAGCTCCACGACATCACACCCATCCAACATACAAAGACGAACCTGCACACAAAACTAAGTCGCTAACTTGGAAGAAAGACTAACTAATTCGTTTCACTGTGTACAAAAGACATATCCAAGGCTTTCAGAAACCAGTCACCCCTGGTGTTACCGTATCGCGCAAACCCCAGGAGGGGAATCCAAGTTCGAGGCTATCAAGTATACTCCGAGATAACGACAGACACCGCATGGGACGCACAGTCTACGCCCAGATGAAACACAAGAAAGCGAGCGACATTTCCTACCCTGCGAGGTACGCGGGGTTACGTGCAGAACTAGTCGTCAGCCGACCCCTAATCCAGAAACGTCAACAAGATCAAACGAAGTAGAAGGAACCAAACGAAAAAGAAAAAAAACATCGGCGGATACTACGCCAGCGTCATCCCCAGTGGAGAAGAGCCACGTCGGACAGAGAATCAGGCAAGCACCAGCGCCGCTCTAGTCCGCTCGGACCTCTCAACACAGGCAGGAATATTAATTGAAAAATTTGTTGGTCCCTAAACTTCTTGAATTTTATCGTCAATCATCTTGAATAACATCTGGCATGATTATAATACTACTGTATAACAAGGCCACACCTTCGACTTGATTGCCAGTCAACACAAACATTTGCCACTCGACCCAACAAATGACAAATGCTAAGAAGAATTGACTAATAGCACTAGCCAGCAGACCAGGCCGGAAATAATATCCGCATCTGAATCAAATAAACAGCCGTCCAGTGACACCGAGACAACAAGAAATGGGGCCGGATCCCACTTCATTCCCCGATTGGGCCACTGGCACTCGGCTTCCTTGTCTCAAGGATAGTCCGCCACGGTTCGTTCAGCTGTAGATCAAAGCGCCAGAGCCGGTGGTTTCAGGTCCCAACTTCACTTCTGACTGGATAGTCGATCTCTATATAAATTAACACCCGTCGTACTTTGTCACTGGCACCTTCGCCCCCAGAGAAATAGCATATAGACCCAATATCAGAAGACAATCCTTACAACCCCACGCGCAACAAACACTCCTCCAATTTCCCATTCCGCCAAGATCCCAAATCATAAAAATAACCAAATAAACCACCAGTAAAGAAAAGCGAAAAAAGAAAAAGAAAATCCCCATCCCAGAAATCGGGCATCAGAACATGCAAACTGCAGAGATTTAACTAGCATGATGTAATCCAATCACCAGCAAATCCCGTATCTGGAGTGATCGTCCGGAAAGAGCGATCCTCAGGTCACAAGGGTGAATGAATACCAGATTCCTAGTCGTTTCCATGCATATCATGCAATACTCTCGTATCGGTACTTTTGCCCGCCTTCTAAAAGGGGAACTCTGAACTGCTTCCGCGTCCTACTAGTAAGCTCACTGCCACTGCCACTGCCACTACTGGCTATCTTCATCGTTCTTACACACAACATGCATGATAGTCTGTTCTTCGCCTCATTTTCGCCACCGATGTTCTTATCAATTACATCGGTGGCATTTTGGTCTGGAGGGGTAGACGTTGACGTCGGTAGGTGCTATACTAACTCAATACTCGATCTATATGCGCTATTTTTCCCTACCTAGTATAGCATCTAATGTTCTGTACTGTACATATACAGAAGAAATAGAGCATAATTATATAACATACTTCAAACTTTTATATAGTAACCTACCCGTATCTACTCAACACTACTACACAGTACAAAGTATATACTATTCTTACTCATCGATCAACAAACATATAACTACCCATTGAAGAAAGAAAATCTTAATAATCGACATATACATAACTAACTAGCGCCATCACCCTCTAAGCTAATGAGCAGGAATATATTTAAAATTACACACCTACATACATACACATGTACATGCGTGCCTCCCCCACAACCGGTAAGCTAATGAATATCGTTTCGCCGCCACTACCTTATCAATCCAGGTAAATGGCCCAGGGGCATTGATGTTCAAATGTCACTCGGCTGAATGGTGTAGTTGTACGGCAGGGCAGTGGACGGGTTGTTTTGCCGGATGGAGAATAGAGTTGGGGGATGAACGGTGGTTCTTTTACGCTTTGATCGTTAGCTCTTAACTGGCAAATTGATAAGGAACGTGGAGTCGTGGAGATTGCCGGTATTGGTTAGTTCGAGGGATCATGACTCGGTTTTATTTCTTCTTGTTTTCTATCGTGGTTACTCATTGGTTTACATAGGCATGGTTTTCTTTACTTTGTGTAGATGTGTATGTGGCTTTGATCAACCGGTCAATTTTTGTCATTGACAACAAAAAGAAGAAATGGTAATCTGTACACGGTATGAAGTGATAAATAATATAAATAGTCATCTGGCCGCTGAAAACGTGGAACATGAGAGAAACGCAAGAAAGTAAAGGGAAACGTGAACTATGTGAAGGAATCCGTATACCTCTAAGCACCCAAACGCTTGAATATCCAGTAGTGAAGTAGTCATGAGGTCCCGCCCATTAGTAGTAAGATCCATGCTGCAAGGGAGTCAACCCGACATGACCTCCTGCTCGTGGACTAATGATAGAAGTAAGAAATAAAAGCATGGCATATCAAATCCGCTCAGGCATTACGAGTAGAAAGCACTTTTCTGGAAGCTTTCTGGAGAGATGTCGCCCATCTTTCCTTTGAGTTCAGGCTTCTTTTCGTTTGCCGGGATTTCGTCCGAGACGCGAGCTTGCATGCTGTTGGTACGGCTGCTTGCCTCGCCACCCGATGTGATCGCCTGCTGTTGTGGCTTCCGCTGGATAGTCTCTAGATATGGCCCGGGGAGATACCCGACGCGGCCGTCCCGGGCGCGGCATCGCCACCATTCCGATGCGTTGCCTGTGGGATCTGACTTGCTAAGAACAGCGACGATATCGCCCTTCTTCACGGCCAGATCAATTCCATTGGTCTCCTGGGTCTCAGGGGTGTAGTCGTACAAGACCCGACAGAAGTCAAGCTTCGAAGGATCCAATGGTGCCTGTTGTACGGGCTCGCCGTTTGGCCCGATCATGAGCTTTTGGCGTTCCTCTTGGGAGCGGGCGAGTGACTGGATGAGTTTACTCATCAGGTAAGGAAGTCCGAAAACAGCAAGGAGGAACATAATGAATGGCTTCTTCGATGGCTTAGGGGGGGCGGGAGAGCCGTCCGGAAGGGTAGCCGGCGAACTCCGACCGTGGATAAATGCCGCAAAGGCAGCGGGAGTCAGAGAAGTGGCATCCGCCGGAGGAGGGCGGCCAGTAATCTTAGCAATCAACGTCTTAAACCACCGAATCATAGTGTAGATTCCAAGGGCTGAACCCAAGGTAGTACGCAAATTCCCGAGCTGCTCTGCAACTGACACCATTGCTAGAAAGAGGCATTAGTAAATCGCAATTTTCACCGCCGGTTAAACTAGGTGACTGCAACATACCAAAGAATGAGCTATGGGTTGCCATATAGGTGCTCTCAAGCATCTGAGCGAATCCGCCGAATGCGCCCACAATACTTTCAATCATCTGAAACGTGGCTTGTGTGCTTTGACTGAAGGAATTGGTCAAGCTGTTGGGGTCATTGGGATCACCAGGCATGCCGCCGTACATCCCACCCATGCCACCCATTCCACCGTACATGCCGCCATAACCTCCATACCCTCCGTACATTGACCCCATGGAGCCAAAGCGGGAATATGGCGAGGAGTATGAGCCATAGCCACCGTACCCTCCATATGGGCTAGCTCCAAGCCGGGAGGCACCATATGGCGAATAGTTCGACGCGGTGCGATTTACAACGGTATTTAGCGAATTAGGACGAGAGGGAAGGTCGGGGGCGGCAGATGTTGTTGAGGCGGTTGTAGATGTGGTCGCGGCTGGTGCCGCGGCTGTGGCAGTCATCGCAGAAGAGGCGACTGAGCCGCCAGTAGGTGATGCTGATAATGCGTTTCCTAGTAAAATATCGTGTGAGTAAAGGTCAAAAAAACGATGATAGATCGACAAGTTAACAATGACTTACCACCCGCTGTGGCACCCGCTCTCTCCCAAGGCTTGGGTGGCGAAACCGATGCCATATGTGTGTCGAAGATGATCAATCAGCAGCCTGGCATCGAGATCGACCCAAGCGGAGACAGTAAGCAGGGCTCTTCGTGCTAATGGTGAGGTATATAGCGAAAGCTTAGAGATGGGGAAAGGGGAAGAGTAGAGGAGAGTGAATGGTGTGGAGATGGAAACGATGGGGTCTGAGAGCGGTGGAGGCGCAAAGGAGGAGAAATCGAAAAGTCCGGTGGTGCATGTGCCCGGAAATACCGAGGCTCTACCGGAAGGCTTGCCGACGGAGAACTCCGAGCGAATTCCGAAAGTTTGGTGATTCATATGATTACGTTGATACGAGGTTCTAGAAAACCGAGAGGAACATTAATATTCAAAAGAGATTCATTCATCCAAGCCTGGACTCTCGGTGAACAAGACTTAACATCCAAAGCTGCTCACACACCCGTATGATATACACCCTAAACGCCAAAGATGTGTATCCGCTGGTTGTTGACAACGCCTAAGAAACGCCAATGAAGAGATCCTCTGTTATTGTACAGTTAAATGATCCACAAACATGATCACCAAATGTATATGCTGCAAAACACCCCTGATCATAGCTCATCGCGGCTCTCCATCCCCGGCTCCGATGGCCGTCTGATCCTCCACATCCGTGGCGGCACAGGAAGTCCTAGCCAATAACTCCACAGTCGGTTGAACTCTAGAACAATAATTTCAAATCTGTGTGGAATAACCATTAGTACTCGGGCGTTTTAATGCACGTCATTGATAACTTACAGAGTCTTGGGAATATTGGCCCAGCTTCTCAGGACGTAGAAGAATGTATTCCAAAAAACCTCAAACTCGGCACGGAGCTCGTCTAAGAAGCCGTCATTCTCACCTCGTGGCGCCCGCTCCCATGGTAGTTTTTCAGTGAGATACTGAAAATCATCTTCATCATCTTCATAGTAGAAAGTCGTACCACCATCCTTGACAAGACGTCTTGTTGTCTTGCCATCAGGGTTCTTTACGGACGACACGTCGGCTGGAATTGTAAGAGTCTCTCCATCTTGCACATCCATAGCACGATGGAAGCTCTTAACAGCCGCCACACTGTGAGAGATGCGACCTAGAGTGTTGATCAAAGCCACAAGTTCTGTCCTGCGCAAAGGAGGGTTTTCTCCATTCTTGGTCTCATCGTACTCAAACAGGACCTTCAAGGCGGTGCCGTATCCGTTGACCTGCAGTTTTCCCCATAATCGGCACTTATCGCACCCAACACAGTCCATCAAGCGGCTCACGTTTCTGAACCGGTTGCGGAAGTCTTCCTTCAGGCCGATGGCACTTGGATCCTGGAACATCAAGTTCTCATCGAAAATTTGTGGCCGGTTTGCGAGAGCCGAAGTCAAGAGAGACACCTTCTCCTTAGTGTCTGCATCCTGGGCGGGATCGCTGGTGCAATATGTGTAGCTCTCCAGGTGCTTCCGTAATTTCGCGACAGCGCGGGACACCAAGGCATAGTTGAAGTACAAGTTCGAGATGCGCTCCGGGTGGTCATGCAATCTTTCCTTGAAGCATTGCAAGTTCGGGTTCCATTGGCCGGTGGTCTGGTTGAAATAGTCCCAGCAAAGGTGGGTCGAAATAGACGCATGCATACCGCTGATGACCCGGTGGAAGACTCGCTTCTCGAGGCATTCATTGTCCAGCGGTAATCCCTCTGTGCGCTTCAGCTCCTTCTGGAGGACATTACGCAAGTCATTGGCAGCCTGAAGCTCTCCAAATTGAGGATTCGCAGACAGTTCCAATTGTTCTGGTGTTGACTTCAAGAAGCAGTTCTCACGGTAAATTGCATTCCACACCTGGTGGGCTCCCATTCCTGCATATCCCGTGAATCGCTCCGGGTTATCGAGCAGACTGACATAGTCGCCTTTGGCGCTCGCCCCTTCGTCCTCCGGAACGCAATAGTCTCGCTGATCGCACTCATCATCGTACTCGACCACACAGCTTTCTCCGACATCTTCTCCTAGCATGCCCTGGAGTGGACGATCGCCAGGCCGCTCCTTCCGGACCCCGGGCCCAGGATGGCCAGCTTTCGGACCCTCGAGTTTACTTAGCTCCTCTGCACGCCATGGTAGCGGGATATCCTCTTCTGCCTCGATGGTTGTAACGGAGCATGCAATGTTTCCACACATGCTATTCTCGTCTGACCAAAAGGGGCAGACTTTGTTGAAGAGATTGAGCCGATAGTATGAGAAGAAGTCGGTATCTTGGGTTATGGTTTGGAGGAGAGGGTAGACTTTGTCGTTCAACGAATCAATGCTGTTGTAGGAGACGCAAGCGTCGGAGACCGTGGCTTTAGGGTCGATCTAGGCAGAACATAGATTAGCAAATGGGCTCAATAAGGGAAGAGTAAATCCAATTTCTCTATATATGAGGTGTAACTCACGGCGCATGTATTCTGGTCATGGTGTTGAGACTCGGCATTGGTGAGCCTCAAGAAGGCAAACACAGCCAAATAAAATACTTTGGCTGCGGAAGGCATTTTTTTTATCGGGAGAACAACGTGCAAGGAAACGATTGTAATGGATGTGTAGATGTGTAGAAACTTAGTGTCTATCGGTTGTGTAAATCCGTTGACCCTTCACATGAAAAACACAAGCAGTGGGCCTAGAAATTGTCAATCAGATCAAGGGTCTAAACAAACTCATGATCTTCTGTCAATAATGATCCACTGCTGTATGTATGTATGTATGTATGTATGTATATCGGGGTTTATAAGAACGAAAAAATTAAAAAGACGCAACAAAATCCAATGCGACCGAGAAAATCATAAAAAAGAGAATGAGCGGATTGGGCGAGTTATGAAGGAGTAGAGCGAGAGAAGTTGACAAGCTGTCCTTGGTGGCGGAGTTGCATGACAGTAATCGGATGATTATCAATAGTCCTCCTTCAATAACCTCCGCCAAGCCTTTTCCGAAGCAGTTCCATTCGCTAGCGCCCCATCTATGTTTTTCTATAGTCCTCAACTTTTTGTTGAAACAAAGAAGGCTGTTTCAGGTTATATGAAACAATAACAACAAGGATGATCTTGTTATAATCAGGGCAATAACAAGTGAGAAAAATGAAAGATGAATATCATGAAACACCCCTCTAAAAGATATATGACTAAGCATCGCTAATGGGAGACTTCAAGTTTGTAAGTACTGTGAACAATGCTGTAAGGATAGAGTTATCATAATGCAGTAGGTATACAGGGGACCCCAGTGCTGAACAAGATCAAATAACAACCTGGGCAGCAACAAACTAACGTAGTATTTAGACTACAAATTATGTATGCCCTGCAAGTGACACCACACTAAAAAAATATATTATAAGACCCATCTGAATCACAGAACCCTTAAATCCTGGAGAAATCTCCCATGCTCAGCAAATGGCGTGACACCTTTCCCCCGGCGGTAATGAATGGAACCCTGACTGATTCTCCTAGCCTTAGTGTCATTTTAAAAGACCCTGGTTGCGCCAAGCACGCGCGTGTACAGTTTTCCCCAGACCCAACAATCTTGGCATCTCGTGGAGACCATCCAGCCCTAAGGGCTAGAGCTCAATCCATTTGTATTGAACTGAAGGCATACTCATGGCTTTACATTCCATGTATCCGTAAGCGATTTGGCTTATAGAAAATAGAGCTTACTGTTACTCCAGGGCGGATTTAATTATCAAGTCATGCACAATACTATAGGTGCCTGAATTGGGTACAAGTTTTTCTCTTGGGTGCTTTTCTTTTCTTTTCTTTTCATATTTCGTTTTCGATTCACCAAACCCCGAAGAAAACTAAACACGACTGAAAAAAAGACAAATCCGATTGACTTAAGGTTTTCCATTTTGGAGAGCAATAATTAAGGTTGGGCATGCCCATCATATACCCAAGCTACTAATATATTAGCGTACATGCAAGGGCGAGCTGGAGCATGGAGTGGTATCTGCTAGATGCACACATACCATACCGCATTCTCGCACTTCTCGCTTAACCGCTTCCTTCAATTTACTTTCCCCCTCCTCATTACGTATCATATTTCTTGGTTGCCTTCAGCGAACAGCTACTAGTAGAGATCGTCCATACTTATACTTTGTGATTGGTATTGATACAAGTCATGTCAAGATTAGGACGTACCACCAGTTAGGACTTTTCACTGTCCTGGATGATTTTGCAAGTACGTGGCTAATTTTTTCCCGTTCAATAAATAAAATACACCTCATTTGCATGACTCGATCATAAAATGCAAATTACTCATTTCGTGTGTGTACGCCTGCATCAAAGGAACAAATGAATAGAACTAAGATTTTTACGTTACTACGGGAAAGAGGTTACTACTGGCAATGTAATGTTTGTAAAGTGTCCCTCTATCGGATTCATAGTCAAACCCGAGAGGAAGAAGTAAGTTCATTCAATTGCACTCAATCGGACTTTGTGATGTTGCATCCGAGAGGCAGGAACAAGTCCAGTTGGTTCTCTGATGGGCAGTGGATACAGGAATAGTTACAAACAACATTAAACATGCCCAATCATGACCATGATCAAGCTCAACGGCCATAGGAGGAAGCGCGTTGGAATCTTGACGGACATTTAAAAGTACAGAAAGCCGAACAACATGAAAGATAATCAATCCATGACTCCATGCCCAAAACTCCGAACAAATCCATGTATCAACCCATTCCATGGTCAGCATGATGCTGAAGTACATGAAAACAATACAAAACATGAGGTATCACATTGTGTTGTCAAATCCCTGACATCTCAGCCCTTTATATCAACCTTTTATATACTCCTTAAATAACCATTTGGAAACGGAGAGTCGAATTCGAGTTTACTGGGTACTCCTGCGGTTTCGGCGACGCAGGCTCAGTACCCTTCTGAGGGAGGCGAATGGCTTTGGAAGCGGCGTGTTGTAGAAAGGGTCATTCTTAAAGTCTTCTTCGGTGAATTTCTGTCAAAGAGTTTAATGCTTTGCCGTGTCAAGGATGACACAAGAGTGGGTACTTACCAAGCCGGGGCAGCGCATAAAGTTACCATAGTCGTTCATCATATTGGTACCCTCCTCGTAGTTGTAAGTTTGTCCTTCCCTATCCGTAGTACCAGGTGGATAGAAAGCCACCCCATCGAGAGGACGATGGCTGTTAATGCTGTCTTTGATCTTATCCTCTGGGGTGGCCTTCAAAGCTTCCTCATTCGTTCTTTTGACGGCTTCAATTGGGCTCAACTTGCTGTCGAAATTTCTTTCCGGGTAAACTGCATCGTATGGTCCTTCATGGTGATACTGAAAAAAGCTAGCACTGTCCAGGCGGTCGATGACGTCAGGATTAACGAGTTGACTGTCTCGGGAGTACCTCATTGTGCGTCGTGGGCCGCGAGAATGACGACGGGAGTGATTGTTGTAGTGACTGGTGCACTCGCGTTTCTTCTTTGGCTCGACGGGGAGGTGCTCGAGATATCCGTCAAAGTAGATAGAAGGGATAGACGAGGATCGCTGGCGTCGGAGTGACTGGCGGCTTGGTGAAGATGAGAGGAAACGGCAGCAGGAGCTGTTCATGTTCAGATCCGAATCCAGCTGGTGGTGAGAAGGGTAGGGCGAGTAGGGTGTCATATAGACGGCTTCTCCGGTGGAGACCATATTGTTGAATAGACGGTGAAGGTGTCGTAGAATAAATTTGAGACCTGTCCTCTGACAGCTCAGATGGCTGGATATAGTTGAATAGATGTATGCAGGTAGGCGATAGCACACGGACGCTATTGTGATAGTGCGTTTAATGTCACGATCTGATGTGGGGCTAGTATCGAAAGTAGAAAATCGTAGTTCAAAGGCGCTCGAACTGTTGATATTGTGGTCTTCTGGTGTGAAATCTTTGACAAAGATGAAAGTAGAGATAGATAGTAAGAGGATGAGGAAGAATACTCCTGACAGATAGCAATAATTTAAAGAAGAGTCATCACTGCCCCCGGTGGCCGAGAGTGACGTGACGACTTGCGTATGATGATCCCGCAGGGTCCGGGGGTGGGCTTATCGATAACAGTGGCACGTCAGCCTTGTATAGGCTTAGCGGCTTCGCCACATCGAGCTTAGCGTAAGGATCTGTCCGGAAGACTAGGCCCTTTTGGTTACATTCAACTGGCCTCGATGATGAAAAGATGAGAGTCTAGATGGTTGACCTCAGAGATTTAGCGGAATTCTTACAGCCCAAGGTTGTCTTCCACGGATTCATAAAGTTTTCTCTTTCTGAGAAAAGGCACTGAAACCTTACGAGCAGTCAGCACCAACCAACGGTTCCCTTCAGCATCTGACTGGGCTGAATGACTAAAGTGGACCGCAGATCACTGCTGACCAATATCTAAAGTCACGTCATAACTGATCTCACAGTTTCCACCTGATGGGGCGTATGTTTTCCTCCTATCCGACCATTACCCGAAGTATCTATATCAAAGAGCTCCTAGTTCATTATCTCGACAAAGGAAGAATTGATTCGAATTCTAAGTTCATCATTAGTACGCTCATAGCGTCCGTGCTGATGGTATTAGAAGGACTAGGGTTGTGTAGCTTTGCTAGTCCAGGTACTACTCTATGATGTCGTACTAAGCGAGAGGTCTAGAAGAACCGTGGAATTTGCTTCCATGACGTTTACTGAGTTAGTCACCTCGCACGACCCACCGGTTCTTAATAAAATTCAAGGGACCAATTTTACATTCTGGACCATTCACTTAACGTCCATTCTACCATCTGGACCAGACGCGAAGTTCCAGAACATATGTATACAAAATTCGGCATTGAAACACTGCTGGAAGCGCTAAGGCTCCTGCTTAGTCAACTAAGACGAGATCTGGTAAAATTAAATAAGAAATTGAGAAACTAAATTTAGGCATTATTATCCGAGTCACGAGACCAGTTTCACTTGTACTTTCGATTTACGGTCATCATCACGAGTATTTAAGTTTTCTGACTTGAAGGATATATAGAACTGGCCTGTAATGTGAGTACACGACACGAGAGGATTCAGAAAGCTTCGGGGTCCGAGTAGTATGGGAGCACTGGCTATTGTTTTCAACTATTTCTCTCGTCGAATAATTTTATGAGTCAAGTTACGATATAGCGAGCAGCCGGAGACGCAAGACGCTGCTCATGTAGTAGCAGGCTAGTTCAAATCCCGATATCAATAAGTTGAACGGAGCAATAATTAACTATTGCTGGTGCATGGTTAAGATGCATATACGAAATCATCTATTGTCAATGTCTCATTGGGTAAAGCAAGCCGCAAGCTTGGCGCCCCAGAATACTGAAAGTTACCCACACTTTCTTGGCTTGTGCGTTGAATAACAAAACATTTCTTCCCAAGGAAACACCCATCACCTGATGGCGTTGGTGCAATATTCGGATTCAGAGTCCGAGGAAGATACTTCACACAGTGAAAGTTCCCCAAGACCAGCCAAGAGACTGCGGCAAGAAAGCACTGCCACGCCGGTCTCATCCCTCCCTCCGCTACCGAAAACCTTTCATGATCTATATGCATCGAGCACTCGTATTAGTGTAAAAGATGATCCAAGCCTCCATGGGGGCCGTAAGAGGGCCATTCCGCACGTTGAAGGAAACTGGCCGACTCATATCTATCTAGAGTGTAGGGTTACAATCTCTGCTGCTACTCCTGATTGGTGAGCTAACTTGAGCAGGGTATCCGTCAAAAGGAGAGCTTTCCACGTTAAGCAATGTTATTGCGCAGATTGAGGGAAAGCTTAGAAAGAGTAAAGTAAAACTCAATAGCTTGCTGCGAAGTGATCTTGGCGCACAACTCCCACTGCACATCAGCCTTTCAAGGCCGGTAGTTCTTCGGACTGAGCAGCGGCAATCATTTTTGGACACCTTTAAATCCGCTATTGAAGACTCAAACATACGAGCGTAAGTTGGTTGCCTTTTCCCCCTTGCAGGATAAAAAAATTTGACATAACACAAGGTTCAATGCTACAACGGAAGGTTTATACTGTGTGTCCAATCATGAAAAGACACGGTGGTTTTATGTCCTGCGAGTGAAAAAGCCAGAAAATGACGCCCTCAACCGCCTTCTGAAACTCTCAAATCGATCGCTAGCTTTTTTCAACCAGCCACCGCTCTATGAGGCTTCACCGCATATCTTGACTGCAGATGCAGGCTTGAGCTCTCCTATGAAATGGCAGCGAGGTGGTTCTGCAGACTATTCTCACTGCTTTCACATCTCTTTGGCTTGGAGCTTGACAGAACCCTCTCCCGATGAAAGGGATCAGATCGCTAATATAAAACTTCGAGAACTTAGTGATTTGAGCGTCTACTTTGACTGCGTGAAGGCGAAAATTGGCAACAATATAACGAGCATGCCGCTTGCTTGTCTGCTGGGGTAATTAGTTAGAAAAGAACGGAGATTTTATTTCTGCCGTGACATGTGAACATAATTGATCGACGCCTTGCATTAACACTGACAGTGCAGCTCCTGGAGGAACAGCTGCGGGATCAGCTGACTAGTCATTAGTCACTGTATTCAAATATTTCCCAGTTATCCAGGCGCTCATAATTAATATTAGACTCATGGGGATTCAGGGATGCTCTCCGAGGATCCAAGTTCATGCGAGAAGTATATAGGTAGGTCTCGAAAATGCATTATTCTGCCCATCGCACATTCAGGAATCTCGTCATGAAGGTAGGATCATCGAGCTACAAGATTTCTAGCTGTAATAGTTTCAATTCGCTTTTCTTAGGACCTTTTAATGTTAGACATCATTTCAATGGAATCTCTGCAGAGGGAAAATGTACGAGATATATGTGGATGCCTCAGGATACATAAATACGGGAAAGACGTAAGATTACAGACCTTGGTTGTCGCGCCAAGAGACGCGTCCTTTTGATTTCCTCCCGTCCTCAATTCGCGGAAGTTTACAACCTGCTCTCACGTCGATCAGTATACTGTATTCACGCATGACTTGGATCGTGTGAGTAGGTTTGTATTTCAAATAATAATCAAAATGTCTACACCGCACATCCCACCTGTAACGATAGTGAGTTTTGTCCTATATTGTCGTTAGCCCATCTCACTGACCCCCTTCGCTGTAGGAAGACCTACAAGCATTTCAAGCTAAACACTTTCCCGGAAGTACTCGGTCCCTTGTATCTGAGTATACCTACAATGAAAATGTAACGGACGAGCTGGCAGTCGATGACGACGGCCTTGGATACTACCCCGATGGTGTGAAGCGCACCCTGACGGACGAGCAGATCGAAATATTCAGACATAGTGAGATACACTCACTTATGCGCGAAAGACTACTTAAAGAAGAGGAGGAGGTGTATCAGAAAGCTGCTGAAATCAATGAGATTAAGGATAATCAAGCAGATGACAAAGACACTTCTGCAAAGCGCTCTGGTGTCGTTGGTGAAACTGATCAATCGACAGGCGAGGATCAACAAGCGAGAACTCTGCAGTCTGATACCAGGCAGTCCGTGGCCAGGAACCGAACCGTAGATAATAGTTCGGACCCTACGCTGGACTATGATGAAGACGCTTCTGAAGATACCTGCAAGCCTGCTCCATCAGGTTATAATTCTCATATAGCTGGTCGCAGGATCATTTCGTATGAAGATTAGCTGCCGGATTCTTCGACGAAAATACGAAATGGAGCTATGATGAACTTTTGGCATTATCTAAACCCGCTATTACTCGACTACGGTCGGGTCTTCTGAAAGCCTATATAGTGTTCCGTGAGTCTCCTCCCCTTGACCCTGGTTCTTCAGCTATGATGAAACTCTTCGTATCAGTCATCCTTAGTCGGATCGCCATACCATCTGCGGATGTGTAAGGCTATGACGACTTAATCTTCTCTCTGAGCTATTTCTCACTAAATTATGAATGTTATCAAAGCGGAGGCTATAATGCTAATTGTTCATGTGAGGCAGGGCTCGGTTGCGTACGGTTCGAGACATTGCACGGCAAATGTACTAGCTTATACGTAACTACAAGTTTGTATCGGTGCCCGAGCGACGTGGGATCATCGCCTTAGATATCTATCGTGCGTCTTGACACAGTGAACCGTTGAGGTTGAGTATACCTGGTCATGATCCTCAAACACTCTAATGGCTTCGCTACGCATATTGACATGGGATATCAACTTCACTGCGAATCGCTCGGCGGTATGAGGTAAATTCAATCCTCGAGGAATCAACTACCACTGCGGTGACGGAAACATGTTCCGTTACTTCAGTAGCCCTGGTCCTTCTTCATGAACTTCTATTTCGTACGAGGTATAGAGTAATTCTGAACAACTTAGTCATAACAAAGCATTCTTTCAATGCAGCAATTTTGAAAGGGCACAATCCATATCGGAAAGTGTATCAACTATATCGACGAGAACGTCGCCTGCTTATCCTAGTTTATAAGTCGGGCGTTCTCATCGTCGTCGTCCTCGAGCCTTATGGTCCCCTGTTTCGGAATAAAAGCCCAGAATATACCGATACCGATAAGCAAGCCGACCATGATCGGTTGCAAGACTTGAACACCTGCTTTCGAGGCTATTGCGCCCGTCATGAAGGGGAAAGCGGCCGAGCCAGCTTGTCCTAGACTCGCAGTGAAGCCTAATCCAAAGGGTTAGCAAAGCGTAACTGAGCCTGTAAAATGTGCGAAAGAAAGCTGACGCTCGGTTAACATACCAATTGCCCCGACATGAAGCTCTTGGGGCACGATTTCAGTAAGAACATATAGTCCAACAGGGTAAAACGGTCCGATGAAGAAGCCTATTTGGATTGTCAGCATTCTACCAACTCCTGCTGCGAGTGTTCAAAATACTTACCCAAGAGGAAGACCGCGATAGCGTTTACAGGGATACTCGGGACGATCCAGAACACAAGCTGCATCGCCAGCGCCAGCACGAGATAAGCAAAGACCATTCGACGCTCACCGAATTTGTGTGTAATGTCCGCGAGAAGAACCCGGCCCACGGTAAAGCCAGTCCAAAACCCGGAGGCGATATAACCTACTTTCTTCGGGTCACCATGCCTTACTGAGATAATGAACTGAACAATCCATCCTATCCAGGTTAGCTGAAACTGGAAGACATATATACTCGGCTTATATTTCAGAATCGTACCTCCGGAAGCCACTTCCGCGCCGGCATAGAGGAAGAAGAATCCATTCAGGATCCACACCGACCGATTAGCTAGCGTAGCCTTCAATTCACTACCAGCGGTATCCTTGGCATTTCGCACATTAGGTCGGAAAAGACCTCGCCGGAATGTCCACGCGAGAAGCAAGATATTCACAACGCCCACACAGAACACGATCAAGTAGTAATGGTGCCATTCTGGCGTTCGCGAGGCGATTGTGTTAGCAATCAGTGGAGCAATGATAGTTCCCATCCCATAAACAGCATGAAGTATGCCCAGCCATCTATGAGCGTTCTTCACAGTGATAGTAAATGCGTTTGCCTGCGCATCCTGGAAAGCGACACCCATGCCCGTGAAAAAGAAGGCGGCCATGAAAAGAGGATAGGGCGGATGCCAGAACATGAGTGCATACCCGAGGCACTGAACCGTTGCGCCCAAGAGCAGCGTGCCCCCCGTTCCTAGCCTGGAGCAGACATGGATATTGGCAAAGCAAGCGCAGAGCCAGCCGGCAAAATTCACGAGATATATGAATGAGACTTGCAGCAAACCTATCTCGTAGGTTGGCTGGATGTAGGGTATCAGCACACCCGTGGCAGCGTCTACACTTGGTCAGTTCGGAGTTCCTAATTTGTCCAGATGATCAGAGATACGGACCATTCAGTCCAGCTACCATGACCGCGAAGTTTGTACTTATTATTCTGCCTATAACCTGGCGAGCGTCCTTCTGTTCATAGAAGGATGGCTCGGGATTCGAGCCTTCGCCATCCTGCGCGATATGGCCATTTTCCGTCTCGGCCATGGTTGTAAATTCTCACTACTGAGGTCGCAGAAGGAGGCGAGGCAAGAAGCAGATGATGCTTCAATATCTTTTAAGGTCGGACTCCCGAGCCACGATGGGTCTACACCAGGCTACGGCGACCCGGTCGCACGAATGACATGGTGGAGGGGTAGATTTACTATGAAGGTCCAAGCGAGCTGACTCAAGCCTTGGCGATGTGAGGGGCGGCCTTAATTTAGAGGGCTTAAACCTGCCTCAATCTGTATTCCCGGGCAAGGGTCTCATCCAGTTTGACTGAAGATATTGGCATCATGAATCTGAGCCAAAAACATCCCCGTTTAGTAGTTGAAATGTTGGACTACCCAATCGTAGCGTTGTCTGGGCTGGCCAATCGGTACCCTGCACGGACTCGGCCAAGTACCTACTGTCCGACCTTTGCTTTGCTTGCTTCCTCCCGCTCATTCCAAAGGAGATCCCGTACGCTCGGCAGGAATTTTGATCTCCCCTGAGGCTCAAATGTTAATCCTGAGGTCTGAAGGCTGAGCCTGTGAGACACTTCCACTCGAACGTGAGTACCAGCTTTGTCAAGCTTACGGGAAGGTGCCTTAAATAAGCTTATTCTTCGTACGTCGCAGACAGTAAAGACTCGGTTAAACTCATATCAGTTCGATTAGATCTCACAGACAATGACACGTGGAAGCCGGCACCGAGAATAGATCCCTGGATGAGCCCTGAACCGTGTCGAGGATTATGTCTGCGGCGTCACGGTCAAATGTCACTGTAAGGCACAATTTTCCAATCTACAGTTTTACTCTCCCATTGCCTCAAAGAGGGCGCACCCCTGAATTTATGACAATGCGAGATATGATCTTGCTTTTATCTATCAGTCTACGGAACACCTGTGGACCGAACATGAACACATTAACTGAAGCCATGACTAACAGAAACTTCCCCAGAAAAAGATAACCATTGCATCGAGATGGGGACCACTGAAATCCCCATTCGCCCGGGATTGTGATAAATCGCGCATCCATCACTGGGCGGCTACCCCGGACCCCAGAAAGCGAACAAGGAGCCGGATGTTTTCTGGTGGAAATACCCGCAATTCAATGAAAGCCGTGCCGGGGTCGAGGCGGTACACACCGCAACCGATCCACAGTCGGGCACTGCGGGAGAGCTTGTTCAAGATACCTCGGGATAACTATTTGCTAATGATTATTGCTTCGTCCATTCACGGGGATTCCATTAACTAATGACCGGGGAAAAGGCCCCATTGAGTAGTATCCGGGGCATTTTAGGCTGTCTTGGAGATGCAGCGGGGGTTGGTATATGGGGTTGAGCCGATCTGGGGTACGCGTTCCATGGAGAGACTGAGAACGTTTGGGATATCAATGGCTACGGTGAAGCCCAACTTTCGCTGATCAGGGTACTGTACAGAGGACATGCATATTCTGGCAGAATCTCAGGAATTTTCTTTCGGAACCGGGGTCATGTTTTCGTGTTCATGTGGAACCGTTCCGAGGCCGAGGGTAGCCGAGCAGTATATACGAGTACTTCACTTGGCTTAAACCTTGAGCTCACATCATGGCAGGTACCGACCGATTTTCTTTTTCTTTCTTTTTTGGTTTGTCGTTCTAGAAGAAGGTTGAGCAATTGAACTCAAAAATCGAACCTAGAAGCAAGTTTTGCTCTAGAGGAGACTTATTCTCAAACAATTAACCTCAACGAAGGCTGTACACTCGGTGGGTACCTGGGTGTGTTCTACCTAGAGCAGCGCAGGTGATGAGCTGCGTCTCTGTAGATAAGCATGTCGCATAAACTGCTGATAATGTTTGCTTAGTTTAAGTTTACGTTTTCATTTGTCAAGAGGTGTAGAACAGTTACATAGCCACACCCTTACCAAAGAGATCTGAACGATTAGCTTCGCACACGTTGACATAACGGAGGGATTATGTCACGGTGCTCATGCAGTGACGGCAGATCTGCATATATACTACTTGAGTACAAATGATTGGATGCAATGCGGACATTAAGGGACCGTCCGCATTCGTCCACGACGCCATGTCGAAGCTTATCCCGCTCGGGGCGGAATTAAACTGTCTGTTGAGAGCATGGAGAACAAGTGGACGTCAGAGGAACGTCAATTACGATCTCTACATGTATCTATCTTGAGATACTTGGATCGATTTCTCAGTCTCCCTTGCATCAAACAACTGACAACGTGTTCAATATGCATCAGTGGCTATCAGCAACTACCTCGCTCCGTCTTTCTCCAGATCCACACCAGAGTGTGACTGTGGGCCTCCAAGAGCCCAGATTTGGCACTGGCAATTTTTATTACATCGCATATTCATGATTCGTTCTGGTCAGCCAGCGACCCACTGAAACCAAGCGATCCTCGCCACTGGTGACAGGTGAGCTGAGACAGGCTATTACGCTGGTGGAGACTGGGGTTAGTGCAAGTCTATGGGGTTGGTATGGCTCGTTCTTGATTCGAAACAGATAAGCTCGGAAGCCAAAGATAGGTTGAACAGTGAGATTTACTGCCTTAGTGTTCCCCTTTCTTCCGACCCCCATCTGCCAATTTCCTCATCAGGCAGCTCTTCTGCTCGCCCTCACCTTCTGAGTTTCCCCATATATCTGAGCGGGGAATCCCTTCTCTCTCTTTCTTTTCTTGCCCTCACGCAAGCTCCACTTGCTATATTTCCTTTTTAGTGAACTTATTCATTCCTTGCATAGCAGAGAGGTGGTCATTATGAGTCCTCCTCAGATTGTCTCATTATCTCCTGCTACGAACCGTGTGGAGCAGGTTGAGCAGCAGGAGAAGCATATGCCTGCCGACCAGGGATCATTCAACATAGACGAGAAGAAAGAAGAGATACCCCCATATATGCAAGATGCCTTCGGTGACGAGGAGTTTGCCGAAGTCAAGTACAAGGTTCTGAAGTGGTGGTGTGTACTGGGGAACCTCAACGACTGCTGAGCAATATCTCTGACAATTAATCGTTCCCATAGGCAATGCGGTTTGCTCATGGTGGCCGAGACAGTGTCTTTGGGCGTCCTTTCCTTACCAGCGGCCGTTGCTGGCTTAGGTTTAGTCCCGTACGCACACTCATGGAGACGATGTTACATTGACTGATCTTATATCGACAGCGCTATCATCATCCTGATTTTCTTTGGAGCCCTGGCTACATACACTGGCTACGTGATTGGACAATTCAAATGGAAATACCCTCACATCTCGAACATGGCTGATGCGGGTGAGGTGCTTGCGGGTAAATTTGGGCGTGAATTACTCGGGATTACACAGACATTGTTCCTAGTATTCATCATGGCCAGCCATATACTCACGTTCGCCATTGCTATGAATACCCTCACTGAACATGGTACCTGCTCCATTGTCTTTGGTGTGGTAGGAGCGGTGGTGTCCTTTGTGCTGTCCTTGCCTCGGACGCTGGCCAAGATGTCCTGGCTATCGCTTGTTTGTAAGCGACCCTGAATAGTACTTCTCAGAGAAAATACTAACAAGGAACAGCATTCATCAGTATTCTGTCAGCTGTTATCATCACCATGATCGGTGTTGGCATCTTAGCTCCCGGAGCGGGGAGCATGCAGGTTACGGTTAAGACTGACCTGGTCCACGGGTTCACGTCTGTTACAAACATTGTTTTTGCTTTCGGTGCGTGATCATTTACTTTGGCTAGATTGGCAATCTCTTCTGACCAAATCAGCTGGACATGCCGCCTTCTTCGGATTTGCCGCCGAGTTGAAGGACCCGCGGGACTTCCCCAAGGCTCTCTGTCTTTTACAGAGCATCGACATCTCCCTATACATCATTGCAGCCGTGGTCATCTACCGCTACGCTGGTGTTGACGTCGCCTCCCCTGCCCTGGGGTCAGCAAGCCCTGTCGTCTCGAAAGTTGCCTACGGCATTGCTTTGCCAACTGTAAGTCACAGCTCTAGCAAGCCGAATAAAATGACTAATAAATCCAGATCATCATCGCTGGTGTCATCAACGGCCACATCGCCTTCAAATACATCTATATCCGTATCTTCCGTGGTACTGACCGCATGCATAAGCGTGACTGGGTCGCCGTCAGCTCCTGGGTCGGTATTGCCGCGAGTCTGTGGGTCCTTGCCTGGATCATCGCCGAAGCTATTCCTGTCTTCAGTAACCTTCTCGGCTTGATTGTATGTGTACTCTATTCTCAAGCTCATCGGCCATCGTTCATACATTAACAGCAATAACAGACTGCCCTTTTCGCTAGCTGGTTCACATTCGGCTTGAGCGGAATGTTCTGGCTGCACATGAACAAAGGTCTCTGGTTCTCCTCTCCAAAGAAAATCCTTCTTACCTTCGTGAACCTGATGGCTATTGTTGTCGCTGCCACACTTGTGAGTTTGCTATCTATCCTATTCAACCCCGTACCCTATCTCGACAGGTCAGTAGCTCATGAATATACAGTGTGGCCTCGGTCTTTATGTTTCCGGTAAAGCTATTCATGACGACCCGAGCAGTGCAAGTTTCTCGTGCGCGAATAATGCGTAAAGCTTCGGGGTTGGGGGCTTGACTTGTTTTTATGCGATACAGCGTGCGTATATATACGGTGGACATGGGATTAGGATCAATGGCGTTTGTGACTATGTGATGGTATGACTATTGTATATATGCACCTATACATACCTGATTTTTTAGAACGACTGCAGCTTTCCTCATCTAGATACTGCCGCTTCTTCAGTAAAGGGACTCATGAACTTTCTCGGTGAGTATTCCGGATAGATAATAGATCACCGCTCCCTGAACCCCTCCCCCACCCTTGCATGCCCTCAAGGACATGTCTGAAGTGGACAGCTGGGGAGCCATGGTGGGTGCAATTAATGAGTCCGAAGCCACGTGTCGCGATTTCATCCAAGTCATGGAAGAGCACAGGAACCAACTTCATGACGTACGGAAGGGTACGAAGCAGATATACGGCGCACTGCTGGAACAGAATATGAAAGAAAAAAGACCTCCCGCTACGAGGATCACAAGGACCGAAATCAAGAGCGAATCGAGGGCACGTGTGAATGGTCCACGACCCATCCGCTGTAGCCTGTTGGAAACATTCACTGCCATTGATCGAGTCCAACCGAATTATTCTGGAAACCTGCATGTCGTATTTGTTACTTAGTACGTTCGAACATGATTTGGAACAGGCCGGGCACAAACAGAAAAAGGGCATCGATGAAAGAGACGAGCTCGCTTTTCTTCGTTACTCAGCGAAGAACTGGGCCATCCATTTTCGTAATGCCGCTATGCAGAAGGAATCACAGCTCTTGCCGCTTGCTCGAGAAATATGCAAGCCAGAATCGCAGCGTCTCCAGGCGTGGCTCAAAACATGTTGGGAGAAGGAGGACTTCAAGGCAGGCTTCTCACTAAAATCAAAGCCGTAGACCTGGATGCTAAAGACCTGTTCTATGGTTGAACGCCTCTTCTTTGGGTCGCTACAAGATTAGGGAATGAGAATGTGATCAAACATCTGATAGACGCAGGCGCGAAGCATATCGAGTGTCAGGGACGGTGGCCCACTAGAACAGCACTATTATATGCCTGTGAAGAAGGGAATGGAACTGTTGTCAGACTACTCCTGAAGACTGGCCTTGCAAACCCAAACTCCATGTCAACATATGGCAGGACTTCTCTCTCCTTCGCCTCTGAAAAAGGTCATACAAGTATAGTAACGATTCTCCTTGTTGTTGAATCCGTCAGTCCCGACCTTGCAGATACAACCTACGGTCGAACACCGTTTTCATGGGCCGCAACAAGTGGGCATATGGAGATGGTGCAGCTGTTGCCGAATACCAATGCCGTTGACCTATGGTCGAGCGATCTGGTGTATAATCGGACACCCGGAATGTGGGCTGCAGCTAACGGGCACCGAGAGATTGCGGGTTTGCTCCAGTATAAAGAACCCAACGAGCCTGGGGAACCGAGCAAAGACTCCCATCGGAGCAGGTAAGGTTTCTGGAATCTTACAATCACTCTGGGCAATGTTTCTAACGCTTCCTCATAGCCCAGCGGAGTTTGATACAGTTCCATGTCAAGAGCCTCCATTACTCAGTGCTAGCCACATCGAAATATGTATTCAACAGTATTAGAATGGCCACCATTCTTCGAAAAAGCAATATCTTGCTAGTAAACCTTTAGAACTATATAGTTTAATAAGCACTGAAACAGATATCTCTCTCTTCTTGTGCTAGTATCAAGTATACCAGAACTAACCATAGTAGACAGGACATTGGCTTCCTTCCTTCGGTATCTGGAGTCTTAATCCGCCTGGCAATATTAGGGTTGCATAAGTCTACAGAGCCAATAAAAGGCCAGATACGGTGCCTATTTGGGATGGTAAATTATGAAGGTGATAAAGACAGGCAGTATAATACCCCTTCGCTAACCACATATGGCAATGCACAATACAACTGGGCAGTTCCATGGCAGTAACGTCGTAAACAATCACGGCGTTCTATGCGATAATGACTGTTGGTTCTTGATGAAATGCAGTGAACGTGTTAATGATACTACGGATACACTCATCTAATGCGGATAATGCTTTACTATCACAGTATTGTGGCCAGCCACGATGCAAACTCTCGAATGCAATTACTCTCTAATAATACAACAATCAATAATCTATTCTGAGCCCCGACTAGCCCGCTTCATCCGTCTTCGTTTCCGTCGACAGGAGTCAATCGCCTCGGGCGTCAAGATCTCCGGCGGTAGGTCAAAGTCTTGCTCTTCCATCTCCGGAACAGGATAGCCAAAGGCAAATCGGGTCCGGCCCTTCCTATGCGCCGACAGCGCCGTGTCCCGCAGGTGGCGCTTGGCATAGAACGAGGTAAATGGTTTCTTATCATCTACGGGAGGTGGTAGGTGTTGCGGCATCTCCGGTTCCATGGGCTTGGTTTTCTTCCGTGCTTCTGACGCCGTTGATTTGGGTTTCTTCCCGGCTGTCGCGGACCGAGCTTCCTGGATTAATTGGCGGGCGGCCCAGGCGTCTACATCATTGATATCCGGCGGCTCGCTGTAGCTTGGGACATCCGATAGCGATACACTAGGGGAGTCTTCCGCTTCGGAGTCTGGGATCCCAGGGCCCTGGTTATGCTGTAGTTGTTGTGTCGAACTGTCCTGGCCTTCTGCAGTCGCAATTGATGCAGGATTGGCGGCGGCGGCGGCAGCCTTCTCCTTCTCTACCTTGCGTCGCTTCTCTTCTTCTTTCCAGATCTTGAATTTCTGGATCAAGGCGGATATTTCCTTAATGAAGTAGTCTCGTTTGGGTTCATATTGTTTCTTTTCCTGGTCGGATAATAGACCTGTGATTCCCATTACGCGCAGCCAGTCGTGATTCTGTAACTCGTCTAGTAGACGATCCAGCTGTTGTTTCTCATGTTGGGCTCGTTCGCGCTCAATATTCCGCAACTGTTTTTCTTGTCGTTCGTTTCGTCGATGGGCCTTGAAGTATGTTCCCTCATTCAGTGGATCTTCTTCGGGCGTATCGCTCAGCTCACTTGGTTGCGGTTCGGGGAGACTGATTGACTCGCAATTGTGTAACTTAAGTAAAGGATTCCCAAAAGGGGTGTCTGTGTCGGGTGCGGGGAGATCTGACGAGGAGATAGGGGATTCGGAGTGATCATCGATTAACTTGATCGCGGTATGGGCCGCAAGGAACTCTAGAAGCGAGTTAGTCTGTAGCTCTCAGAAGCTTGGCAAGCAATGGAGCATACCCGTCTTCGGCGGCTCTAAGCTCAGCAATTGTTCGTAGTTGGGGAAATACAGGGCCAGCTCGCTTCTCGCTCTGGAACCCCCATCGTGCGAACGAAGCGATCGGCGCTCTCGCACGGCCGGTGTGGTTTGCGCTGATGTTGGTTGTTGCGACGGAGTCGCGGTCTTCTCGTTGGGCGACTCCGCCGGCTGAGAGGGCGCCTGGACCCGATTCTGTGTGGCCGACTCCGGAGGAGGATCCGAATCAGCAACACGGCGTCTGCGAGTCGAGGGGGTAGTAGTGGTGGTAGGAGTAGCTTTCGCGAAATAACGTCTAATATCCGTGGTCGCGGGAGAAATGGTATCTAGGGGATCAGGCGATTCGCGCGAGAGGAGCGAGGGGGCGGCGGCGGGGGACTCATTGCGGTGAAGTCGGAGATGCGTAGCGTGTGGGGTGTCGGAGGGCGGATGATGATGGGAGGAGGGCGAGAGAAGCGGTCGGCGCGCAGAGGAACGCCGCGGAAGGGAAGAGGGGGCGCGCCGGATGTGAGCGACTTTATTATTGGGGGTGGCCTTGGAGGGACTGTCCACAGTCGTCGTATCCAGTAAGTCAGGGGAGCTCTTGCGCCGACGAGATGAGGGAGGAGGAGGATTCAGACGAGGGCGTTTCGACGGAGATGGTCGATTGTCGTCGTGGTCGTTGGGGGGTTCTTCTTGTCGCACAGAAACGCGCAGAGACGACCGAACAGCCATGACGGTCGAGGTCATTGAGGATTTCAATGGCGGAAATTGACGGCAGGCAAGGTCGGTCTCATTCCCCCTGTCCCAAGCCAGAAACCTCGCTTTCATCCAGATCTTCAGGGTGTTTTTTCTTTGTTTCTCTCGTTGGGGAAGTTTGGACGCTGCGGTCGCGCTGTTTGGGATGCTCTGTGACCCGTCATTACCGTATTCTATTCTTGGCGACTCCCTCTTTCCGGCCATTTCCCTCCAAGATGAGGAATGCAGGAAGTGTTAGTGAGGTATGGTATGTATGGCTGTTCAAAAATACAGTATTAGAACCGAACGGTACAGCAAAGCAGCTCCTGATCTTCCATAGCAAATTAATTTTGGCTTTAATTCATGAGTCTATTCATTCATTCAATCATTCATTCATTCCCATAGCTATTCTTCATACCTCCCATCAATCAATCACTGCAAAGGTCTTTTCACGGAGAACGTACAACAATCCCTATTTATCTCGGCAATTCCAGTGTTGCATTCATACTACTAAGAAAAATGATGTTGTCAACTCCTCTCGGACTTTATTCCGACGCTCGTCCTTTTCCCTGATCATAATCCACGAGGTTATTCCCCAAATGGCAAGTTCAATTGCCTTCCACCCCAGATCAAGACAAGAAACGTGGGGGCAGTGGCATGGGGAATCTTCCCTACTTTGACTTCATCAATAAACTCCAAGAATGAGCCCCGTCGGATCTCCTCCCCTCCTTCTGTGGGGTGCGTGGGGTTGCGAATAATCATCCGCATCATAGGCTCTTGGAAGGAACTATACTGGACATGCGGTGCCACTGAATGCGAGCCCCCTCTTTGGAACCACATTTCCTTCTCCTCATATTTTCTTTTCTTTAATACTGTCGCCCCTCCTTCTTTCCTATTGTTTTCTTTTTTGTCCCATTGTGTTTTTTGACTCCTTCCCTTGTGACCTCATTTCCTGGTAAGTCCAACCTTAGCAACTTGTAGTGCTTTTTCACTAACGGACGCTTCGCTACCCTAGATTTCACGGTCACATCACTATGGCTCCAATCGGAACATCAGCAAAACGCGCTCTGACCCCCGGCTTCTACGTCCCAACGGTCGCTTTCTTCGCCGGCCCCGATGAAGATGTCGATGTCTCCACCGTCGAGAAACATGCCGCTTACCTCGCCCAGTCTGGAATCACCGGTCTAGTCGTACAAGGCAGCAACGGTGAAGCAGTCCACCTAGACAGAGACGAACGGAAGACAATCACAGCAGCTACCCGCCGGGCATTGGACGCCCATGGCGCCGAGTCGATGCCGGTCATCGTCGGATGTGGTGGCTCGTCCACCCGTGAAACCATTCAATTGTGCAAGGATGCCGGCGAATCTGGTGGTGACTATGCTTTGGTCTTACCGCCATGCTACTACAAGTCCCTGGTCAGCACCGAAGCCCTCCGCGACCACTTCCGCGCCGTGGCGTCCGCATCCCCCGTCCCGGTTTTGATCTACAACTTCCCCGGTGCATCGTCCGGTCTGGACCTCACCTCCGACGACATCCTAGCACTCTCGGAGCACCCGAACATTGTGGGTGTTAAGCTGACCTGCGGTAACACCGGAAAATTGGCCCGCATTGCCGCCCAGGCCAAACCAGAATTCCTGACGTTCGGTGGGTCGGCAGATTTCACACTCCAGACCCTCGTCGCCGGTGGTGCAGGTATCATCGGTGGCCTTGGCAATCTCATCCCTCGGTCGTGCGTCTATGTCATGAAGCTCTACAATGAGGGCAACGTGAAGGAAGCCCAGGCGGCCCAGGCGGTCGTGGCCCGAGCAGATTGGCACGCAATCAAAGGGGGATTTGTGGCAGTCAAGAGCGCACTCCAGAGCTATCGGGGATATGGCGCACAGCCGCGCCGGCCGTGCGTAGAGCCGTCGGCCGAGGAGGCGGCGGCTTTGAAGGAAGCATTTAGCGAAGCCGTGGAGCTGGAGAGACGGCTAGAGAAGGCCTAACATACTCATGATTCCCATTTATACCATGTAATTACACACTGCATTAAGATACGAAGGCGACGTATTCTATCCATCAATTTTCAATTTTAAATCACGGAAACACTTGCAACGAACTAAAGACCAGGGTCCCAAATATACAAGTACCGGAAGAGCAAACAGATGCACCAGAAGCACTACTGACCTCGCGTTCTACTGCTGAACTAGATGTAAGGCAACTTCGTCTAATCACTAAGTATGAGACAGCCCTGATGAAAGCATTATCCTTAATCATGCGCTGTAAACTAACATCTATGCTGTCTGTCTCCGTTCTACCGGATTATTAGCACGTGAGGAATCAGTGACAAAACCCTAATCGGCCTATAACTACAATATGAATATAGAAACAAGTTCGACCATAATATCATGATACCTTTAACATACATATACCTCAAGAGATGTAGACATAGAGCTAAGTGTGCATCATATAACATATGAAACTGTGCTAAAAATGTCTGAGCAAACCAGAAAAGATCAAAGGACCACACACTGAGGAAACGTCCCAGAAAAAAAAGTTATCAAACAAAGAGGGGATTGCTTGAATAGAATTCAACCATTGAGGCCAGCGCGCCAGTCCTCGTTGGCAACAATTCCAATACAGTCCTATGACGTTTCAGATCCTTCTTTCTAGAGGTTTCACATGTACATCCACCTGATACGCTTTCTTGGTCCTGAGCCTTTTATCCTGCAAATGTTATCTTCCTGGTATGGATAATTCCCAGAGAATGCGAGGCTCTTACATTCATGTTTCAACGGATTCATGCCTTTGTCGGAGCATCTTATGAAACACTTTTGTACTCGACTACTACCGGCCATAATTCAAAGATCACAGGCCTCCTGACGAGAAGACACATATTTATACATCACGACCTTCAGTCGGATGGGCGATGGGGAGAGCCGTACCCATAAGACTTATTTAGTTACATCTAAAACCAACTGGCACGGCAGTTGCAAACGACATCCCGGTTCCTTGAAGCCAGACAGTTGGGATGATACGGAATGGCGATCGAATATGAACATGCCTAAGCTACAGTTCATCTACGAGGTTGTCGAAGAGCGTTCTCGCCGATTCAGGATTTTGTCCTGAATATGGTGGGAATCAGGGTTATGCTAACGGGCCTTGCATCCTGTGCTGTTGTCCGAAGCAAGGTTCTACCCTTTACCCTTGATTCTTGATCTTCTCAAGTCCCCAAAAGCACCACAGAATGACTAGTCAAACCAAGAACATTATGTAGGCTCATCTGCCTAGTCCAATTATCATGACATTCGAACATACAGCGGACGTTGAGGAACTAGTCAACACGCTAGTAACAGGCTAGATGACTTGGGCAACCTTGTACCATTTCTCGTTACGATAATATCTTGCCTGAGATTCTTCGAGATAGAAATACTTATATCTGCTGCTATCGGCACCCTAATGACATCGTGATGACACGATACGTGGGTTTCCAAATAGCGATCCGGAGAAAAGAACCACGGTAGTGTATGACAGCACAAGCCGAACGACGTATATTGAACGGTGCATTCGAATCGTATGGTTTGCTTTAGGTTTATCTTCTGCCAGGTGTCCGCTAGCAGAGCGTGTCTCATTACTAGAATAAAGGGCTGGGAGGACATTTCTGTCTCTTTTGGGGAATCCATCAATGAGTAGAAAGCAGGTATAGAACAAACTAGGTTGCGCTGCTTGGTTGTTATTATATGTCTTTCCGAAAGAGGACGAGGCTGAAATGCAAGCAAAGACTATTCCCCTATCCCAGCCCCAAGTGGCTAGGTGCAGTAATTGACTGCGCCATCATTTTGTAGTGTTGCATACTAGGGCTTGTATCCCACTCGACTACAGCACGAATCGGGCATTGGTCTCTCTATCACAGGTCGCTTCCAGGGTGTCTGGACTATCTCATGTAGTACGATATCTGATTTTACCATATCCTTTTCACGTATTTCTTTCTATAAAAGTGGACATGGAGAGCTTTTCAAGATGTAGGAACTACGTTGAAAGCACTTGACCGCCCTAGAAAGACTAAACCTATATGGAAAGGCGGCAACTGATCTGTCTATTCGGAACCTCCAACCGTGGAAAAGATATTTGTAACCTGCGTATCGCAACCTTGATATCTCTCCTAAGGATGCCTTATTTTGATCTGAAAAAACACATAAATCATGCTTGTTTAGCAAGTATCTCATGGTAGCTTTTAACCAAAAAATAATCGCTATTCATGACATCCTCGGCCTGAGATTGCAGCTCTCCTAAAGAGACACAATTCAACGAGACATCGCAGGGAGTGTTCAATTTATTCTGCCAGGAGATATAGTATCCGCTGGTAAGCGGCAGGCAGCGCTCAGGAACGGGTCAAGTAGAAGGGCCTATGTCAACCACTGTTTACCCTCATATTTGCTATCCCAGCAATGTATAATAACAACCTAGAATTCCAGAATGAGATCCCCTATTCTCCTCTTCAGGAGGACTACATTTTCCAGAAACCTGAAATCACAAGTAATCATTTCGTTAGCAGAAAAACTTCCTATATCACTACAAAGAAGTCTCCACGCCGTCGACATGTAGAAAGTCTCAAACAACATGCAAACCTATGACACCACCATCTATATCATGACTGGCTTTCTGGACAGTCAAAATGGTCCAGAACTGTTTGGTAGGCTGTACGATGGGCAACTTTAGTGCCCTAAGACTGTTACAGAGTTTTTGTCCTGATCTAGGTATAGGGTGTGTTATGGGGGTTTTATATAATACATTCGAATAATATCTCTTGTAGAGTTACAAGTGTTGAAAGCTATGTACTCCTTTCAACCACCATAATACATACCAGGTATGAATAAATAACTAAGATGAAAAAGTGGCATCGGGCTACGTTCCTCCTGACTCTCGAAACAGTTCTTCTCGTCCGCGGTGGCAGCTTTTGGGACTAGGTTTTCGGGTCCCTTGCCGTGGAATTATTTAAGGTTGAGGGCTTGCAGGCAGGCTTGTCATCAGTCAATTGAGGTCATGCATGATGTATATTCACTTTAGGTTCCGGGGTGGGAGGAGTGTGGTAGTGGTTGGTCTATATGAATAGTGTACTAGAAAACTAGTACACTATTCATAAATTGACGAGTATTACTCCGTAGCTCCGCTTTTAATGAACTATCTCTGAATGATTGTAGGTTGTTCTTCGGCAAAAGCAGAAGGGGTCGATGTCTTTCTCAGAGAGCTGCCGATTGATGATTGCTAATAACTGGAGTTAGTCAAGTTGCATAAAGCGTGAAGCAAATATAAATCTAGGATTTTGTCAATGTTATATAGCAAGCTTTGCTCAAGAGCCCGTAAAATCGCTCTGTATCGTGTGTCCATTTGGACAATGTTCCCTAAAGTCAATCCATCGGCTAAAGTGCCGATAGTGGAACAATATGTAGTTGTGGATGCGAAACCGGTCTCCACAGAAATTGGTTTGTTAAGCATCGCACAGGAATGTCCGATTACCGATGTAGATCTCTCGAGCTTCTTCTCCATACTAGGTAGAAGCGTCGGTGAAAGATACCCTTGGTTACCGGTCCTAGATTCACCGTAGCTCAGCAGTCCTTGGTTCCGATCAAGTGGAGCACATTTTGTTATAATAGCATATCGCGAATTGTATCTCCAACTCTCAGACGTGGGTTTTTGACATAGACAAAGTATAGAAGTGAACCGTGCACCGAATTGAAAACCGGCTAACATTCCAACTCCTGGATAAATTCTCCACGGCAACATTGGGAACTGTGGAGACATTAGTAGCAAGCGAACAACCACTCCATCTTAAGAAAGAAACATTGATAGAGTCTTGTCCATGAGTTGCTGATTCGACTGTGAGGCGTGCCATCCTTACGTAGGTCTCCATCCTTCGTTCAAGGCGTCAGTCCAAATATGTATCCGACATTAGCATCCTTTCTAGGTATTCGTTAGGTAGTTTAATTTGTGCTTAGGCCACGAATTGATTCCTGACTCGAGTGCACGAGCGCAAGTTGGTGATTTATTATTAGAAGCTCGCTTGGGTGACTCGGAAAAAAAAAAATATGTACTTGATGGTTGACAGCCAGTCAAAGTTGCAAGGGAGGAATGTAAAGTTGCAATGACTGACAATGGAACTGTTCAAATTGCTCTGACTCGTTGGCAGAGTGGCAATGCAAATGAATAGTATTAATACTAGTCATAAGATTCATTGATCCATGGTTGTGTTGGTGGGTGGGGGTTGGAAGTGGAAGGGTCAGGAACGTCTCCACATTTCATTTCGATGTCTGGGGAACAATCAAGTGATCTGTCAATAAAGGAAACTGAAGAACTGTCTCCAAGCGATGTCACTGTAGCAGTAAAAGTGAGAGAGGGGAATGAAAGCCAGGATAAAGAAAGAGAGGGGGAGGTATCATTCAATTAAAGACTGAATATTCAATAAGTCGAGGATGAAATTGCAGGGGGATAAATGTTACACTTGTAACTAAATGTAACCTTTAAATACTCTGTTGCCGCAGTGTGACAGGCTACTGGTACGGTTACTGCCCCCAACTCTCCTCTTGGGGGCGGTAATGGTACGGTACCAGGGAAAATCAACAATGATGCGCAGGTCTAAGCCTCTTTCAGGCGCTCCTTCGGAATCCTGGGACTCATTCTCGAACGTAGTCTCGATCCCTCTGTTCCCCTGCAGATTCTTGGTGAAATGAGAAGGATGGTGACCGGTATGGTGGATGGAATGCCAACAGAGAAAGGGATCGACATTACCAACCCTTGACTGAATCAATCCACTATCGATTATTTTGCCTAGTCTTTAAGCTCGCCCTTCCCTCACAGCCTTATCTACTGCATTTCCTTTTCTCTTTTCTTTTTTTATTCCCTTGTGCGAACAACAACTCTTTACGCCAGGGTTGTCTCAAGCAATATCATTCAATTATGCGGATTTCCCAGATCTGCACCGTGCTCTCCACGGTAACCTCAGCCGTCGCTGTTGGTGTAAATCCCTTGCCGGCGCCGCGCGAGATCTCCTGGGGTTCCTCCGGTCCCAAGTCCATCGCCGGAGAGCTGCAGCTGCGCACCGACTCTGACTCGGCTGACGGGATTGTGGCCGATGCATGGAATCGTGCATGGGAGACCATAGTCGCCTTGCGATGGGTCCCCGCTGCTACGGAAGCTCCTATCTCCTCCTTCGAACCTTTCCCAACCCCCACAGCGGGCGCTTCCAAAAAGTCGAAGCGCGCCTCAAATTCACTGCAATATGTCAACGTACAAGTCAAAGACATTGAGGCCGATCTTCAGCACGGTGTTGATGAGTCTTACACGCTCGATGTCGAGGAGGATTCAGATACCATCACAATTAATGCTGAGACCGTTTGGGGTGCTCTGCATGCATTTACCACTCTTCAACAGCTGGTCATATCCGATGGCCATGGCGGTCTGATTATCGAAGAGCCAGTCAACATCAAAGATTCTCCACTTTATCCCTACCGTGGAATCATGCTTGATACTGGTCGTAACTTCGTCTCCCTGCCCAAAATATTCGAACAGCTGGAGGGCATGTCCCTTTCGAAACTCAACGTCTTGCACTGGCACATAGACGATGCGCAATCTTGGCCTATCTGGGTCGACGTTTATCCCGAGATGGTCAAAGATGCTTACTCGCCCCATGAGATATACTCGCGCAATGATGTCCGCAACATTGTCAATTATGCTCGGGCTCGTGGTATTCGTGTGATTCCCGAAATCGACATGCCAAGTCACTCCTCGTCAGGCTGGAAGCAAGTTGACCCCGAAATGGTTACTTGCACAGATTCCTGGTGGTCCAATGATGACTGGCCACTCCATACCGCGGTTGAGCCAAATCCAGGTCAGCTTGACATCATCTACAACAAGACTTACGAGGTCGTCGGCAATGTTTACAAGGAGCTGTCGGACATTTTCCCTGATCATTGGTTCCATGTCGGAGGAGACGAGATCCAACCTAACTGCTTCAATTTCAGTACCCACGTCACCAAGTGGTTTGCTGAGGATCCCTCGCGCACGTACCACGACCTGGCTCAATACTGGGTTGATCATGCTGTGCCTATTTTCCAGAACTACAGCCAAGAACGCCGTCTGGTTATGTGGGAGGACATTGCGCTGTCCGCGGATAATGCACATGATGTGCCCAAGAACATTGTAATGCAGAGCTGGAACAATGGTCTAGAGTACATCTCAAACTTGACCGCTAGAGGCTACGACGTCATCGTGTCTTCCTCTGACTTTCTGTACCTGGACTGTGGTCATGGAGGCTTTGTCACCAACGATCCGCGGTACAATGTGATGGCTAACCCAGATGCGAATACCCCTAACTTCAACTATGGGGGCAATGGAGGATCGTGGTGCGCCCCTTACAAAACCTGGCAACGTATCTACGACTACGACTTCACTCTCAACCTCACTGAGACGCAAGCTAAGCATATCATTGGCGCAACCGCTCCTCTTTGGGGCGAGCAAGTTGATGATATCAACGTCTCTAGCATGTTCTGGCCTCGTGCTGCAGCTCTGGCAGAGCTAGTCTGGTCCGGAAACCGCGACGCTAATGGCAACAAGCGCACCACGGAGATGACACAGCGTATCCTCAACTTCCGTGAATACCTCGTTGCGAATGGTGTTCAGGCTCAAGCTCTGGTTCCGAAGTACTGCTTGCAACATCCTCATGCTTGCGATCTCTACCGTAACCAAGCCGCAATTCAGTAAACATAGTTGCTCACTTGATTACTCGTGTGCTTTGGTTCATTGGGTGGCTAAGCATAACATGGGATGTACATAGCAACAATTCGGATAGCACCCTCTTGTCACGTTTTCAGTGTTACCTATTTAATTTTGATTAGCTTCTTACCAGCCCACGTGCGATCGAGCAGCTGGTGTGTCTTATCAGATCTTACATTGTGAAACTATTCACGTATGTCTTTGATTCACATATACATTTCATGTAGACAGTATTGTAGTACGGTGATTCAAACTTGACATATTACTATATCATATCACTATCAAAGAGAAACAAAGCTCACATCAAACAATGATACCGGCCAGCTTCTATCAACATGACCACCTTCAACTCAATGGTATACTCCCGCAGCCTACGCAAAGTAGACAAATGTACAATGGTGAACTACATAGTAGATCAACGCAAATAGACACCATACTGGACAACAAACGCTCATTCAAAATGGAAATCCACACCATGCACACTCAATCTACATGGATTTTGAGAAACAGCTCTCAAGTCTCTATCAAATTCAGTTTCCTATAACCTACGAACGTAGACCTAATGAATCGCCATTATTCCGTCTCACTCCATATGCAAACCAGACTCACAACCATCTATATCTGATAAAGACAACCGTCGGAAGACGTGCCATCGTAGAACTTCCCAAGGATATCATCGATGTGGAGTAGGTAGCTATATAATGCTTATAGGTACCTATATATAAATGCTTACCCTACACTATTACATGATGACAAGCAGTATCCCCTTTCTTCTTTGTTGAATACAAGGACATTATGGTCATGATCACCAGTCTCAATTGACACTTCTACTACTACTACTACTACTACTACTACTACTACTACTACTACTACTACTACTACTACTACTACTACTACTACTACTACTACTACTACTACTGATAAGGACCCAACAAGAAACCAGGTCTCTACAACACCCCCAAGGTACTACCAATGTCCCTAACCCCATCCTCAACTTAACTAGTACTTCAGACAAAAACAGCATTCAACCACCAAGGTACATACTTTACCAACATAGCACATCAAACCCCAATAGATAACAGACAATCAACCAACCCCCAAGGTACATACTATCCCACATCCATACTACACCAACCCCTAGTAAACGATAGACAATAGACAAAGACAACAACCAACCAACAAAACCCCTAACCCACCAATCAACCCTCACCACCCCTCCCACGCCACAACAATCCATCAACCAACCACTACTCGTACACAACAAGCCCCTCACCAGATCTCCACAAGTACCGAAAATCACAGTTCGCAGAACAATCACTGCACATTAGCTACCCACCTAAGCCCATACTGGATTTATACTATGTATGCTACCTAACAATGGCCTTCTTTGCACTTCCCGAGAGTTCCGCCTAGCAGGCAACAGACATGAATGGCTCAGGATTGTGCAATTCGCTCGCCCCGGAATTTAACCTACGTAAGTCAACAACGCAAGAGGAAGGCAGAGTTTGACGGTGCAGTGTATTTCAGCTGCCATGTTGCCAGAATGTGTCGTTCTGGGGATATGTATGGAGAGGATGGAGGGGTGGGGTTGGTGTTTGGCGTTGGGTTGGGTTGGGATCATTATGTTGTGTAACTCCGAGTACAGTATGGGTATTGGTGTGTGTGGGGTTGGATTTAAACCTAGGACTACTGGGATTGTCAGGATTATCGTTATGTGCAGATAGAGTCTTGAAGCAATGATTGGCGTGCGTTCGCATAAACTCGTACATCCGGTGCCTGAGCTTTATGGTTTAGGATTATCTTCCTTGTTATCTTAGTTTGTAGGTTACGGGAAGGCGGTTCGTGCGGTTGGGTATGAATCGATTATCACTATTGTAATTCGACTCTGGTTTGATTTTACTAGTGTTTTTCTCGGGGTATCAGGACATCTTGGGTAAGGTCACTATTTCATAGATAGAGTGAGTGAGTGATTGATTTGATATGATTTGATTTATCGATCGATTTAAATTGTCAGATCCACGAGTAAGAAAAATGATGTCGACGTGCTTTGGGGGGGTCATGTTACACTGCAGGAATTCTTCTGGCCAAGCAGAACGAAGACCAAAAATGATTTTGATGAACTTTTCGCTTACCTTTTTTCTTTTCTTTTTTTTAGTTTTCGCCACTTGATACGAGTGTGTCCTTGTTGGGGTGTTATCTTTGCTTTTTTTTTTGGCTTCCCTCTTCTCCTCCAGGGCAGTGTTGATGAGGGGTAATTGCCTTGCGCCGCAGCTTTTGCCACTCGTCTGGTTGGCGAAGTGGACAGTCCGGCGTCGTCGCGGGAGCTGGACGTATGAGGTTCGTTGATTCAAGGGCGGACTAGACTATGGAAAGTAGGAGATGGACATGGGTTGGTTTGATTGCTGGCATGCTGGACATGGCATGGCCCAATTAGGCAATGGGATGGTTTTCGTTCGACAGCGCCAGTGGTTAAATGGATGACAAATGTCCCTACTCACTCTCACTAACTCACTCACTAACTAACTAGTAAGTGAACTACTAAAGTAATTTATTAGCCTCGATAGCTTCGGGCATTGCATACTGTTCGGCGACCATGTCTATCCAATCAAATTTAGTCTACACCATGTCTCATGCCTCGTATCTTCAAACGCCCAAACGCCATAGTCGTGGAGTTGGCATGCGGTGAGAAGAGAGTTGCTGAGACCGATCAACGGTAAACATAACAGTCTGACAGGTAAATGTTAATGCCCACTTATCTGGTCGCTGGGGGAGTCGGTGATATGCGCACGCAGGAGGAACTCAAACTACGCCTCATGGGTTTTGACAGCTGCAGGCTTTTCTCTCTGTCCCGGTGGGAAGATGATCCCTTGAGGATCGACGGAATATACTTTTGTCTCGTCTAGTCTTTCTCTGTGTGTGTGTTGAGTTTCTGTCTGTATGGCTGTTGTTTAGTGATTGGGGTCTTTCTATATCATACACACTGAAAATTCATGCCCTCTCAATCTATACAGCAAAGAAAACCTAGAAGATAAAGCACACCCAAAGAGTAAAACGTAAACAAAAGAGATCTCGGGGGGATCCGTAATGGCGGAACGAACCCGCGAAACTTCCTCCCCGGATCGCAATCCACGAACCTCAATCGCGGCCTCCTGTTGGCTCACCTCCACAAGGGTACCGATCCTTCTGCCCTGCAAATCAAATCTAGAATCCCAACCACTGGCTCCAGCGGTCAACTCAAGAAAAACCTCATTATAGGACATATTCTTATCAGCATTGTATGTACAATCTGACTAACATATTGCAGGCTTCACATAAGCCACAGCGGAATTCCGTTGAAGGCTTGACTTGGCACTTGCATTTCGTCAGAAGTCCGGACTCGGCATGCTTGTGCAACAGAAAAAAATTGCATTCTCATTGCCCATGGGGGATATGCGAGTCACTGTGTGGAACTTTTTTTTTTCTTCACTATATTTTATTTCATGATCGTGATTCAAAACCCGTCATATGACCCCTGTCATATCAAGTGACGGTAAAGCCGATTGCAAGCTAACTGAAATGACCTCATATCCATTTCCCAATTAAATAGATGGGGAAAAAATAATTAAAGATCAAAAGAACAATGCACCTAAAATCGGGGAAGCCGAAACTAAAATGACACTGCCATCCATGTGCGAAACCGGGGACACTAAGGGAATTGTTAGTGTTAGTGTCAAAAGAGAGAAGAAAAAATAAAAAGTCCCAACCCGAATGTCCCGGTGGGGAATCAGATCTCGGAGAAGAACGAGAAGAAAAACAAAAGTCCATGCCGTCATCGGGCCCTCAGGAAAAACTTACCTCCTGTGTCAAGTGTCGTCACTGACTGGGCTTTTCCGCGGCCCGACTTTCCCGTGTAGATTGGACTGTGCCACATGCATTACCGCATCGGGTTACTGCATCCTGATCTATCCACTTTAAGTCACGCTGAGCCACAGACTAAGTTAGTTAGCGTGCTCTTTTTTTTTCTTCTGGTTCAGGCCCACTGGTTTGGTTATGTCATAGTTTGGGGGTTCCGATCGGGGTGCCATTGGTTCGATTTTAGCGTTTTTTTTTGTGAAGTTTGGTACGCTTGGTTCGGGGAGATACTAGACTGTGGCTGGTATGATCGGAGTGGACTAAGGTAGGATACGGTTCGCCCTATGGTGGATTTGGTCCTATTACTCCTTTGGGCAGGTAGTATTGTTGCAACAGGGTACTCTCGCACTATGTTAGCGGTGGTCTGTGTGGAGAGGGCTTTATTTGTCTGTTTGTCATGGCGTAGGTATATTGTGGCCCATTTGGTTGAAAGGGACTGATGCTATAACGCATTCTAGACCGGACTGTAGGATATACCCATGCACAGTACTAACGGACGTACATATATAGTTAGGAGTAGTAGTTTCAGCTGTCACAAGAAGAAGAAGACATACATATGCATGTACTTCGAGGACCGCGGTGGCACACATCGCCACCTTTTATATTACTTCTGCGGGCACAGAAACCAGGTGTGCCGCGCAGGACGCTTCAGCTCGAGAGAATAATGAGAAGGAGATATTAGGTACTCCCTGTCACAGATAGATCAAAACTAGACAGTAGTAGAATCAGAATCATATCCGTTGGGGTAATGTGAGAGATCTCAATCAATTTTCCTCGGAAGCCATTTCCGATCGCTCGTATATGGTGGGGTTTATTCGGCTAACCGAAAACTGATAGGGGTCGCAACTGCCAGTCTCAGTGCTATTTGGTCTACATTCGAAGAACCGATGTCTAACCCCAGGAAGAGAGGTTCAACCAAACTATTGAGTGACAGGCGGCAGACGGGGGGAAGAGAATTGAGATTCCGCCCGAGTAGTGCCGATTGATTAAGCAAGCAGCATCACTGGTGTCGACGTTATTGCCCAGGGAAAGCATGCATTAGGCTAGCGCCCAAGGCGTCCTGTCCTAGCTGGTGGCGAATCTGGGAGATCTGGTGCGCACTGAACCCTCGAGATGATCGACTCTGCTGGGTTTCCTTCCGCCTATTGGGTCATACACAAAAAGGAATACGAACCAGATCTTGTTGTACTACGATCGGAGATGTTCGTCATGCATGTTGGGAATACTTTCCGCCTCTGATATTTGCGTTTGAGGTGTACTTCGTATGGACTAGGAGCGTGATAATTAGCAGATCCATGGTTCATATTCCGCTGAATTATTGGCACGGTAATTCGTACTAGTTTCATTAAACATACTCGTAAAGTCAAAAGGCAAATATTGATATTAACTCCTGCTGCTGTCGCTCTCTGAGTCCCACATGATGCCAGTTTAAGGACTTTCTTGGAAAGAAGCAGCGTCTGCTGATCACGTATGTAGTAGTGGATGTACGTTGGTTCGCCCTGCATATACGACCTGCGTTACACATGACTAAACCCGCACCAGTATTGGCCGTCAACCTGAATCAGGACGTACAGGTGACGAACACCCTTGGAGTAACTTACGTTCCCACATGTTGACTAAAGTATCGATGATGTCTATCATTTTGTCCCAACAAAACGTTATCTACCGACGACTTGGCCCTTCGAAAAGTTTACCATTTGCGTGAATCAAGATTTGGGTTCATATCCTCGTTTGTCAAGAAAACTCTTTACCCCTGCATGATAAGATTCATAGCTTCTTCTCTATTGATCTGGACTTGGCCATTGTTTTATCCTTGCATCGACCAAGAACACACCCCGGTCGTACGCTGGCCCGCAATATCCGCTCTTGAAAGGATGCATAGTGCATACATAGCACTTGTAGATCTTTCTGCAGCTTAGCTGCACCGAGGTTGTCTAACTGGAAGGATTGAAAATCAACGAAAAGGATAATTGATTTTTATTACCCCGTCCTCATTCTCCTCGCCCCTTTCTTGCATGGATTCAGTAGTGATCTTGTTGGTACTTGTCACAAGAATCCAGCCACATCTCTGTATACTAACTGAACTTGACGCAACCATGCGTAAGTCGCCACAGGCGACATATATGCATATACCAAAACACAGGTACTTCACCTTCACCTGCACACTCCACCCCGTACCTATGCCTCACGCAGTCGAGGCAATAGTGCATGTCCTCCAGGCGACGCGGGACGGATTTCCGCGGTCACCCTCCTCCATTACTTAATCTTATAGGCTATGAGGAGCGCAAATCTTCCGCATCGGCGCAAGGGGTAGCCATGGATCTCACCGTGCCAGACAACCACTACTTGCCTAATCGAGAACATGCTATCTCGGTAAGTGGGAGAATGGAGACCTTGGCTTATCCCGCGACTGCCGCAGGTCAGATTCTATCCACTTTTAATTTGCGTGTCTGTTCTGTCTGTGGCGAGTATTGTGCACGGCGACGACGTACGTATGCAATGCACTACAGCGTACATTAGCTGTTTCCAACCTGCTCCGAACCCCGGTACTGTATGTACGTACAGTGGGGCTCGGGGGTAAAGGAAAAGGCAAAAAAAGCGAGGGAAAAGCTAACCAAAAAAAAAGGGAACCGAGTTCGCGAAGGGGATACCTCGGATGGGTCTGTGGGGTTATTAGTTTATCTTTTGTCGATACACAGAATTGGAAAGAAGAAAATCATCCCCTTCCGGATCATTGATATGGGGGGAAGCAATTGACATCCATCCCAAGAATCCCAACAGTTTGGGAATAGGATAAGATATCGCAGATCGTCATGTCTAGAACGAACTGTCAACCTTCAATGCTCGTGTATACGACTACATTGAGTGCTAGACCCATATTCTCTAGTAAGCACTATCTTCTCAACCAATCTGGAATTCCCTTACGATCCAAAGTCCCAAGGAGAGGGGACGCTTGGGAATCACTATTCACGCTAATCTTTTCCCCGGTCTGGGACGATATGTGACCGTCCGGGCGCTAGATCTGTTAGTAGCTTGGATGACGGGTCCCATGGATCCGAGTCCTTAGGTCGCCCTAGTCTGCTTTGGTTCGAGGATTAATTTAATTTAATTATTTTTTCTTCATTTATTTAGTGTTCTTCTGTTTTTGCTTTTTGTCATGATTTTCTCTCGTTTTCTGACGGATGGGGTAAAAAGAGACGGGGTCGGATCAGGGGGAACGTGGACCACGGGCCGATGCCGCGGTTTGAAGCCTGATTTGGAATTCTTCCTGGTCGACGGAAAACTCCGTACATTGAAATGCTATTCGTCTCCTCCCGGATTATTTTATATTAATTTACGAGTCTATTGACATTTAGCGAACCTGCTTAATTTGGGACGAGAAAGATCGATCCAAATGAAAGTAGTATTTGAGATAGGTAAACTCAAAAGGAAAAAGCTAAAGAGATGGAGAGGGATATGGAAATAATTTCCTGACAGCTTTCCCCATCGGAACCGAGAAACTGGTCGGGTCCGAGAGTCCCTTTGACACTTGACAGGTAGAAAACCTTAGAGAGAGCGAGAGGTCAACTACCTCCTCCCCAATCCAGTAAGACCTAAGAATAATTAATACCACCACACCTCAAATTAGAAAATTTACTCTCAAAAAAGAAAATCACCCCATGTTTCAACCCCGTTTCATGGCCTGATTTCTTTCAATTAGCATCCCTTTTCCAGAGATCCTACTGGCGACCGAGTAACTAAGGATATCCCAAGTAAGCGCGCACCTTGACATGGATTATCTGCAACTCCGCAGCATTCCACCAATGATAGCGATGAAACCGATTCGCACACACCTGCTACTATCTATAGCCTCGATTACCCGATTTTCTTCACGTCGGCGCTTGTTTGAGGTCTGATATTCCCTGACTGCCACGAGAAAAAAATAAGAAAGCAGGATATTAACCCTGTCCCCTGCTGCCCTCGTGGGTTACACCAGATGTTCCCTTGCATTCGTTGGGGGCCAAAATGTTCAGAGTTCTGAAGGTTGCACATCGGTATCGTATTGGTCATGTATTCATGTGGTCATGTACGGTGTACCCCTGGAAATGGGCACATGGTCTGGATCTGAGACTAGAGAGGGATTCGGACTAGTAGACTGCTACTTACTATGCGAGGTAGACCGGCTTCTCGGAAGTGGGGGAGGTGGATGTCGGCGTCGATGTTCGGGTCTTCTCCAAGTACACACTTACCTGCGTACTAACATGTTTACTTACTACTACTAGGTCTGTGGACAGATTGTTGCTATAATTATTTACAATCTGTGTAATATTCTTCAAAATTTTTAACCTCAGCCAAGCATTATTAAAAAATAACAAGCAAAAAAACCAAAAGAAACAAAAAAACGCCCGTCGTGCTACTTTCCTGCCCCGCGAACCCTTGGACAGGAACAATCAAACGACTAGACAATAACCATCAGTCCCTTAATCTCACCCCAGCAATCGCATCCTAAATTTAGCGACAACACCAATAGAACCAAGAAACCAAATCAGCCCATCACTTTTCTCCCTCACACCCAGAGACTCAAGACTCGACACACCTCGTATTAGGGAGGCCTTAAAACGCCCTCGAACAGTAATCCCAATCCTACCCGGGCACATGGAGACAGGGATAGGGATCCCGATACCAATCTGACACTGACGCCCTCTAACAAACTTCCGTAGGGCTTAGTCCACCCATTCTACAGGTAACTGTCTCCCTGTCAAAAACGACCACGGCGCATGACATTCTCCATCATCCATGACATGACCAGGATCTAACCACAAGTATGTATAACGTATAACGTATAAAAAGAAAAACAACAACCAAGGAGAGAAAAATAGCCACAATATAACCCCCCATCCTATCTAATCGCGACCTTCCCCCAAAAAGAACATTGAATACTATACCGTGTTGTTACGCACCGTATCTAGCCCCAATTTTCATCTGTCTTTTTACGAAGAGTACGGAGTACTCCGGGGTTTGACTTTCCGGAACTGGGGATTATGCTTATAATTCATTACTTACTTATTCACCTTGACTATACTACTTACAGTGTCTGACAGGAGATAAATGAGACGTCCGTCGAGTCTGGATCATTTAGGTTACATGGTTTTTTCCCCTCTAATAATTATGTTTTTTTATTCATGTTTTATGTTTGTTTTATATTGTTTTTTATTTTCTCATTTTTTTAAGTTTTGGTTGCCCTGCCACGTGTGTGCTTCGAGGCAGCTGAAATTACGTGTTGAATGGATCGAGCATCTTGACGCGAGCGTACATGACAGGTCATTATGCATGGTTTTAATTCTCCTGTCGATATAATTGGTCGGGATATGCCGCGCTGTGTTTTGGTCTTGTGAGTGGTCGGCGGACTATGATGTGATAAAATTATGTGCAGGTGGGATTGGGGGTTTTCTGTGTGTTTGGGTATGATGTTTATTTTGATGGGGACTGGGTTTGACCTTGTAGTGTATGTAGGTGTGGCTTGTTGAATACATATTTTCATGTACATGTGTACAGTAGCACAGGGAAAATTGTTAATAATGATCGTTGCTATTATTTATAATTATATATATATATTGTGGGGTAGATTATTCATACTTCGTAGTATATACTGCGTTAGAAGTAAACATATAAATAAATGTCACTTGCGACCGAGACAAATTAGAACACTGAATAGCCATCGTCCAATCCTACCATCTAGATGAAACTACGCTAAACAATGACATCTCATATCATACGACGCTAAAAGCGCCGCGAACAGACACAGTAAGAAAAGCCCACCTCGCGATCTTTCTAGAACACATCCCATGTTCACCTCGCATCTCTCGTAGTTACTCCACCGCACATACCCAGCCTTGGCAATGCATGGGGAGGGGACAATGTTCCGGAAGCCAGATGGAAAGAAAAATATCGGTGAGCCTCGTGGTCCGATTTATTGGTTCCTGGTCGCGTTGTTGGCAGGTGGAGCCCCCCATTATGACATAACAATGCATCGATGATGGTATGGGGAGACTGGAGATCTGAGGAAGCGAGCAAAAAACCATCTGGGATTGTGTTAGTCTAAAGCCCTAGGGGACAAAAAATTGGATGCACTAAGGTGAAGCGGTGTGTGCTGCGCCTCAATTCATCTTAGCGTATGGAGATCTTCCAATGGATGTGCGGGACGATCCGCGCTCTGACACGCGATAGGTTATCGCTGTGGCTTCGTCGATTTTGTGGCGCTAATGTCTGCTGCGGTGGCTTTTTTCTCACCGACCGGAGTGTTTTCTTCTGCTGCAGAGTACTTCGGCGTCATCGTCGTTGAGCCCTTCTGGGCTTACTAGGCGAAACCTAGTGCTATGTCCGCTAGTAATCATGGCCGTCGTGTGTAACGGGCTAGCCAGCCTGGTTTATACATACATCGTACATCGCATATAGTGCGAAGAGTCTGAGGGTGTCTGGGCGTTCAAGTGCGCCTGGTTTAGAGTAGATGAAAAATTAAAGATCGGTCAAGGCTGGGATTGCCCTTTACCGACCCATCATGGAATTAAGGATAGCATTTACCCGAGATTTAGAATTCGTGAAAATTAATAATAAAATTTGGGGTCGATCGACACGGGCTACCTCTTCCATGGGTTTTGTTGTTCCCCGCCTTGTCTTTTTCATTTTTATTTTTTCTTATTTTTGACTTTCTCGGATCTTTGGTTCGCTGGGTCCAGCAAACAAACACAATTCGGCTCATCGCTTCCTTTCGGCCCTGCCGTCGGGTATTGTAAAGGTTAACTGGTCGATACCGGAAAAGCAAGGGCTCAGCCACTGCATGAGCCACACCAGTTTTTGCTCCGTGACGATTTCTTTGTTGAATTGTCACGACGTCACGATTTGATTGACATGTTGACATCACCATCCTAAGATCGGGAACTCGTATCTCCTTGCTGCTACCAAGGGTCGGGATTGCATAGCCCTCATACAATACCATGGACTCCCGATGAGATAGGCGAGGCAGTGGCGGGCAATCTGAGAGTCCTTCCGAAAATGGTAATTAAGTCACGAGGTAAGAGACACGAAACAAGGGGTCATCTATCCCCATCAGAGATAATAATACGGAGTAATAATCTCAGTATAATTTCCTTGCTACGGAGTACTACCGGGGGTATGGGAGATGTGCGGCTCCGCATAATTTATCCAACAACCCGTCGTTTTGTTTATCTCTCTCCAAATTGGGCAGAATGATTGTCCGGGCACCTGATGTCGGGTGGCCCTAAATGAGAATCCTCTTCCCGTCTGGGACCATCTACGGGCCATGATTGGTACAATGGCCTCGATAGTCCGATGACGCTTCATTTGCATGTCAAGGACCCAGGACCAATCATTCCCGTGGGAACTTCAGGAAAATGCACGTTTCTCAAAAGGAGTGGGCATCGTGGACTAGAAGTAGTAAAGATCGTCGAGTTCCGGCGATAAGTGCTCGGAATTGGCGGGAATTGGCGGCCACAGTCCAGATCTGATTGTTTAACTTGTTACTAGTTGGGTAATTTTCAATGTCGCTCTTGGGGGGTGTTTGTAGTCGATCTGACTGAACCGAGTTGACGGGACAGACGGGGTCAAGAAGCGTGTGGCCGGAAAAAATGGATTTATTACTAGTAGATTATTTGCATTCGCCAAGTTATCGAAACTGAAATATGTCAGGACTGTCATTCTCGTCTGATTGTCGGCTTTCCGTCAAGCACTGACCGATAATTGACTTTAGATCTTCATCGCTGTGACGGGAGTGGACTCTTCTGCATTGACTATTGAATTTGTCTTTTAAAACTGGGGTTGATGAGCTTCATGCTAAGTGAAAAAGGAAAGACCTTTTCAAATCCATGTCTTAGTCCGGAATTCCGTCGCCGATTACCTACCTTTCTCCTTTTCCTCCCCCTTCCCTTTTTCTTTTCAGGAAATGAGGAGAGAAGAGATTTGCCACCATCTTATCAGGAGGATGATATTGATGAATCCACCACAAGCTGTTTTCAGTAATTGGCAAGGTGACAAATAGGCTACCGAGCACGCCAAGTCGACGATGGTCTGTGTGCTACGGACTTGCCGATGACACATGCGCATACGGATGCGTCAGGAATGTACCTCTGTATGTATGGGCGGTGTCTCCGACTGGGTCCCAGACCCCAGGGATTTTAGCACGCATGGTAGGGGTGGAAATGGGGTGCCATGCGAAGAAGCCATCAGTGCCTCCACCTAGAGTGATCGTGAGAGTCACTACGGAGTACTTAGATAGAACCTAAAGGGAAAATGGAGGAAAAGAGCGGTCCGGAACTGTCAGGAATTGTAATAATTGAACCTCTTTCCTCTGTCATGTGCCCACGAAATACAATGCAGGAACCCTTAAGGGAAAGTCTCATAGGGCGGAGACCTCGATAGGAAGAAGTGTATTACAGCTGCGTTTATGGTTGTTCTGACAAAAGCATTGGTTGAGTACAAGTGGATCCCTTGATTTTGGGAGATGGTCATATATTCTACACTACTACTACGGGTCCTCATGACGAATTGCTCTTAGTACAGTACAGTACTTTCTGCAGACCCCTTACTCCAGAGTACATCTGCCATAGAAGTCGTGTTTGTTGAAATCTTATATTTTTGAAGTACTTTTCGGCATCTAGAAAGTATTGTCACTGGTAGGTGTACTACCGATGGGTTGTGAAGTCGGTGTCAAGGGTGAAGAGAATCAAAATAAAAAGAAAAAAAAAAAATGGGTCGAGTAAAAAAAATAATAAGAGAATGAAATGAATAAAATAAAATACAACATAAGTTCATAGAATTTATAAATTAAAAATGAAAAAGCGGAAAGAGGTCAACACAGGAAGTAGATCGCTAAAATGGAGAACTGCTTGGCTGTGCAGTAATGCAGGGTTAGCGGTATGGTAAGAATAGTTACAAACCTAAGTTAGCGTGCCATGGGTAAGATGCAGTGCTAATAATACGATACTAAAAACTCGGCCCTGATCACAGCCTGCCCCTGCTGGTCGGACATCTCCACTAGTCTCCTTTGTAGTTTTTCTTTTTCTTTTTTAAATAATAATAATAATAATAATAATAATAATAATAATAATTTTTTTTTTTTTTTTTTTTAGTCTTCTGGCGCTCCACATTTCAACCACCATCATCATCGACATCATCCGCCCACACGCACCCACACCTGTCGACTCCCCTGTCTCCTGCTGCGCGTTCCACCTCCAGTAGTCTGGATGGGTTTCTTTAGCGTTGTTTTGTTTAGTTCGCTCGTAGTTAGTCAATCCTAGTCTAGTCCAATCCACTTGCGAATCCTAGATGGTTCGTAGGGCCAGCAATCACATAACATTTAACAATGCTTTTGCTCCCCTCTCTCCGTCCTTTTTTGTTCTGCACGCCTCTCATTCCCCTCTCAGCACGGGAATCATTCTGGTTGAATCCCTCGAGAGTGTGCTACAAAAGCATCTTGTACTCTCTGTCAACCTTTGTCATCCTCATTTACTTTGGGAAGCAAGGGCCTTGATTCCTTGCCTGCTCGGGTTGATTGCTATACTCAAGTCTTTCTTCCTCTGTATATCATTGTCTATTTTTGCTCCATTGTCTCTACGCAAACCCTATCCCAATCGGGAAGTTGCAGAACATCAGGTGCCCGTGCATCTCCAAAGCGATACAGCCCTCTGTTTCCAGAGTCATTGCTTCGTCTGACGACTGTTCCTCCCCTGGATTGATACTACGCAATCTCTTGGAACTACCCACCAGATCCATTATACCCATTGTTGGCCCTTTTGAAAGATTGTATGTTTTCCCGTGCGGCCCGTTCCTCCTATGAAACTTAATCCATCGCTTGCTATGCGCGCAAGCCGACAAGAATGATTCAAGTCTCCCTTCAGTGAAGATAGTAATGGTGGCTGACGATTGACACTAATAGTGATCTCGCCCTCGCATTCCGTTCTCCACATACTGAAAATAACCAACCCTTGAACCAAAAGTGGGCATGCAAGGCCACAGTGACCATCCTGACTTTGTCCTCTTTCCTCCGCAATACAACATTGAAAGTAAAATGTTGGCCTTCGAACCGTCGAGACAGCAGCAAACCCCATACTTCCAGCATTTCACTATGGATCCCGCTTTGACCGAGCCCTTCCCCTTTCATGTGGACCTGAGTGGCTTCGGACAAAGTCCCAATTCCTCACGACTGCCCCAGTCATCTTATTACGATACTCCGTCGATTGATGCATACTCCGATAATAAAGCGACCAGCTTCCCGCCGATGCCGGCTACTCCACCCTCCGCCCCAATCTCACATTCCTCCGAACCGTTCATGCCAGGTCTTTCCACAGCCTCTGGTCCTTCAATCGCAAGTGCTTCGTCTTCCGCTATAGGCTCCCCTTACTCAGGAACTGCCCCGGCTATTCACGAGAATTGGGTAGACACCACTCACGGTCTGGGGCTACCGGCTGCGCTCATGGGTGACCTCTTCCCGAATGAATACACTGGGAGCTCGTTGGACATGGAAGGGTTCTATTCAAAGAAGAACTCGAATAACTATGTTGGTAAGTTCGATTGCATTATCCCCAAACCCCAATCCTGCTGTGGTAGGTCACTTACGAGTAGTGTATCATCAACAGACCCTTCTTTGATTGAGACATTACAACCACAACCGAACATTCCTCAATCTTCTATGCCATACTCTGAGCAGCCGAATTACGGCTACGGGTACCTTCCTCCGTCCCCTGAGCTTCCCTATGTTCCCCAGCCCGAAGATTATGATACGAAGCCGGCGATTGCGCAGCAACTCAATCACATCCCGATGTCTTCCCCTCTGATCAATGACCGGAGGTCCTCCATCTCATCCGAGCACTCCCGTCGTTCACAGCTGAGTCCAGCTGCTAGTAACGCGTCTCTTGATGATGAGACCCAGGAGAAGGGACGGTGCCCCCACCCTGACTGTGGACGTGTCTTCAAAGATTTGAAGGCCCATTTGCTAACCCATCGGTCGGAGAGGCCCGAGAAATGCCCCATCGTTAACTGTGAGTATCATATCAAGGGCTTCGCCCGCAAATATGATAAGAACCGTCACACTCTCATTCATTACAAAGGCACAATGGTCTGCGGCTTTTGTCCAGGATCTGGGTCACCAGCGGAAAAGAGCTTCAATAGAGCAGACGTCTTCAAGCGCCACTTGACTTCGGTGCATGGCGTGGAACAAACACCGCCGAATTGCCGGAAGAAGAGCTCAGCTTCGTCGAACAAGGCTATCGCAGGGTATCGCAACGAAAAAGCTAAGTGCTCGACATGCGCTGTTTCATTCGACAACGCCCAGGAATTTTACGAGCACTTGGACGACTGTGTTCTCCAAGTTGTGCAGCGGGAGCAACCTAGTGAGGGTATTAACCAGAGATGCCTCGCTGAAGTTGAGGAGGACGAGGAGGTGAAGAAAACTATGGAGAAGCATAAGCTGCTCGACACGGCTGGTACCGTTGATCAATATGATGATGAAATTGACGACGAGGAGGACGATTCAAATGAGTTCCTGTCTCACCGGCGCTCCGCCAAAAGTACTGTGAAAGCCGGGAGAGGCAGCTCAAGTACTTCTGCCCGTGCTACCCTAGGAAACAGCGCTGTTACCAAGCGTCCAACCGCCTCGAAGCGGCGAAATAACCGTGATCGTTACCCCCAATCCTGGGGTTGCCCCAGGAGCAGCATCAACCTAAAAAGGCGCGTTCTGTGTGTGTTCGATGGCCAACGCAATCTGTGGAAGGATGAAATGCTGCTTCAAAACGACCTTGAAGTCCGTATAAAGCTTCCTGGTGGCGCTGGCGATGGCACTAATCGAGAGGCATATGTGACCGATCTGGACGTCGAGACGCTAAAGCGCGCGGAAGGCATCCTGAACGCTACTGAGGAAGAACGGGGTCCTTGGCTAGATGGACCCTCTACGAAGATGATTGGGTCACCGGCCATGCCGTTGCCCAGCCTGTCTCGTCCTTATGAAGGAGAGGTAGATATTGATGAGTTTGTGTCTTAAGAGACTCCAGTTTCGCAAGTTCGGGTCTTATTTTGCATACGTGGCATGATGTTAGCGATATTTCTTATGTCTGGCTGGTGTGATACCATTCTCTGTTGTTATTTCCTTTTGGATATACCGGGTTCCATCTACCCAACTCTGTACTTATATGATGTATCAATCCTAACCTCTGGCTGGCTGGACCTGCGGACTTCAAGGAGGACAAAGATGGAAAAACAAAAGCTTCTATATATCAACATTAATCAAGTCGTCGAACACCGATCACAAAGTTCAATGTGACTATACCCATTTTATTTTCTCTCATAAATACGTGACTTGCGTGTAGTTGAAGCATTGATTAAATATTCGTTTGACTTGTATGTATCCAAGAATCCAATGACGCTAATCGAACTTTAGCCTCGTTTCTACCCGCTCACATGCCCCGCCTTCCGCCTCCAACTGCCGCAGCCGGTTTCAACCTCGCAATTGATTCAGAACCGGTCATTAACAAGATGCAATTGGGTTTGTCAGAAAGTCTTCCTGCCCTCGTATCCAAGCGCTTCACAGCTGCTAAAGGATCTGGTCATCTTCTATTTTCTCAAACACACCTGACCACTATCCAGACTGCAGGGATACCGGTACCCTCCCCTCTTTGCATCTTGCCCTACTAAGGTCAATGCTAACTATAGTTGTACTCTATCTTAGTATCAACTTCGGTATTGTCCTGCTCTTGCGAATAAACCATCAGGGGCTCCAAACACTGAAAAGTCCACTACGAAGCCTAAATTCGATCCTTTCCAAGACCCCTCTCCAGAGCTCTTGATCGCTCAGATACCCCGGGAGAACCCAACCCATTTACTAGTACTCAACAAATTTCCCGTAATCCCCAATCATTTCATCCTAGCTACAAAAGAATGGAGACTACAAACAGACATTCTGGAAAAAGAGGACTTGGATGCGGCTTATGCTTGCGTCAAAGCATGGGGTGAGGAGAACAAGGCAAATGGCGCGGCTTGCAAACAGCTTTTCGCCTTTTTCAACTCCGGCAACGACAGCGGGGCAAGCCAACCTCATAGGCACTTACAGTTCTTACCTGTCGAAAGCATGTCTCAAAGTGACTCGGGGAACTGGCAGCCCTTGATCGATGTAGTTTCAGGGCAACCAACATCCCCCGGTTCTAAATACTTGCGATGTGCCCAGGTACCGTTTGCGCATTTTGCCCTTCCGTTGCCCCCGGACCCCTCTGCCGACACCCTACATCACATTTATTTGTCCCTGTACAGAGCAGCATTAGCAGCTGCACAGGGAAGCACGGGAAGTTCCGCCCCGACGACCAGTGGTCCAGCTGCAATCAGTTACAATCTAGCAATGACTGATTCGGTGATGATGATCTGTCCCAGGAGAAGTGAAAGTGCTCAAATCCCAGTCGACAGTGCAACATCAGCGGAGATCTCCGGGGCTGGTATCGTTGCCTTGAATGGCACAATTCTTGCTGGTACGCTCATGGTAAAAGCTGAGGCCGAATGGGACGAACTACGTCGTAACCCGGATTCCCTTAAAGAGGTCTTGACGACAATTGGATATCCTCACCCAGATCTGCGCAAGATCTCCTTACTATGAATTCTGTGTCTCAATCACCCTTATAGCATTCCTTCTTAATTAGGAGTGCTTTGGGACAAGAAGCATTAATACGACACCATACAATGGAGAAGAAACAGTACACACTTGAAGTCAATGTCTCGCAGCGAGCTAAGCAGTTGAAATTACACTATTAGAAGAGAAAGGACGAAGGCAAACAAAAAAGGCTGGGTAAAAGCTAGCCTAACAAGCCCAAACAAGACAGACACTGCTAATAAACACCTCGTATCAAAGTAAACATGGATACTCCACGTGGGAAAGAGACGGCAAGCAAAGGGCCACAGTAAACCTAGGCTCGTCATGTGGATATAGTCAAACGTTATCAGAAAAGGCCGTTTGCACTTCCTTCATCTATGCATCCATTGAAGGACTTTCTAGGCATTGCATGCCGGAGATCAATTCCAGAGCTTCACACCGTGTATGTCGCACCACTTCTTCTTGCAAGTGGCATTTCCAAAGTGATATGAGCCGCCATGAGTCCAAATATATTGGGCTACCCTCTTCCAGGACACTTTGGGCGGCTGATTGGTGGTAGGAGGTCGACAGCTAGACCCGTTGTCACTACAGGATTGCTTATCGTCTTCCATGCAGGCCTTCACTGCCTGGCACAGCAGGCTTATCTACAGGTTCATCAGTATTAGTAATAGTCCCTGCCATGGACGTCCATTGAGAGATACTAACATCATTCTCTTCCCACTGGGGTTTCCTCACTCGCTGTTCTTTTGACTTCGTGAGCGTCCGGTATCTTCCTCGGAGTGTTGACTCAGCCTCTTTGAAGCCACCAAGTCTCTTGATATCCTTGTAAGAAAGTCCGCGTCGCTTACATTCCACCAGGAACGCGTCTCTGCCGTCGCTGTGACAGGCGATTTGTCTACTATTTCGCTGGCCGCGGAGAAAGCATGCCCTGTTGGTTGTAAGGGCTGGATGCATCAGGTAGTGCATACACGGACTACCATGGTAGGGCTGTGCTGGGCTGTATTCTGAATTTTCTGAAGATCGTTCTTTGGCAAGGGGTAAAATAACGTGCCCGAGTCTGCTTTGGTAATGGGCCGCAGCTGGCTGTGCATAATACTGACAATCGTGCAGCGGCGAACTTTGAAGGTCGTCGTTGACAGTAGGGGCATGATCGAAGTCTTCTACGTGGTCACCACGCCCATGCATGCTCGATCCACATGGAACGTCGACCCAGAGGGCATCACCGTGACTAGCACTCTGTTGTTGCACATTCCAAGCTGGCCGAACTCCGGCAGTAGACCAAGGCGGCGGCGTAGAAGGCCCGCTAGCTGGAGCGAAGTAGTTGATATTAGGTACAGGGGTCTTTTCGGCTGACGTTCGGAAAATCTCAGATGACTCGACTTCTCTTATTGCCCATTCTTGGTTTTGAGCTTTTTGGCCAATAAACAAAGGTTCGCATGAGTTATCAGGAGTACTGAAGGGTGAGGTTACCACAGATTCAGGGTCAGGCCCGGAAAAGGATGAGAAACTGCTGCCGGTCATACATAACATGGGCAGCCGGGGGATTGGATGAGCTATGCCAAATGTGGAATCATCGGTCTCGACCTTTTCTCCGACTGTTCTCTCTTGACTACCGGAATCCGCAACGTATTGTGCGTGCTGGTCATGAGCTCGAGGTAAAGATATCTCGCGAACGCTTTGTATTAAAGGGCCCTGAAATTGCAACGATGACTGGACCCGGCAACCATAGATTTGCACCTTACTTTTCTCGAAGTCTGTTGACGTAAGAGCTTCTGGCCAGCAACCAAGATCATTGCCCATAGCCTCGTGGGCCATCACAGTTTTGTTTGCTATGTCATCAGTGCCCATTGCATGGCAACCATTGGGTTCTAGCCAGCGGTGCATTTGGGATTCTTCACGCTCGGTGGCTTCTTTAGAACACAATATTGATTCAGTTTGCGGGGCACAGAGGTTAGTCGGGAAAGCACCCCCGAATTGATCCAGGAAGGAATGGTTTGGAGCCAAATTGGGAGAAACGAGGTCTCTGTCGAAGGCTAGTCTTGGTTTTCGCTTATCTGGATCAACGTGGACGTGGACCATCGTCTTAAAACGAGACAAATATCTATTGCTGCCAGCCACTTCACCGCTTCTGTCATTCATGGTTCGAATTGGGGCTGGCCGGAGAACATACAGATGATACTGTTGCTGAGCGATGCACGTTGCTGGTCTAACTGACACCTGCAGCGATCATTAGCCCATCTAGCTTTCGGAGAAATATGAGAAGGGTTCGATTAGTTTTCACAATTGATTAACATACTCCAACTTTCCTGGGCGAGTTTTCTGGGCTTCAGCACAAGGGCCACTTGAAGCTGACTGTGATGTCTTAACCACGGAAAAGTCCTAAGCGACAAAACTTGCCTGAAACCTATGGCTCGGAAACTCAGGGATATGGAACAAAACAAAGCAAAAACGAGTCCGGCTCAGAAGCGAAAACGAAACCGATTTGTCCTATGCTGATATCTTTGGGCTGGACACGAGACTTTTTTCCTCCTATAGGCCACGGAGCAGAGATTCCAAGTGGGCGCCGTGGTGTCTCAGACTCTTCCACCCAAGAAAACTTCCTCTTACTGGTGAAGTAACCCGACTGGCTGAGGGCAGTCTTGGAACAACTTGTCCAAAGTTATGTCCCACTCAAATTTGACTGGAGGAGCAATAGGTTATCGACCTCTCTGAGACAAGAAAAAGGCGATGCCCAAGAAAAAGAAAACGGGATAACAAGATCAGATCGGGCTCTTGTATATCGTCACCAAGCTCAGCTGTCTCTTTTAGTAAGGTCGCTATCTTCAGCCCCCCTGGAATGGCTGACAACCTTCATCAAGCCGTCGTCTATCCCCTGTCCTGATGCGAAAACATTCCTTGCTCTCTTTAGAGTATATTGCCTCCCGTTCTTGGGCTAGACAATGACGACCGATGGCCTATAGTTCATCTAGTGCCGGAAAATAAGCATGGGTGCCGCCAATCGTGAAGGGAAGAACTAAGTTTACAACGGTCACCCTGCAATACTTTACTAGGTGATCAATTGATGAGTCTCAATCTCGACCCAGCGGGTGGCCTATCGGCCCAATCGAGAAATCATTTGTGGCGTAAGAGGCGAAATGTGAGGCAAAAAGACCATCGGGAACTCATGCAGAGAGGACAAAAGAAGGTTTCTCGTAGCACTCTGCCCATCGGTTGGATGTGGCAGTTTCTACTGGCAATATGCAAAGGCATGTCGGGTACTCACATAAGGCTTTGTTCATATCAACTTCCCTATGCCACCTTCAGCGATGACCGCATTTCGCCAGCCATGGGGCTTGGAACCCGAAACATCTATTGGGCTCAAAGAAGTGATCGGAAAGAACAACGGTGGTGCCGTTGGGTCAATAGAAGTGACGTTTGCTCTACCCTTTCGAGCATGTTTCTAGACTTTCAGGTCCTGTATTTTTCTGTTTCCTCTTTCTTTGAGTGTGGTTCGACTATTGAACAGTGTGGGTATCAGTCATGGGTAATGTGCATATGCAGGTCACTTCAGCTCCATCCACAAGAGATGGATGTATGGCTAGACAGGCGAAGAAGGGATTCTACCGCAGAAGTACGACCCTCAGGTACGTTTAGGTTACTCCCGCATCTACAAATTTCTTAATTTCTTTGAGCCATTGCCTCTGGGTTTCATGACCTACCACCATGCAAACCAATCGGTTTGTCCATGTCCTCGAAATGGAACAATAGCAGCTCTCTACTATACCATACCACTCCTTCCCCCAGATTGATTTTTCCCCAAACCCACTACACCCTCCCATGAACCGCCAAAATACTAGAAAACTACATTTTCCCAGACAGAAATTAGGAAACGGGTACACAAGAGAAAACCTCCATTCAACGAAAAGAAAAGGAAAAGAAAAAGCAGTAAAGAAAAAACCATGACAGAGCCAGAGACATAGAGAGGCCCAGAACTTCTTCTCTCCCCACATGATCGTATTCCCCTACTCCAGGACACCCTTGTACTTGTCCCAGGCACACATCATCCACTGATCATTATTTGTACGTGTAGTTTATGCAGTGCAGCCTCATCATCCCCGCGCGTCATCCCCGAACCCTCTCACACGCACCATGCAATATCGCCTTCGAATCCCCATCCCCCAAAAAAAGAAATATGGCAAAAGTACCCTTTTCTCCAGGAGGTAGCCAACTAAAAGACCAAGAAGAGAAGAGATATTAAACGCAGATCGGGGTTCCAAGCGTTTGGTCCGGGAAGTCTAGATACAAACCGGAAAGAACGGCCCGGGGAAAAGCCTACTTACAGCATCAGAAACATCGATGCAAGCTCGATCTCCCACGATCGTAGTAAAAAAAAACTGGAAAAGGGAAAAAAATATTGGCAGAAGGAGATCTTAATATTCTCTTATGTTATGCAATGACAAATTACGACTCTCTTTCATTCTTTCTCGTCTGAGTATTAACAAGCAGATTAATTCAGGGGAAAAAATAAAAATGAACGGAGGGGGAGTGCCAAAACTAACCCTAATTGAACTACTACGGCATTGCACTACACACCTTCATATCCTCATATCCCAACAACGGTGTTACATTGTGGAAAACATCCCGACCAGATTTAATCTCCCCAGAGGGTTTCCTTTGTGAGTATGACTGGGGTCAAGGGACGTTGGTGTGCTACCAGGAAAAGGAACAAACTACTACCATGTGTGGCGCTAATCTTCCATCCCGAGTCATGGTGGCATCTATAGGACACACACTGTACTACAGTACGTCGGCCCTTCCTCACATCTGTTGCAGGTGACGCGACATTTGATGGAAATCTGTCCTGGGTCCGTGCCCATATCGGTTCCCATGGGTGCTGGGACTCTTGAGCTTGTTGGGGACCAAATCATATAACCATGTCAAAAGATCCTACTCTGAAGGGAAAGGGAAAGCGGAAGAGGGTAACATATGGACACACTATTCTCACAAAAATAGAGGTTGCAAAGTATACCACCGCAGTCGTTGATTCAGCTTCTTTGCTTCTCTATGGGACGAAGGATGCCCTACTGCAGGATCTCATGTGATACACGTGCAGTCGGGCGTTTCGTTTCCGTGTAGATCTCCATGGCTGATTATTCGACACATTCTATGAATAGAGCCATGATAGGAAGGAATCCGTGAGAAGCCCGGACTAGGGGGTATCGGATTGACTACGCTTTCCTGCATCTGCCAGATTCACATTGGTCTCATGGTGGCTCTTATAGAGGTCTAGGAGTCGGTCAACACCGGACACTATGATAATCAGAACAGAAGAAAAAACAGAAGCTAGTCCAAGATGAATGGCCCACCTGTCAAAAGAACAAATGTGAATGCGTATAGTATCGTTGGGGATGTCATGAATTCGTACGCAAGCGCAAATTTCCCGACGAAAGACACTAAACTCGCCAAGAGAACCCCAAGGATGATACGGGTCGTTATTCCAATACTAGTGTAGAAGTTGTGGCGACGAGCCAATACTGCAAAGGCGGCAAAAAGAAACATCACCAGGGATGCAACGACGAAAAAATAGATGTAGACAAACCCGAGTAGCTGCATGTACATCCTCAGCAACTGCGAGCTAGTTAACTGCCCTATGTTTGTCTCCTCCGAAGGTATAATTCCCATGCTGGAGAACAGAGCAGCAGTAACATTACCCACAAGGTCATTGAGGTGATCATTCGTGACGAAGAAAGCAATCACCTTCTCTCCCGGGCACAGGGGGTGATTGGGCAAATCCTCCAAGATTGCGTCAATGGCCATCTTTTCTTTTATTGCGCCGCGGCTGTAATTAATCTCCATGTCCTCAATGGTATTCCGAAGAAGACCAATGGCTATTTCGGGTCTGGGCCGTGGTTCCTCGCAAGCAAACATGATAGTTTCCTCGAGGTACGTGAGCTTCAAGGTAATGTCTAGGGTCAAAGCAAGGATCTGTGATCCTTCAAGAAGGAGTACTAGGGCCACATGAAAGGGAAAATGGAGCTGGGCCCATAGCTGCTGGGAATATTTGCCAAGTATGCCCCTTGGTGAGAGATCGTAATACGCTTGCCACAGAAAGTACTACTCCTGAGGCGTTAGCAACCCCGAAAGGGACGATCGATCGAATATTTGAGACCCCATACCACATTAGTAGTGACACCTAGAATGTGAACAAACGACCATTTAGTCCAGCCCCCTGGCCGCACGGTCCTATTCACAATCCTAGTGACTGATATGACCCCTTCGCCAATGATGATTAGCGTAAGGAGACCCATTCTTATGTTCAAGTGGGTATCTTGGAGTCCGATTCCGGGTGTCACACAGGATACTCCCATTATAACCCACATCTCTAGCCCGAACAAAGCAAACCAAACGGTCCATATATAGGAACGGATCCCGTCCTGCACCCCGAAGATATAAAACATCTATGCAACAGGTCAGTCTATGCATGTGGCTTCAATAGTAGTCATTATTTGTCTGTGCTGTAGCATACCCCCAGATAGATTAGGCTTGAGACAAACAGCGTCGCGGCGATGATGGAGACCCCTTTGGCAGCAGGCTTCATTCGTTTACGAATGAAGACCACGTTGTTGACTGTATATTGCAGAGCCAGTAAGATTCGGCTTCCGCCTAGAAAGAGGCTCAATGATTGAAAGGCCCAAACATTTTCATCATTAACACGGGTGGTAAACCGCGTGCCTGCAGAAGCAAAACCAACCATAGCTGCTAGTTGTAGAGCCTTGCAGATTCTTTCGAAAACCGAGTCCCTGGCGAATCTGATATCAAATAGAGTAACCTGAAGCCAGGTGAACCAAATCACCCCAAGAAAGCCTATGTATGCCCCTAAGGCTTCTACATTGTGGATTTCGTGCGTAGCAGTAAAGGTAGAGAGATTCGCCACGAAAAACAAGTCAAAGAACAGTTCAATTGGAGTAGCATCGAAATGCCTGTGAAGGCGTGTTCCATGGTTCCCATCAATAGGGGTTTCGATGAACGGTATGGATTCTCGCCGGCTGCAGTTTGTCATGAGCCAGGCATACATATCAGGAGGCTCCTAGTTTGACTTACTGTGTGGTCCCATCAGTATGCAAACTTCTACGTAGCGGTTGAAAATAGAAGAAAGGCATTCGCGTCATCGTGAAGTGGATTTAGATGAAAAAAGATAAGAACTTATCGATTGGTAAGTGAAGTCTAAAGTGCTGGGTATCATATATAGGTCTTAAGCCAGGTTGGTGTCATTTCAGGCAATTTTTTGATACGCCGGAAAGAACGACGGGTGATGTCGAACCTTTCTTAATAAGCTGGTAAGCACTCCAGTAAGGCAGGTACGTATATGCTGAGCGGATGGATCACGACTCGTCCTCGGAATTTCCTGTTGATACTGCCATGGAATTGCCAATACTCTCCAATCCTCGTTCGGCAGCTGTATCCTCGTCAGAGCCAGGAGTGCGCCCAGCTTCTTGTTTGAGTTTCTCGTAGTTATCCCCAGCTTCTTTGATTAAAGCCTGAATCTCTACTTCTCGCACAGCTATGTCGGCCTTTTCCTTTCTTAGTTCTTCCATTCGATCAATCATTTGGGTTTTCGACTTTTCCATGACGGCCAGGGTTGTGCGTAATCGGTCAAGACAGGTTGATAGGCGTGGAAGTGAGGTCATTTTGGGAGGAGTCTTTGGTCGATCTGTATAGTCTTTGCCGCTGTGGCCCATGGCAGCCCTTGTTTGGGCGGCTTCGTAAGCAGCCTTTTCTTCTAAGTCCGAGTCGTCCTCGTCCGAATCCCCTTCGGCATCTTCGATGAGCTCTCGCATTTCTTCACGCTGCTTTTTGGCCCTCTCGCGCTCGGCTTTTCTCCCCAGAGATATGCGTCCATCCTCCACAAACTCGTCGAAGCCCTCTGCGAAATCCTCATCATCACGGATCAGCCGAGTGTCCCTTAGGTCCTCTTTTTCATTTTTCGAGTCCCATTCTTCATCCTCCATAGTATCATCCAATGAGATAAAGTCCTTCTCTGTTGAGATTCCATACTGCTGTTCTTTGGCCAAGCGTGCTCTTCTTTCTTTTTTCTCTCTAATCTCCGCTTCGCTGGGAATGGCGGCCGGCGCTGTGACTTTCATAACCTCGCCGAACTTGGCTGCAACATCAATAGTCTTCTCGTTATCGTCGTCGGTGGCATTCTTTGGTGTTGAAGGCGTTGAATTTCGAAGCTCCTTCAAATATTCATTGCTGTAACTTGGCCGATCTTGTTCTGGGCCAACCCTGATTGGAAGCTGGCCACCTGATCCCGATGGCGTGAGCGACCTCTGCAAAGCACTATTTTCCAGTGCTCGCCTCCCAAGTCCTTGCCTTTTCGGTATTACCACTTCACTTTCCTGTTCGCCATCTTCGGCCATTGAAGTTTCTCCGGGTCCAAACGACAGGCGCGATTTAGATTTTTGCTTCGTTTTAGAGGAAACAGGGCGTTTGACCACCGGTCCGATATCTACTACTTGTCAGTTACTCAATCTAGTGAAATGTTTTCGGTTCATGTTGCGCAGGAACTACTCGCCTTGTCCGCCCTCATCCTCTTCGTCGTCCCCGCCAATCTTGCGGGGCTTTCTGCGGTTCGCAAACTTGGAACTCATAATCAGGGTATTTTATTAGCTACCCTTTGACCTTCCGCGGAGATATATTGCTTATCGCAAGGAAGTGTGCGTGGTTTCAATGGTTGCGTCAAACCGAGCTCCGCGCATCTTTGGAAGCTGCCGGGAAGAACATTTCTCCGGCACAGCTTTAATCCCACTGGTGTGTCTCAAAGTTCCGCCGCGCGACTGACCTCGACATTACGGCGGGATATTCACCAAAACTAAATAGCCAAGATGCCTCAAGCTCAGCCCGAGTTGAAGAAGGTATGCCTTGCGACTCACTTTCTCTTGTTGTTTTGGACAGAAAAGAAGCTGACGGAGTTGTTTGACTAGTACATGGAAAAGCGGGTATTTTGCCAACTGAACGGCAACCGCAAAGTCATTGGTATCCTGAGAGGTTACGATGTACGTTGAGGCCATCCGAATATTCCTATTGCTGCGGACCCTTACTATCCAACCACGAATGCGAAAGCGTTGACATCGGATGCTAGTGAAGTTATATGAAGTGGGATCTGACCGTTGTATGATACAGGTATTCATGAACATCGTGCTCGACGAAGCTTTCGAAGAGAAGCAGGGCGGAGAGAAGGTCGCAATTGGCATGGTGGTACGTTGGGATCCTCAATACGGCGGGCGTTTATAGCTAATCTTCTAATGCAGGTCATTCGCGGTAACTCGGTCGTCATGCTCGAGGTTAGTATATCTGCTGCATACTCATCGTCCTGAATATGGCTAACGCGAGTAATCACTACGCAGGCTCTGGAACGTATAAGCGACAAATAAAGGAAACGCTGGATATCACCTTCATCGTGGGATTAATTTAATGCAGTACGGAGTTTACGGGTCGGTTGCTCTCTTTGGAATGATCGAAGGGCACTTCGATTTTATCTCAAGCATGTTTACGATCAAATTGCAGTTTCAATATTTGAGGGATCAAATTCAGGGGTTCCCTTGGTATATCTTATCGAGAGACATAATCTTTGACGACACAGCCTGATGATTGCTATGCAAGACATCATTCATAACATGGCTCGAGAATACCGCATCAAATGGGCATGAAACCGGCAAACCAGACGCGCATTTGAGAAAGAAAACCGGAACAGGGGAATAGATGGAGAAATCTTAGAAAATAAAATCGAGAAACGATATTCATTCCACCCTCGCGCCATAAGCCTCCTTTACCAGCCTCCCTCCAAAAATAGAGGAATAAGGAAAAAACAATAGTATAAGGTACATGAATGAAGAATGATAAAAAAGAAACACATTAGTTTATTTTGGCTTCTGGCCAAATTTTAATTTTAATTTGAACCCTCCACCCCCAGGAGTAGATGGGGTGGTCGGAGTGGCGGGTGTCCTGGATGGCGCTTGAGGTACGGGGGAGGATCGATTCGGAATGTGCAGCTTGGTGATCGGCTGTGGACGTGGAGTTGGGTTTGCTGACGGGGTACTTGGGCCAAGCTTTGACTGCTTGAATGTGATGCGAGGGGCAGGGGGTGCCATACCCGGTTCTTCTCGTTTGCGTTTCGCGGGATTCGGGTCTTTGGATGGAAGTGAGGTACGGAATTTGCTCGAGCGAGTGAAATGCAGCCGTCCCTAGAAGATACATTAGCGCTGTCGTAAGACGGTCCGGACACGATGCAGTAAAGCTCACCTTCCCGAGATGCTTCACTTGCCAATATCGCGGATACTTCAATGCAACCTTCACACTAGTGGCCGGGTCATACAAGATGCGGCAGAGATCAGTAAACTCGGAAAGTTCCAGGATCCCAATGCACGGAGAGTTGCACGCAGCCCACAATGACTCTTTGAGGAGTTGGTCACCTTTAAGTTCACCTTTAAGTGCCTCTATGGCTCCGGGGACTGTCTGCCTTCGCGCGAGGTCTGCCTGGCGGACCTCGGTGGAAGATTCTTGTTCAATGATTAAGCCATCACCGGAAGCCGGGGTCTTATCGCTTGTGCCGCGACCAAAGGCTACAGGAGCAAGCGCCTTGCCAAACAAGTAATGAAGACGCCGTCGGAGCCACGAAGAAGAGTCGCTCGACATGGTAAAAATGAACCACCTCAAGAGTTCAGGGCTCTGGAAGATATCGGTCTCCACGAGACATTCAAACGCCTCCAAGCGAAGCAGGTCATAAGTGCCGGCCCGAGTATAAGGCAGGAACTGCATTATATCCAACTCCGTTATTTTGGCTTGCATGAGCTGCATCTGACAGCGTAGCGTGGTACGTGAATAGAGGTTCTGGTACGAGCTGGACCATTCATCCATTCTTCGATATCTATCAATTTCGGCGATGGCGTCTTTCTCCAATTTTTCTTCGGCCTGAGATTCAAGGACCCCCTCCATGTCGAAATCGTCCAGATCGTGAGAGCGAGACTCAACTCTGCCTAGCATGGCGTGACAAAGGGACTGCATAAGTGTCGCGACATAATAATTATCCGAATACTATACATCACATGAGCTCAGGACTAGGGCTAAGATGATGTGCTTTTACCCACCTCGTTGTTGGAATTATCATTGAACCGTAGCTTGTCATAAAGAAAACGCTTTACGCGCATCGGTGTTTTCCCATTGTTGTCTCTTACTTTTGAGATAGCTTCAGGGATGACCAATTGAAGCACATAAGCAGCCCTATCGGAAAAATCATTTGAGCGGGTCATAGGTGATCCTGGAAGACAGAATAATTCCTGGAAAGCTCGTTCCAGGTGGAATAACCCCAGCCAGTTGATTTCTTCCTTGGCATGCTTAATCAAGGCCTTTGCTGCGGCCACACGGATTCCGTAAAAGTACCTTCGGTCCATTAGGGTTCGGACAAAAATCGTGGATATTAACGGGTGTTCTCTTTGGGCTGCCATATATTGTAGAGACTGGGATGTTGTCAGCGTAAAGCTCTCAAGGGAGACGACCATTCAACTAACCTCCAATTGGGCTATCACATCTCGATCTTGTTGGAGCTGCGAAAGGTACATATAACCTGGCATCACCAAGGAAAGCTTACAAATCCACTCGAAATCTGCATCCATGCGAATCCATTCGTAAGACTCCTGGCCCATTCGCTCCTCGTCTTCCTTACTCCAATCAGCCAGCTTCCACTCTTGAATTTCTTCCTCACTCTGAAGTACATCACCCAAGCAATAAAGCAAAACATCTTCCTGAACTTCTGCATTAGGATCACCACCCGAAGCAGCAGCGGCCCGTTCTTTCTGCCTCTTGTTCCGCTTCAAACGCTTGTATTTTGTGTTATAAGGGATATCGAATTTGGTGACGCCTTCTTTAATCTCGACAATATGTTCATAAGGTGTGCCATCAGCTTCGTGAATTCTAATCGTCATGGAGCCAGTAAAAACCGGCTGAACAACCCCGGCATAGATGCCCCGAATCTCCTCCTTAACATCACGCATGAAGGTATTCTTGTCCAGGTCACGTGTGCTGGGCTGCTCTGATTGCACTTGCTTTATCATCATTTCCACTACGAGCTTCTTTTTATTGAACCTCTGTGTAGCCTGGAAGCGGGGACACCCAGCACCCAAGACCCATTGTTGAAAGAATGAGTCCAGTTTCGCGTGACCCAGTCGTTCACAGGTCTTTTGGAAAAGCATGGTGGATACCGCCCCGTTCGGGATATCGCCCATTCGAGCATTGAGAAAAAGCCGAGAAATGATGCGGGACATTGTGGCCTTTCCACTAGCTTTCGTAAGCCTTCGGTCGAGGATGAAAAGCACAAGAGGGGCCTTGAGTGCTATGAAATCAATCTCAGACGAGTCAAGCTGGAGTATATTTCCCATGTCAAATATTGAGGGACGCTCATAGTCCAACTCGCATACTCTATCAGACATCTGTTTTAGTCGAAAGCGATATTCATTATTCCCACAAAGTTTTCTCATGAACGTATCTGTGATAAACCACGCGACGCCTACTGTGACCCAAGTGTCAGTTGGCGCCTTTGGAACGATGTTAACACCAATCCACTGAGACGCAAGGCCGTAGACGAGAGCACGCGTCGCGTCGTACATTGGATCGATAATATCTTCAGGGAATAGGAGATGACTGCTGCAAATTGACAAGCACGCTGTCGACAAAGTATCCTCGGGCGCGTCATCTACGAAGCACATTTTGTAACTTGAAAATGGATACGACCCATATGATAAGGAAAAGAAGTCGATCGCCTTCGCCATTGGAAAACAAGTGTTTCTGAGTTCATCGCCTCGCCCAGGAAGGCAAAAAGCATGCAAAGGGATGGCATTCTGGCCAAGCTGCTCATCTTGGTCGCTTTCCCGGAAATGTGCAAGGTTGACATATTCAAACGGGCCAACAGCAAATCCAACTTGCTGGGCGGAGAGCGGTGAGGTACATGCGAAGGATACTGTCTTCTTGCTGGTATCTTTCGGATCGATAATCTCATCCGTCATATCTCCAGAACAAACCACCAGCAGGTCCAAGGCTTCATCATCCGGAGATATGTATCGGCCAAGATTTGACGTCGGTTTAGGGCGTCCAGAAGCGTTGGAGCTAACTGGATCGCGGATTTTGCGGTCAAACACATCCCCCAGCGAACAGGGGCATTTGATAGAAAGTTCCCAGGTGCAACGTGACGAAGGGTCATCAACGCAAGGGAAAAGAGGGCAACCGGCCCCATATCCAAGCGAGTTTGTTGTAAAGGCATGCGGGTAACGTCTGTCCCCATTCTCGACTCCCACGAACTGTAACCCATCCTTTATATTGTCGATAGTAAATTCGATGTTGACCGTCAGTGCCGTAAATCGAGGAAGCGTAGTATCTGGCGCTTTGGAGCTCAAAGGGCCTTCAGAATCATCGGCAGCGCCAGTTGCACGGAGCGCCATTTGATCTTGGGCCTCAACTGAGAAAGGGTCCAGTTCTTCTATCCTAACACTTTTTGGGACCGACAAAAGCAGGTCGGGCTCCGGCGGGCACTTAAGCAAGCCATCTATTTTCGAGGAGAGTCGTTGATGATAATGAGGTCCGTACAGTTGCAGTGACTCGTAGGGATCCGCATATTTCATTGACGGTATCTTCCCGGAGACATTCAAGCGCCTAATCTCGCCCTGTCGGAAATTTAATCGAATAACTCGGAGCTCCTTGTAATGTGGATGGATCGTAATTTCAGTCTTCCCCTTGAGGCTCTTATTTGCAAAGTCCAGCTCCAGCTCAACCTTCTGGTGCGCAACCGTAAAACCCAGTCCCTGCCAGGCAGGGCCGGCAGGAGCATCGACAACGCCAGGCATTGCGCAGAGTACTCAGTCGTGCACTGCGCCGCGAGCGCTTCCCTGGTCCTCTACCGTCATGTCCAAGCTCAAGGAGCAACTCTATAACCTCTGGATAGCGCTTTCAGTCGACACCGAGATAAAGAAGAATATGAATCGTTGATGTGAAGAGGGTCGTGTGCGGTAGTTGAAGCTTTGGCAGCGGGGAACAACAGCCTGAAGTGATTGATAAATGCGAGGTATTCAAAAGACAGCTGAAGGAAAAAGAAGTTTATTCAGAAGTCATGGCACCTAGAAATAGAAAGAAACCTTTCTATTACCAAACAACAATGAACATGAAACGCAAGAAGAAAAAGCCACAGAGCTCTTTATCAACCTCCAACTTTCACTCTGTTTCTGATGTCGCGTTGTTGCGTCGAAAGCTGCGGAGCTCACAGACCAGCCCGCCCAGCACGTGATAAATTGTGATCCGCGGATGGAACGTCCGCCGATCCTCTTGGGTCCCTTTTCGTTCCACTCTTTTTCCAGGGGATTTTAAGGATCGTTTTCCCTTCACTTGTCTTCTGCGAATTGTACTTGTACGTGTTTGTCATAGAGCACCGCAGTTTTTGGTTCGACCTCTCAACCATCCATTGTCGTTGTATTTCCTACTTCATAGCGCTATGAACTAAACCCAATCGTACGATACAATTTGTTGAAGTACTGATATACCATTCCATTGGCGGAATTTAAAGCAAAATGAACGCAATTTTCGAGAGGATCCAAGGTTGGTTCCTTGGGTTATATTGGGCATGGAGTTTTTTGGCTGATTATTTATGTTTTACTTAGCGATCCAAGACTCGCTCTCCGACGACGCTCTGGCGCCGCTCAAAAGCTACAAGTACCAGAGTGTGGATAAGTCCTTTATCTCTAGATATGTCTTGAAGCACTACGTACGAAATTCTATACCTTACACAATACTCGCTGTGCGACTCCCGTCTAACAATGGCCTTTGCACTTTAGTGGAATGCGTTCGTCGAACTCTTACCGATGTGGATAGCTCCGAACATGGTAACCCTATTGGGGTTCATGTTCATTGTCGGAAATGTGATGCTCATAGAGATGTTGATGCCTGATCTTGTGGGACCTGTAAGCAAACCACCGACCTACACACCAACTCCTCGCCCAGCACTAAGCATTGTCAATTATAGGGTCCCTCTTGGCTATATTACAGTTTTGCTTTCGGCATGTGGATGTAAGCATTAAGATTCGATATTATTGGACTGGTCTTATCTCACATACCGAAGGTACTCCACGCTGGATAATGTTGACGGCAAACAAGCTCGGAGAACGGGAACGTCTAGTGGGTTGGGGGAGCTGTTTGAGTGAGTGAACATTTTCGGGAGGACATGGGTAGTTGCTAACATGTAACAGTCATGGAATCGACTCCTTGAATTGTACGCTTGCTAGTCTGCTAGAGACTGCCGCGTTGGGCTTTGGCTCCACTAATCTAGGCGCCTGGACAGCTCTTGTTCCTTGCCTCGCAATGTATTTTTCCACCTGGGAGACCTATCATACACATACTCTCTACCTCGGCTACTTCAATGGCCCTACTGAGGGTCTTTTGATCGCAATTGGTTTGATGGTGGCATCGGGCTGGTATGGGCCTGAGATATGGTCTCGGCCGATAGTCGAGTTCTTAAATATCCCCCAGATCTTTGGAAACAACTCAGTGAAGGATCTTTGGATTCCCCTCCTTCTCTCATCGTTCTTCTTGGGACATTTGCCTGGTTGTGTCTACAATGTCATTTCTTCGAGGAGAAAACAGAATCTCCCCATATCCCCGATCTTCAAGGAGTGGGTGCCAATGATCGTCTTCACTGGATGCAACATGGCTTGGCTCTTCTCTCCTTATTCGAGAATATTGGCTGATAACCGCTTGGTGTTGTACTGTTGGACAATCTCGTTCGTCTTTGGACGGATGACTACAAAGATCATTCTTGCGCATCTGCTGAGACAGCCATTCCCCCATTGGACCGTCTTGCAAACACCTCTGGTTGGCGGTGCTGTTTTGGTGAACTTGCCCTGGATTGGTCTTCCCGGGATGAGCGCATGGGTGGAGCTCCTGTACCTGCGGATGTATCTCCTCTTTGCCTTTGTCATCTATATGTACTGGGCATTCTTGGTCATCAACCGGATCACGACCTTCTTGGGTATCAATTGTTTGACGATTCGGCGCGACAAATCGACAGCCCGAGAGCAGGCTTACCGTGACCTTGGTGAGAGAAATTTCGAGGATGCCAATACTGGTGGTGACACTAACGCGGGGCGCTATAAAAGTCATTGAATAGTTTCTTCAACATGGCCTGGTTACGTCAGCCGTGGCTGACCAGACACCTGTTTCTCTCCAGTTCGTTCGGATCAGCACGCTCTCAAACATTTTATTCCGACGGTCAATCGTGACAGGAGTTTCCCGACTCGGCCAATGGAGCACATGGATTGAGGTCTCGCAACATCAAGAGCCAATGTCTAGGCTACTGTTGCCTGACTTGGTCTATCTTGCCTTCTCAACTATATATACTTTCTGTAATTACATTTCTAATGGCCTCTATGGATACGCCACTGGGCGCAACTTATGAACTTACGACTTCTGTGGATGGCTCACGCAAGAGTGATTATGAAGACAGATTATGGATGCAAAGCTTCTGATAGTATATAGTTAGATAGTGTAATATTAATGTCCATAGACTCGTGCCTTATATACAATTCTTCCCAGAATCCGCTAATGCCCTCATTTGAGCTCACTTCCCCCGCTCAGTTGTTGGCCCATTGCTCGTGAATGATGAACACTGCTGGCAGTGTATATAAACCGGTCGTCACTCAGGTCGTCACTCAGGTCGCAACTCGCCAAGTATTGGAGGTGGGTAAGCCGCTTCGATATAACTCAACGTCACGTTTGGCTCAAGATCGACCCTGGCAATGTATGGCCTTAAATGGAAGGCTCACTCAACAAGCGGGTCCCGTAACTCAGTCGGTTAGAGTGCTGAGCTAATAACTCAGAAGTCGAGAGTTCGAGCCTCTCCGGGACCAGCCTTCCTTTTTTTATTTGTTTGTTTGTCCCCTTCCTCCCCACTTCCCCTCCTTTCTGTCCTTTCCTCCTTCCCTTTCCTTTTCTGCTTCTTTTTATTTTTTTTTTCCCTTTCTCTTCTCACTAATGGTAATAAAAAGTAAAAGCATCTAGATCAACCTATCCCAGAAAGTTAGAATATAAATTGATCAAGTTGTTGAAGGAGGTAATGTGGGCGACCTACCACTCCATATCCTACTTAGTAGTAGTCAATATCCACGTCGGCCTCAGGGCTGGGTATGCTACCTCACAATCCCTTGCATTGGAGGCTTGTTGCCTTCTGTGGCTGTTTCCAGAGGCCCGATAAGCGCCTACTAAGGAAATAAAGGCGATCCTCCGGTAGATACGGGTAGTATGATGTCTAACTACCATCAGCATTACTAGCTGATGACCATTGAGTGAGTGTTACATTGTTATCTGTGATCACCGCCCGGTCTTCCCCGGTGATCTGACCGGTAAACCCGGTGAACTGGAAAGTTCTCCGGCTTAGTAGAGAAATCACCGGCTCTCATTTGTCTAACTATACTTCAACTACTACTACTTGTAAGAGTGAAGGCACCCAACACGCTCCCTTATTCAAAATCAACCTCATCCCTGTGTTACGGACAAGACACCTTCGCATGGGGTGTCACTAACTGTGCCCCTTGTTTGTTCTCTATCGAACACATTGCTCTATCTTTGATTTATATCTTTTCACGCGTCTGGCCAACAGTACTTACATAGAGCGCTCACACCTACCTGCGAAGAGCATGTACAGATCTACAGATACTGCTGCTCCTGGCATGAAAGCCCCAGACAGCAGAGAGTCTGCGGTCATCCACGTTCAAGATGCAGATGAGCTGCGCTTGGCCCAAATGGGTATGCTTCCTTTCCCATTCACTGCAGCTATAGAGGGGTGCATGTTCACTGTTTACCAGGTCACAAACAGGAACTAAAGCGCCATTTCTCTGTCTGGAGTTTAATTGGACTGGCCGCTAACTGTACCATATCCTGGACTGGTAAGCTGGCTATCTGTAACTGTGGTCGGTCAATCGTTGCTGATAACATGGCTTGGTAGGGCTCGGACTTGGCTTGATCACTTCCATCAACGCTGGTGGGCCCGGTGCTCGTATAGTCTACTCCTGGTTAAAGTAATTCAGGATTATGCCACTAACCAAGCTAGTTATCTATGGATTCATCCTCGTTTTTATCCTTCAGTGTTTCTTGGGCACCTCGTTGGCTGAATTCGTCTCGGCTTACCCAGTCGAAGGTGGAATGTACCACTGGATCGCAGCTATTGCCCCAAAGCGCTATAACAGTCTCCTGAGCTTCCTGACGGGCTGTTCTACGGTTTTTGGCTGTGAGACGATAATACTACCGTTAATTCTAGTTGGACACTGTGCTAACTATATTGTAGGGATATTTACGGCGGCATCAACAAATCTGGTATATGCCTCAAACTTCATGGCTCTAATTGCGTTGTACCACGATGACATCAAGCTCCAACCATGGATGACCTTTGTTGCATATCAGGTCTTGAATGTGTTGACATCTGCTGTGGTTATGTTTGGAAACCGTTTCATCCCGGGAATCAATAAGTTTGCCTGTAAGCTGTGCTAGGGCAGCAATGACAAGGGGCTTGCTAATTGGAAGAGATAGTGGTATACCTCCAGCTAGCATGGTTTGTCATCACGGTCACAGTGGCCGCGACAGCGCCAACCCACAATGATAGCAAGTTTGTTTTTCGGACCTGGATGAACAATACGGGCTGGGACAGCAATGTTATCTGTTTCATCACAGGTCTAGTAAATCCGCTATTTGCCCTCGGTGGGTTAGATGGCATAACAGTACGCATTAGTCCCTAGTTCTTGATACCTTGCTAATGTGGTACCAGCATATCACAGAGGAGATGCCAAACGTAAGGAAGCATCTATACCACAACAGAAGCCATTATAGCTAATAGTTCGTTCAGCCGGGGCGTAATGCACCTTTGGCCCTAGGTATGCCTGGAGTATTCCCAGTCCTGCTCGTCACAGGGAGCTGACGACTCATCGCAACAGCATGCACCCTCATTATTGCCTTCATTACAGGGCTTTCTTACCTTCTGAGCCTTATGTTCTCGGTACAAGACTGGTCGAGCCTGGCAGACAGCCCAACGGGTCTCCCACTTGCAGCGATCTTTGGTCAAGCAACACAGAGTCGAGGAGGCGCTTTCGCACTGACATTCCTTCTATGGATTGCTATTGGGCCTTGCATGATTGGCTCACAGCTCAGTATGACACACTTTAAACTTGAACATGTAATTCTTTCCTAACTAGATGACTCCGCAGGCACTGGAAGAATGCTTTGGGCTTTTGCTCGAGATGATGGCCTCCCCTTTTCCAAGGTGTAAGTAGAGCAACAGCTGCATTTTGGTAGTTAAGACATTGATTAGCTCAGGTGGGCCCGAGTCAACCCTCGATTCGGGGTCCCATTGAACGCACAATTGTGTGTTGCAGTGATTGTAAGCCTTCTGGGCTGTATCTATCTGGGATCTAGCACTGCCTTCAACTCCATGCTTAGCTCCGCAACGTACGCTATTATTGCCCTCCTTCTCAATCTTATTCAGCCACTTCGAGATAACATTATGTGTTGATACATATCTTAGGACGATTAACAATATCGCATACCTCGTGCCCATCTTCACCAATGTCGTGCTGAATCGCAGCACGATGCATCACGGCCCTTTTTGCCTACCGCATATTGCAGGCATGACCGTCAACATTGTTACTGTCGTCTGGCTGGTCTTTGCCATCGTCTTCTTCAGTTTTCCGTTCTATATGCCCGTGACCGGTACGTCGGTTTTAATTCCCTTGCTTTCTCCTCCAGTCCCTTATATACAACACCGCATTGAATGTGAGCTACGTTTGATATACGGAAAACACTAACACATCTATAGCATCAAACATGAACTACACGTGCGTCTGTGTCGGCGGATTCATCATCGTTGAGCTCATTTGGTGGCTGATTGCGGGCAAGCGGTACTCGAAGACGGTGCAAAAGGCGAGGGAGGAAGAGAACAATGTGATGGTTAGGGTGGACAGCAAGAACTTGTGATGAAGACAATACTCCGTGCTTGTTCTTTTCGGGTTGATTTTCTTCTTCGGCCTTGGGAGTTCGCTGCGAATTGTCTTTGTCCTCTTCTCTTCTTTTCGCCTCTTGATGAGCTTATGGAGCTGCGAAGATAATGACGGTGGTATCGGGCGCCATAATGCCTGGCCACAGTATTCGTCGAGAAATACGATGAAACTAATGAAACAAAACGGCACTGCTTTATGTGCATGTTGCAATAACGAACAAAACGTGTTTGTATAAGCGGAGCATGACATCTAGCCATGCTAAAGTACAAGTATTATTGTTGCTCTGGATCTCCATTCACTCCGGGCAATATATAGATAGGCGTAACGTCATGATTCTGTGAGTGTATAGCAGTGGTACAGTCGACGTGCAATTAGCACATGCGTCCAAATAGAAAGTCTTTCACGACCGGCGAACTCGAAAATTCAGGATTAAGAAGGACACAGCTGGAGAGAGCGGCGTGTCAGTCTGCCATAACGCGATATGAGTATGTAATGGACTTACTTCAAGAAGTATTCCAACCCGACCCGTCGGGATTCAAGGAATGCTGGACGGAATTTGACTAAAACACTCGTGTTAGCGAAGCCGAAGTATGCGGGAGCACACGTGTAGGCGAGACATACAGAGAACACTCTTCGGTGGTAGAGCTGGTAAAGCATTCTTCGCGTGCGGGAATGAGGATATCAGCTTTTGTCTCAAGTCATCGAATTCAGAGTACCTAATTCATGAGACATTAGCCGCAAATTCTGATGAAGTTTAGATCATAGAGCTTCATGCCTCATGCGAACGCTGATGGGACCACCCTACAAACGCTGTTAGACCCAGAATATCCTTATGATAGCCACGATATGCGGTGGATTAGAAGGCAATGCGCACCTCGAGGGTTTGTATGGTACAGCTCCACACCACATATGCGCCAATGCCGGACTTTCCCTGGACGACAACATGATCATCTACTGATACGCTCCTGGCCCATAGTCCGCGGCTCGTCTCCGAATCTGGATCCTCTGTATGGTCTTCCAGGGTGATCGCGGGCTGTTCGAGAGAGATCTGAGAGGTACGGGAGGCATTCCGATGGTGACTCCAGTACGGCGGAACTATGCCGGAGACCGGGCGATCTTTGGGGCCACCATTGCGGGCGTGCGGGAAAACGGTGCCATTGCCGACGCTGACGCCGTTAGAAAGGGAGGTCGTCACGAGCGCATCAGTGTCTGAGACCTTGGAGGATGCCGTCGAGGGATGGAGAGGAGGGGATGGCAGCGGTTGCGGGCGAGGCACCAGGCTCGTCTCCTCATTCGCTCGCTCCATCCATTTAGATATCTAGCAGGATGAACAATGAATGGAAAATGACCGTAGCGGAGCGTTCTAAATATAAGTCGGGAATGCAACCTCACGACCAGTGGCGGAGGCAAATCAAGCAAGGATACCGTCTGATAACAACTAACGTGGTTCTACTACAACCCGAATCTGACTAGCGAAGTTTGCTGGCGCCGCAGAGGCCCCTGTGTTTCGGTCGGAGTTTTGTAAGAGTGCGGGGGGAATTCAAGGGACGAAGTGGTTCACAAGTCAGTGGCTGATAAGATGATGAGGGTTTCCAATACCCTCTTTTTTTTTTTGGTTTCCCTTGCGTAATGTTTGTTAAAGTGTTCTCAAAAATGGGCCCATCGACGGAGAGAATCAACTAGACTCATTCATCCGTTCACTGAGTTCAATTCACGTTTCCATTGAGCTAGCGGCTCGGAAAATCACGAGACTGGGCCGAGTCCCCACTTTTCTTTTTGGTTTTTTTGTCTGAAAGTCAAGTCATGTGGCTATCCTGCCAAAAGGGGTATTTAGCTTCAGACGTCCTGTTTGTAAGAACCACTAGGGATGTGTCACTCTGTAGCTCCCTAGTACTCCGTACAGTACATTCTTATGGTCTGTATTTAAGTGGGCCGTTAATACCAAATATTGTCAATAGATATGCAGCTGTACATTCTTTTTCTTTTACTTATGAAAAACATTTCTTGCAAGAGTCTCTTGTGATCCTCATGAGATCCATACTTAAAGAAATCTTCGCTCTCCGTCGCATCATTCCATCCTTTCCCAACCGTCTCTCGTCCCCGTACACTAACCAAAGGGACTAGACCCTGAGAGGTAGTGACAGGGTGAACTACTGTATTCTATGTCCCTAATGCCACACTAAAGCGAAGCCAAGCATCCGGTGGCCCAATCACTTCGTTTGAACCTCGGGTAATCAACAACCTGAGACATTTCAACCCCCAATCCAAGGAAACATCTCCAGACAACTCGGTATCTGCAGCGTTGTTAAACGGCTCCGGCGCTTTCCAGGCCATTCCAGCACAATGTGCGCGGTTTTCTCCAGTATCGCAGAGAGGTCAAAGTTCAAGACACGTCTGCGAATGATGGATCTCCAAAGATAGCCACCTATCAACGAGGTGGGGAACAATCATTATCATGCGCGGAGGTTGGACAGTTATGCAACCAGGGTCTGTCTGCATGACTGCCATTCTAGAAACATTACCTATGAAGTTCTCCCTGTCCAGCACCCTAGTGGGCTAGTGCGGACCCTAGTACCGTACCGTATACGGCAGCGTCGGGAAGCTGCCCCGGATCGACAGTGATAGATGTTTTTTTCCCTTCCCAGAATGAAAAAGAATTCCCAGAAAAAGGAGAAAGGTTCATAATTGCTCATTTTAGGATACTGGTAATTCTTTCAGAACCTGTTAAATTCCCGCAGGTGCTCATTCACGTAATACCTATACCTCATATCGCCCTTTGAAGAAGTTCAACACCCTCGATCCAACATAGGATAACGGATGAGCTAAATTACTAGGAGGCATACAGGGAGCTCTCCAGGTGGCCAGACAAAGCTTTGAAGACTGATAGCGCCGCCACTCCAACCTCGTTTCGGATGGCGGGAAAGTTACTAGTAAAGTAGGACTGGATTGTCGTACATACTGTATCGTACATATATGGGGCCATTGAATCATTCACCTTTCTTTCCTTTCTTTCTTTTTTCTTTCCCCCTCTATCTGTTCCCTTATCTGTCCTCCGTCTGCACTGTGCTTGGCCTTCTCTGTCAATCTCATACCCAACCTGAACATCTTCATCTGGATCGATCTATCCATAACTGTGAAATCGCTATTCTCGTCTTCTTCTCCTGCTCCTTGGTAAGTCCTGTTAAAACGATGTTGCCCATTGTACGACTATTAGCTAACCATTTAATACATAATAGCTTTTATAGTCATTCGTTGAAATTCATTATCTTACGAACGCATCACGATGGTTCTCCTGAGTTCCTTGGCCGTCGTTGCCACTGTAGCAAGTCTCGCTACATGCCAGAACACTAGCACTATCGACCCAAGCACTGTTTTAGATTCGACGAGAAGTATGTTTCTGTGGACTGGTAACATCTGAAAGAGCCGTTCTGACTTTCGGTCGTTATAGAGCAATGGTGCGAATCGCAAACCTCAGCTTGTCCTCTCATCTGTCTGCAACTGCCAGGGGCTTCGGGCAGCCCCAAGGAGAACAAATGCGACTTCGTAAGTTATAGGTATAATTTATTGCGATCTAAGAGACGCTCTAATGTGCTTGCTCTCGATTTAAAACAGAAATCCCTTGTATACTCGTGTATCTGCAGCAACAACCAGTCTCCCAACGCATCTGAATACTCCCAGACAATCCCCTACTTTGAGTGCACAGAGAAAAACAACCAATGCGTTAAAAACTGCGACGGTGAACAACAGTGCCAGTATGACTGCCGCTCTAAGAACCCTTGTGGTGCTCAGGACCCCAAGCGTGTCAACACTACCACTTCTGCAACTACCAGCACCGCTCAAGCGACCACTTCGCTGCCTCCTTTCACTGGCGTCCCTGACAAGAATGGGGTCGCCTCCAGGCCATCGGCAGATCTGAATCATATCTACGGTCTAGCCGTTGTGATGGCTGGATTCTTTGCCGGATTTGCGACCCTGCTCTGAGGGGATGGCCTTGACTAAATGACAGTGCACGTTGGATGGACAGCTGAACATTTCTGGAAGCGATGGGTTATCAACCATAGCAGCAGGACTAAATCCCTTGGCGTCACTGATGCACTTCATCTCCAATCATAGCCTGCGTTGTCTCTGCATGATGGTTCAGCATGCATGAAGTTCTTCTTTTTATCATTTTCATTATGAGCGTTGTGTATGTATGTCTTGATGATATCTCTCACTAATAACCATAATCATGACCAATATCTCTTAAACCTGGCAGAAATTCTTGGGAAACGTCGACTTATTACACCACTGATGATCCAGGGATCAACCCACATCATTTCTCTTTACCTCGGTTCCTAGCGTACGGCACACTGGCATAAAAGTGGCAATGTTTTCATAGTAGGATTAACTGGTAAGAATATCTTTGTCAGGCCAGGATAGACGATGAATTACCCCCAAAATTCCTTGGCACAAAGTAATGTTAGGGGTATTCAATCGACTCCAACTTGGTTATCTGGCGTAACACATAAGGCATCAGGGCCCCGTGCTTTCCTATTTCGTCGCTACATTTACACTTTCCTCACTTCATCATTTACTTTGTCTATTGCTCCTCTCACATCAACAAGTTTCTGGTTTCAAACTTGTCTCTTTGTCCTTTGATCGCTCACTTGCTTTTGTCTGTCTGGCCATTGTGCCATTGTACCTTTCCCCAACTTCGCGAACACCCTACCTTGTGTTCAGAGCCATCCTGTTCGGACTCGACATCATGGTGCGCGACGGTATGGTAAGGCCCTTCGGTGTCAGGCACATCATACAATTGGAGAACATCCCATACTCAAAAAGTAAACTCAGGAACGGCGGCGCTGCCATGTGTGCTGGGAGCGTGGACACATTTCGATGGATTGTCCTGTCCGTCAAGGTCTGCTCCATCTGGTATGTAAAGGACAAGGTACCCTGGATTTATGAGACGGACTCCTCATGTTTCATAGGCGAATATGGCTTCTGAGCTGAACGATCGGATACGCCGACCTGTACCGATTCGAGTGTATCGAGTGAATACCCATCGCCGTCATTATCGTCCTCCTCCTCGCCGAGGGCATGGCCGAGAGCCTCCAGAGCATGACCGTGGAAGAAATTATACGGTATGTGTATGCTCAAAGCACCACCTTCAAAAGCACCAACTACTGTTGACTCTTCACTAATAGGGACGACACGGACTGCCCCCTCGCCCGGCACATGTTAACTCGGAGCTCAACTACGACGATCGTGGCCCTTACCATCGCGATGTCCATAGTCGTCCTGCCCGTCCGCCTGCAGATGATAAGGAGAATGTTCGCCCTGCCCCCCCTGCGAACCCAGCTCACTTGCGGACAAGCGTGGCCTATGACAGGTATATCTTACTATGTGTTCTCAAACAGGTATGTTGCTAACAAAAGCTGCAGACATGATGTCAATATGAGGTTCGGTTCTTCTAGCGTTCCACCGCGGTGAGACCTTCAGCATGATGCGCACTGACACTATATGATTAGCTCATCTGTGCTTGCCACTGGCACCAAGATGGAGACAAAGTCAGGTAATCCGGTCGAACATCTAGATAGCCCCCACTTTGTTCAGACGAACGTGTGAGTACCCTACGGTTCTCTCGCCCCCTCAACCAATGTACTAATCAACCAGAGCTGTGGATATCCAAAGCACACGCAGGTAAGGTGCTATACCTGGTCTAAATTGATTGGTTCTGACACGTCATGATCAGTGATATCCTTGCTACTTCAACTGAGAGCAGGTAGGAAACCTGAGCCAGCTGCCGTAGCTGTTTTACTAATAAATATACCCAAAGCACTCATGAGAATCTTCCAAGCCTGTCATTCAACGCCTCTGGTGATATTGTGATGACTGGGGATTCACAAGCTGTGGTGGACGACTATTGCGGTGAGCTATTCACGATCGTTTGAACGGGTCTAGATCAGACAAGTCCGGCTCTGCGAAGATACATCGACACCCAGTACCATAAATCATCATCTTCGCGCTACGAACCCAGACTCTCGGATAAAGGAATGTGCGTCTTCTTTCTTTCTGACTAGGTTGGTTATTGACTGACACAACTAGCTTTGAACATGTTGCTGATCTACTTGGTCGATATCGAAAAGCACACGCAACATTCGCAGGTATTAAGATCAACCAAACCCGGAATCCAAAGGAAAAGGAAAAGGAACAATGGAAAACGAAATCTTAAATCTGACTGTCTGTATCCTACTCGGGCTTGAATCCAATTGTCTTCGTCTTCCCTTGCAGAGTTGTAGTGATGAAGCCCAGTATGCCATTATCATGGAGAAGTCTTATTTGCAATGAATTGCTAGGGAAGCAAGCTGTTATTGTGTAGATTGACCATGTCTTCAAATGACGTTCCAAAAGGCCCTGCAGGGGTAGGCTGAGACACCTAGTCATCATGTCAATGATTTATATGTTCCCTGTAGATATTGACAACAAAGGCGGTCGTGGGGGCGGTGAAGACGTAGGCGGAGATAAGTGCGTTGTTGATATGATGACCATCATCTGATAGATCATTGTTCTCTTTCTCCACATCTGTCACATACACCCGTGATTTTGGCTTTGCTAGTACTTTTGAATAGCTATCTCCTCGCGATCGGAAATTTCAACCATCAATCTTCTCTATATTCACTACGGCGACCTTCACTAACGCTGCTTGGGTAACCAAGACTTACTCCACTTCGACGTGCGGTATATCGCTCCAGTCGCTCTGTGTGTGATCTGTCGAGGCTTCAACTGTTCTCCTCGTTTGAACACAAGGGAATTTTCAGGAGTGGAACAGTTGTTTGATACAGTTCACTTGCTGCAGTCACAGGGTGGACACAAATTTCAGCGAGATGGAATCCATGCCACCCGATGCTTTCGACTCTCATCCGACAAGTCCATATGCGGGACAATTACACGGTGCAGGAAACCCCGACCTAGACAGTATAAACGGAGTTACAGCTACTACAGCACCATTCGTGAAGGTGGATGGTACAGTTTCCTAGTCGCCTTGGCAAACCGATTAGAGTGTGCCTAAAGTGGGAGAGATGCTAATCTTCTAAACAGATCCACCTAAGTTTGAATTGGAATCGTATATTGCAAATTATACTGGTATGATGCTCGCTCCCTCACACCGATGTCTAGCTAACTGGTATGCTGCTTCCAGGCCGAACCAAGTTCAACCGTCTGTTTCTAATAGGCACGTGCTCCACATATCTCTCCGTCGAGGCCCTGAAGGCTGCGATTGTCGAAGCCAAATCAAGCAAAGATGTTTCCCGATACGAACGTGCAGTCCGTGCACTCGCCGATGTTGCGCCATATGAGGCTGAAGCTACACCAGACAAGGAGTGGATAGATCGTACACGGAAGGTCGTCAAGGCGGAGACCGATCGGCTGGAGCATGAACTGAGAGGGTATAAGAACAACCTTATTAAAGAGAGCATAAGAGTAAGCTTCCTGACAGCGCTCTATAATACCTTGGTATATGTTCTGACAGGAAATTCCAGATGGGCAATGAAGACCTCGGACAGCACTACCATCAAATTGGTGACTTGGTGTCGGCTTCGAAGGCTTACTCTCGCATGAGAGATTACTGCACGACCCCAAGCCATATCGCGTCAATGTTGTTTAAGATCATAAATGTAGCCATCGAGCGTGGGGACTGGCTGAGTGTCCAGTCTCATGTGCAGCGGTTGCGCAATCTACAGTCGAAACAAGAAGAACAGGCCAAGAACCAACCGAAGATGTCAGCTGCAATGGGTTTGTCGCAGTTGCACTCTGGCGCGTATCTAGACGCTGCCAATAGTTTCTTGAGCACAGACCCTACTTTAGGTGACTCGTACAACGAAGTGCTCACGTCCAACGATGTTGCCGTTTATGGTGGACTTTGCGCGCTTGCATCCATGGATCGCAATGAACTCCAGCGGCGCGTGCTAGACAATAGTTCGTTCCGCAACTTCCTCGAGCTAGAACCCCATATCCGCCGGGCGATTTCTTTTTTCTGCAATTCAAAATTTCGGCCATGTCTAGATATCCTGGAGTCTTACCAAACCGACTACCTCCTAGACGTCCATTTGCAACGTCACGTCAGCACTCTCTACACTCGCATCCGAACAAAGTCTATCCAGCAGTATCTGGTTCCTTTCAGCCGTGTCAAGCTTGACACTCTGTCCAAGATCTTCGCTCCCGGAGCTACCAGCGGGCAAGCTCAGCCTATCCACTCCAAGTCTCCGTTTGTACAAGAATTGATCGGTCTCATCCAAGATGGTACCCTGGACTCTCGTATTGATTTGGAAAAGATGGTACTGGTATCAAATCAAACTGATAAACGGACAGAAGTGCAGGAAGCCGTGTTGGAGAGTTTATCGAATTATATTGATGAGGCACATATAAGAGTACTGCGGACTAATATTATCCGTGCAGGACTGGAAGTCCGCCCATTAGGCGATGAGCAGCGCAAGCAGGGGCATGGGCCGAAGCATTCACGACCGCCAACGGGGATGTTCCAGTGATCAAGAAGTGAGAGAGGATATTACGGAGATAGCCAGCTATGAACTGAATTATGACTAGAGACACGGTAGAAAATCAAACAGTTTACGGAACATTGTGTTTTTTCCGGGCGAAACTGCCTTCCGTGCAAGTGGTAAACTGAGATCCGGTTTACTGTCCTGTTTATGTCAATCTAGGAATGTGTGGTGTAAGTGTACTTTGAAGCAGATGCGAAAAGGTAAAAAGAAAACGGGAATGAACATTCTGTAAATAAGAATTTAAGTAACCTCCAAATAATACGCTTTACCTCGAGCGCTTGACAAGATAACCTACAATGCCCGCCAGGAGCAATGCACCATTGAATCCAGCCATGATGTAGAACGGCGCACCTGAAGACAAAACATCGAAGAGAAGACCACCTAACTTAGTAAGGAGGAGGATTCCTGCGCCGCCAAAAAAGGAGTATACGCCAGCTATCGACCCCTTCAAATGGGACAACTGTTGCTGTCTATGGTTCCTTGGCCTTGCGAGCAGTGGCTGTCGGTCTGCGCCGCTATCCATTTCGCTAGTTCGAGAAGCACTATCCTCGTTATATACTTCAGTCTCAGCGTCGAACGCCTGTTTCGGGATCTCCTGGTTTAGACTGATACCCAGGATGCCGTTGCTCAATACCGCCAGGCTGCAGACAATCGCCCCGATTTGGCTGATACCGATTAAACTCATTATGGCGAATACACTCGGACTTCCGCCTTCTCCGCTGAATTTGGGTGTGGGGAGAAGTGGGAACGTCGAATATCCGATGACACCAGCTAGGCAAGCAAGGAGGAGAGGCAGATGGTGCCGGCGAGACTTATCAGACCAGTACCCGAACGCTGGTGCAGCGATCAAGGCTACGAGCTGGGAGACGCCTGTCAGGATTGATGCCAACTTGTACGCATCAGGGCAAGAGTGCTTGATATCTCCGGGCCCTTCGTTGCGGCTGTCATTGCAGGCGCCCAGGACTCGATAATAGTGGTTGACAAAGAGGGGGATAAATAATGAAATCCCCACTGATGAGGCGCGTGCTACAAATCCTCCGATGTAGCCTATGAGGATGTCACTGTGGCAGCATCCTAGAACTATAGCTGCGCCAAATTGGTCCAGATACGGGAGGTGTGATTTGCCGCCAACAGTACATGGATAATCGTCCTCATCTTGGGTCGACCAAAGTGAACTCCATGTCTTCTTTTCTTCGCCGGGGAGATCCCGGAGGCCGAATAGACACCATATACTGACCAGGAGAGCCACTACAGCAACTACGTAGTAGCTGCACTGAATAGCTTCTGATGGTGATAAGCCGAGTGTCTGGAATTTGGCGGGAAGTGGGAGGAATATAACGAGAGATACAAGGGCGCCGCAGCCAGCGCACATTCCTACGAATCCAGCCAATCGAGAGGAAGGCGTGTTCGCTTCGCCGTCTGATTGGGCTTGAGATGATGCTTCATGGTTGGAACCATTTTGCGTGTCTGCTGTCTCGGTAGATTCTTGTTCGTCGGAGTTTCCCGTCACAGTTGGAAGCACTGCCGTCACCATGGTTGAGACCGCAGAACCACCAATACTAAATAACAACCGTCCCAGAAGAAGTTGCGGGTAAACATTCTTGGCCTGGACAAATACAACCAATGCGACGGCTATGATGCCATAGCCAGCCACACATACCTGTAAGGGAAGAAAATGAGGTTCCAGATCAGAACTATATCAAGAGTGAACGGAAGCGTACATGGCGGACACCTATGCGGTCCGAAAGCACCCCCCACAGTGGGCAAGCTACCAGCGCAAGTAATTCATCTGCAAACCCGAGGGTTCCGACGGCATCTCCTTCGCCATCGTGCAGTCCAATCAATTCTGTGACCACAAACGAGATGGAGGAGTTGATATAAACTAGAAAAGCAATTGAAAACGGGCAGACGGCTAGCAAGTAGGTCAAGGTCTGCGTGCGGCTCGCCGTAAATAAAGCTCGTTGGGAAGCCATATCTCTCTAATCAATTCAGGTCATATTCTGATTCCGAGTCGAAGGGCTTAGCCTAAAATCTCGGATATCATCGATTAATATACGCCTAGATTATAGGATCTGGAGGGACGAAGTTCTTGGCAGATGGAGGGAAAACGTCAGCTGTGGACTTGAAATGAGATACATCCAACGTCACCTGACTGCGCATTGGAGTGAGCTCCGATCGAACCGAGTCTGCCTCGGAATTTTACTTTAGACTTGTTTGCATCGCTCTAACTTTATTTCCTTTATCTGATTGCGATTTTGATACACTGATGTACATACTATGTCCTGGCTGGTCTACTCCGTATACTCCGTATATGGGCTGTGGTATAGTGTTCCACTTTAGGAATAGCGGGTGCCTACCAGGTACGGCTGTGCGTGTTCTACTCCAGCCTAGGATGTGGAAATAGAGAACAATGGGCTCCAAGGACAGCGAGCAGGAGCTTGCTGGATTACATTGCTTTGATTGACAGCATTGCAACTTTCATCTGCATCGGGCTACTTATCGCGAAGATGTTATTCATGTCAGAAGGGCTCTAGTCTTGGTTTTAAATATAATACTGAATCTATACTGATTGATGGATATAGTAAGCCTTCCCCACCAATCGAACTATCTGTCTCGAAGCTAGGCACGGACATATATCAGATGGGCTCAAAGTTCCTTTGCAAAAAGGTCATAAGTGGGATTCCCGAGGCTACGGTCGCCAGCTGGAAAGAGAGAGACGGACATTACTGTCTGCTCGAGGGTACCATCCGGAATTCATCCTCCCCAGAGGCAGCCGAAGGCCTCATATACCAGGCTGGAATGTCATCTGCCGTCTGGGAGATTGGCTCTGAGGCAATCTGTAAGGTCAAAACTTGGGCGGAGGGGATGGACAGTGAAAGCAACACCCTTGCCTTTGTCGCATCCAGGTTTCCACACATCCTACTTCCTGAGGTCACTTACTCGTGGGTCGATGAGCAGCTGGAACGTACCTTCTTTATTTGAGGCGGGTTCAAGGACGTAATCTTGCAAAGGCCTGGCCATCACTAACCTCAGAGCAAAGAGCTCAAGTCGCTGCTACTGTCGCACAATATTGCCACGACCTTGCTGAAGTGACCTCGGAGAATTTGCAGTCAGCAACAGGTTGTGGAGTCCTTGAACCCTTTCTAACCGTGGATGCCGAAGCATCACACCCATCCTGGAAACCTTAACCATTGGGGCCAATTTCTCGCACTGTGGCTGAGAGACATCTCCAGAAATTATCAACTCAGGCTTGTCCACCTGTCGGAGAAAGATTTCATCTCTATCATGCCGATCTCAGTCCGACAAATATTCTTCTCTCAAGCGACAGTAGCATCGAAGCAATCTTGGATTGGAAATCAGCTGGGTTTTATTCGAAATTTTGGATTCCTCTGAAGCCGTATCGAAGTGGAGGATTCAATCTTGACATTCCAGGTGATTCCCGCTACGATTGGAGGGATCTTTTTGTATCAAAATCCCCTGACGAGGGATTTACGCTTGATCATGACCATGTTTGATGGCAGAAGACATTGAATTTTACTTTCTTTAATATCAACGAGCATTACGATGCTACACCTGCTGGTACATAAACCTCCCGGGCCTTCAGACATTTACTACCTGGCTCCTCCTGTAGTATTCAGTCAATTTGGCCTAACGCATTTGGTGGAATAGTCACCATTTCAGTGTCATGGAAATCTATTGAGTAGGAGAGAACGCTATGATAATTAAGAACCTGTTCTTCGAAGAAAAGCAGAACAAGAACCAGTCTATAGGACTCATACTAAGTAGTATCCAAACCCCCAGTCAGACTAAACTCAAAGGAGACAAGAACCGGACACCCGCGCTGACGTAAGGTCCCGGCGGGCGGTGACTGAATCCCCCCATTGCTTATACGGAGCAAGTATAGCATAGCTGTCCAGAACATCTCCAATTCCCGCCCACGCGATCGCTGGCCTGAATTTTCACTTTACTCTCCTCCCAGTTTGTTAATCTTTTTTAGCCGCTGTCGATGTCCCTCTGACAACCTTACTGTTTTTAATTTCGGCTTTCTGTCAAGGACATCGGGCTTCTCGCCCGCCTCTGTTGCCATGAGACTTGCCGCATATACTGGGGTAAGTGGCTCGCATGGTTCGGTTCGCATTGAATGGAAAGCTAACCCTGCCTCACTCCACAGGTCTCCGTGGCCCTAGCCACGGGTGTCTTTCTAAAGGCACTTCATCAGAGGGCGAACTTCTACTCGGCCTGCGTTTACCTTTCTCAGAGCAGTGCCAATCTCATGGTAGGTCGCCGCCGCATGTGCTCTTGAATGATCTCTACGCCCAAGGTCCACTTGAGAGAATATCTTCTAACAGATGCAGATCTTGACAAATGTGTGTCTGTTAGCGGTCGGCTTCCTTCTTTTCTGGCTTCAGCGTCTCCTTTACGGCCCCTTGCGACCCATCGAAACCGAACAGTTGTATGAAAAGGCATGGTTCGCGGTTACGGAAACCTGTCTGGCCATGACCATATTCCGGGGGGAGCTGGGCGGCTGGTTTCTGGTTATGTTCGTTTGTCTACTCGTCGGAAAAGTCTGGGGCTGGATTGGCGAAGGCCGTGTGGAATACCTGGAGCAACAACCCCCTGCCAACCCTCGCCTGTTCCATGCTCGCCTGGCAACTTCCCTGCTCCTCGCGGTCCTGTTCAATTCTTTCATGTTAAGGTACTGTGTTCGGACGGTTCTTGAGCAAGCACGCCCTGACATGATGGTCATGTTCGGCTTCGAGTTCGCCGTCCTCACCATCCTATCGAGCTCGACCGCCGCGAGGTACTCAATTTCTCTGGTAGAGATCTATGTTACTCATCAACAATTGAAGGCCAGGGTTGAGGAGCGCCGCCAGGAGATTCGAGCTGAGAGGCAGGAGGCCATTCGTCGGAGTGCGCAAGCCGGAGAACTCTCTCCTCCTACTAATCTACCCGATGAGAACGATATCAATGAGATGGAACTTGATGTACCAGGATGGGAGGAAAAAGGCCGCTGGGTTTTCTATCTCGATCTGCTCACGGATTTCCTGAAGCTGACCGTGTATCTCACCTTCTTTGCCATCCTCTTCACTTTCTACGGGCTGCCGATCCATATCCTGCGCGACGTAGTGGTGACGATTCGCTCCTTCGGTCGCAGAATTATGGATTTCCTTCGGTATCGTAATGCTACCCGTGACATGAACGAGCGGTATCCAGATGCAACTGCAGAGGAAATCGCACGAGAAGAAGTATGCATTATTTGTCGGGAGGAAATGGCACAGTGGCAGCAACCCGCGGACGGAGCTGGACCAACAAGAGGAAGGGTTTCTGAGAGACTTCGCCCGAAGAAGCTCCCTTGTGGTCACATCTTGCATTTCGCCTGTCTTCGCAGCTGGCTGGAAAGACAGCAAAACTGCCCAACCTGTCGACGCCCAGTTGTCGCACCGCCTCGTCACCGTGGCCAGCCTGGGGTGGGGGTAAATGATGGGCAAGGCAACGGGGGTGCTGGGGGTCTACAAGGTGGCCCTGCTGGGAATCAGCCTCCCGGGAGGAATGCAGCCGCTGATGACTTACCCAGAGCTCGTGTATACCAATTTGGACCCTTCCGGATCGGGTTCGGTGCGGGCCGAGGAGACATGTTTCACAATCTTCATCAGCAAATTCACCAAGGCAATGCTCCCCTGCAGCCAGCAAATAATGGCAATCCTGGCGCAAGACAAATCGGGTTTGGCTTTGGCTTCGGGCGTCCACCACCACCACCAACACCAACTGCCCACCCTACGCCGGCCCCAACGGCTGTCTCTGACATGCAAAGCCACCTTTCCCAATTGGAACAGCAGATTATGCAGGAGATCAGCAATCTCCGGGTCACGGCGGATCAACTTCATCTGGTCCGCTTGTTACAGACCGAGCTTCAGCGACTTCGGAGTCTTCAGAATCCACAAGCCAACCCCTTGGATTTGCCGAACACTTTATCGCAGAACCCTACCATTCCGTCGTCATCTACAATAACAACGACTCGCCGGCAGTTTATTTCAGATCCAAGAGCACCCGCCATGACGGCTGGCGATGCACGACTACCCGAGGGACTTAGCCTCCCCCCGGGCTGGTCCCTTCTTCCCCTCCACTCAGCGGAGCAGGGCTCGAGTGGAGCGGCAAATGTGACGCCCACTCCAACTGTTCCTGTAACAGCTCCACCTGCACAGACGCCTGCCGGCAGTTCCGAGTCCCAAGCGCCCGTGTTGGCGGAAAACGGTGTGAATGATAGTCAGGATGAACAGGGTCCTAGCCAGGTGAATTCGGGTTCTCGTACCCTGCCGGGTTGGGGTTCAGCAAGGTCTCCAACCACCGCGACAGACGATGTCGAGCCAGTGTCCGAGCAATGGACAGAAGTAACAACTGAGGTACAATCTGAGAAGTCTACCTCTATACCCGTTGAACATGGTGAGGCTGTTCATCATGGCGAGGACGCTGTGGTAGAGGATGGCTCATCGTCATCACCGTCGAAGGGCAAAGCGCGGGTGGCAACGGTGGAGGACGTCGGGGATGATGAGACATGACATGGGATTTCCCTCTAGAGTTTTTGTTTTCTTCTGTTTTATATCCTTTGCAAGTACTTTACTCCCCACTATCCATTTGCCCGATGCATTTATCAGATTTGGGAAACAAGCGTTCAACGGCGTTCTTAGCGAGGCAGAAAGATCATACCCGGGTTGTCTGTGAATTCGAATTTCTATGCGATGGGGGGTATGTCTGGTGATTTCCCCTTTTTGTAATGTTGGAAACCATTTAGCATAGCCATCTGATCGAGATCGTGGAGGATATTTTTGTTTCCGCTGTCAGGTGGATGGATCTCTTTACATGCATGTATGTACATAGTAGTGGTAGCAATCAACCTCGCCCGATCCTCCTTCCGTTCATTGTTCTATATTATATGCATAATATATCAATACATATATTCTACCTCATTTTCTTACAGGCTTTGAAGTTTGTATAGATACTCTCGATGCTGAAATACTCGAAGCCTTATTCTGCGATGGATGCCGCCGCTTTTAGTTATCGCAAGAACGTGAGCACTTTATAGGTACTCACTGACCCTTCTCTGAGCACGCACGACTTGTCGTATTGGAGCAGACCTTAAGTCGCACCTCCACACCCCAGAGTGGTATCTCCGCAGTCAATGACTGACAAGGCCATTGCTGAAGAGACCATTACTCCAGACTGACGACTACATTTCAACGGACAATGCTATCTGCAAATGTTTAGATCCATCCACAAGTGAACTGGACTCTCTTCAAACGACATTGTCTCTGGAGATTACTGAAAGCAAATGTGATATGAGCGATACACTGTGACTGGTCTTTGCTTGAGCAGTCTCTTACTTAAGTCCCTGTTGAGCAAGTTTCCACGCCCGTAAAACCGCAGCTCTGATCTGGTCCACATCTGTTTGGGTTGTTGGAACTTGATGTGCACCTTGAAAACTGACCACCTCTGCATGGTCCATAGTGTAATAAGTCTCCATGAGGCGCTTTCCATCCGGGCGCCACGGATCACGAATTCCACGAATATGCACCGACGGCAATGAAAGACGGTTTTGACCCGATAAGACGGATCTGCCACTGACCAACAACTTTTCCCTTTCCGCGGTCATACATTTTAACCGCATTAACAGGGCTCTTCGAACCGTCTCCCTTTCGCACTCTACCTCATCCGCATCAATATCAAACGTGTCAACGGCTCTTTGATCACAATGCCACCTAAAGAAGGGTTTCAGGCTATTGAAGAAAGAACCCACCCCAGGACCAGGCAGAGATTCGAAAGGGGCATCGAGAAACACAAACTGAAAGACAAGATGCAGGGGCTTGTGTGATCTGACTAGGTCAAAAGTTACGTGGTGAGCATGTCGCAATAGGACGAAGCCCGGACCTGCTTAATGCAGAGCACATGTCTTAGGTGCTGTGCTATATAACGGTGGCCATATGGGACTCGATCCTCGTGGCGGGAGTAGATACCGTCGGAATGTAGTAAAACGGAAGATATCCGACTGCCCTACAGGCTCAAGGAGCCAATGGCGGAAGGGTATTATCTGTTTGCAACACGTTCGAGTGTCTCTCAATCAACAGTGAATAATTTCTTCAATTTTCTCGGCTTCGTACACTTTTCACCTCTGCGGGGACCTTTGGCAGGGATCACATTCATGTTGTTGTCGGTATATGCCTCACCAACGAAAGGTATTAGTTCCGGGTATTCTCAAAAGACGGTGGTAAAATTGGAAGCTATTGCATCAAATAATTCAAATTATAAATAATTGTCCGCGAATAATAGACGCGCCTCTATAGCTCAGTGGTAGAGCGCTTGACTTGTACCTAATACGGATATCAAGAGGTCCGTGGTTCAATCCCGCGTGGAGGCACTTTTTTTATATATTTTTACATATACGTCACTATACAGACTTGATTTTCTAGAATCAACGTGACCTTCCCTATTTGGACGAGGGCGCTCATGGGGTCGCTCACTGAGTATTTCTCATCACCGGTCAAGGCTCAGTGAGAGCTCTGGTCCTACTCAGAGCGGGATGGTCATCCGTCACGTGTGCTCTTAACTGCCCATACCTCAATATTCTGTACCATTAGCTTGACGACTAATTTACACAGTATATCTGAGATAATTATAATTGTAATAGAGCTGTAAGAGATATCGCCAGGGCCTGATATTCCACAAGGCCAAAAGGTCAAATAATTCTGACTCGTCAATAGGTTGCGGTCTTGGTAGAATAGAAGTCACTACAGGACTACTGTCGGCGCAAGATTACTGTTGATACTAGACTTAAGTCCAAAGGACCAGGCCTATTAAATACATATACTTGATAGTTAGAAGAGTATAAATAAGTTAAGACTGGTTGTGCTATTAAAAATAACTCTGGAGTAATAATTATAAATTAATTATAAAAAATTAAACTAAGTATATACATAAGTGTTCTTATATATCCTTCCCCATCGTATCACTGTTTATGATATCTCGTGTTAGTAATATACTGTATCTTAATGCTCGAACTTTTCCTCCAATGATACCGAAGCAAGACGAGACAATCACTGCTATTTCGTAAGAATTTGGCCACAAGTTTGTACGGACTTTCGTCAGCGCCAAGTCAAGAAACATGTAGGTTTATAATGGAATTTTCGAAGCTGAGGTAATAAGGGAAGAAAAAACCTCGAAAACGAAGATTCGATACATGCTCTTTCAACGGGCACCAAACAACTCAGATTTAGAAGTTTTTGTTCGTAAGTCTCGCTTTCAAACCCCCACTTCGCCATTTGTCGATGTTCTGACTGTCTCATGGTAACAATTCAAAGCCTGCGGATTTGATCGTTGCGGAAAAGAGGAAATGGCCACCACTTCCGCCATCAAAATCGTAGCCTACGTACCGCACATCAGGCATATACTCCAGCAAATAATCACGACCATAGGCATAGCTATGTTCCATGACCTTATCGTCTTTATTGCGAAAGATTTCCAGAAAGTTGGCGATAAGATTCGCAATATTTTCCAGCCAAAAACCGATTTCGCCAAATTCCCCAATGGGGCCTGGAATGAGTCCGATCAAGAAGTCCCAATTAGCGTCACCCACACTAACGGACAAATAAGAGCTGTGATTGGCAACCTCTCGCATGACCTTGATTAGCTTGTTGTACCAGTCGGAGGTGCTGTGGTCTGCCTCCCAGCAGATAATGTGGCCAGCGCAAGCATTCTCCACCCATCCCAGGAAGACTGGTGTGGTTTTGGGAAAGGGTCTTTGTGTACCCGATACAACAGACCCGAATTCGGGCGTTCGATGGGCGACCTCTTCTCCACCGTCACCACCAAATCCCCAGGTGAAGTAGATTTCGTCCTTGCCCACCTCCCCAGATTTCCTGTAGCATTTGAAGAGTTCCGGTTCGATCTTCACAGGAAACTTTATTTTGCCACTAGGACCTGGACGGTCTAATTTGCTCAGGTATTCGTCTTTTCTGTCCGTTTCCTTTGAGTCTTTGCTACCGGTAAACACGGTGACACCACGTCCTAGCTCTCTAGCGGCCTGGGTAAAAGCCTCAGTTGTCTCAATTGTACCGTCTTGTTTGGTCTGCTCAGGCGTGACAGCACGAATATGCGGCTGTTGAAGTGTCCCAATAGCCAGCTCTTTGACATCAGCCATGAATCTCTCGCTGGTATATGGAGTATCGTCGGAAAGGGCCATGATGGAGCTAGGAATATTGGCGGAAAAAAGCCACCACCAGATCGGCAGCTGGCTTTGGCGGCTGCGCAGATTTCGCCGTAAGCCATTAACTCATCTTCGTTGTCGGCGATGGCTTCGAAGAATCTAACCCCGATCTTTTCTATCTCGGTCAAATCTTTGGCTCCTTTGCTACGGCGGGAGATTCCGTGCAATGCCGCGCCTAGAATGATGTTGCTGCCAGGCTCGAGAAGCTTGGCTTTTGCTGGAGCACTCTTCGACGGTGCCCACTCTTTCAGGCGTTCAATGCGATCGTTTGAGCTGTCATGATGTAGCGTTCAAGTGAAAAAGTCTTCTACTTGTCAACTCTATGCCTGCACACAAATCTCACAGGATACCTCTCACTCTCTACTCAATCCGACGTAGGGCTTGCTCCGCTCTCATATTTCTTTTTCTTTTGCCTCATCAAATGCCCACCTGGCAAATCCGTATGAAGAGCGTCGTCATCCTCAGCAGTCGGATTTCTATCGCCGGCGAAGACCTTCTTGGAACTATCTTTGTGAGGATGGTGATCGACATATTTGCTGCGCGCTTGCACCGGTTGGAGAATGTGAGCAACATTGTTGAAGCAGCATGTGCTCGAGAGAAGTAATCGACAGAGATGTACGGCTTAAGTGAGTTGCCTAGATTGGTCCAGGAGTATGGATGCTGGATGTCGAGGACCGTCAGGGCATCTTCGTGCTTCCAGGTGGATCTGGGTCCAGGCCACTCTTTGCCGCAGACTGCCTATAGAGCAGTCTGTTCTTTATTGTACTTCAGTACAACCTCTGCTTCCTATCTTACCAGGGCAATAGCCGAGGCCGAGTTGGTAAATGGTTATCGGGCATGTTTATCCGGGTATCTGGAATGCTGTCTACACGATTTTCATATCCTTCCTTTGACTGACTGCTTATCGCGTTTGATTGGGCTTTCCTTGCCAACGAACGCATGCTGCGGGTTAAAAAATAAGGGAACTAGGGAGACTGGCTGTCAGAAATGCCCGTCGCCCGCCCCGGTTATTCTGAACCGCAGCCGTCTTCCAATGAACACACCGTTGTTTGTGCGTGATAGAATACGCCACGGTACGTAGCCGTGGACTTTCGTTAGGGACGTGACTAGCTGGCGAGACAACAGTCAAGCCTCTGGCCCATTACCGAATCTGTTTGGAAAAATATCAAACTGTAGAAGACCGGGTGATTTCTTTTCATCTACAATCCTTCCCGGCCGAAATTATTCGATTCTTGCAGGCGAGAACGGATAATGCAGCTCATTCATGTCCGAAAGAAGCCATTAGAATCTGCTTCCGTTCGTCGGGGAGTAGCTCTTCCAGCTTATTGGCCACGGACGGTACCCCCCGTGCCAGTGACAGGGGGCCCAACGACTGTAGATGGTCCGGCCGAGTAGTATTCATCAAATGTGCTGCGTTTAGCAGCCTGGCTGTCTCTGATTTCGTTGGTCTCTTCAAATATTGCAGTCAGTCCAGTATATTCAGCAGAATACGATCACTATCAGTCAGTTCCCCTACTTCTAAGGGCGGCATGAGTCGAAGTTTTACCCAAAGGGTGAGGGTGAGGGGTATGGTGACGTGGAATCTAAAAGCCTCGACGTGGATATTAAAGGGCTCATTTGGTTCCGCTTAGTTCATGGAGCGTTATTTGTTTTCAATGCCACTTTTGGTCAACTGTGCCACAGACATCAGGGACGGTGACGAGGCCAACAAAAACATGTGCCTTTTCGAGTGCACACGACTAGTCCCCAAATTTTTTTAACGCTATGCAGGATCCGACGTTGATATATACATTCATTTATGATACGCACCCTTCCACGCCGAAGACGACGGTCACTACCTAGACATGTCGAAAGTTCGCTGGACATTTATGCGGCTACTGATTACTTCGCCTTCTTCCAGACCTTCCGCCTCGTGCCTTCTCGCTCGAGCATTCGGGGTCGTGACTGTAGTAGAGACGAACTGTGCACCTTCTGGTCCAGAATCTGATCGCCAGTTTCCTGGCCAGCTGGAGTCCAAAGCAACTTGGGAGCCATGGCTTCTGCCGTTGTTACTGGGACGGACTAAGCTTGTTAACTTACGCACATTCCTTCCCACAATACTATTGAGACTGCTAAGCCTATGACAGAGCGGACGAAGAGTCACTAGGCTTCCAGCTGCAATACCAAGGCCAGCTTCAATATTGGATGAAATGGCAATACCGCTGGTAGCATCTATATTTAGGTTACTAACGATGGTCAAGCATGTAAAGAAATGAAGTCACGTGGCAAACTTACAAAGGAAATCTGTTTCCATATAATTAGGGAGGAAAGGAATGCGGACAACAACGGCTGCGCTCGCACTGTACGGATCATGAGCGCCGGAGGCAGTTATGGGAAACTCTGTGGTTCGCCGTACTTACACACATCCCAGTCCGAGGATTCCGGCTAATGCCCACTTCGACCGCCCAGTTATCTGCAGATCTCTAATAAGATATATAGGATAGAGGCCGAGTGTAAAATCGCATAGACACGCTGTCGCACTGTAGAGATATGCGACGTCGACAATATATTCCGTATCGATGCAATAACCGTCACCCGTCCGCTGCCAGAACTCTCGCACAGGCTGGCATTGCAGCATCAATACAAGCCAGAACGGGAGCCCAACAGCCACCGTCAGGCTCATAACCACATAGGTGACAACCGAGTCGCGGCGTCGAATAGCGATTCGAAGGAGGAGCATTGCAATAGACAGCCTGGCGATCGTCACCACCCAAACATAGGCTGACTGCCCAAGCCACCACCACTAGCGCGCAGATACAAGTCAGGGCTTGTCTTGCATACTTCGGGTTGCAGTCGGAAACATACGAATAGAGCTTTCTCGATCTCCTCGGGTCGATCAAAGTCGTCTAGCTTTCTCCCGATACCTGCCACTGACCCCGTAAGACCGCAGGTGGCGAACCATATGTTCAAGGCCTAGCCATTCAATTGTTAGCTACTCCCATCCCAACGGATGTGCATCGAACATACCATTGCCAACACCATCAGTGCATCATCCCACCCAAATCTTCTGACGAGCCTCAATCGTACGTAGCATCGTAAAGCAACAGTAGTGAGCGAAATGCAAAGAAAAATCAAGGTCACCACGAAGATCGATTTGCTACGACCGACTAACATCATGTCCGAGATGGCCAGGCGCGGTCATGGTGGTGGAGAGATTTACGGCAATGATAATTCCAAGTGACATAAGGAATGTAAGTAAAAGGGCAGCAGTGGACTTTGCTTCAGCGTCATCGCTTCTACAGGCCCTTCTGGGTGAGCGATTGTAACTCCGTTCTGAAGGGAGTTGGAGCATCCAGATATGTCACCAAAGTATCCAGAAGTTGTTCTGCCTGGGAACCGCGTTATATAAGCGATTCGTCAAGAGCGCGGCAGTGGTCTTCCATGGCAAAGGGTTCAAATTCCAGGCATTTTATTGGCCAGGTGAGCTCCTTGGAATGGTGAGCCAGCCAATCTGAAAAGCTGTAGTAATGCAGATGATCCAATACAATATTCAAATGCAGACAAGCCCAGCACCTTTAACTTCAAAATTTTGTGGTTGAACCTCATCCAGAACTTGCCTTCCATACTTATTTACGGTGGATTTTCGGAATGAGCAACCCAACAGGAATATGCGTGTGTAAATCGTATAGCGAGGGTGCAGCTGATCATAGATGTACCATGTGCTCTACCTGGCCCCTGAGTGGAGCACTTTGAGCATCTGAAGCTTAATCTTGCTGGGATTCTTGCTTCTACTCCCATGGCTTCTACGACTTCTGTACATCCTATCGCTTCTGGTTCGCGCTCAGCAATGCCCTTGCCACATGCGGATGATTGATCACACCACTGGGTCCAGCCATAGCTCCTGTGCCACTATGAATTATACAGCCTTGATCGCCCCAGATGAGATGAGGGATAGCTATCGGGACCCTGGTATCCCGTCTTCAAGACATTCTCTGCCGGAGCCTAAACAAAGAGACCCCGGCAGAAAGTGAAGAACGAGGCTTTAATCGGCAGGTATCCTATGCTCAGGAGTCTCCAAGTTTAACAAATAATCGTCTGCGATATTGCCCCTCGGGCCACGGCCCTTCAAGATACGTCTCCCCGACCGATCGAAATCGCTTGAGAAGCAAATCACGATATGCATATTGATTCAGTTCGCTCTATCCGAGCAGTCAGTGTTCGGACGAACGTGCCCATAATTTGGGTTTCTGTTCTTTGGGGATTAAGCCCACGAATGGGAGCCGATGCGGCGGAGATGGGACAAGCTTGGTGGCTTTCCGTATGGAATGTCATAGGGGTGTTCTTCCGCAGAAACGATGCTGATGCTCGCAATTTGAGGTAGACAAACAGTGTCAAGAATCTCGGCCCAAAAGGGAAGAAAAAAGTTTTGCATCAAACAGGAAGGTGTTGATCCCCTCCGCTAGGCCGTTCTACCTTTCCAGTAAGGAGCGGATGTGCCAAACTCCATGCCCTGGGACTGGTGGTAGGCGCTAATGGCTAAATATTTTCTTCCGTTGTCGCAGAGAAAACGCTTAATCTAGGTCCTATATTATCGGCGTACAGTACAGAGAGGAGATCAAGCGTTACCTACCATGTTTTGATGCCATTACTCCAGATCTTGGCTCAGGATAACCCTTCCCGGTATCGTTCCAGATTCTCACTATAATCTTGTCTATGGGTGCCAATATCTAAGAGAGTAATATAACCCTTTAGCTACTTAAGAAGATGGCCCGCTTATTCTCTTTAGAGGAATTAAAGTAATATCTAAGATTATTTAAAATATTCCTACGATACCACTTTCTTTCCACGATAAAAGAAGTGCCCTTATTTATATCTAATTCGAACTATTGAGGATTCTTATATAGGATATCAATATTATAATAAATAGGATATTATAGATAATATCCCATCTTCGTAAGAATATCGAGGATCTTTTTAAAAGGCTTCGATACAAGTAATTTCGGTGGACCGAAAAGTATTAAAGCTATCTTCTTAGATCGGGAGACAGTAGCATTCGGCGTCACCCCAACTCGGAAGCCATCTCCTATCAATATGAGCCAGCAGGTATTTTGAAAACCTGGATAGATCCGCTGTCAATCCCACGCAGACAATTGCGGAGCATCGTCTTTACCTTCCGTTTTCCGGCCTGATAATCGATACTGATGATGAAAGAGTTCCAACAGGTGATCTCAAGGAGAACAGGCAGGACTCATTTCATGACTTCTGTTCGTCCACTAAAAAAGTTAGACGAGGTTTGTAATTGCAAAGGGAATTATTAGCTGCTGCACAGAACCCTTTTTGGTCAATTTAAATAGGCCAGGCAGAAGTGGGTACGATGGCATCTTTCTTATCTCCCAGTCTCAGCCATTGAAGAAGGATGATGCTCCAGTAGCTTCGCTTTCATCCGTATATTAGGTTGTCACAGTCGACTTGTATACCTTTCAGAAAGATTTGCGGGTGCATGCGTGGGATAACACTCAAGGTTAGCCTGTCATTGCTATTGAACAGTTAATTCCACGGGCACCATCTGGGAAGACACATGTTTGACCTAGTCTAGTACACCTCTTGCAAGCGTACGGATTGGGAATCAGGTCGCATTTCACCCTTCAGCTACACGCATCGTCCACGGCCATGCCGCCGTCTTGGAAGCTCTCTGCGCATTTTCCGCGAGAAACAGATGTACCAGACTCCTGAATGCCCAGGGTCTGGGACCGGTAGGGGTTGGCGAGTGTAATGATATGATATGATCTGGTATGGAGGGGTCGGAGTCGGGCAGGGCAAACAAGAAAGTCGGACGCGGAATCGGAGTCGGAGTCGCATTCAATGCCCTAGAGTACCATTATTAGGGAAAGGCTCGCGGACAACATGATAATGTAAATAAACTCCTTCCCCTGACTAGAGTGACTTATAAGACAAGCCCAAGGCCTTTGACTAAGTAGTACAGGTGTGATTCTGTTTTACTCCCCTGATCCTGGTGAAGGAGCAAGACATGTTCGCTATCATAGAGTCGAAAAACGCCGATACGAAAGGTAAGATGGAAAACACGGATACGACATATCTCAGGGGCATCAAGCTCTACAGTATCTTGTCCGGAGTGATGATCGCAACCTTCTTGATCTCGCTGGATGTGTCTATCATAGCCACGGTAAGTCAAAAACACCCTTCCCTGTTAACTAATATAAACCGAAACTGATCGATGTTTGTGTTTCTGCAAACTTAAGGCGATTCCCTCTATTACCAGCCAATTTCACTCCACCACAGATATAGGGTGGTACGGAGCAGTCTACCCGCTTACTATGTGCTCTCTCCAACCTTTAAGCGGCAAACTGATCACGATCTTTTCTCTGCGGTGGTCCTATCTATCCTTTTTCCTTGTCTTCCTCCTCGGCTCGCTTTTGTGTGGAGTGGCTACCAGTTCATCGATGTTTATCATTGGTAGGGCGGTAGATGGTGCAGGAGGCGCAGGTGTAGTCTCCAGTGGTCTGGCTATCATTGCAATAGTAACACCTATAGAGCAGCGCCCCTTATTTACTGGACTGGTGACATCGCTTTATGCTCTGGGTACCGTTGTGGCACCTATTATCGGGGGAGCCTTTACAACCAATGTGACTTGGAGATGGTGCTTCTTGATCAATTTACCAGCCGGCACCGTGACTGTGATAACCCTAATCCTTTTCTTCCATCCTCCTCAGCAATCACCCGCAGCAAGGACCGAGACAGTTCTTCAGAAACTTCAGCAGCTGGACTTGATTGGATGTGCATTATTTGTTCCCGCAATTATTATGGTCTTGTTAGCATTGCAGTGGGGCGGAAATAAATACCCCTGGAATTCTGCAACTATTATAGGACTCTTTGTGGGTTTCGCAGCAACACTGGGATTGTTCATCACCTGGGAATTGAGGGCAGATCAAGCAATGATCCCATTGCCACTTCTGCGAAGACGATCAATCATCGTCAGTATTATTTTTGCCTTCCTATTTATGGGTGCATTTGTGGTTCCTGTTTACTATCTACCTGAGTGGTTTCAGATTGTGAAAGGGGCCAGTTCAATCCGCAGTGGTATTATGCTCCTGCCTTCCGTTTCCACTCAAATCTTTGGCTCAATTATATCTGGTGTCCTAGGTGAATCCGTTTTGGCCTCTCTCTTACTGATCAGATTGCTAACATATTACTCTAGCGAAGTATATCAAGTACTATAACCCTTGGTTCTTTATCGGCTCATCTTTTCTTTGTATTGCAACCGGCCTCTACACAACTTTCAGTGCATTTTCCACCACATCGAGAGATTGGATCGGATTCCAGATACTACAGGCTCTCGGCTGTGGCTTCGCAGCACAGATGCCTCTACTTACTATTCAGAGTGTCCTTAAGAATGATCCAAAACTCGTTCCAGTCGGGATCTCCACTGTTCTGTTTGCGCAGTACTTCGGAAGTTCTGTGATGCAGAGTATAGGTGGGTCCATCTTCCAAAATAAACTTGACTCGCAACTCCAGTCCTACGCCCATTTAGACTCCGATCAGATAGAAATGCTGCTAGCGGTGGGGACTTCGAAAGTGCAAGAGACCGCCCAGCAGGCATTCCCGGATCGCCTGAGTGCCATTCTCATCGCGTACAACGATGCCATTACCAATGTCTTCGTAAGCGCGTATATGTCTGACTCGAGGCGTTCATATATCTAACTTTGATAGTATCTCGCAGTGACAGGGAGTGGGGTAGCCTTTGTTTTGGCTCTTGGGATTGAGTGGACAAACACTCGGGAATCGACCGGGGACGACGAAAAGGACTTGCCTGTGGCTTATGATATTAGAGAGCCTTGACAGCCTACCCATTCACTTTACCCTATTTGATAACTCTTGCATGTTTTCCATATGAAGTCTACCCAACACAAGCTCTCTTCTAGCAAATCACAGCTGTCATCTTGAACTCCAGCTGATAGGATCAACGATGGACTGCCCTTAATAGGCTCAATGCAGGTATATGGGATCGTTCTATCAACTAGGGCTAGTAACCATCACTATCCTAGCCCTAGCCAAGTAAAGTACCTTCTATACTATACTGACCTACCAATATAGCCACACCAACAGCTATGGACGTTAATTTATCTATGTCAAAGCCCATTCTCTTACCCTGATTTATTCTTTATCACCCTAGCTAATCCCTAGGACTCTTACACCACCTATCAGAGTTCCCCCGCACTATGGTTGTAACTTCGATACACCTTTGGCGAGGCTTCTCACCTATGCTCCCGGAAGAGATGATACATAAGCTAATAATGTGCAATCCTGGAGCGGACGCTTGTAGCAATGATTCTATTCCGGAACCAGAACAATAGAGTAGAATACGAAGTCCGCTGGGTATGCTCACCCGTCTCAGACATAGTCCAATGATTTTGGCCATGCAAGCTTCCATTGACTATCTTCATGCTGAAGAGGAAAAGCTTTGTGAGATATTAGATCAAGTGAGGAACACCTCCTAGGCAGTTCTTAATTATTTTTTAATTATTTCAGTAATTCGTCCATGTAGATCCTATCACTCATTGAAGATGACCTGCGCATTTAACTTGTTACATAACGGCACGAAGCAAATATCAAGACTACTGTATAAAATGCACATGACCCTGCGTGGTGGAAAGCCTGGGGCCGTGGGCATAGCACAATTGACAACACCACGCACTTACTAGCCCTGTTCCGGCATCGCATGGATAGTTCCACTCCACTGTAAAGTATTAAGTACGTACTATTACTACTCCGTATAGTAGTATAAAATCGACTGAAAGAACCAATCACAATCCGATACCGAGTCCAGTACATTCTGCAGAGTCTTGTACATCTTATCTGTCAACTCTCTTTGTACAATTCACAAGTGAGGCTCCCAGAAAATAAAAGAAAATAAAAAAAAGTTCGACAGGATTAAGGTTAAGTGTTACGTGCTGGTGTCCCAAGGGAAACCGTGGTCATTGGTCATGATTTCATGAATGATTCCTGCACTGTAACCACAGTCGCGGATCGGCTTCATCACCGCTGACGACAGCTTCTCCGCCTCCCGCCCCCAGTCCGCCCCGTCCGCGACTTACTCTTCATATTTGAACATTCGACTGCTAATGCCCTCGGCCGGATGATTATCTTTATCGGAGCGGAGCTCCTTTCCTTTGTCTCACTTTAGTTCCCTCTTACTGCGTGGCTGTGGCTTGGCTTCTTTTTTTCGCCCCTGACACCGCGGAGGCATATGTACACAACAAGAAAATTACTCTCGCTGACCGATCAATTGGCCGTTCCATGAAAATTCACTTCCTTAGTTGATTGTGAGTTCCCTCAGCCTGGTTTTCTCAAAGGCGCCGACAGTCGCTTTCCCAGGTCTTTCTCGCGCGCGGGGGGCTTTGCGGATGAAGTGGTCGGTTCATTTTGCAAGACACCCTGTCCTGTTCAACACTGATTCTAACAGCTGTTTTCATGGATTGCTGTAGCCAAATACTATTTAATATTCCTACTTGCGTGACTGTTCATAACCGCATCTCATGATTTTTTCACGGCGCGCGATTCCCCTCCTCGGCCTCGCCTTCTTCATCGTCTTCTTATACACGGTCAGCAGCCTTTCCCGGCAATGGCGGAATATGCCACAAGTTGTTGGCCTGGGCGACCTGGTTGCGACCCCATATCCAACAGCGTCTGGCTATGTGAACGGTTCTGGAGTGGTTGATAAGCCTTCGAGAGAGCCTTACGCACCTCGACCGCACTATGCGCCTGGTGTCCCTAAGCCTCCCGGGTCAACATATACCAAAACCTTGGTGGTGCCTCAAGCAGGCGAGGAAGATACAGAGTGGATAAAACTCGAAATTCCCGAGTGGCAGCCTGCCGTGTACGTGGTTGATGATCTCTCTGCGCCGTTACACCCCCCCAAGAACAAGGGCCACGAGGTTATAGTCTATCTGAGCTATATTATTGATCACTACGACAAACTACCGGACATTATTGCCTTCATGCACTCACATCAATTCGCTTGGCATAATGACGAAATCTTCAACGGGAATGCCGCCGAGATGCTGCAACGTCTAAACCCCGCGCGGGTGGTCCGACAAGGGTTCATGAACTTGCGCTGTACATGGGCGCCTGGTTGTCCTGATTGGCTACATCCAGGCACATTGGAGGAAGATGAACATAAGCAAGAAGAAACCATGCTGGCCAGATCGTGGGGCGAAATCTTCCCGGATGACCCAATTCCCGATGTCCTCGCACAGCCATGCTGTGCCCAATTCGTTGTTTCGCGCGAGCGCATTCTCGCCATCCCGAAAGCTCGCTTCGTTTACTATCGCGACTGGATTCTTCGAACGGAATTGAGTGACTATATCTCTGGCCGTATCTGGGAGTATCTGTGGCATGTCGTGTTTACAGGTGAAAATGTCGTCTGTCCCAAGGAGCACATCTGTTATTGCGACGGCTACGGAATTTGCTTTGGCGGTGAAGAGGAATATGATGAATTCCGAAGATTACGCTCGGAGAAGGGAGAATTGGAGGAGGACCTCAAGTTTTGGCGCGGAGAAGCTGAGGCCATCGAAATCGAACGACTCGTAGGAACCCTAGGCGAACAAAGCCACATCTCAGTGCCCGATCCGGGTAGAGATACTGAGCTCGAGCAGCTAATTCTAGAAAAGGAACGAACCATCGATGACATGCTACGCAACGCCACGAAGCGCGGAGAGGACCCAAGAGCGAGAGCGTTAGAGGCAGGCAGACTATGGAAGGAAGGAGATGGGTTCTAAATGTCTCACGACTGCACCAAATACTTCACAACTCACGCCGTCGCTTGCCGGTTAATGGTCCTACACAAGGTTATGCCGACTTTGAACATTACTGCCCCTCGGTCCGAGTGCTCTTACAAGTCTTTCATTTTCGCCGTACATGATATACGCTCACGCTCACGCTCACGCCCATAGATTTACATTCTTGTTTATACTTCTGCCTCTGCATCGAGCCTTCGGAGATTGTGTTGTTTTCGTGACTCTCGATGCTGTTTAGTTCTATCCTTCTTCTTCCGAACTACTTGGGATTAAACACTTGATTGGTTGAGGCTTAAGTGATCTATATTGTTGCCATATGTTTCCAAAAAATGTGTTGATACCTAATCCAATTGCAGTTTGGCTGGTTCCAAATGGATATTGATATGAGCAGAGATAAATCATTCTATTCTTTTCTATTTTTACATCCTTCCCTCTCCATTCCCAGGGAGTAAATTGACACATTCCATCATGACGTAGTGAGTAACCGGAGTAACCTGTGGTATATCGTCACGTGATGCTTCCGGCGGTCGACGACTTTACAGAGTTTGCACTGTCTGCCCATCCTTCAAACCGCGCAAACAACGTCATCTAAGCCGAAGCAAGCGATCTGATTGATTAACTTATCGCGAATCGCGCGAACCCATTCGGACAGAAGTACTGGAGCGTTCTGCTTCCGTATCTTCGTCAGTCTTCTTGGACGACGAGATCTGGCCTTGCGCCCGCTTCACGGAAGCTCCGGGCTCATTGGCGAGTCTTGTTTTTCTTGTGGACCAGCAAGGGCCCTGCGCGCAGTTTGCTGAGCGTATTCGTTTCATCCGGTCTATGCCACTTACTTCTAGGTAGCTATTGCCTTTAGGAACTGACAAGGACGGTTGAACATAACAAGTGGCAAGCCTTTAGTTCTACTACGGTTCCATTTGAGCGCCAAAAACAAAAATCCTCCGCACCAGCCCGCCACCATCTTTCGCGCGTCGCGTGGTTATAGCCATCTAAGTTGATACCAGTCCATGCGATCCCCAGACTTGATTCTCTCTCCTCAATTTTCCTTCTGATACGTACGCGAGACGTTACTCATTGTGGCTGTCCACGCCCAGATTGCTGTCATGACGTCTTCTGCTTCCCATCACCAACATTCTTCGACTTCAGCCGCTGAATTTTCCACTCACCAAACCGCTCCTTCCTCCAACATCGACCCGAACGGTAACATTGCCACGAGTGGATATGCGCCAAATGAAAGCCAACTTGCTGGGCTGGTAGAAGCTGCTACTGCAGCGGCTGGCCAGGATGTATCGGAATGGGCGGCCGCCGCTGCAGTCGCTGCTGCAGCTGGTGCTGCCGGACATCAGCATCATTTAGACGGCTACCCCCCGGATATTCATATCGAAGACGATAGTTTTGCAGATGCAGGTTTTGGGACAGGGTTGAGCACTGGAAGACAGTTACGAGCACCCGGGCCATCTCCCAACGAGCATAGCCAGCCTTCGGGACTGTCAAGAACTGTGTCAAAGAAGAGAAAGAGAGATGGCCCTCTAGACCCAGCCTTAACAGCGTCTGGACCTGGTGGTCACCAGCAGCCCCATCAGCACAATTCTCATCATTATGGTGGTGAGACGCTAGATATCCGGTCTGCACCTCCCCAGTCCTTATCGGAGGCGCGCGCTGTTGGTTTACATTCCGCAGCTGCTTTGTTCCGTCAACCCTCGAGCAACAAGAAGTACACACGACCACCTATGTCGAAGCTTTTTGCTTCACTCGAACTATCACCGGAGAACTTCCTCCACTTACAAGCCGCTGCTAAGTCATATATGCTAGATGACAAGCATCCAGAACGACGTGAGTGTGTCGGTCAACGTGGCAAGGGAGACACGGAAATGGTTAAACTGAGACTTTGGAATTGTGTGCGCCACTTTCTCGAAATTGAGGGGCATGGTGAACGTTTTTTCGGTGAAAATGTAGTCAACGAGGGCATGGGTCCCAGGACCTATGTATGGCCCCGGGACCAGCAAAAAATTATTGCACTTGTCATTCCACTGCTACGGCGTATGGTCACCAATGAACGACAGAGACAATATGCAGTGGAGACGAGGAAGGGGGGTGGATCTGAGGAGCGACGACGACGGAAAACCGAAGACAGTCTCCAGAATATGAATAGTGCTAGTCCTCCGAAGTTCCCCGTTGAGGAACAACTCCAGATGCATGCGCAACATCATCCTCCCGAGGGGTATGCGCCAACACACCCCGAGTTGGGGGCAACTTCCCAAGACATGGAGTTGGGCCTGACAGATCTCCTTCCTGACGGCTATCCAGCTGACTGGAATGCTATCTCTAAAACATACGAAGCCTACAATCAAAACTACGAGCTCGATAACCTGTGGTATCTCTCGGGCCTACAACAGCCGGATTGGCGTGGGTTAGTAGCTGCTGTTGACAGCCATTACCAGGTCTTTCACAACGGTAGTTTTGACTGCCCAGCACCATGTGAGGATGAGAATATCAACCATATCTTACACGCAAACTCTGTGTCGGGTTTACGGTGGAGAGTTGGTGGGGATCGCCATCAAGTTGCCAGGAATGAGTTGTATGTTGCCACACTCCCTTGCCCACTTTCCTTGGTATGTGACATGAAACTAACTCCTTTATAGTGCAAGCAGCATCACCCGCGACGTTTCTCGCATTATCCGTGATAATATCGCCACGAAGCATGGCGTTCAAACGTCAACCGACGACCACGCTCCCATCCATCCATCAAATTTCCCGCCCCTCCCAACGGGTCTAACTATGCCAAACCCGCCCACAACCTCTCAAGCGCCAATATCTTTGCGAATTAATATCATGCAGAACGGGAAACGTGTCCTTCCGCGAGTAGATCTTCCTGCAGGACACTGTCCCGATCTTGAGACTCTGAAACAGCTACTCTGCCGTCGATTCGCGGGCCAGTTGCCAGGTCTGCCCTCTGACCCTTCGCTGGACCCTGCAGCCTGGATGTCTTCGGTTGGCTGGAGGTTTAGAGTCTGGTTGCCCGAGGGCCTGACTCCTGTCCAGAATGACGGCGAGTGGACGATCGCACTGCTTTCTGCCGGGAACGTAGACTGGATGGACGGTGATCTACGAGTTCTTGTAGAGCTGGAGAACACCTCTTAGTAGTGCCTCCCATTTGCTGGGCAGCCAACACACCCTATTCTTCTCTTCTCCCTTCCTCCCTGGAGTCCAACAACAGATTTGCCTTCTTACGTACCGTGGCCTGTCTTCCCTGGAGGATACGAGCATTAATAATCTTCTTCTACCTTTGTTCTGGGCCTCCTTCTCCATCTACCTTCTTTTATCTTCTCTCTACCTTTTTCTCCTCACTCCGCTTTGCATATATATCTTTATACCTAACCTTTCTCCTCAATTTCGGTGAACGTTGACTTCTTTCGGTTCATACCCTTTTGATGCCCATTACGGACATGACTTATTAGGATGAGACATGATGTAAGTGTACGCTGGCATTCGTTGCATTTAGGAGGTAGAGTAGTGCTTTTTAATACGACTTTAAGCGGGATTTTGTTTCTAGCATGGCCTGGACTACAGTCTGGAGGCAATATGACTTCTGATGCAACTCAATAAATGGTTTTTGAGTAAAAGGCGAGTCTACAGGAGTAACTAAGGCTGTAGGGTGGTTGTATACACTATTCCGCGTAAAGATATATATTTCCCTCACCTGAAGCCTTTCCCCTAGAACTCTCTTAACCCTTGTTTCTAAACTTAGTACAACTATTATTTGTAATAGTTTCAACTTCTATTGTTATGTTTCTTATCCTTGTTCTACCCTTGCCTTAAAAGTCTTGGTTATTACTCTGGAATTGTTATGGGGGATGGTAACCCACTCCTCGACCTGTTGCCCTAACTGTAACTGGGAAAGCCCTTTATCTACTCAATACTTGTACAACAGAAAAGATTTGGTGTAGTATTACTATGCTGTTCATATTTGAAAAGTTTGATCACGTCAATATCTGCTACCTAGCGATATGTTGCAAGATATATATGGACGTGTTGTGAGATGTGATGCTAGCTTCGCCCATGACTGGCGGTTGCTAGCCGCTAGCTGACCCAGACAACGGGGTCCTAGTGGAGTGGTCACAGTGTAAGAAGCAGGTATCAGTTAAGACCACCACCGACACTAAGTGTTTACCAGCTCTTTCTGTGCTGCGTGTGATGCACCCGATAAGCTGGTCTCAACCTAGGATGCGAATTTATGTTGCTCTGTAGCCTTGTGACCATGACAAAATATCACTTCAGAGCACACAGCACATGTTAGAGGAAGTTTAGGGCAATCGCCTGCAAGTCATCTTGAGCTCATGAGCGAGCTAAATGATGGGTAGCGGCACCGGGAGCCCTGCCGATCCACTGTATGGATACAAGCTTTGTGAATATGGGTGAGTGTTTGCTTTAGCTATTGGCTGGCGTTGTCGCACTGTCTTCACCGTCAATCACTCCCAGCCGAGCTTTCTTAGCTCTGCGCTTCATCTCCCGTTTCGACAGTGGCTTTTCGGTCTCCTCTACAGATGCTTTCCTCTTGAGAGTGTCGCTGTTGCTCTCGGATTGAGGGGTGTCCTTTTGCTTGGAGGCAGCGCCTTTTTGTTTAGACGCGGGCTTGTCGGTCTTCGGTTTCGACTTTTCTCCACCGTCAATGACATCGATAATTCCACGCCAGCTGGTGCGCTTCAACTTCGCCAGCGCGACTGTTTTTCTCGCTTCCTCGCAGATAGCCTCTTTACCGCGCTCTTGTGACAGGCCCCAGACGCATGCCAGATTAATCACATCCCACGGCGCCCGAACAGCCAGAGCCTTCCTGGCCTCACTCGAGATAATGATTCCTCTTCCGCGTGTTGCGCGGATCAGCGACATAGCATTGCCGATGAGGTTGCGCCGGGCGTCGGCGCCGCTCCCCGTGACTCCCGGGCCGTAGCATATTTCAAAGCGAATTCCTCGTGCGATAGCGGCGGAGAGCATTTTAAACTTGAAGTGGTACGGCTGTCGCACGGAGAGATCTAAGGAAATCACGTCGCATTCCAGATTGGTGCATGCATTCAACAGGGCCTTTTCATTCGCTGGGCGGATTGCTACTAGATCATACGCTTGGGTGAGGGTGGTAAGTCGCTGATTCTGCGTGGGGTCGGAGAGTGGTAGGTTCACGCGGGTGAGTATTGTCAGGCCCTTGGGAACATTGGTGGGAACAGGTGGGGGAGTAGGATTTGGAGGAAGCTTTCCGTTGAGAGTTTGCGAAAGGGCGATCGTTGTGTAACCGACTGAGAGTCAGGTCAGCTTTCTTCCAAGGTGGTCATCTCCAACATTGGTCGTGTGGTCGGGAAAAATGACATACGTTCTGCAAGAAAGCTTAAAGTTGGATAGAGCTCGGGATCGTCTGGGCCGCACGGCACGTTGAGATCGTAAAACATTGTGTCTGTTTAGCTTTAAAAGCTCGAGCCAAGCCGGGTGGTTCGAAATCGTCGTCCAAACGGTGGTTTTTGGTTCCTCTTCTGGTCCTCGAGAAGTATATCTTGGGAACTGTCCGAGAAAGGAAATTAGAAAATCGCCCCGCGTCAATAGCTTTTCCGAATTCCGTTCTAGCCTGATCGATAGCACCGCCACGTGACTCGTGAAGGCGGAACGAAACGCTCTTAGCCATTCTGATCATCCACATCTAATATATAGACTCCCTCTGGTTCATCGTTGCTCGGGGCGATAGCACGGCTGCACTGTTTGGACGGGTACCTTAGCTCCTAGTCTTGCAGCTGTTGTTGTCTGTCCTTCAATTCGGATATTTGGTCGCGACTATTCCCTCATCACTACACCCCTCTACCCCGCCGCATTTTATCTTCGACATCCGATTGTGCGCAGACCCGAAATCTGCTTGTCAGCCGCCATCACCATGGCGCGCGTTTATGCCGATGTTAACGAGCATATGCCTCGGTCCTACTGGGATTATGACAGTGTAAACATCTCTTGGGGTGTTCTAGAGAACTATGAAGTGGTCCGCAAGATAGGTAAGGCGCAACAACGGGATCTCTCCGCCGTCGCCTAACTACATCAATATGGTGGTCGTGGGGTCCGGCGGTCAGTGCGTGATTACGATGATTAATGTTAACAATCGCTACTATAGGCCGTGGAAAGTACTCGGAAGTCTTCGAGGGCATCAATGTGGTCAACTACCAGAAGTGTGTCATCAAGGTCCTCAAACCAGTTAAGAAGAAGAAGATTAAGCGTGAGATCAAGATTCTTCAGAATCTGGCAGGTGGTCCCAACGTGGTAGCTTTGTTGGATGTGGTCCGCGACAGTCAGAGCAAAACCCCGAGTCTGGTGTTCGAGTATGTGAACAATACCGACTTCCGCACGCTCTATCCGCGATTCTCCGACTACGATGTCCGCTACTATGTCTATGAGCTCCTCAAAGCGTTGGACTTCTGCCATAGTAAGGGTATCATGCATCGCGATGTGAAGCCTCACAATGTCATGATCGATCATGAGAAGCGCAAGGTGAGTCTTGATGGCTGGATTGATGTAAATACATATACTGACCCATCTCCAGCTGCGTCTTATCGATTGGGGTCTTGCGGAATTCTATCACAAGGGCACTGAATATAACGTCCGTGTCGCCTCTAGATACTTCAAGGGCCCTGAGCTGCTCGTCGACTTCCAGGAATACGACTATTCTTTGGATATGTGGTCACTTGGTGCCATGTTCGCGTCTATGATCTTCCGCAAGGAACCTTTCTTCCACGGAAACAGCAACTCGGACCAACTGGTGAAGATCGCCAAGGTCCTTGGTACTGAGGAGCTCTTCGAGTATCTGGATAAATATGAAATTGAGCTGGACCCTCAATATGATGAAATTCTTTCCCGTTTCCCCCGCAAGACCTGGCACTCCTTCGTCAACGCCGAGAATCAGCGCTTCGTCTCCGACGAGGCCATTGATTTCCTAGACAAACTTCTCAGATACGATCATGCGGTATGGCTCAAATACGCTCCCCTACTTCCGTACCATATCACTAACTGTCGTCTAGGAACGTCTTACCGCACAGGAAGCCATGGCTCACCCTTACTTTGATCCTGTCCGTCCAGAAGTGCAAGCTCAGAACAATAGGGGATTGTAAACATAAACAGCAAGCGCGCACCAGAGCCTTATAGCTATTATACATCGAAACTTCGGGTTTACTGCTTAGCGCCCTCCGCGATTATTGACAATCTGCTGCTGCTGATAAACATCGATTTGGTTTACATTTTGAGTGCCTTGGTTTGAGACAAGGAGATGGGTTTATTACAAGAAAGAACTACAAACGGCGGCGTAGCAAATGACTGTTGCGTCGCTCTGGACAAGAGAACACTGAAAGCGCCATGGATGCAATGAGATATGCCATATGGATGGAGACGACGATGATGAACAGATGACATACACATAATACGATGGGCCCCCGAGCCCTTCTCAGCTCATTACTCTTGGCGCACCAAGTGAGGGGATTCATCCTATGGTGTTTAGAGTGGGATTAACGGACTTTGCTCGTAAGCACGGCGATTTCAGTCTTGTGCAGTTTCTACCTTCCCCCCCTTTCCTCGTAACTTTTGGACTGTTGTTGATGGGAATTCCTTCTTCGCTATCATTGTTGCATTTCGAACATTGTCACTTCCAACCCTTGATCACATATTCCTGTCTGCAACTCCATACTTACTGCGTCATTTCAAAGGCGTGAGGGTCTACATAGTTTGGTGCTTTATGAATCTGGGCTTTCTTTTTTCAGGAGACTATCGAATGCATTGTGGAATAGTTCTGTCCCACTTGATATCTTGAGTGCAGAGGCTATATAGATGGCGCCGGGCCTGGGAAGAATCCGGGAGATAATGAACAATCCTCGTCTCGAACGTATTATGACTGGAGTAGTATTCCTGCCGTATTAGACTCCTGTACTCCTCCCACTCTCCGTCTGCGATGCGTCAACTGGAGTATGTCATCACGTGACGTGACTCATGGGCGATGGCATAAAAACGTGAGAAACGATAAGACGGAGAAGAAAAACGAAAGAAGGGAAAGTGGTCAAATCGAGCATGCTTAGGGACTGAACTGCCCAAACCCATGCCTCAGGCTTAAATACTACAGTGGTACTACTATCACCTCCACTGGAACCAATCGTTCTCCACCGGTGGTGTTTTTTTCTGGGCCCCGCAGTCTTCTTGCAACCTCTGATTCGTTCCGTTCTTTGCTCTGCGCGCCAGGAAATTTAATTGCCCGCATTCGCACAACGAGCGACCCCTCCCCCTCCTTGTTCTCTATCGCCGTTGGAGTCACCGGTGGTCAAGATACTTATCCGACGATTCGTGGCGCGATCGGCGCCTTGGAGATTTCCTCCTCCTATCTATCGATCATTTTCCAGGATGGCCCAGCCTTCTGCCCCTCAGAATCCCAGTATGTGCTCTTTACTTGGTTCGCCATGACTCATTGCCGGCCCATCTGTGAGCTATGGACTAGAAGCTAATGGGATCGTGTGTTATGACAGCTGGTGAGCCCGCGGCTCCCGTGGTTGACACTCCCCCCCAGGCCGATGACCAGACGAGAAACCAAAATGCCGATGCGGCAGCTCCTAAGGTGAAGACCGAGAAAGAATGTATGTTCCTTGTCATCCACGAACCTGGCGCATAACTGCGTCGACTGGGTATGGAAACGTCTGACACCGGTTCTCAATGCATAGTGGAGCGTGAGCGACGCAAGGCCGAGAAGGCGAAGAAGTTCGCTGAGAAAAAGGCCAAGGCAGCAGCTAAACCCGCCCCTGCCCCCAAGGCCCAGAAGAAAGAGAAGATCGAGAAGGAGAAAACTACCGATGCGTACGATCCCAAGGTCATCGAAGCCGGCCGTTATGAATGGTGGGAGGAGCGTGATCTTTTCAAGCCCGAATTTGGCTCCGACGGCAAGGTCAGGCCCGAGGGTTACTTCGTCATTCCTATCCCTCCTCCTAATGTTACCGGATCTCTTCACATGGGTCACGCCCTCACCAATGCCCTCCAAGATACTATGATCCGTTGGCAGCGTATGAAGGGCAAGACTACCCTGTGGTTGCCCGGTATGGACCACGCCGGTATCTCCACCCAGAGCGTTGTGGAGAAGATGCTTTGGAAGAAGGAGAAGAAGACCCGCCACGATTTGGGTCGCGAGGTCTTTACTGACCGCGTGTGGGAATGGAAGCACGAATACCATGCCAACATCAAGAATGCCTTGCGCAGAGTTGGTGGTTCCTTTGATTGGTCTCGCGAGGCCTTCACCATGGACCCTAACCTGTCTGCCGCCGTCACCGAGACTTTCGTTCGCCTGCATGAAGAGGGTATCATTTACCGTGCCAACCGCCTGGTCAACTGGTGTGTGGCTCTGAACACCTCCCTCTCCAACTTGGAAGTCGAGAACAAAGAAGTTGAAGGACGCACCCTGCTTGATGTGCCCGGCTACGAAAAGAAGGTCGAGTTCGGTGTTTTGACTCACTTCTGCTACGAGATTGATGGCACTAAGGAAAGGATTGAGATTGCCACTACTCGTCCCGAGACCATGATTGGTGATACCGGTATCGCCGTTCACCCCGAGGACAAGCGCTACCAACACCTGATCGGCAAGTTTGCCAAGCACCCCTTCGTGGACCGCTTGCTTCCGATCGTTGCAGACACTGATGTTGATCCTGAGTTCGGTACCGGTGCCGTGAAGATTACTCCGGCTCACGATTTCAATGACTTTAACCGCGGAAAGGCCCACAACCTCGAGTTCATTTCCGTGATGAACGACGATGGCACCTTCAACAAGAACGGTGGTATCTTTGCCGGCATGAAGCGTTTCGATGCTCGTTACAAGGTCATCGAACTTCTGAAGGAGAATGGACTGTACGTCAAGTGGGAGCACAACCCTATGAAGATCCCTCGATGTGCCAAGTCCAACGATGTTATTGAGCCCATCCTCAAGCCCCAGTGGTGGATGAAGATGGAAAGCCTTGCCAAGCCTGCCATTGAGGCTGTCGAAAAGGGTGACATTGTCATCAAGCCAGAGTCTGCCGAGAAGAGCTACTTCCGCTGGATGAGGAACATTAACGACTGGTGTCTTTCGAGACAGTTGTGGTGGGGTCACCAGGCTCCTGCTTACTTTGTTAAGATCGAGGGCGAGGAGAATGACGACAGTGATGGCAACCTCTGGGTCACCGGCCGTACTGAAGAGGAGGCTCGGAAGAAGGCCGAGGCCAAGTTCCCTGGCAAGAAGTTCGATTTGGTGAGGGATCCTGACGTGCTTGACACCTGGTTCTCCTCTGGATTATGGCCCTTCTCTACCCTGGGTTGGCCCAACAAGACCCATGACTTTGAAAATTTGTATCCTACCTCCGTCCTGGAGACTGGTTGGGATATCCTTTTCTTCTGGGTCGCCAGAATGATTATGCTGGGTATCAAGTTGACTGGCCAGGTTCCCTTCAGGGAGGTGTACTGCCACTCTTTGATCCGCGACTCCGAAGGCCGTAAGATGTCCAAGTCTTTGGGTAACGTCATTGACCCCATCGATGTTATGGAGGGTATTCAGCTCCAGACTCTCCATGATAAGCTTCTTCTTGGTAACCTTGCCGAGAAGGAGGTCGCTACTGCTACCAAGTATCAGAAGAAGGCTTTCCCTAAGGGTATCCCTGAGTGTGGTGCTGATGCTTTGCGTTTTGCCCTTGTGTCTTACACTACCGGTGGTATGTAATCTCCAAGACTTCCCTACCTTCGAAACGTAATGTCTAACTGTCTACTAGGTGGTGATATTGCATTCGACATTCAGGTTATTCACGGATACCGTCGCTTCTGTAACAAGATCTACCAGGCCACCAAATATGTCCTCGGCAAGCTGGGTGACGACTTCAAGCCTCAACCTACCGTCTCGAAGACTGGCCGCGAGTCCCTTTCCGAGCGCTGGATCTTGCACAAGTTCAACTCTGCTGCCAAGGAGATCAACGAGGCTTTGGAGCAGCGTGAGTTCAACGTTGTCGCTACTACTGTGTACCAGTACTGGTATGCCCAGCTCTGTGACGTCTTCATCGAGAACTCCAAGTTCCTTCTCGCTCCTGAGGTGCCGGCCGATGTGCAGGAGTCGGCTAAGCAGACTCTCTACACTGCTCTCGAGGGCGCTTTGACCTTGATTCATCCTATCATGCCCTTCGTCACCGAGGAGCTCTGGCAGCGTCTGCCTCGCCGCCCCAATGACAACACTATTTCCATCATGAAGGCCCGGTACCCAGAATACAAGGCTGAGTTCAACGATGTCGAGGCTGAAACTGCCTACGAACTTATCTTGAAGACCTCTAGTGCCATCCGTTCGATTCTTGCCCAATATGAAGTCAAGACCAAGGGAGACATCATCATCCAGACCTACGATGCCACCAGCCACAAGACCCTCTCGGACGAACTGACCAGCGTCAAGTCCCTGGGTGGCAAGTTCCTGGGCGATCTCAGCATCCAGGGTCCAGAGACTACTACTCGACCATCGGGCTGCGTGGTGTCTGCTGTTGGCTCTGAGGCAGCTGTCTTCCTCCGCGTGTCCAAGGAGGTCGCTCTTGAACAGGAGGAGAAGGCCAAGGCCAGCCTTGAGAAGGCTCGTGCCGTCGTGACTCGTCAGACCAATCTCATGAGCAGTGCTGCATGGAAGGAGAAGGCCAAGCCTGAGGTGCGCGAGATGGAGGAGAAGAAGCTCAAGGATGCTGAGAGTGAGACCGCTCGTTTGGAAGAACAGGTTCGTGAATTCGAGAAGCTGCGGTTAGAGTAAAGAGTAGATGAGCTCTGCATATAGTTGCCCTATAAAAGATGAATTTAAGATTGTTCAAATAATTATTTTTTGTCTTTTGTTTTTCTTGTCCTTCCTGGTAGACGAAGTATACACCGTTTCCTGGACGATGGCGTTCGGCTACTTTACGTACTGTGCTGGCTCTTATCGACCTTTCTGTAGGATGCCAGTAGCAAGATACTATAGAAAAGGAATCTTTCGGAAGATTGAATACATAGTGTAAATGTATGAGGGCTGGGTGGTAATAAGCTTATCGATAAGAGACGCCAAGACCTTTCCGCCAAAACTTTTCGTTCCGCCTTTTTCTAATTTTTGATCCTCACTAGAGATCAGCCGCTGAGCAGGCACCATCTGGAATTTTTCCACCGAGAGACCATATTACAAGATGATGCTCAGAGAAGTGTAAGCTCTGCCATATATCCCTTTAACAGCATGCATATGACGTCGGAAATACTGACCCTTGAAAATCTCTGCGACAGAAAACCTAAGAATCCGCGCACGGCGCGAATTCTCAAGGCAAAAGAACCCCAGCTCATTGAAGGAGCCAAGCGCACACTGTTACTGCACGGTTCGAAATGCCCGACACCGCTCCACACGGTCCTTAAAACTCTCCACTCCCTGACCCGGCCAAACTCGATCCTGTTCCACAAGAAGAATGAGAATATCCACCCGTTCGAGAGTGCAGAGAGCCTTGAGTTCTTGGCCGACAAGAACGACTGCGGTATGGTGGTGTTCGGCAGCAGTAATAAGAAGAGGCCGAATTGCGTGACTATCGCTCGGGTTTTCAATGCCAAGCTGCTCGATATGTGTGAATTAATGTTGCTTCCCAGTCCGGATGGAGACCAGATTCCTTCGATGAACAACCTTACCATGAATGTTGGAATGGGATTACGGCCGCTGTTGCTTTTCTCCGGAACCCCCTGGGATGATCCTACGTCGTCGGCGCATGTTATGCTGAAGAGCATGTTTATGGATATGTTCAAGGGCGAAACTACCGATAAGATTGATGTGGAGGGCTTGCAATATGCGCTCATGGTTGCGGCTGAGGAACCTACCGAGGGCTTGTCGCCTGTTATCCATCTGCGGTGGTACAAGATCAAGACGAAGCGCAGTGGACATAAGCTCCCGCGGGTGGAGTTGGAGGAGATCGGTCCCAAGTTTGACTTCAAGGTTGGACGTATCCAGGAGGCTCCTCGGGATGTCATGAAGGAGGCTATGAAGCAAGGCAAGCGACCTAACGAGGAGATCAAGATGAAGAAGAACATTGGCATGGATTCTATTGGTGATAAGATTGGTCGTGTGCACTTGACCAAGCAAGATCTGGGCGGATTGCAGACGAGGAAGATGAAGGGTCTGAAGCGGCGTGCCGGCATGGAATCGGATGAGGAGGATGCCGATATGATGGATGTGGATGAGGTTTCGGAGGATGAGGGACGGAAGAGGACTAAGACGGCTTAAAATGTATTCATTTGATGAAGTTCCCTCTTTTTCTATCACGCACGAGGCGTTACCGGCGGATTGGTTTCTCTGTTGACTATGCCAAGCAATATAGCTGCTTCTCTATAAACCCCGTTTGATGTTGTTCATGTGTATAGACCTGCGCTACTGCTCTCTACAACGAAAAAAAAGTTCGAGTACATACAAGAGTTACCCATCTAGCCCTAATGTCTACTTGCATGTATAAATATATGTATGCCTGACTGCCTGAGGGCTGCACTGATCAGCCGACCGCCACGTGACCAGTGACGTTTTTGGGGAGGTTTCGGCGCGGACTCACATGCCGAGGGATCTTTTGCACTTGCGCGGATGCAGAAGATGCCCTTAATTGCCGCTCCTCCCCACCTTCCTGTGGTCCTGGCTTTTCAATTACTATATTTATTTTACTCTCCAAGGGAATACTTCCATTCTCCATCGTATGACCTCCCCATGATCTGAAACACATTGGGTGATCTCCGTCGGTGAAACTGTTCCATCTCGACCTGCGCTGCTCATCCGATCGGCCTGCCGAGGTCCCCGACGAGTCACTATGGATGCCCTCATGGTAGGACGAGACGTTACCTCACTACCCTCCAGTCGCCGGTCATACATTTCTAATCGCTATATAGTCCCGTTTAGATGCTTTTGTCACGAACCCCGACCTTGCACCTATCCTCGCGCTAGCTAAGGCTGTTCGTAATGGCGCAGTATACGGCGCAAAAGTGCGGTTTCCGCATGCTTTAGTGTATGTCGCCCGGAGAAGATTCGACTCCACTGGGAACCACATATTGATGTATTTTCTTACAGGATGATCTTTCTATTTCGCTCCGGAACGTAAGGGATCCCTTCTCGGTACGATAGTCATACTAGGCAGTGTACTGATATACTCTATAGCTTCCGAGAAAAAGCAAAGCTTGTCCTGAAAGCCACACGCCAACATGCCCGGAATCTCGCGACCTTCGCTTTCATATACAAGAGCTCTATGCTTGTGTTGCGAAACGTGAACCCCTCGGGAGTCGGAAAGGAGGGACGATTTGACAGCTTCTTTGCTGGTCTGCTGGGAGGGTATGCCGTGTTCGGCCGGAACAAGACGAGTATTACCCAGCAGGTACGGACTTTAAACACCATAGCGTGGATGAACCTGGGCTAATGAAGACCATGATAGATCGTCATTTACATTTTTGCCCGTGTGCTGTTGGCTCTTGCCAAGCTGTCCGTGCAACCGAACATGCACCCCCTATCATCCCTTATAACCCCCGGTACTCGAGCCGACATAGAGAAACACGCATGGCCAGTCTTTGCCAGTGTGAGCTGGGCTATGGTTATGTACCTCTTCCGCTGGCACCCGGACGCACTCATGTCGAGCTTGAAGAGTAGCATGGTTTACATGTATGGCTCTTGGTTCTCTTTGTTCCTTTTAGATTGTTCCTTGCTGACGCTCCTTAGCTATTCCGACTGCGATCACTGGGATTCGTTCCGCAACTTCATGATCCACAACAAATAGACGACCTTACATCAGTGTGCGATTTATCTTGAGCGGCTGGGTCAGCACTTTTACTTCGGCGTATAGATGGCGCTTGTGTTTTCACTCTTGTTGATTTTTCCTCTGTATTATCTTTACATTTGGATGGGATGGACTAAGATATCCTATTTGAACGGTGGCGCTGCCCACTGTGCACAGCCCGAGGAAGCCGCCGAACGACGAAAGCCCTCCCGCAGGCGGATGGGGGAGTCGATGCTGCTAGGGCGATGGGCTTGATGATTGTAGATAGGCTAGAGCAATAAAGCTATACCAAATCATTGCGGTGTCTTATACCTTATGGTGTAACCGTTTGTGGACGTTATGAATATGCATGCTCCTCATACAGTTCCCAGACACTAGGTCTGACAAAACTAAAGTACTTCAGCCTTGAAAAGCTCTCGCTGAATGAATCTCGCTTTACTGTATGGCACCCGCAGATTCCAGAAGTTTGACGACTTTTTCATTACCACAATCAGTAGCCCATCGCAGTGGAGTCCGGCCATGGTGGTCTTTTGCATTGAGATCAGCACCCGCCTCAAGAAGGAGCTCTATGATATCACGAATCTCCCGAGTGGAAGTATATGTTCCTAGATTCACATGTCCCTCTTCTTGCTCTTTAGGGAGAACTTGGATAGGAATTTTTTCAGACGGACCCTGAGCAGCCCATGACAGTGGTGTCCGGCCATTTATATCCTTGGATTCAACATTCGCACCCGCCTGAAGTAACATCTTTATGATGTTCATATCATTCTCCCCGTCACTAATCCCGAGAGCATCCATGATACTAGTATCATAGAAATCATAGGCATCGGGCTTGCATCGACCAGCAACCCACGACAATGGCGTCCGGCCAGCGTCATCCTTGGATTCAATTTCTGCACCCCGTTCGAGTAAGATCCTAATGCTGTTCTCATTCCTGCTACTCTCAGCAGCCCACGACAATGGTGTCCGGCCAGTATTATCTTTGGCTTCAACCGCTGCACCTTTTTCAAGTAGCATCATGATAATGTGATCATTGCTCCTCTCAGCAGCTAATGATAATGGTGTCCGACCATTGGAACCGCTCAGGTTAACGTCAGCACCATTGTCAATAAGAAGTCTGGCAATTGCTTGGTGGGCTTGGGTTCTCCAAAAAATTGGACGATATCCCAGCGTTCCGATGCCCACAAATGTGCCCCGTTGATGGTGGTGGACGATGGTGAAAGTTTTATCTTTTTCTAACAGCCGATATAAAGGGGTTCTTTTTCATTGTCCCGGGAGTTCACATTGACTTTACCGGACATGAGGAGTATTGTAGCGATTGCAAGACGATTCTGGGAAACAGCAAAGTGTAGCGGTGTTTGACCAACATGATCCTTTCTGTCAGCATCAATCCAGTCGATAGCCAGCAATACCTTCACTATTCCTTCATGTCCCCACCTAACAGCATGTGCAAGTGGAGTTCAGCTAGTTGAATCTTGTGAATTCACTTCAGCGCTGTTCCCCAGAAGCAACTTAGAAATAGCCTCATATCCATTTTCAGCAGCATATGACAGCGGTGTCCAATTATAGATGTCTTTTAACCCTAATTTAGCACCGTTCTTCAGAAGCAGCTTAGAAACAGCCTCATGTCCATTTTCAGCAGCATATGACAGCGGTGTCCAATTATAGGAGCTTTTTGACTCTATTTCAGCACCGTTCTCAAGAAGCAGCTTACAAACAGCCTCATATCCATTTTCAGCAGCATATGACAGCGGTGTCCGGTTATAGGAGCCTTTTGACTCTATTTCAGCACCGTTCTCAAGAAGCAGCTTACAAACAGCCTCGTGTCCACTTCCAGCAGCATATGACAGCGGTGTCCGGTTATAGGAGTCTTTTGACTCTAATTCAGCACCGCTTTCAAGAAGCAGCTTACAAACAATCTTATGTCCATTTTCAGCAGCGTATGACAGCGGTGTCCGGTTATAGGAGCCTTTTGACTCTATTTCAGCACCGTTCTCAAGAAGCAGCTTACAAACAGCCTCGTGTCCATTTCCAGCAGCATATGACAGCGGTGTCCGGCTACCGAGGCCTAACTCCAATTCAGCGCCGTTCTCAATAAGCCACTTCACGACAACCTGCCTGCCCATCTCAGCAGCATCTAATAGCAGTTTCCGGCTATAGTGGACTTTTGACCCTGTATGAGTTTGGTCTGATCTAATTAGGAAGACCAGAAGTATCGCCTCCTCATTTTGTTCAAGGAGGTGATAGGGAACTCCTTTTCCTCGTCTAAAGGTGAAGTTACGTCCAAATCCAGCCCCTTTATTTGTATCTTCATAATATTGCTTGTAAGCTGTATGGAGTAAAGATGCTGGGGGTATTTCTTGCACTTGAGCCGTTAAAAAGGCGCGGACTGCTTCGCCGCTGTTTGTAGCCAGCGCTCCAAATATTGGCGTCCCATAACGCCCCTCCCCCACATCAAAGCAGCATAGATTTGATGGATGGATGCCAATGAGATTTGCCAAATTATGTTCCGCCAATATATATAGGAGGCTCACATCGGGGGTGTACCGGCGCACTTGATGTTTTTCGAACAGATTATAAAGTGGAATCCATCGGTCAAGCTGGAAGGTCTGGATGAAGCCTAATTGGCTGACCCCACCTCCTTCAGCCGCGTCTCCGTGGTGCAGAACGTTTTGGATGGCGTATTCCAAGAATGGAAATTCTCTATGTACCGACTGGCGAAGTTGTGTAGCTTCTGGAGATGATGCTATTGGGAGAGAGTGCCCGAGATTCGACCTGGCAGCGATAGTCATTTGCGTGAGGCAACATTGTTTCAAACGCTCATGGCTCTGCCCTTGAAAATCTGATCCAAGATCGGGACAGATTTCCATTAATCCGTTCTCTCTCAAAAGAAAGTCATTGACTGACTCGTGGATGAATTGGACCGTTTGTGTTTTGCCCTTCGTAACTTCAGCAAGTCCTTTAGAGCAATCAAGAATATATCTATCCATAACGGCTGGTGTTATATCAGGACCCCATGCTGACAGAGGTTTAATACCAGAGTGGATGGCAAAGTATAGTTGTTCTCGTCGCAATGGCTCCTTAGCAAAAAGGACCCACTGAATGCACAAAAGTAACCGCCCGTTATCGCGGTTGTCACGAGTTAAGATGTCACGGAATAGCTGGTGCAGGTCTCCAGGGATAGCTCGAAGCCGTTCCTTAAGTTCACAGACATTTCCACTATCATACTCCTTGTTCAGAATTCCTACCACCAACACCACCCACATAAATACCCCAAGTGCCTTGTTCTGAACATCAATGGAGATTTGCCTGGCAAGATCAGTGTCTCCAATATTCAATTCGGTATCCAAATAGTTGGTAATATCTTGACGGTGTCCTTCTTGTCCTTCAAGAACTAGGGTGATACCTTTTCGAATGGTAATGTGGGGATAGTGTCGGCTTGAAAGACAGACATAGAATTCAATACCAGTCGATGTTGTGTCTGCACTTATGGTTTGGAGGAAGCTTATCATGTCTCGAATTTCATCCTCGGCGCATTCATCCAAAGCGTCGATAAAACAGATCAAACGGTGCTGTCCCAGACGCTGCACAGCTTGTTCGAAAAGTTCTTTAAGTGACTCCATAACCCATTTGTGAGGTCTTCCAGCCTGTGTTGACGTTGTCAATTCAAGAGATTCCAAAACATCTTGAAGTTCTGGAAGTCTCTCGAGAAGTTGCAATAACAATGATCGATACATCCCAAGGGTAGACCTTTCCAGTTTGTCACCACGTGCGTTGAAGAAGAAGGCTATAATGATATTGTTCTTCCCCTTCAATACTCTTCGCGCATTATCCAACGCGAACTTCATCAAGGTCGATTTCCCGGCTCCAGGTTTCCCCTTGATCCATAAGAAGCCGTTATGTTCGATAACCTTGCTGCGGTCAAGCCAATCACGATATTCAGCCTGTCTGAGCAACCATCTGCAGGTCTTGGCATGAGCCTTCTTAATAGTAAGGTGGCGGGCGTCGAACTGGTGAAAGTGTAGTGAGTTAAGTAACTCACATTTTTGTTGCTCGTCGAGTGAATGTTTCTCTGCTTCTTTGGGTCGTTGACAAAGGGCACCAGCTCTTCTATCCGGACTCGCGCTGATTTCTCTATTTTCAACATTGTCACTATGAAGGACTGCGATATAGTCGGCCATTCTTTTTTCGGCCTTGGCTTCGTTCACAGGAATTTTGGAAAGAAGATCTTTGGCGTATGCAGCTGCTGTCATCGCTGCGTACCCTTACCACTCCTTATTCTTATGCGTATCTGCATAGTCGCAAATACCCCGAACGACCAAGCACGGGAAATGATTCATCAATCCTGCCGCTTCCATTTCAAAACACAGGACATCTTTATTTTCTGCCAATGTGTCTCGAACGGTAGCATCCTTCATAACCTGATTTGCGGAAGCAATGAGGCCGTAGTGAATCACTGGATTCTCCTTGCGTTCCGGCCGCTCGACGAGATTAGACAGATCATCTCCACAAATAGCAGCACAGCTTTCCTCTCCATTTGGATGGATAACATGCGCTTTGTAAAGCCTGTCAGTGTTCGGGTTCGGCTGCTTATAGTCTTTCGCTATCCGAGGGTGTTTCTCCAAGACATCGCTAATTGCTTCTTGAAGACGGTGACCGCTAATCGCATATTTGGTTCTCAATGCTTTGACTGCCGTCTGCAAAAATAATGGTGGCTGATTCAAGAATCCAGTTGATTGGAAGCTTTGATCTTGGATTCTCTTGCCAAAATCATACTGCCACACACCACCATTCCCATTGTGAGCACTACTCACGACAACGTCCCCCAACCGGATATCATGCTTGGGACTTGGTGCACCGCCGCCAATTCCAACCATGACACACGTTCGAATGTTCGAAAAGCTGTGGAGCATGTCCCTCGCAGCTAATGATGCAGATGTTGTGCCATAATCATTTGGCATGACGGCAATGACAACATTATGTCCTCCGATCCTCCCTAATGTGTAGGTATTGTTATCTTTGCTAGACAGACTATCCAGTCCTTCGTGTTCTTCGTCGAGAAAGACTGTCGCAGCGACGTGTTCGGGTTCGACAGCACAAATCCAACCGACGGTGTAGCTATGATGACTCAGTCTGAGCCAAGGACGGTTGTCGTCATGATTGATCTTTGGTCTTTTCACTGTGTTGAAAACGCGTCTTGGGTATTCCTCGGTGTCAGGTCCTCTCTTCGACATCGTGCAAAAATCTGACAGAGCGATCAAGACATTAAGTATTAGGTATGCATCGCGTTGGTCGAGACGGAGGCTTGGGCACCACGTTCCTTTTGGTGAGTTACATTAGTTTCAATCGAGTAAATATCTGCGCGTTCGTTAAGGAATCAGGGATAGATACCAGGAGGAGAGTAGCTGGGTGTCTCCCACAGCTGCCCAACAATTCAAGGCTCCACGCAATTCAGCCTCAGCCTCGGGGAAGCCCCATAGCCTTGCCACGTCAATGTAATCTGATTGGTGAATGATATAACCACAACCAGGGTCTATTCGCCTTCAATATGAGATCTCTCATTGCATTTTCGAGTCTCATCAAGTCCTGTTGGGAGGGAAAGTTGGTTGAATTCCTATTAAATTGCTTGAGTTACTTGAAGTCGAACGAGCTAGCGTCTTAGAATATGCGAGGCCTATTCCCACTGAGCGTATTTAACTGGGCTTAAGGTCTTGGAGGGCCGAGACACGCTACAATCAATAAGGTCCCTTAGATGATGGGCTTGTAAACGTATGCTGTATATAGAATTCCTGGAGTTAATAATTAATGTGGTTTCTCAGGCGTTTAGCAACACGATCAATTAATCAATCAGGAAACTTGGTAAAAGAAGGTGATCTGCCTGCATAGCAATAGTAGGAGTAGAGGTGTTAGCTTCTGTCTGACTAGTAGAAGTGCTCACTGAGATCTCTGCCATATTGATTCGAGCGTTTAGTGGTTGGTTGGTAGGTTGATAGGTAGGTTAGTGGCCCGTTCCGCAGGCCTAGGCGTCTTAGGGCCTGCAGTATCTGGCTTCCTGGAAGAATATGAGGAAAACAGCTTCTTTAGATTCAAATGATCATTTAGATAACTTCAGAGATGATTTCCCGGGCTACCAGGCTCATAATCTATTAAAAGGGGAAGTTGTGTTGGATTCCTATTGCTTGAATCTATCAACATGACTGGGAGGAAGATATCACTTAGGAAGACCAACGGCGCTAGGCCTAATTATATTGTCTACTCCGCAGAACAATCCTTTCACACCTCACAACTTGCTCTTAGGCTCTATCAACCTCTCAACCTCAGCAAACTGATAATAAAAGTCCAAACTCTTCGCATTTAACAGCGTCCCGGAGGGCTTGATCTTCTTCCCCGAAACAATCTGCTTCACCGGCAACTCAACCTTCTTGAGATTAACCGTCGTCTACACACTCGTTAGCTTGCACTCGCACTCGCGCACCACCACCCGCATAGAGACAACTTACCGGAATTTCGGGCGTCTGGAAGACATACTTGGGGACATGTCTCGCACTGAGAGCCCTTCGAATGGCCTCCTTGACCCGTCTCACCAACTCCGGCGTAAATTCACGTCCCGGTCGCATGAGCAGGAACAGCATTACTGACTCATCAGGATCTTGGGGTCGGCGCTGTCCCACGCAGATCGAGTCTGCGATTTCATCGGCAAATCGTGTGTCAATTACGTTGTAGATTTCGGCGGACCCGAACCGGATTCCGGAGGGGTTTAGGACTCCGTCCGAACGGCCGAGGAAGAAGATTTGTTTGGTGATGGGGTGGATGCTGATGAAGTCGCCGTGGGTCCAGACGTCTTTTTCATTGTTAGTATAGTCAAGACAATGTGTAAGAAGGGTGTGAACGCTTACTGTCAAACCGGGCAAAGTAGGAGTCGAAATACTTCTGGGGTCCGTCATCTCCAAGGAACTTCACCGGCATGGTTGGGAAAGCAGCCGTGGCGACAATTTCGCCCGGTTCTCCGTCTGGAACTGGCTTCCCCTTGACACCAGAAGCTCCTTCGTCCGCTTGGTCATATGCTGCGATGGGGAGGCCGAGACTGGGTCCCTGGCAGCCGCCCACGTACAGAGGTGTCAAGGGGTTTTCGAGACCGAAGCATGCTGCTAGATCGGTTCCTCCGGAGATGTTTGCCAGCTGCGTGTGAGCGGGGAAGCCCTCATCGTAGAACCATTCAAACAAGGTCTCTGACAGGACCATGCCGGTGCTAGTGACAATGGAGAGCTTGGAGAGGTCTGCGATATCCCGTGGCCGGATATTATTCTTCCGCAACTCCTGCAGATATCGCGGCGAGGTACCGAAGTGGGTAACTTTGTACTCGCCCAGCAATCGAATGAGGAATTTCACGTCAGGCAGGAAGGGGCTTCCATCGTATAAGATGGGTTTCCCACCGAACATCAGCCCGGTAATGGCGGACAGATACATGATCCATCCCGTTGTCGTGTACTGTAGCACGACAGACTCCGGACCATGAAGCCTATGTAACCGGGCCTCTTTATTACCGTTGAGGATATATCCACCGACACCATGAACAATCGGTTTCGGCTTCCCGGTCGTCCCAGACGAATAAACAACAAGAAATGGATCACGGAACCCAATGCGAACAAATTCCAACTCATCTGAGCGTGCCTGGGCCAGGAACGTCGCCAGCGACTGCGTCTTAGGCATACCACTCAGATCAGCTGGCTCCGCAAACCGCGGCACAGCAACCACACCCCGAAACTCCTCGACACCACCCAATCCACCAACAATATCTCGAATCTTGGGCCGCAGATCAATCCGCTTCCCATTATAAACCGCTGCATCATCAACAAATACCCACTTTGGCTTGAGCTGCAGCAATCGATCCAGAATTCCCTTAACACCGGTATCAGTTGAAGCCGACGAGAACAGCGCCCCAAGCGCCGTCGTCGCTAGCAGCACAACCAACGTATCGATACTGTTACTCGCTACCACCGCGATTCGATCACCCTTGACAACACCCGCTACCTTCAAGGCCTGGATTAACCGTCCCGTTCGCTGTCGGAGTTCGCGCCAGGTGATGCTAATCGGTGGCTCGGAGCCACCCTCGCGAATCTGCGTTAGGGCAATCTTGCCGTCTTCTTTGTTTGTGGTTGTTATTTGCCGATCACCGTTGGGGGTTCGTTCACCAGTGAAGAGCATGTTCTCGGCGAAGTTGAGCCGGATACCCTCGAACCAGGTCGGGATGCTATCTATGCGGGCTAATTCGTCGACGACGGTGGTGTAGCTTCCTTCGTAGATGATGGGGAAGTAGTCCCAGCAGAAGGCCCAGAATGCGGCACGGTTGTTGATGGACCATTGGTAGAGGTCGTGAAATGTCTGTTCATAGTTATTAGAGGGTGTTCAACTGGCGAGTATCATTTTTTTTGGATATGAGAATGTAGAGACATACAGAAAATCGAAGACCCTTCTCAGCTTCTAGTTTCTGTTTAAAGGCCCACATCTCCGTAGATTGGGGGTTGGCATGTTCCCATAGTTTGCGGGGAAGGGTGGAGGATGGAGAAGTCATAATTGGAGGTCTAGAGGCTGTTTTTGTCTCAATGGATGTATTTATAAGGTGATATAGTAGATAAATGAAAGAGAAGTTGAATATCTTCTAAAAAGAATATAGGTCTGACCAGATAATCACAGTGATACAAACCAGTACTATTTATAAGTCGACCTGAAGATACCCCGATTTCGCCTCGGTTATCGATCGGCTTATGCGGAGATGCGGGGGAATTCCCACTGCTTATTTCCACCGTCTTGAACCCTATTTAGACCAGATTGCAATTCTATTGGATGCTAGTCGTAGGATCTAGAGCTTTCAATGAGCTATTTACCCGAGATAGCTATACTTATCGGTAATCAGTGTCAGTAACTCCTTGTTAGGGTTAGCCTTTAGGTTCGGTATGTGTTTCTCCCTTGGACGCTGTCTATACCCACAAAACGGAATGAAGGTGGTTATACTGGATAGGAATTATGTGTCCAGGACCTTGAGTTGTATTTGCTTGCTACTCTCGTGTAACTAGTGTGAGGTGAGTTTTCTTGTTTCATGTTGGTTATTCTTGTCCTTGTTCTTTGTATTTAATGATGTTTGTTATATCTTGCGATGGTCCGGGGGCGTTTTGGTGCTTGATGTTGATCGAGATAATTAAGGTAAGCTTAAACATAATACTACACCTATATCATGTTTACTATGATATCATTCCGCTATTCAATATGAGACCAATACAAAGCTCTTGGAGACAAAGAACCCACCAAGCAGTAGGAGTAAGTAAAAAGGTGAAGACACGCCGGTCTTGGCAAATTGGGGATTAGGGCACACTTTCCGCTTTCGGTAATAGATTTGGAGACATGGTCGACCGGATTTGTAAGAGCTTCCCCAAGGCCTTTTGATCCTATTCAGGTGCTTTTAGGTGGGTATTGAAATTTTTATTTACTATCATGAGACGATTTACACCTGCAATATTAGACAGAATCTGAACATAGGTTGTATGCACACACGCAAAACAACCAAAACCATATTTGACCCGAACCCATTCCTCACTCACAAACCACGCCCACCCCTAACACGCACAAACCCTCAAAGCCACCATGTCGACGCGTCTTTTCGAACCTCTACGCATCGGCAACATCACCCTAAGCCACCGAGTGGTGATGGCACCGCTAACCCGACTCCGCGCCGACGAACACCATGTCCCCCTCCCAATGTCCACAAACTACTATGAACAGCGCGCCTCAGTCCCCGGGACCCTACTCATAGCCGAAGCAACTCTCATCTCCGCAGCAGCAGGAGGCGTCCCCCACGCGCCGGGTCTGTTCACGGAATCGCAGATCCAGGCATGGAAGAAAATCACCGACGCCGTGCATGCTAAAGGGAGTTATATCTTCTGCCAATTAATTGCTCTAGGCCGTGCAGCAGACCCATCAACTCTTAGGAAGGAAGGCGGGTTCGAAGTCTCTGCCCCTAGTTCCATTCCCATGGAGAATGGGGGAGCAGTTCCCCATGCCCTGACCGAGGACGAGATCCATGGGTTCATTCGGGACTTTGCAACCGCCGCTAAGAATGCAATTGCGGCGGGATTCGACGGCGTCGAAGTCCACGGTGCTAATGGGTATCTGGTGGATCAATTCCTCCAGGATGTCAGTAACCAGCGGACGGACCAGTGGGGCGGGAGTATTGAGAGTCGGGCCCGGTTCGGGGTGGAAGTTGCCAAGGCGCTCGTTGAGGCCGTTGGTGCGGAACGCGTGGGATTTAGAATTAGTCCCTGGAATACGTGGCAGGGGATGAAGATGGCGGATCCGGTGCCTCAGTTCTCGTATCTGGTTCGGCGGTTGAGGGATCTTGGATTGGCGTATTTGCATGTTATTGAGTCGCGGGTCATCAACAATGTGGATTGTGAGAAGAAGGAGGGCATTGAGCCGTTCCTTGATATCTGGGGTCCGACTACTCCCGTGCTGGTTGCTGGGGGCTATACGCCCGAGAATGTGCGCCAGGCCATTGAGGATGAGTATAGGGATTATAATGTTGCTGTTGTCTTTGGGAGGCATTTTTTGGCTAATCCGGACTTGCCTTTTCGGTTGCAGCGTGGCATCCCCTTGCAGAAGTATGATCGAGATACGTTTTATACGCCGATGCAGTGTCATGGGTATGCGGATTATCCTTTTAGTTCGGAGTTTCAGGCACGTTTGAAGAATTAGGGTTCTTTTTGTGTTGGGATGTGAGATGGGCATAGGCGAGGATAGCAAGCTGGGATATCGCTTGTATTATATAGAATGATATCTTGGTACATATATCTGGACTGATCTCTCTTTATGAGAGTGAACGGTATAGTATACTCCGTAGACTGCGCATAGAAAGGAGGGATGGCTAAATAGGGCAGACCAACAAAAAGAATGATGCGTCGGCCGGTCGACACGGAAGATGTTTTACCGTTAAACTACCGAACGCGAAAATACTTCTAAGTTTGCAAATACAAAACTAGTCGTAGTGCTTTCACTCCGGTTTAAGTTCTTTCGCAGAATATCATGTCTTCCCTCTGCCATCTCCCTTTCACAGGGTTAGTTTGTATCACGTGGAAAAGGACTTGTCTCGTTCAGCCTGTAAGTGACTATAGTCAATTCTTAGGGTTTGCGAAGGGTCCTGGAGAAAATTATACTTTGATATTCACTAGTCAGGAAAATCACACAGTAGGAACCTTAGTAGCCAAAACTATAGAAGCAAGATCAAAAGTTCAGGAAGTAGAGCTTCTTCCCGCTCTCGCTTGTTTCATCTCCTCTTTCATAGCCTACATACCATCGTCTCATTCTATCCACTTCCATACTTACATCGTCAAATTTCCATCGCCTGCTACGCAAAGATGGGGTCTCCAAGCATGACACGATCTGTCCACTTCAAGCACGAGGGATCTTTCAAAGAAGCTGTAAACTACTCAATCGAGCTACAGCCGCAATGACTCTGGCAGCCATGGCCACTTGGCAGCGCGGGCCTCGAGTCCCCGGCCGCTGTATCTATGGAAACGAGTCTCAATTGGCCATTTATTGATTCTTTGGAAAGCATCGATAGTCCAGAAATCACAGTGGCTCAAATCCATGCCAGGCTGTACCATGGAAAGTTGCCACAATCAAAGTCAACCAGAGGGCTAATACTCCCACTCAGGGTGCCCCTTTATAATAGGCCCCCCGAGCATTTTTGACCTCGCCCTCAACCATGCGAAAATGGAGTGGAGAGAACCGCCAAACGAACAGTGCGTTGTGCTATACTCTTGCCCACGTCCAAAGCACCTTCCCGTCCCTTTTCTAGCGTGCCAAGAGACATTACAGCGCTTTGGAGAATTGGTGAGTTGAAAGACGAGAAGGTGCCGATTTCGATCTTCCTCAAAGGGAAGACATCGATAACGTAGGTCGAGTAGAAGCGATAGTTCACATCATAAATTATAGAGACCATTGCGAATATCGAAATTGAAGCAGCGTTTATGTTCACCTCAAGCCTCTGCCTGGCGGCCATGCCCGTGGTAGCATATACACAGTACTGCGCAGTCGGTCCATATGATCAAATATATAGGAGCTATTCAAGCCACTCCACGAGCTAGCAAAATACAAGCACTGACTCCTCATTACCGGGTAGCCGTATGCGCTACACCATGACAGTACGCAGTGTTCCTTCCCTTACTGTGAACTCCTCTGATGATATTGTCGTTTACACGAGAAATCAGGGAATCGCAGTCGTTTGCCTCGTTTGGCCAAGCTTAGCCAATTCCAGGGGGCACCCCATGTCAACGCAGTGCTCCTTGTCAGGGACTGCGGCCACTAACTCTGGGGCACCGGCACCGCTAAGCTGTAGCACTGTGGCCCCTTGCCCTAGGTGCTGCGGCCTCAACGTTTACATGGCCACAGGCCTTTTGAGCTGTGTATGGCAACTTTGAAGGGACTTTACAAAAGCTTACTAACAATATGTAGACGGTGGAGTTTGCAGCATTTATACCTTTTAAACTAAGAAACGAATACATACGACCATAGGGTGTGGAGAACAGGGCTTCCCGTCCGCTCAGCCGTACTTAAGCCACACGCCGGGAGGTTAGTAGTTGGGTGGGTGACCACCAGCGAATCCCTCCTGTTGTATGTTTCTTGTTTGTCTTTTTGGGTGGAGGTCTGGAAGATATCATTTTGCTTTCTTGAAGACATGGGCGTGTGTCCTGCCGGAATCCACGTCTGCTCCCACGCGCGAGAAAAGAACTAGAGCTAATGAGGAGGTTGCGTTGGATGTTTCTGATATAGTTCAATATGACTAGACTTGAGCAAATGATAAGCTGATATGTCATTTCTTTGAGCTTTGACCAGGCGTGTTCGATAGGGTTAATATCAAGCGAGTAAGGCAGTCAATCGATCGTAGAAATCCCTATATTCTGGAATTAACGTTTAATCTTGTTGACTGTAGACTGGGTGCGGATTCGTATTTTAGTCTAGTGGTGGAATCAACATTTTGGGTGATATACAGGATCCTCCTGTAGCTACCTCTGTCTATATTTATGCGCAGTAGTTCATTATTTAAGGACGATTTGGGGCCACGTCAGGGCCTGCGGTGGCCTGGGTGCCTGCTGCATTACATTGTTACCTAAGTTAGTTTGTATCAAAGTTCTACTTACCGGAAGCCTGAATTAGGGCAGGGAGACGCACGCCCCCTTGCGTGCCCAGGATGCCTCATTAATATTTAACCCCTTACAAGAACCAAGAAATCACTCAACCAAATCACTCAAAAATAATGCTGACATTATTCTAAAAATCAAAGAAAAGGTGAATCATTTACGCACGACTCCAATACTATGATCCAACGTCCCCAACGTGCATGAAAGACCCAAAAATGTCACTTCTCATACTGCCGATAGAATTACTGCGGCTAATAGCTACGTTCCTCAAGACAGAAAAAGATCTTAATTCTTTATGTCAAACCAATACTTGGCTCTATTCTGTCCTAAACCGATTCTTATATCAACAGAACATAAGGATTTCAGGAGAATCTGCGCTGATTTGGGCAGCTAAATTTGGAAAAGTGGTCACAGCTCAAATACTTATTCAAGAAGGAGTTAACGTTGGGATGCACGATACGAATGGCATGTCTCCACTGCTATATGCTGCAGCATATGGACACTTGGCAGTGGCGGAACTACTGGTACAGGAAGGGGCTGAACTGGAGTCAAAAAACTGGCAGAGCCAGACACCGTTGTCAAGCTCTGCGGCACATGGACATGAAGCAGTGGTGAAGCTACTGTTAGAGAAGGGAGCTAACCCAGTCTATAAAAATCGGCATGGTTGAACTCTACTGTCATGGGCTGCAATGCACGGGTATGCCGAAATAGTGAAGTTGCTAGTTGAGAAGGGGGTCAGCCTTGAAACTAAGGACCGGAATGGCTGCACCCCGCTATTATTGGCTGCAGTGAATCAGCATGCAGCAGTGGTGAAACTCCTGATCGAGAAAGGGGTTAACACAAAATACAAGGATGGCCAGGGTCGGGATCTCCTCTTATGGACTGTAATGCACGGTTACGAGGGCGTGGTGAAGGTGCTGATCGAAAAAGGGGCCTATCTTGAGTTGAAGGACCAAAATGGCCCGACACCAATATCATTGGCTGCGAGGCATGGGCATACGGCAGTAGTCGGCATACTAACTGAACACGGGGCGAATCTGAAAAACGGGGACTGGTATGGCAAATTGCCACTATCATGGACTGCAACATATGGCCATGAGGGAGTGGTAAACTTGTTGATCAAGAGGGGAGCTAATCTGAGTTCTAAGGATGGGGATGGCCGAGCACCGTTGTCATATGCTGCAGCGCATGGACACATAGAGGTGGTTTGCTACTAGTTGAGAAAGGAGCAGATCTAGACTCGAAGGACTGGGGCCTTCGAACGCCTTTATCATGGGCTGCAAGACATGGACAGATGGCAGTAGTGAGCCTTTTAATCGAAAAGGGAGCGAGCATTGAGTCTAAGGATCAGAATGGTCAGACATGTTTATCATGGGCATCAAAATATGGGCATGAGGCAGTAGTAGATTTTCTTGTCGAGAAGGGAGCCAAATGCGGAGCCAAGCGGAATAACTCCTCTATCTTGTAGCGATCTTTGTCCCGAAGATGTAAAATAGAGCACCAACTATCTGGATGAAGCCACCACAGCTTAAACACTAGGATAACTCAGGGGTGTTTGTCTTGGACCACTAGAGTTTTAGCCCAGTATCATTAGCTGCTTTGGGTTCCAAATGTTTGAGCTACCTTGGGGTTTTCTCGCGGGATCAAGACGGATAACCGGCCGGGTTGACTAGCGGTCTGAAGCCAGACCAATGCACCCACAGTCAGTCACTTGTGGTTCGTCAGATCTGCTAACGATCCTGATGCCACGACAGCAACACCATTGGCAAGACAGAAAGAACCGATCAACCATGGGGGTTTTGACCCAGCAAGCCCTAACGCATCTATCAAAGTAATCTGGTTGACAAGAGTATTTGCCAGAACGATTGCAAAGAGGGGCTGTCCCACTGAACAGGATACTACAAACGAAATTTCTGCAAATAACGTGGGGAGCTCGGGGAGCTTGCCGTGACTTTGGCCTGGTGCTTCGTGTGACACTCGACATCGCCGCCAACTGTCTTGCTACGTCGCTTTCATTTTCACGGCAGCCGACGTTGTGTGGGAGACGATTCGCCGTTCGAGACGGATCTGAATTAGCCCGGGATGAAATTGAGAGCTCCATAGATATGTTAAAAAGAAGGGAAAAAAAAAAAAGGTCCAAAGCCGCTGTTATTGCTGGCCTGTCTCAATTAGGGTTTGAAAGAGAGGCGCCGTTCTAGACTGTAGCTATTCTCGTTTTCACGAACGCATTGCATTGAAAAGTCTAATCAAAACGGAGAGCAAACACAAGTATCGGACTCAAACAATTCCAACATCTTGATTTATAATATGGAGTAGGTGAGTTTGAAGTCATTACGAAGTTCGGGGAAGGACATGGAGAAAGCTGAAACATTGCAGTATAAAGTACTGAGCTTATCAGCAGTTCATGGTCTCAGCAAGTAAGTTTGCGAACATGATCTAATTTCTCCTCTGCAACCACATAACTTTACTGGTCAAATAGTAGGCTATATAGAAGGAAACGAACATAGCATATTGGTACCTAGCTAATAGACACGAAATGGTTCATCCCCAAAATGCCAAGCCTACAATAATCTTATAGTGGAGCCAAACGGCGGGGGCGACGAGGCCTGCCATGTTATTGAACTTGGAGAGTTCGCTAAAGGTATGTCCAGTGTAGTCAAACTCAGTAGATTCTAAGAAATCAACTGATACAACGAAATGACTGTTCTATTGTCGATAGGCTTACGTGTTAGGGCAATGGGGAGTGCCGTGAATCCTTAATGGATTTTCGTCGAAGCTTCTTAAATGATCTTCCAGTTTCTGCACAGAAAGCATGCACTGCTGTATTATACTAGTAGCCAAGTAGATATTACCTAGATTCGAGTTGCTTGATAATACTTCAGATTCGCAATTTTCCGTATACATGAAGGGCTTGGCTCTGATTGGTCATTTCGAGTTCATCACTCCGTAGGTCGTCGCTGATTGGCTACTTTAAGTACACTGCCAGTGCATGGTTCTAATTGGTTATTCTACGTTTATACGGAGTATACGTCCTATCTAAATGCTTTATATTGCTGTGTGTGGATTGTTCTCTTTTTCACTGCTCTCCTTGTTATCTCCTCATTTTCTTCACCCCGAGTAATTGCAGGACCTTTAAGTGAGGCACTAGGAGAACAATGATGCCAAATTCAGAACACGGTTCGTCCCTAGTGGATGTTTCGCATACAATCGATGAAAGGCAGGAGACGCTAGTCGACAACGAACTCTCTTCTTCCACCAAGGTCACTTATCCAGAGGGTGGTCGTGATGCCTGGTTGGTGGTGCTGGGTGCGTGGTGTGGTTTAATCGCATCGTTAGGGATCTACAACACAGCCGGTGTGTTCGAGGTCGTTGTCTCCAAAGTACTCTTGCCGGAATACTCACAATCGACCATTGGCTGGATATTCTCCGTCTACGCCTTCGTGAACTGGGTTTGCGGGGTGCAAGTTGGACCGACTTTTGATGCAATGGGCCCGCGTGCTTTAATCATTGCAGGGACGGTTTGCACACTCATTGGCATTTTCGCACTCAGCGTTTGCACAGGTAAGTTCTGAACGCATACGATTATATGTAGCACTCATCTTGAACTACTCTCTTTAACTGGCATTCTGATGAACTACATAAAGATATGTTTCCTTGCTAATAGTGACATAGAATACTATCAGATCTTTCTGTCATTCTCCATTCTGACGGGTATCGGTTCATCCCTTCTACTCACCCCATCAATGGGCTGCGTCGCTCATTGGTTCATGGAGCGTCGCGGTCTCGCCAGTGGTGTAGCATTTATTGGGGGCAGTTTCGGTGGCGTTATCTTTCCCCTCATGATCCAATCCCTCCTCTCTCAAGTGGGCTGGGGCTGGTCAATCCGTATTCTCGCATTTATATTGCTCGTACTTTGCACTATCAGCGTAACATTCTGCCGAAGCAGAGTTCCGCCGCGCAGAGGAACAAAACCAACGTGGCGGGATACATTGCCAGACCATCGTATCTTCCTGGATGGCACAGGAGTCATGGCAGTCACGACTGCGGGACTCGTCTTAACAGACTTAGCATACTTCATACCTATCACATACACGCCAAGCTACTACATCGATCGACAAAATCTATCTCAAGAAAAAGCCTTGACGGGATCAGCAGCATTTGCATATCAGCTTCTGGCGATTCTCAATGCTGCTTCGTGTGTTGGACGTTACGTGGCGGGTGACTTGGCCGATCGATTCGGCCGGTACAATACCATGATTGTCTCGTTGTTCCTCTGCACAGTATCCGTTCTCTGTTTCTGGTTACCGGACATCGTCATATCAGATCTAGATAACCCGGCACTCCTAATAGTCTTTATAATACTATTTGGGTTCTGTAGTGGTTCGAACACTAGTCTGACACCGATCTGTCTGGGCCAGCTTTGCGAAACTCATGACTATGGGCGATACTATGCGAGCTGCTTCACGGTAGTCTCTTTTGGGGTGTTGGCCAGTATCCCTATCGCGGGAAGCCTTCTTAATGCGGTGGACGCTACTGGGAAAGCAAAGTACTGGGGAACTGCGCTTTTCGTAGGACTCAGTTATGTGGCCTCTTTGCTATGTTTTCTCTGGGTCAGGATTAAAGTGAAGGGGTGGGATTGGAGGATTAAGTGGTAGAGCATTAAACTTATGGGGGTGATACTATTAGACTGTTAGACTTTATAGCGGCGGGAAGGATGGAGACCCCGCAAATCAGGGTTAGTAGCCCTAACGACGTACATACGAATAGAAATATAGAACCAGATTCTAGTCCCAAAGCTCGGCATTTAAAATCAAGGTGGTATTATAGCCCTACAACCAGATCAAGTATAGCGCTAGTTCATACCCCTCTGTGCTAAGGTCATTCATATCTCACTCAACGTCAACTCCCACTTACCTCCCTTGCCCACTCTAATTATCCCCTCAACATGGACACACAATCACCCTCCACCAGTTGTAATTTATTCCAAACCTCTCATTCCCGTTGGCTCGCAGTTACACACCGCGCCCCATCATCCCACTCGTCCTTTCTATACGGCGTCAAATCCACAAAAATCTACTGCCGCCCTACCTGTGCCGCGCGCATTGCTCGCAGAGCCAATGTCGTGTTCTACGACACAGTAGACCAAGCGCGCCGTGATGGCTTCCGGCCGTGCAAGCGATGCAAACCAGATAATGCCAGCTTTCTCGGGGAGAAGGAGGAAGTTGTCGCAAGAGTCATCACGCTTTTGCGGGTGAACAAGAATGCGGTGGCGATGAAGCGCGGGTTGAAGGAGTTGGCTGGAGAGGTCGGTGTTTCGCAGAGTTATCTTTGTCGCGCGTTTAAGAAGACGATGGGGATTACGGTTGGGGCGTATATGATGGAGTTTGAGAGGAAGGATAGCCTGGGCGAGATGGAGGGGTTGATCCAATCTTCTGATATGGTGGATGTGGGGACGGGGCTCTTGACGCCGGCAGTAACAGCGAGGAACTCTCCGGTGCCCCTCAAGGGCCTGGAGGGAGGTTTGGCAGTAGAGGGGGGTGTGGGAAATGTTGAAGAGAATCTGGACTTGAACTTCAATATCGACGAATGGGTCTGGACGGATGACTTCTTCAATGACAGTACCTACGGGTGGCCTATACAAGGTAATTCATAGGAGTCAGCGACGGACTCCAGTATTGTAATGGACCATGTTAAGTGATTCGAGAAGATACCAACTCCCTCAGTGTTTTTGCCAGGCAAGTATCTAGCCTGGCCATTACTACACTTTCATTGGACCAATTATAGACATCTCCAGTTCAATAAGTAGCAATAGTTTATGGCACGGACTGTGGTTGGCATCTCCGGGTCAGCAACCTGAACTCCATTTAAATGTGCCTTATAAGATCTACATCCTGTCCGAAGGCCAATATTTAGCCGTTTACGAACCAGGGAGTAAGACCGTCAAGCAGACTAAGCTATATAGAGCCACACAGACATGCAAGAGCCACTAATGCAAATTCTTTCCAAGCGGTATCGTACTCTCCAGCGAGCGTGAGAACAACGGAAGCGTAATCCTTATCACAATGCAAGAGAAGTTGAATGATGGATTACTATCAGAGTCCTGGAGTCCATGGCTTGGTGTTTTCGGGAAGGTGCGTGGAATTTACTCCAGTTCGACCATGAGGCTGGCCTCATTCCATCGTAGAATACACCAGTCTATGAGAGTACATAGCGTCTCACTATGACGGTACGAGACATGCTGAAGCGAGATGGCTTGTGGCAAAACGGGTCACGGTCCACTTTTGCACCTTGAGGTCGAGGGGACCTGTCATCGTTGCGATAGAAGTCGAATACAGCGAAACATGGCCAAAACTGCTCCAGAATAAGGGACCTAGATCGGGAGCACTCCATATCAACGCAATGCTCCTTACTATAGACTGCGACTACTAACTCTAAGGCACCGGCACTGGCACCGGCACCGTTAAGCTGTAGCACCGTGGTCTTAAGCCCTAGGTACTGCAGCCTGAACGTTTACATTGTCGTAAGCCTTTTGAGTTATGTATAGCAGCTTTAAAAGGACTCTATAAGATATTTCTAAACAACGTGCAGACGATATAGCTTATAGCATTTATATCTTCTAGACTAAGAAATGATTACAGACGACCATCGGGTGTGGAGAATAGGGCTTCCCGTCCACTCAGCCGTACTTGAGCCACATATTAAATGCGGCCAGGAACCAGAGAGCCTTGGATCTTAAAATAGTGTCAGGCTTTGTGTTAGGGTGAGCGCGGGTGATACAGGTAAGAATTCTGGAGACTGGGGTGAGAGACGTGAGAACTGGGTGAGAGCGGGTAAGAACGGAGTGAGAAGGGGTGAGAATATTCGCTGCGACGTATTACTCTTTACTCATATACAATAGTTGATAATGTAATGGAGCTAAGGTACAAGCTAGCATTTGTTGAAGAAAAGAAGACCAATTCAATCACTAGTTAGATACAGAGACAGATTCTTGAAGAAAATCAAGCAATCAGGACTATTCAAGATTCAGTCTTCTCCTCGCGTGCTCTTTTCGAAGAAGAAGCGGTATAGAATTGGGGTTGAACCACGAAGACCATCAGACTCATCAGAAAGGGAAAGGTATACAGTTTCAATGTACGATTTCTTCAGACCCTTTGTCGGGAGTCCTGTGACAACTATCTCCCCTTCTCTTCGAAGTCTGTCCTCAGACGTATTTATAGGAATTTCAAAGAATTTGTGTCGGAATAATCTTGCGGATGATACAGTCATATCACTGAGCAGTAAATAGTACATATCAAGCAGGGATTGAAAAGAGGTAAAAAGAAGACCATGGAGAAATGGCTTAGTTATGATTACTCGGTTTAGGATGGATACGGCTGTATCAGGACTGGGTTTTCTTATCCACCATGCAAACATGCAAAGTTGATGAAAGATCTGGTATTATTCAGAAATTTCGGTAACTGGGGATATTGATTCGGGCGGAGACCTACGCAAGTCAGAAAGATAGCCGATGCTGGGTATAATATTGGGAAGACTTTTAACCGATGTATAGTTTTAAGTGAATGGATAATCTGATGGACTTGATGTCTGACGAAATCTAATATACAGTATATTCATAAAGTACTAGTTGCATCTATAGTGAGTTGGTCAGTGCATACAATAGCAAATGACTCGGCCTGCGATATCTCAGTGTTAGTGTACACTACTGCAGTGTTATTTCTTGTGGTTACTCATGAATTTTTCGAGGGCTAAGATCTCGAAAGTGGGAAGGGACTTTTTTAATCTGCTTTTTACGATTTGGAGTACACTATCCATAAAATGCAAAGGTGCAGGCCACTATAGTGTATGAGGTAGGTTTCGCGGTGGTTTTTGCGATCAAAAGCAGCCATGTGGAGAAGCAGTAGCGCCTCGGGTAGACCCGTGAATGGTCCATTCCATAAAGTGAACGGGATAGGGCTGCTCGGAAATCCCCGTGTATGGCCAGATCTGCCCGAAACCAGCTCCACTCGGTGCGGCCTCTACCTTCAGCCCGCAAGGGCTATCTCGATACATGATAGCATATATCCGTCGTACTTTATTAGTATTTCTGTTTTAGGTGACTGAATTGATCTATGCCATCATCTAGTGAAAATTTGACATCAACCTCTTGGTAACTTATTCTACACACACGTCGCAAGCCACCAGCCATGAGCATGTCTCTACCGCCGACTATGAAAGGCGTTCGGATTCGCCAACAGGGTGATCCGGCGAATATGGTCATTGAGACAGGGTTGCCCCTGCCTACCGTCAAAGACACCGATGTGCTTGTCAAGCTCCATTATTCCGGCGTCAACTTTATCGATATCTATCAGCGCACCGGTGTCTATGGCGTACAGGTGCCATTCACTGCTGGCCGTGAAGGTGCCGGAACGATTGTTCAAGTTGGCGCCAAAGTAACTTCATCGTACGGGTTGAAAGTAGGGGACCGTGTCGCCGTCTTTACACAGGGCGCCTTTGCCGAATATGTGGCCGCCCCGGCGGAGGGTGTGATGAGACTACCTCCATCAGTGTCCACCAAGGTAGGAGCCGCAGTCATGCTTCAGGGTCTCACTGCCTGGACTATGGTCCAGGAATCGCACAAAGTGAGCAGTGGCCAAATTATTCTTGTGCAAGCTGCAGCCGGTGGGACTGGAGGTCTCCTGGTCCAGATGTGCAAGTATCTTGGTGCTACCGTCATCGGGGCGGTCTCCAGCGTGGAAAAGGCCAAAGTCGCCGAGGAAAACGGATGTGACCACATCATCCTGTACAAAACCACCAACGTGGAAGAGCAAGTTATGCGATTGACTGGCAACAAGGGATGTCATGCCGTCTTCAGTGGCGTTGGCCAAAGTACTTTCAATGCGGACCTGGCCTGCACCCGGAGAAAGGGCACCCTAGTTTCATACGGAAATAGTAGCGGCGTGGTATCCAATTTTTCCATTCTGCTTTTGAGCAAGAAGAATGTAAAGCTGGTCAGGCCAACCTTGGCAAACTACATTGCTGAGAGAGAGGAGTTTGTGGAGAGAAGCACGCAGCTGTTAAAGTTGCTCGAAGACGGGGCCATCCATATGCGGCTAGGAGGCGAATATGAGCTGGAGGATGTCCAGAAGGCGCAGGATGCGCTCACTGGTCAGAAGACAATGGGCAAGTTACTCATCAATTTACAAGCTTGAAGAGGCTCTCTTAGGGTTAGACAATGCCTTTATTCCAGAAGGTCAAGGCTTCTTTCAATAGAAGACGATGTAAGCCACAGTCAAATCGAGTTTTTTTTTTTTTTTCTTTTCAGAGTCTTAGATAGAGAGGATCCGAGCAACTTCCCAGTTTTTGTTTTATTTATTTCGCTTTATCTTATTATGCTTGCGAATAAAAAATACGAGCAATTCTATAAACCTCCCCAAGCGTTTTCAACCCAAGCCTTACACTGGTCGATGCTCTCCGCCTGAATTCTCTGATACAGAAGCATCTCGTCGGCGACTTCAACCCCGAGAGCCTTCTCAAAGTCACACTTACTACAGAGGTCACAGGAGTTCAAGTATATAGTTGCGCTATCCCCGTTCTTGTCCAAGTTACTCCGGAAGATGCCGGCCGCGCTTATGGGGAGAAAGTCTTCGTAGACTATGGGCTCGTAGCGGACTATGTCATCCTCAATCAATTGGCTTAAGTTGAATGGCTTCGGTTCAGGCTGCGCGTGAAGTTTGTTGGGATTGATGTAGTAGCGGAACCAGGCCAGTCCTAGCTCGCGCATTTCCATCCAAGAGTCTGGGAAACTCGCAAAGACACGGGAGAACGCAGTCGTATCACCGGCTGTGATAGAATCCCTGGTCGCTATTGCCAGAAGCGAATCATACAGTTGACGTCCTTTCACCGTTAGAGCCGCACCTCGCTGTTCAATCTCGCCGAAGCGTGCCTTGTGTCTGCCTGGGACAAATTGCTTAGTGTTTGCAGATTCTGTTATTTCCACAGGAAAGCTGATTGGCTCCTCAATCGCTTTAAAACTAGTCTGTCGAAGAAGAATAGGACATTTCCGTTTCGGAGGTCCCTCGATGTAATCTTTGACCGGTATGTTCCAGTCTCGCATACTCGATTGGACTGCGTCAATGTCCAGTACTCGTGGGGTCAGGTGGTTGATATGCGGCGACTTGAAGGCAACAATGTCGGCCAAGATAGCGCTTTCGGATAACATCTCCTGGTATTCCACATAAGATACCGCGGCTGAGTTGTGCCACTGGAAGCTGCTCGTTGCTTCATGGACAAACTCTTCGGCTTCCGCTTCGACAAGGCCCCCGTTGGATTCATATATGGCCAGCAGCGCCAACATCCTTTCGGAGAATATACTCCGGCGGGAAAGAATGCTGGTAACGCGTTGACGAACCTCATCGGACTTGATCAGCTCTGGGCGGAGCAAGGAGACAAACATGCGAAAAGCATTTTTCGAGAGCTCAGATAGTTCAGGTGCTCGGAAACAAGTCGAATGCACCGGGACATTAGCCGGTGCAAGGTCATAATACCCAGTAGGCAGCATATTCATGACCTGGAGGACGCGTCGGACCTGGTTCAGCTCGTCCGGCCTGCCGACACGTATGGCTCCGTGGCGCTCCCAATGGATTCTGTCGAGATTATCAGTAGTACTGAGCTTTTGGCGAAGATTTGGATCGCTCTCAAGTACTCTCTGGTTACTTTGTTGAACCAAACTAAGCAAATCGCCATATAAAGGGACCTCTTTGGCGTACATGGCTGACATGGCCACCGCAAAGGCTTGTCGGATGTTTGCTGATGGGACATGCTGGCGTAAAGTGTGGTTTTGCATTGTGACGATGTCCGATTTCGGTTGCAGCGGGATTTGAAGACGATAGTCAGTGCCTGTCGAGGTTTCAGCGTTGGCACTTGCCAGAAGCTAGAGCTGGCTATTAGTTCGTTTACACAATGACACTATTAGTCAGTTGTGATTACCACCGACTCGCCTCGAATCCTTGTGGGCCCAAGAAGCGGAGGCTAACTTCCACTTTACAACAACCGTGTCGGGACGCAACCCGTTTCAAGATATGCTCTAAGAATGCCGCCGGAGACAGTTCCGTCTCGGACATTTCCGTGTTAGCAATCATTACCAGACCATCGAGGGTGCACTAAATCCCTTGGTTTAGTAAGGCTTTGGGCTTTGGCGCGAAGTTGAAACCTGTGCACAGGTCTAGGACTCATTGCTGTTGTAATGACGTTGTGGAACCGCGTGCACTCCACTCTGGTAGATTGTCCACGTAAATCTGTCTCAGCAACTCTCCACAAGAGACAGTGAAGTCTTGGTTGTGCATGACCATGTGGATGAAGATATGATGAAAATTTACACGACTCATTGGAATCACCAAAAATGAAGATTATCATGGGTATTTTTATGTTTTATGATAGCTCTATTCGCAAAGATACCTCGTTTGCCCTCCTGCCTGATCACCCTCACCCGGCGAGCCAGGCAACGCATTTCATCTCCACCAGGATTTCCTCCCGGGGCAATGCCCTCACTTCCACAGTTGTGCGTGCCGGCGCCGTCGTGCGGTCTGGCCAGACCTTGTTCCACTCTTCATTCATCCCAGCATAATCGTCTTTCATGTTCGTAAGGAAAACGGTAACTTCGACCACATTCTGCATCCCAGCCCGACCCTCCGTGGCGCCGTCTATGATCGCCGCTATGTTCTTCAAGACGGCCGCTGTCTGGAGACGAATGTCGAGTTTGAGAGAGGGGTTGCCGTTGGGGTCGTGGGCTCTTTCAGCTCCGACAAACGATCCATCGCCGCGGCGCGAAGAAGTTCCCGAAATATGGAGATAAGAAGCTCCATGCCCGGCAGTAACCGTTCGGGCATGCGGATAATTAGCGAGGCCTTGGGCGTTGCCGGCTGGACGGAGATAGGGGACGCCATTGGGATGCGTGGTGCCTGACATGTTGACTGGGATCGGTGATATAAAACGAAGACGATCAGAATAATACCAGAAGAAATGATGTGAGGTCGGATGTGAAAACCCAGGGTGTTTACCACAGTATATAACGTTTTTATGAATCGGAGTGAATTCCCTTAGAACTACTACAGAAAAGGTGGGCCCTCGGATGCACCCGCCGGGTCTAACAATGGTGACTTCTACCAGGCGGAGGGGACATGAAGCGTCCGCAGGTTGGTAAAAACGTCTCGGCTATGTGCACCACCCTCTCGACCCACCCCAGATGCCTTGAGCCCTCCGAATGCCGTGCCGAGTTCTCTCACCAGCCAGCAGTTCACCCACACCAGTCCGGCGTCAATCCTCTCGCCAATACGACGCATCCTGGCTATATCGTTTGTCATAACAATAGCTGCTAGTCCATTGACATTGTCGTTTGCCAGTGCGATAGCCTCATCTTCTGTGTCAAAAATTGTCACGGTGACAACGGGTCCAAAGATTTCGTCCCGGATCACTGGACTGTTGGTGTCAATACCACTCAGAATAACGGGGGGGACCCAGTAGCCGTCCGGTTCCTCGGACGGAATGCCGCCGATGTGGAACTGTGCGGATTCCACTCGAGCCTGCAGGAGATAGGACCGGATCTTGAGATAATGTTGCAGAGAGGCGACAGGTCCCATCGTCTCCCCTAATCGGTAGTTTTTCTCGACATAAGCAACAAATGCGGACATGAAATTGTCGTAGATGCGACGATGAACGTAGATACGCGACCCGCAAAGACAGATCTGGCCGCTATTCTCAAAAGCTGCACGGGCTGCCACAGACACGGCGTTAGGTATATCGACGTCGTCAAAGACCAACACTGGGTTTTTGCCACCCAGCTCGAGCGATACGTGCTTCCCAATATCTGCAGCCGTGTCCCGTCTAATCTGGACTCCTGTGGCGGGGCCACCAGTAAATGATACGCCACGAACACGAGTCGAGCGTACCAAGGCAGAACCGACGCCAGGCCCATCACCAAAAACTATGTTCATCACCCCAGCAGGCAGTTCTGCTTTCTTGAAAACCTCGGCCAAAACTTCAACCAATTAGTATTTTCACCATGGAACGGACGGAACGGTCACCAAAAACGTACGGAATGCGGTTATACTTGTCACTTCACTTGGCTTCGCAATTCCTACGCAGCCAAAAGCGAGGCAAGGTGCAATTTTCCAGGTCAAAAGATAGAGCGGCATGTTCCATGGAGTGATGAGTCCGAAAACGCCCACGGGAGATCGGTGCTCGTATGTCAAGACCGAAGGTGGTCCATCTACATAACGGGCGGCGCTTTCCTCGTGCAGGATGTATGTAGCAAAATAGCTGGATCACTAGTCAGCAATGGAGTCCTTGGTCCAAGGAGGTTGCTTACTTGAAGTTATCAATAGCTCTCTCCACTTCCACTCGCGCGCGAGCAAGAGTCTTCCCTTGGTCAATGCTCTCCCAGACCGCGAAAAGCTCTTTTTCGTCGCTGATAATGCTGGCAATTCTTTGCAGCATCTGAGATCTTGCCTTTCGCGACGTCCGCGACCACGAAGGAAACGCCTTCGTGGCTGTCTCGACAGCCACGTCCACGTCCGTAGAGTCGCTTAGAGGAACTTGTACCAAGACTTTGCCATCTCTAGGATTAAACGAATTAACCCATTTATTGGACGTCGCGCAGGGTAGGAATCCGTTGCCCACGAAATTGCGGAGACGGATCGGGTCGCACTGACTGGCCAAGAATTCATAGGCCTTTTGCTCAGTGTTGAGCTGCCATAGTGTGTTAAGAGTCTCCATGGGTGCGGTATTTTATAGTTGAGTTGGATTGAAAGAGAAGCCTAATAATCGGTATTGGCATGAGACAAAGCGCCAATAAATATGACATACTCCAAGTATCTGGACCTCCTACGAAGGAGAGATGGTGCGGTTGAAGCTCCGATTGGCTTCACAGAGTAGACTGACCCGCAGCCCTAAACCCGTGGTAGCGTTGACACAATGGGGTCTTTGAAGATACCTGCGAAGTAGCAGTTATCAACTGAATATGAGTGTTGAATTAAGCCCAGAGAATGGTTCCGCGAAGCATTCGAAGGTCTTTCTCTATTATTCGCTGATCAACACCTGATACACTCTAAGATGAATGAGTAGTCTATGGCTTTCAAGTTGGTCAAATTCAGGCTATGTATGTATTCTAGGCAGGTATCTTATCTATGCCCAAGAAATCTAGTACATTTTTCGACATAATGCGCTCTCTACTCGTCGCGCACAAAAATTTCTGAATCTGCGAATCTGTGGATAGTAGCTCCCCAGGCTGCGGCATCTCCCCCAGCGGAAACGGATAGTCACTGCCCAAGACAATCCTTCCTACGCCGATTTTCCTGCAGATATACTCCACCAGGTCGGCGTCATGCATCAGGCTATCCAGCCAGATGTTAGACTGGTGCTGCTTAAAGAAGTCTGCTGGTGAGACGCCCTGCGCGCTATGTGCCACAAGGTCCGGCCGGCAGTTGTAGCCGTGTTGAATGCGGCCCAGCAGTGGTAGGTAGCTTCCGCCGGCGTGCGCAAAGCAGAAACGTAGCCTTGGATGGGTGACTAACACGCCGGAAGAGAGAATTGCATGAATTGCGAGAGCCGTCTCACTTGGCCTAACAGAAGAAGGCATCATTAGCTGTCTTTACTTTTGCTGGGAAAACGGACAGATTGAAGAGAATCACGTACATGCCTATCAACCATGCAGACCAATACGGCTTCCACCGGCTCGTCTTCTCCTTTTCCCACTCGTACCCTAAGGGGTGCACAAAAATGGGAAAATCTAGCTCCTCGCATGCCGTCCAGAATGGTTCGAACTCCGCGCTGTCCAGGCTCCGCCCGTTGATTTCAGCCCCGATCTCCACGCCATTTAAACACAGGTCCTTTTTTGCACGGTGCAGTTCCGCGATTGAGGCGTCGACATCTTGCAAAGGAACTGTTGCCAGTCCCATAAACCGCTGAGGATATTCCTGACATACGGAAGCGATATGATCGTTCAGATATCTGGCCATGGAGGCGGCCTGTTTCGCTGGCTTGTCATAAGAAAACAGAATTGGGACCGTGCTCAGGACTTGCACATCGATTCCAGTCGCGTCCATTTCTTTAATGCGTAACTCAGGGTCGTAGCAATTGGCTTCCACTGTTCTGAAGAACCGATCACCTACGTACATGTCGACTTTCTTAGGTGTTTTGGGGTTACTGATGCCGTTCGTCCGAGGTTTTTGGTCATTGTGTGGTCTCAGCGTGATCCATTCGTGGCTCCTATCGCTCGAAACATCCTCATCCAAAGGTGGGAAGCTTGGCAGTTCAGGTGGCATGATGTGGGTGTGGACGTCGATGCGCATAGATGGCGACGCAGTTTGGCCATCCACACCACCAAGGTCAGAGTCATGACTCGAGCAGCCACAAAGGCAGCCACAAGAGTTCGTCATTTGGGAATGTTGTGTTGTTGAATATGAGCGTGGACTGATAGGACCTGCAAAGTAGATCTCATGACTCTTCTTCCGGGCGTCTTTTTTTGGTTTTTTTTATATCATAGCTTATTCTTTGTCGCACGGAGCGATCCGAAGTAGGTGTACCCGGCCATTGTTGAGCCGGCGAGGTGGCCACAGCTGCAACGACTGGTAATAACGGATGAATCCGTCGAGTGTGTGGAGGCGTCTTCCGCACCGGCTACATCCATCTTGCAGTCGTATCATATTTGAAGGAAATCTTCTGAGCATAACTTGACTACCTTCGCCTTCCACTGATAGCGTCGCGCCCGCCCGACACGATAGGAAGCTCGTGGAGGTTTGAGTCAGGGACAAAAATTATGAGTACAACTAACGGCCTCCCCATCCCGGGGCCCCTGCAGTTGACGGCTTGGCTGGAGAAGAACTCTGCGAGTCTGCAGCCACCCGTTAACAACAAATGCCTGTATTCTGGCGAAGACTTTATATTGATGGCAGTTGGTGGCCCAAACCAAAGAAAAGACTACCATAGTAAGTGACTTAGGGTTTTAGTCTATGCTGAAGAAAAGGTCGTCTTACGAGTATGAATGCCTACAGTCAACCAAACAGAGGTATGTAGGACTGAGAAACGAATGACGGGCATCATATATTGAATACGATGGATCACAGGAATGGTTCTACCAGATAAAAGGCGACATGCTGCTCAAGATAGTAGAAAACGGTGATCAGTTCCGAGATGTCGTGATCAGAGAGGGAGAGATGTTTCTCTTGCCAGGTATGTTTGCTAGCTATTTATCTGGAATACATAACCGTTTTGTTCTTGTTTTTTTTTTTTTTTTTTTTTTTTTTTTTTTTTTTTTTTTGGATAAAGACAATATTTAACAAAACACAGGCAACATTCCGCACTCTCCCCGTCGCCAAGGGGACACAATAGGCCTGGTGATGGAAAGGAAGCGACCTGTAGGAAGCATCGATCGTCTACGGTGGTACTGCGAGAATGAGAAGGAGCATGGTGAAACACCTGCCTTGATCCGTGAGGAGCAGTTCTTCTGTGAAGATATGGAAACGCAGCTCAAAGAGGTCATTGAGGATTGGATGAGGAACGAGAGCAGTCGCGAATGCAAGTTATGTGGCAGTATTGCCGCAGCGTGAGACACTACGTCGTGAATACCATTCAACATGGAAGGCCGTGAACATCGCATTTGGCAAGAAATTTAGCCCAGGGTACTCACTCGATATCAATGAATAAGTGTAAAAGAATAATGAATCAACAACTCCCTTCCCATATATAACTGTTGGATGTGAAACAACAGAACCAAAATATACCGATACAAAAAAAAAACCTTGATTCGTGGCCGAACTTTATGCCATTATCTGGCATTATTGATTCTCAATTAGATCAAAATCTGTCCATAAAAAAGCCATAAAATCATTGCCGGCAGATTCGGCTGACAGTGATCCTGTTCCAGGGCTTAGAATAGGGAGTTGAGAGTTTATCCTAGTGACGGGAAGTGGATTGTCTTCATCCGCTGCTACACTGGTTCTACCCTGAACCATCGAGGGGCGTTCCATCATCCCCATGTCTACATGAACATCATCTCCTTTCCTGAGCCTCTTGGCCGCTGGTTCTCCTGTTCCCTCGTGCTGAATTCTGGTCGAAGGCAAGCCGCGTTGGACCGTGGACTCAAAAAGACTGTTATGGCTATGGTTCTGCTGGCGCAAATGACATCGTGGTAGATCTGTCCCTGATAATGGTAACAAGAGATGTGCATCGAGGTCGGGTAGTCTATCGAGGCACAATGTGATGTTTGATGGGCCTTCCCCAAAACGACCCAACGCTTCACTGAGCTTGTCGCGTCTTTCAAACTCGGCCTTTATGGACTTTAGCTCCTCCTGAACCAACGTCTGATACGTTTCAATCTCTGGCCATTGTATGCTTAGATTGCGAAGCATTCCAACGGCGGCCTCCAAGTCGTTCAGGGCTTTCGCGGTAAAAATAGGGTTCCAAGCCAGCCGTATACAGTGTAACAAAACCTTGGCGCTGGCGAAGAGCGCACGACCATGTTGAATTAGAAAATGACTTCCTGGCACGGTCGCTATTAGACGAGGCGTAAGCTTAATGCAGCCGGACGCGGCCTCGGCACATCGAAGGAACATCGCAGGTTCCGCCACTGTGTACTTCTCTAGGAAAACTCGATGGAGGAGGATCAAGCTAGCGTAATATGAGGATATGGCAACGGTCTGCAACGCAATGGCTTCGAAGTCCCGGGGCGACTCTTTTATCCACGGCAGTACCTTTTCTGTGAAATAATTCCCCAGTTCTTCATCGTGCCGACGAACGTCAGCTTGGATCTTATCCTCCAAATTCGGTGTGGAGTTGCGGGCAGCCTTGCGTATGTAGCGGACGGTTTTGTAGATCCGACCCATGATGATATGAAAGTCAACAATAACGGAGAACCAAAAGTCCGTTTCTGAGTCAGTATCATGCGTTGGGGCTTTGAACTTATCCTCCAATCCATATTCTGTGTCATCTATTGCCAGAGGTTTCAGAAGAGCAGTGGATAGAGAGCGATCAAGGACATACAAACACCACCACAGTCCACGCTGCATGTGTGGATCTTGACTAGGTATAGGATCGTCACTCAGATCCAAGCCCTGATACAGGCGAATGGCGTGGCCTGTAGTCACCCACGCTTCGTACGCTTTGCCTGTCTCGGCGAGATATAGACTAAGAAGCCCGTGACCAATGATAGAGTTCAGACCGAGTTTTTCTTTTGATTGGAAAAGTAGGATTTCCCTCGTAGCGTTCGAGTAGAAAAGATGACCAAGATTCGCTAGATCGTACGCTCGCAGACAAGGGTCTTCGGAGATCGGGTGTGTAGATTTGAGGCCGGAAACCGCCACGGCGAGGAGCGCATTCATCACGAAGGACAGCTGACTGTTATCATCGTCATGACCCAAACCACTCCTCCGTAGCTGCTCTCTGAAGTCTTTTTCGGGAATAATGGGGAAGATGGGATGTATCACTCGGAAGTAATGGCCAACGAGGAGCGTGCGCACTTCGTCAGGAATGGGTTTGAGGTGAGTCAATGAGCGCGCCGATTCCCTGCCGTCACCTAATTGCCCATCACCTTTGGACACAAACGTTCCGGAGTTGAGCAACCCCTCTTGGTGTTCTGCGGGGGATTCTCGTGCCGGGGCGAGGGAGCCTGTATGAAGCGACGCCATGTTTGGGGCGGAGCTCAGAGTCTCCAGGGGAAGGTCTCCTTGGTTCTGGTCTGGCTTTTCTGAATTGGCCATGGTCAACTTCACGAGGTCAGTTGTGTCCACATTTGCCGGAAGAACTGCTGGATCGTCTGCAGGTTGGTGAACAGGCTCGGATGTCCGCGGCGGACTCGGCGCTCGCAATTGCGCCTCCATAGAGAGGATTCTGCTCTCGAGGCTCATGATATATCTGTGCCAGACAGTCAGTCCTTTCTTCAGGCCAAGCACTAAAATTTGAGGAGCAACGGGGCTACGCACTTGGGATCGAAAAGCCTGGCGTTGCCGCTAAGATCAGTATAGATGCATTGCGCATTGTTGCGACAGCAGCTTTGGCACGGCTGTTCCCCATCGCACTTGATTTTCCTCTTGCGGCATGCCTGGCACGCACGCCAAACTCGCTGACGTTCATACATGGTTGGTCTATGTCGGGATAATGGAGCAGCTAGACTGATCCAAGAGCGGGTGACACTTAAAAGGTGGGGATGAACTACGTTGGTGGACTAACTCCAAGGAGCGGAAGCTAGTCCTTCGCTAGTGATAGCGATACAAAGTAATACCCCGTACGTAGTAGAGGATGCCGCCCCAGGGGGGGTTTCATTGGTGCCTTGGTTCTCGGCCACACTTCTTATCTAATCTCCATTCTGCTTTTCTTGGATCACGTCGGCGAAATGGCATAGTACCTATAGTTAAACTCCTAGGCTGCGGCACAATTTTGGTTTTGGTCTTTATATGTTCCGTAAAACCAGATCAATTCGGTTTGCGCTCAGTAGAAACTGTAATACAGTTCTTTTGCGATTAGCTGTATTAATATTAGGCTGTGGCATAACCGCGGGTATCCCCTGCCCGTCCCATCTCCGCTCCGCGTTTGTGGGTGAACATTGAATGGATAATGGCGGATTTGGTATTTTTGGTAATTTGCTATAATGAATTCGGTAATTTTGGAACAAACGAAATTACAGGCCTATAATAATGGTATCCTTGTAACTGCAATGTTGCAAACACACCTTATCAGATATATGTAGCTTGGGAATACCGTAGCAAACGCTCCGGTATTATACTCTCTTTTGGCCGAATGATGAACACACAACCCCAGGCAACCTGCTTTACCTGTCACATCCAATAAATTTATTCATCACCAACACTCGATTTAGCCTAGATTCTACTTTTTTAAAAGTACCTCACATTCGTGGATCAGTCCGTTGTCTGAAAAGAATTCATACCATCCGGCCTCCTTGGCATATATAGACAATATAAGACCCGTGCAGCACTCCTACACACTGGATCCAGAGTTGTCCCTGCAGTCAAAGACCTGGGCGATATCTCCACTGGAAAACGCGTCCTTGATCGAAATAGAGACGGCATACCTAGGTAAATCCATTTTTTTAAGCTCACATGTAACCTGAGAACAGGCAAGGGACACTCACGTTCCACCAACTGTCATGAAAAGCCCAAGAATCACAATTCCCGCATGTAGTCCATACTTTACCTTCTGAATCCTTGGCCCAGATTTATAGTCTTTATGATCATGAAACCAGAGAAGTGCCGGAAAAATCAGGCTGAAGGGCGCGAAGCACAGTGCGCCGGCCAAAGCAAGTAAATAATCCAAGATCGGGACTGCCTCTGCCACAACGAAAGCTACAGCACCCAGTATAAAGTTCATACCGAGCCAGGTGAGCCAGTGAACCCAGGTATTTGCCTGCAAATGTTTCGAATCACGGAGCAACCGGACAAAGGCGTACTTGGCCGCTACATGCTGGTAGATGCCAACACCAATCACAAGCCCTGGCATTGCGATACCATAAGATATCTGCTTGAAGAGCTTTCCAGCACTGCCGAAGACAGGAACAGAAAGCCAAACACCACACCAGCGGTATATAACCAGACTAAACGACAAATACATAGCTCCAACTATGAAACCGGCCGAGATACAAGCCTTGCGATAATCCGGGGGCCGGCGCATCTCCGAGATAACAGGTAAAAACATGGACGAACCAGCCGTGCTGATGAAGATGTTTTCTACATTCAGCATACCCACAACAAAGGATGGGTACGCGATGGGTGTCCAGCCGAGATCAAAGTCACCGGTTGGTGGGGCTGCTGGAGGTCGGTCTTGCTGCGTCACGGCGCCCGTGAAGATAAATACTGCAAGAAGGAAGGTGAAGAAGCCGATCCAGGTCAGCCAGCCCAGACGAGAGAACATGCGGATGGACGAGCATATGGTAACCAAAATTGTGGATACAAGAGCAAAAGTCACTGTGCATGTCCCATGACTCGACAAAGCGTTGAATCCGGTTGCTGTTGTAACGATTCCACTTGCGGAAATTAGGATCTGAGCAATTATGACCTGGATTCCGACGAGTTCGCGGCCAATACGTCCCCAGGTGAAGGCCATCATATCTGGCAGCACTTCAGAAAGTATTAATCCTGATAGATTTGAAGAATCCTGGGATATAGACTTACTGTGACATTGGGGATATTTATTGCGAAAATCGCCGAGGATAATAGCAGAATCTATACGTTGTATGACCAGTAAATATAAAACCTTAATGGCGACTTCGTTTGCAACGACTTCAACCTACATGTATTCAACGTAGTAAATCCGATGATACATAACGATCCCCCAACCGAGCCAAGTGCCGCTAAAGCCCCTGGAGTGGCGAGGATGCTCATCGCAAAGCTGATTTTAATGAACACAACAGTCGCTCGCTGCCAGCTGACAGTCCTGAACTCGACGCCGCCTTGGCTCAGTTCGAAGATCTCGCGTGATTCCCCGCGCTCTGTTTCCTCAGTTGAGGCTTCGCCTAACTGAGGCCCATCGAGCGCGATATTACCGGTCTCGGGGCATTTTTTGTTCTCTTGACTAAGAGAAATAGTCATGTTTGGGTTAAACTTATGTCGGGAGAACAGCAATCGTTTTTAAAAGACTCTTTCACTTACTGATCTACTATATTTATTTACTGCATTAGACCTAGCCAGTATCTATCAAGCTAGTATTTATCAAGATGCTTTGGGCGCTTTCGGATCCTTCTTGATACCCGGTGTTGCTTATCTGAAGGGTACTTCGCAAATCATCTCCGATTTTATTATCATTATCGTTGTTCTTATCTTTTTCCGGCTTAGATTTAACAATTCTTCGTTATTACTGATTAAATCAAAACCACTCTTGTTAGATTCTTTGCTCTTTCGCTGCGTATTCTCCCGATGAGAGAGATACTTATCAATGACATATGTCGATCCTCCGCAATATCGAACTTGGATGTACACATAAACACTATAAGATCCTGATTGTCTCAAGCTTAAGAGATCCTCGACGATAATACCGGACATCTCATAATATACTGCGTAGGGCTTGATTCTAACGTTGCTTGCTGGTTGTGATAGCTTCGGTTATGTACCTGGCCATTCTAGATAACGGACCTATCTAGATTAACATCAATTAGCCCTTAGCCGCCGTCGGAGCTGACGTGGGTTATAGCTGTTGCCGCACTGAGCTTGACAGCTTGGAATGTTTGCTTTCCAAATTGAGAATTACACCACTGGCGAGAACACGAGTGAGACTGAGCCTTGGTATGCTTAATACTGACATTAAAACCATCTATGCCATCAATTCAATCTGTACAGCTAGATATAGCAGTTGCAATAATAGGTCTTGTATCACTTTAAGAGACAGGGCTGCTCAACCAGACGTCGGTAAATTATCATGATCGACATGCAACATCAAGTGGGGAGAGGGGGAGATATCAATTCTATGAAGAGCGTGGCCACTTGGTGTCGATCGGGTCCCCTCTATACGTCTTGTGATTGGATCACAGACAATACCAACGATGGAAGCTTACAAAAGCATACTCGGACTGTGTCAGGCTTGTTGGAGAGCCTTTGGTTGATATTTAACGACTCCTTTGCTCCAATACCCTAATAGATCATTCTTCACTTCTTCAATATCCGCATTCTATACCCCCTCAACACTCATAGTCCACCCCAATCTGCCTTCTACAGAATGGCTTCCAACCCCCCTGCCGCCTGCTGCGCTACTGGTTTCAAGCATGAGGGCACTCCTGTTGGCGAGGTGAAGAACATAGATGGTGGTGAGTAAAGAAAACTAACAACTGTCGCTGAAAGTCATTCAATTCCTCGAGAGAAAAATCCACTGGCAGATGCGCTGCACAACGTACCTCCCGAGCTAACATCTAACACACCCTTCTCTTCTCTAGTCAACACCTACATCACCTACCCCAAAGACAACAAGACCCCCGAGAAGGCCATCGTCTTCTTGACCGACATCTTCGGCATCTTCCCCAACTCTCAACTCCTCGCTGACGAGTTCGCCAAGGCTGGATACTTGACTGTCATCCCGGATCTGTTCCAGGGCGACCAGATCAACGTCGCTGATATGGAGTCTGGCAAGGCTGATCTACCCTCCTGGCTGCCCAAGCACCAGCCCGCCAACGTCGACCCCGTCGTTGAGGCGTCAGTTAGGTACATCCGCGAGACTTTGGGTGCGAAGAGCGTTGGTGCTGTTGGTTACTGCTTTGGTGCTAAGGTAAGTTTCTACATGACCTCTGATACAGGCTTATCTCACTGGGTATGAATATGGGTTTCTAATGGGCCATTCTCAGTACGTTACCCGCCTTCTGATGACCAACAAAGTCGATGTTGGCTTCGCCGCCCACCCCTCCTTCATCACCCACGAGGAATTAGGCGCTATCCAAGGCCCCTTGTCCATTGCTGCTGCCGGTATGTTCTTTTACCTTCAGCCCAAAAAGCCATAGCACTAAGAGTATCCAGAAATCGACTCCATCTTCACCACCCAACTCCGTCATGAATCCGAGAACACCCTCATTAAGGCCGGTCACCCCTGGCAAATCAACCTGTTCAGCGGCGTGGCCCACGGCTTTGCAATTCGCGGCGATATGAACGTCAGGATTCAGAGGTGGGCTAAGGAGCAGGCTTTTGTCCAGGCCGTTTCTTGGTTCAATCAGCACTTGTAAGAATATATGTTGGTTAGATGAATATGGGAGCTATTGAGGGCATTAGCCTCGTTCATATGGGGCTGGTTTGGCTTCCGCGCAGATGCGGCTTGTGAGCAGAGTTATGTGAAATGAAAACATATCCTTTTTAAAAAATAGACGTGGAGAAATTTTTGTTGTGATCCATCTTGGGATTCATGGATCCGGGCATACATAATGGGTGCTTTAGGGCTGTACTTACAGAATCGACCAGCAGTAGTCATGTTAAATAATTCTCGTAATGAAACGTATATTCCATAAAGTGTTATTAATTTTGAGGTTCAGAAAAGGCGTGTGGTCGTTGTTCGATTATCACAGGACCGACATTGAAGTAAATACTTACTAAGAGGAGAGCGTACGATAGGTTACGGTCGACAGAACCAGGATGAAATTCGCTTTTACTAGCCGAGCTCTAACATAAACGCCAAATCAGAGTGCCTTCCAGTAGAGAGCCGGATGTCACCTGTCTCCCTCCCTTGCCCGGTATGAACACTGGAAACTTTTCGCCGGTAACAACCCATGAGTCTAATGTAATGAATAATAGATCCCTGCTTTCCGACCTTTCAAGCATTTCTAAGATCAGACCGGAAAAGTCCCTAATTGGTTATATGTGAGCGCAGGTCCACACGACCCACAACTTAAACCCCTGCTGCGAGAGTGGGCATTTCGCAAGCTCGTTTGGAGTGAGTTAGTTTACCGTGTTATAAAAAAGAATGCATGGAATTAGCTCGTGGAGAGACTGTTGGTGGAGGGGAAAAAGCACGTGTGCGGAAATAGGCTACTTATTAGAGACCAACTACAGAATCAACTAGCTTATTTTCTTTTTACCCAGATTCCGCCCCACGGCACTTTTCAAGACGGAATGAGAACGCTTTATTCCATGAGAAGTGCCGTAGGCGGGGTCTTATCGCCCGTTTCGGAAACAAACTTTCTAGCAAAATATAGGGTTATGTACTCTAGCGGGGACAAATTCCTAGCAGAATCTCTAATCTACATGAAATTTTTACCGAGGTGAACCTATGGCTTCTTCTGTATGATGATATCTCATATATTACGCAGAAATATATTACACTCTTTACGAATGGACAAGCTCCATAGCTCACGGAATGCCTAGTCTTCCTTTTTGAACTCATTTGCTACCGGTACTTTTTTTTTTTTTTTTTTTTTTTTTTTTTTTTTTTTTTTTTTTTTTTTTTTTTTTTTTCTGGATACCAGTTAGTCTACATGCCCGGGCAGAATCCTGCCCTTCGATTTTCATCCCACTAAAAAGTGCAATTGCAATGAGTCTGACTGTATTTCACCGTGCCGTGTAGTTACATCGAACGCTGTCCTTGTGCAAATGTACGCTGGTCTAATCGAACAGGTGAACTAGTGCCAAGCTGCGTTGATGTACGTTCTCAAGGTAGTGATTATAGTAGACTTGTTTATTTATTCACACATAGAAAATGGCACTAGAAATACAACATTGGGTGGCTGAGATTTTGATGTGATAATACTGACCAGCACACGGGTTCATTCGATAGTATAGAACAACTGGTCAAATTGCTCGAGATCATTCAGCAGATCCCCACTCAACTGCATATCATCTAAGTCAAACCAACCAGGGACAGTTAAATCGTTTGATGGAAGGATTCTGGGGGAGTGGGTTTGCTTGAGTTCTATCTATCCTTGTCTGTCTCGCCACTGATAAGCTGGGCTATAGACGCAATACGCCGCACGATAAGTGCATACGCCCGAGTTCATATGTGCTTTTGATTGAGTTCCCCAGTATCAAAATGACGTTGTATCTAGTATTTGTTGTATGGTTTTGGAGAACTAAAACATTGAGATTTTGGTGGTGGGAGGGGGGAGGGGGCCAATTAGAAGTCCCCATGGTGAAAGATCAACATGTATGAGGAACGTTCGTGGTGGTACAAAATGGCTTGAGCTTTAATTTGATTTGCTGTTTGATCTTTTATTAAGATTTTCAGTCGAGTAGCTCCTGTGTAAGGAATTAAGGTCTGTATTGTCATACATATACAGTATGTCTAAAATACTCTACCAGATTCTCGATTCTTGAAAGTCAACAATGAGGGCTGTTACCTTGGGTTTGAGACTTATGCCGAAACTTTTTAATTCTTCTGGGACTTCGAATCGTTCCCATACGGTGCTTGGGCGTGGATACTCAGGAAGTAGCTGCTTGATTGCAGTGTATCTAAATCCGTTGAATCAATGTACGAGGTTGAAAGAGTAGATGTGGGCATTGTACGAATAGTGCGGGGACATGTAGTCCTTCTACATAGTCTGGCCCGACAGAAAGGGTCATGACCGAGCGTGCTAGGCCGAAAAGAAGGAGTTATTCAAGTATGTGATCCGTCAAGGCATTTAATACATGGCACGGCCCTACTACCGCGGTAAGTTGGCCAAGGGATAAGCTCTCATAATATCATTCTCTCCCACAGCAAAAAAGTAAGCCTTGTGTGTTGCCCACTTCAAGGAAATGGTATGTACTCGAGTTTAAGGGGAAAAGACTGTTTCTCGAGGATGAAAGGATGAGCATATGGAACTGCATCGTAGACAAATTCCGGGTACCAGGTAGAGAAACCACAAGGGTAACGACCCAGTATTTCCTTATCGGCTTGGCTGTCCAATGCCTTCCAAAGAGTTACGTCGTCTGCGTTGAGGTTGCTGCTTGGAATACCGAGGCTCCCATCCAGGCCATCGGGTTTGTACTTCACTGATGGGGCGAGCTTCCACCCGGTGATAGCGACTAGGGCGTCTGTTTTGAGATTAGTACCATCCGCGAGAGTTACCTTACATTTCCAGCTCTTCCTCTTCGGGTGGGCTTCTCGGCCTGAAATCCATTGGATTGTCCCGACCCTCGATATTGTCATATACCCCGGTTGTGTATTCGTACTTATGCAATCTGTCTTCTTGTATAATTCCTGCGTGTTATCCATGAGCACGCGGCGAGTGTGTTTGCGGCGGCGGATTTTATGAGGAGTGCGGTTGCTTGTGGGGCGGTGGTTTTCTCGCGTCCATTGTTTGTGAATTTGGGGGTTGGTGGGGGGTGTTCGCTTCTTGCGGGGTTGACTGTTCTTTGTGTTAGGGGGATTTATTTCTTGAGGTTTTATGGGGGTGTTGTGAGGAGGAGATCTGGGTTTGGGGGGAGATGGTGAGGGTCTTGTATTAGAGTTAGAGATATTGTCTTTGGGGAGTTGAATGTATGGGATAGATTTATGAGTATGTCTTAGAGAGTACTTTTGGTTTGCCTGTGAGGTTGATCTCAATCTATCGTAGAACACAGCAATCTACGATAGCACATAGCGTCCGCTTGCGTATAACTCCAAGCTATGCCCAATAATATCTATAAAAGGCCATTGGGCATTCCCGCGCATGATCCGTGCCCACAAGTGTACGACGAAAAATGCTAGTCTCTCACAGTTCAGGCCATCGGATGTATTATCCTCACTATCATCAAGAGATGTTCTGCCTTCTTCCACGATCCGACGGACCCAGTTCAGCAGCCGCTGCTCATGTTCTGCTCTAGTGTCAGTTTTTGCAGATACCGATAGATGCACTGAGAACTGCTGGGGCTGAGGCACTCACCTTCTAATGGTTGCCTTTCCTGCGTTTCGCCTACAGCATGCAACCATTTACTCAGTAAGACTGCAAACTCTACGCCGCAGAGTGCGTGTTGGTTACTCCATACAAAGGCTTGACTTCGGGATATGTACTCCAGGCCTAGCTTTACTGGGATGCTCAGTGCGTGCGTGGCGTGGAGTAGAGCGGGAAGTAGGCGGCGACTGCGAATTAGAGGTCTGGAATCAAGCAATGTGGAAGCGATCTGTCGTGGATCTCTTGTTATCAATGCTCTGCAGGGACCGAGGTCTAGCTGAAGGCGGGTATATGCCAATCCAAGCAACGCGGTCGATGTGAAAGGTATAGGGCCGTTAGGGTTCAGGGGATCAAGACTGGATTCGGGTGCGAGTTGCCATGTTGATGTCCAGCGTCGCAAGGCGTTCCTTTTTAGTCAGCTATTTTCAAACTAGACCATGTAGCAACGGGGCCGGGTACTCTTACTCAAATATGTCCAGCTGATCAGACGAAATAACACCTGACAGCGATGCCTGCCTGCTCAGGAGAATGCGATGGAGCAGTCCATGTATCAAAATGATGCTGGCTGACGGGGAAGGAATTGGCTTGAGGGAGCTCGGGGCATCCTTGCCCGCTAGGAGAAAGGCTAGGGCATCTTGGAAAAGGCTCTGCTCTCGATGAATGTCTCGGCGAAATTGTCTCCAGTTGCTCTCGTCAACCGCTCTCCAATCCTCGCACGTGCACGGGAGCCGAAGGTTGATTTCATGGCTCAAGAGAATAGGTGGTAGATTATATGCAATGCTTTGCAGGTTCAGGAAAGCAAATGCAAAGAGTTTAACACGGCGATCCAGCTCCAGGCATAGCCACGTCCGCCAATCAAGCTCGTCTGAGTCTGGGATGTTCACTTCTACCAATCCGCTTTCTCTCAACAGGCGAACGAGTGTGCTTTGAAGACCACAAACGCCTTTGACAACCTCGGGGTCTTGCTGCCAGGTTGCGTATATAGCGAGATTGAGTAGACACCTGATATCATCCGTAATTGTCGGACTCGGAGAATAAGGGTCAGTATGTATTATGATCGGCTGCGGTAATATGTCAGATTTGCACGAGGTTGCCTCTCTGTGTCGCTGCCGCTCATGAAAAATTGCTTTCGATGCGTAAAAGAGTAACCGCCCTTTACGGTGCTCATACCGATATTGAGCACCAGATGCTGCCATCGATAAAATCAACTCCAGGGAATAGTTCTCCGGCAGGAATGATGGGCCATGCATAAATGGAAAATGTGGATAAACCCTGTCGAAGTAAGCATTTAAGAACCGGGTTAAAGAGTCACGAGATGGCAAGGCGAATCCAGGCAATAAATGTTGGAATGGACCAAGGGCCTGCACCAGGTGTGTCCTCTGTGCCTCAGTGATCTTTAACTGTGGCATATACACGGCTGCCTGCACCGCTGATTTCCAAGAGTAAGAAGCTCACTGTTAGTGTTCGCGAGTTTAGGAGAAGGATTGAAGAGTATTTTACCTGCTGGATTCAATGGTATAGGCAATAACGTGGGTGACTGTGCACGGTGAGCGCCCTCGCTTTGCTCCTCGTCGTAGTCTGGCCTTGAGTTTAGGGAGACACGAGTGTGGTAGTTATCCACTTCATTAGATAATGGTGCATGCTCTAGTGGGACACTCCTCAGATCGATAAGACTCTCTGAGTCAAGAGCCAGACCCATACTATCGATGAAGCTAGTGAAGTCCACCAAAGGGTCATAGAAACTAGGTGGATCGGGAAATGTGACATCTATCGACCTTTTAGCTACACACACATAGTTCAACGGCAACAGAGAACTTACCTGGTCCTTGAGTAATGGGAAGCACTGTATTACCTGGGCTGATTCCAGCAGGCAGCGTCTTCGGAGTTGCTTCTACAACTGATTCATTCGCCGATGTGTTATACCCCACGAGGTGGTTTCCGTTCGATGCCGCACGAGAGCTTGTGCCCACTGTGGCATTAAAGCCTGGAGTAGATGCCGAGAGATATGGCTCCGTCGTATTTGGGGTCTCCACCCGCGAGGTGCGATTATTTGACGGAGAGATAGTATCTGAATGTAGTTCACTAGCTCGTGAGCGCGCTTCTTTACGCGAGGGTGTCAGATTTTGATCGCCACCATGGGCGATTCGTTGGTGACGCTTTAGAAGATCTTTCCTAGCAAATGTCTGCCCACAGGCACATACAAAGGGTTTTTCATTTGTATCTTTGAAATATCAGGCTTTTAATTCTCGTAACCTCAAGCGGTATGAATATACTCAGTAGACTTACGGAGTCTCACATGACGTTGGAGGTGCTCCAAACGTCGAAAGTCCCGCTGACAGTATGTGCAAGTGAAAGACTTTCCTACCCCAGTACTAGATTGACGACCCACACTGGAGATGCGAGAAGGTGGCATTGCTTGCTAGCATGCGAGATTCTTGTCTGTCGGTGGGACTTTCTCCAACGATCTGAAGATTTGTTGGAGATGATATGCACGTGACGTGATGTCATTTTTTTCAGGTTAGGGCTTGAGGAATGAACAACAGTAGTCAATAACGATAGCTCAAATAAACATACAGATTTATGTGAGTAATGTTTCAAGTGTATAAGCTTTCGTCCTCAATCAACCTAAAGTCCATTGTGGGTGAGTGAGTTGACTCTCGTCGCCGCCGTTAGATCCACCATCACCAACGACGCACCTTTTATAATTTCCATAACCGCTATATCTACCGCAACCTCCTTTCCGATCCAATTACAGAGCTCGACCTCTAGAAGAGAGTCGACACAGAAGGTATGCAGAGGTGCGTAGGCATCCACCTCCGCATCCTCGGGCATCAGGTGGTATGAATGGACCATCTTGCCAATGACAGCTCGTCTCACAATTTCACGTGCTTCTCGTACAGACGTTACCTCCTGGAAGAGGTTCTTAAATCTATCTTATTATGGCATTCGCCTTGCAAAACGGAGTCACCGGAGATATTGTCAAGCTCGAGTCGGCTAAAGAGGGGCGTTTCAACCAGCGTCTTGCGGTCGTCACCACTTCCAGAAATTCTGCATACCAGCTGAGCCGTGTCGGGGTCCAGGATCTGTTTACTAGTTTTGCAATAATCGTTCAGAATACCATATAATTGCGCTCGTGTGACGGGTACTAGTGACCCGTATGCAGGCACCTTATCAAGAAGCCGAGCAGTCTCTACCAGTATACCGTCGTCAATCATAGTTCCAAGATCCAAGGACACAGCTTTCTGACCGTGAGCGATTCGATAGCGTGCGAGGCCATCCATGTGCGAATTCCACACAGCGTAATTAGATTGACCGGTGAGTCCAATAATATTACTAGCAGATGATAGCATGACAAAGAAGTCCAAGTCCTTGGGAAGATTCATTTCCGGATTTCATGACCCAAGGGCCTTGTATTCAACAGCCATTCGCCAATCCTCATAGGTCATGTCGCTGAACATTGAATCCCGTAGGACCATGGATCCCTGCACGCAACCTTTTACCGGGGGCATTGTCTGCGATATCTTCTGCATAACTTGCCTCACGAATTCCGCGTCTATCACATCGCATGGTGGAGTATGGACATACAACCCCTGCGCAGAGAGTTCAACAATGAGTTCGAATATAGCAATGGCCTTGGCTCCCGATCGACCCAGAAGAACCAAATTGCGGGCCCCTCTGTCAACCATCCATCATGCTATAGTCCGACCAGCCCACCAAGGCGTCCAGCAATAACGTAGGTCGCGTCAGGTTTGAGCTTGAACAAGACCATGATCTCTAAGATATTAGGGGCCTTGACCTTTGGAGTCAGATCAATCACCGTTTTACCCATGGCAGTTCTATCCTGCATTGAGTTGAGAATCCTCTCCACAGAACTTGAATCGTCGACCTTGTAAGGGGACTGACTGAACGCGAAGCTGACTCTCAGCTATAAGCTTCAGGACTGTTTCTATAGCTCCCTTGGCTGTTTCTTGTCTATCACGCATCCACATTGCGCTAACAAAGTGGGTAAAAGAGACTTGTCGGCCTGTCTGTGTTAGCGAAAAGCTGCCGTTCGACAGGCTGTCAATATGAATTAGTTGTCCCGTAAGATGCCACACAGTCCCAGGAAGCTTGTAGAATCTCTTCACCCAATATATTTTATTACCACATTAAGTCCGTCGCCCTTAGTTATCTTCATCACGCTGCGGGTAAGCCTGGTATCGCTGCTGTAAAAGATATGATCATTGTTTCTTTTCCCGTGTGCTCACAGTAGTATAAACTTCAGCACCGACAAGCTGCTTTGCCTGTACCTACTAAGCAAACCCCGAGACTGACCCACTACAATCAAAAAAAAAATAATAGTATAAAATTAGGTGGTAATGGAGTGAGGTGTGTCAGTGTTACCATACTGTAAATCAGCGGAAACAAAGAAAAGAGTGGGGGCCAAGGACACTCTTAACACAGTCATTAAGTATTGTATACATCCATACATACGATGACCGAGGGGAACCCTGTTTGAACGACTTAACGGTCATCCTATACCTGGACTTGCCGGCTTTTACTGTCATTGTCATGTCTTATTACCCCCCCACACCTACGTGTACATGGTCCATACGGTGCCGCATGTCCCGTGTAGAATATAATCTACTACTGCTGGTCTCCTCATCCTGAAATTTACTACTACCAGACCCAACTTTCCTTCACCATGGCTACCACTAACGCCTCGGCCTTCAATCCTCGCACCCAACTTCTCCCTCACATCGTCGACCATTATGCTAAGGTTAAGCCCGAGGCTATCTACGCCGAATACCCGATCTCTCTCATGACCTATGAAGATGGTTATCGGCCAATTACCTTCAGACTCTTTGCCAATGCGATCAATGGCATTGCCTGGTGGTTGACAGAGAAACTGGGCCCCGGCAACGGCGAGATTCTGGCATACGTGGGACCCAATGATCTTCGATACCCAGCCTTGGTACTGGGTGCCGTTAAGGCGGGATACCGCGTAAGTGATTGGTAGGAATAGAGTTACGCCAGTGCAGATAAGATTAACTAGAGAGCTTAGATGTTTCTCACATCCCCGCGGAATAGTGTGGCCGCTCATAGTAGCCTGTTCACACGCCTCGAGTGCAGTAAGCTGGTCGCCCCGGTGCCTCGACCGCCCCCAGTCAAGGCGATTCTGAAGGCGCAGCCAACACTGGAGATCCTTGATGTCCCCAGTGTAGATGATTTGACTAGCAAGGACTATCCGCATTTTGAGTTCCTGAAGACCTACTCGGAAGTCGCTGGGGAGACTCTGGCGGTGATGTAAGTTCTGTGCCATCCCTCCACGAATCTATTGAGAAAGTCGCATGATTGACTTGTTAGCCATACATCCGGTTCCACGGGAATCCCTAAGCCGATCTTCTGGACCCATGACACCGCCTGCAAGCACATGCATATGACTTTCTTGGATCCTCCAGAGGGTTTCGAGAGTCAAGACAGCTGGTTGTTTGGCAAGAGAATATTTCTTGTCCCGCCTCCTTTCCACGTAAGCTACTTCCATGCCAACAAACGATATACATGTGGTGTCGAGATCTAATAACCCGATAGGCTGCTGGGCTGGCTTATTCGCTTTTCATCAGTATCCCCGTCAGCACGACCATCATCTTTCCTGCGTCTGGAGGCCTTCCTACCGCAGCTGCACTGGTAGAAGCGAGGAAGAAAACCCCAATCGATATTCTCTTAGGGGTGCCATCAATCATCCAAGAACTCTCGCAGAGTCCCGAGCTCTTGGACTACTGCAGCAGACACATGAGTCGCTTAATATATTGCGGCGGGGATCTACCCCAGCCTATTGGTGATACCGTGGCTGCTAAAATAAAACTGACAAATCTGTATGGAGCCTCGGAAGTGGGAATGATCAGCACCATCCACTCCAAGACCGACCGGAATCCACTCAAGGATTGGCGATATCTTCATATCAATCCCCAGATGGGTGCTGAACTACGCCAAGTGACTGATAGAGAACACGAGCTTGTCTTGGTCCGTGACCCAGAGTTTAAAGCGCACCAGTTCTCTTTTACTATTTTCCCAGATCGACAGGAATATCATACGAATGACTTGTTTGTGCGGCATCCCGAAAAGCCAGATCTCTGGCGCTGGAGCTCACGTGCAGATGATGTGATAGTCTTTCTGAATGGTGAAAAGACCAATCCAGTATCGATGGAACAGTATGTTGCTGTGTCCAATCCGGAAGTATCTGCGGTCCTAGTAGCTGGTGCACGCCGCTTCCAGGCATCTCTTCTGGTTGAGCTTGAACCTGGAAAGCAGGACCTCAACATAACAGAACGCGCCGCTATGATCGAGAAACTATGGCCCAGTATTGAACAAGCCAACGCTGTGTGTCCAGCTCATGCACGTGTAGCTAAAACCCATATTCTATTTACCAAGCCTGGAAAGCCTATGCTTCGCGCCGGAAAGGGAACTATTCAGCGAGCTGGTACACTAGCTCTCTACGCAGCAGAGCTAGATGCCCTGTATACTGACGCGGATAGATTGTCGCAGGCTGACAATGAACAGCAAGCCAGTACCGGCCGTGTGGATGATCCTCAGCTTCTTGCAGATTATATTCGGCAATCAATGATTTCTGTCACCGGGTGGAACCAGCTTAGCAACACCGAAAATTTCTTTGAACTGGGACTGGACTCTCTGCAGGCGATCACCGTGACTCGAATATTTAGGAGGGGCCTTAATTTCCCGACTTTTAGCCCTAACCTCATTTACCTCCACCCTTCCGTGAAGGAACTCACCCAGACGGTGCTGCGCCTCCAGCAACATCATGAGGCCTCCGCAGAGGCCACAAAGGAAGCCCAGCTACAACAGCGGGATCAGCTGCTACTGGAGCTCAGTGCGCAAATTACCCCCCGCGCGTCTGAGAAACATATAGTCATGCTTACTGGCTCCACTGGTAGCCTGGGCACATATATCCTTGACACTCTATTGAAAACCCCCTCTGTCGCCCATATACATTGCCTCAACAGGAAAGATAATGCCGTTGATATACAGCGTCAAAAGAGCGAAGCGTACGGGTTGAACCTTGATATGTCTCGCGTTAGCTTCTGGACATCAGATCTCTCAAAGCCAGGGTTAGGCCTACAATCTGATGTTCTCGACATCCTGCAAACTACTACTCTGGTAATCCATAATGCTTGGGCCGTCAACTTCAATCTCTCGCTAGCGTCTTTCAAACCCAATCTAGCCGGTGTAGTAAACCTGATCAATTTCTGTGGAAAGTCTGGCCAAAACCCACATCTGTTCTTTATCTCATCTATCAGCTCCACAATGGGCCACCGCACTGATAACGGCTTAACACCAGAGACAGTGATCAAAACAACATCACCGGCACCCAATGGCTATGCGGATAGTAAGTACCTGGCAGAGCAGTTACTGGACCAGGCCGCACGGCAAGACCCTGTGCATGTGCATTCCTCGTTTGCCCGCGTGGGTCAGATTGCCGGTCCTGTGCGCTCGCCGGGCCTCTGGAACAAGGCAGAATGGTTCCCGAGCCTCGTCATGAGCTCCCTACACTTGGGTGCTCTGCCCAACACACTCGGGCCAGTCCTGAATCGCGTCGACTGGATGCCGATCGATCTCCTGGCTGAAGTGCTGGTAGACCTGGCGCTGCGTGACCATGGAGTGTCTGCCGGTGGGTCTGTCAAGGTGTATCACCCGGTGAACCCTCGCCCTCTCGACTGGGAGGCTGTTCGACCGTTTGTGGTAGAGGCCCTCTCGAAAACCTCTGGGGAAACAGTGGATACCATTCCCTTCCAGGACTGGGTGCAGCGTGTTCGTCAGGATATTGAGACGGGGGCCAAGTTAAACGACGGTGAGCTGCAGGCGCTCCTCGCCAGGAACCCCGCCGCCAAGCTACTCCAGTTTTTCGAAGGGATCATGTCTCAAACTGAGCGGGAGAATGTGCTAGATACACGGCTCACGGTACAGCTGAGCGAGAAACTGCAAGCAGTGGATGCGGTGAAGCCTGAATGGATCCAGAAGTGGGTTGAAGAATGGCTTCAGTGATTTTTGACGTGAGCGAAACTTGACATCTTAGTATCCATACACAGTTACCAGGGTTATAGCAATGAACAGAAGCACTATGATTATCAGGGTCTCTTAAAATTCAACTACGATGATAGCTGAGAGTTGCCTATTGTAAGTTAGTCAATACCATCATTGGACACGGAGCGGAGTACCTGAATTAGCCGTGGTGGAAAGGCCCCGATATGTTGTCCATCAGTTACTAAATTCATGCTGTTATCGCTAAATGCTGCTTCGCCACTAGGCAGTTACCGTTCCTGTCCACGCCGGTCACACTGCTGTTTTTGTTCAGAAAGACAATATAGATGGTAGGATGATGTACAGCATTACTCACGAGACACCTCTCGCGAGCCCTAGAACCTACTAAGTGGCGCACTTGAGTCGTAGCCCCTCACTTCCCCATTATTGAGGTATAAAAAAATAGCATTGAAAAGGGGATCATTAAATGTTGATTGGGGTAAGTCAAGTGCAATCGGGCTGCTCATATCGTCCTCTGAACAAGAACAGCAATGAAAGGTCGTTGAATCAACATTCCAACTTACATCCAGGGCATGCATGACGCACCCATCTTACCCCTCCATCACAGAGGCTGGCTGAACCTGTCCGATAGTGCGGATTGCTACTAAAGCAGTAAAGTATAATGTGGAATTGTGGCTTCACACGGCTGCTTCGTGGACTGCGAATGGTGGGGAAAAATACATCCTCGTCGAAGCAGACGCATTGCAGAATTAACTTCAGCTGCGGAGAACTAATCCGAGTATCACTCGTTCCACGGGTGCTGATGGGGTAGCTGAAAGTTCGGCTCAACGTCTGCTGACCTGGAGAATATTACTATATAAAAGTCCTCTGAAGACTCTACCCTCTCCACACGATAATATTCCCCAGCTTTCAATATCTCCAAATTATCGTCATTCTCTAGTACAATCACAATGAGCAACAAACCCTTCAACGAAACCGCCCGGGACCTCAAACTAGACGAGGCCGCCGAAGAAAACGACGACTACATCTTATGTGGCGAGCTCCAGAATGACGAGGGTGAATGGGTTGCCGCTGAAATCAATCTAATGAAGTCTTTGGGCTGTCTCAATCGTCTGGTACGTAGCTTGACTCTTACAATATCCCATGCTCCCCGGTTCTGGACACACCTTCACCGGTCTCTATACAGCCCACGTGGCGTGGGGTGGCAAAGACTTCTCGAAATCAGCGGACTGTGTCGAGTTCAGTGTCAATCCTATTCCTGTTCCGACGAGTGAAGACGACATTCACGGCCAGTTGCAGGAAAGACCCATGTTGTCCGTGACAATCCAGCCGGATTGGAGTGAAGAGCAGGTAGAGGCGTGCGCGGGTTTGAGCGATGGAATCGTGAGTAATAATGGGCAGTTTGAGTTTCGGCTAGACCGCATTCCTCAAGATCAAAGGATCATGAAGGCTTATTAGGAGGATTAGAAACCCTTTTATGTAGTTATTTCAATATAACCCTTGTTGATCTTTTCTTGAAAAGCCGGTCTAGACTCTGATATGTGGAGTATCTACGGGAGATGTCAGTCGTCCTGTTGGATCTAGAACCTTCAATTCGTTCTAGTAGGCTGGGAAGATAGTGTAAGAAGGACCATCTATATAGACAGCCTTCGACAGGTAGGGTTATCATTTAGTCCTTTGTCTACCTACCAATACCAATGGCTAAACGCATAGCAAGTATGGGGCGGTGAGCGCTACCTTGTCTTGGGGGGCCAAGAAGGTGTCCCTACAATATATCGGTATGTAAATAAGAGGCGTTCTTGTCTATATATCTTTATCTAATTGGTAGACTATCGATGCCCTATAATATGGAGCTCTTCTACGATATCTCAATACTTCTAGTTATATATTTTCGTCTATCCGCTTCAATATACATATATTTTTTTGTCAATGAAGATATCCAGAAAGGCTACAGTACATCAACAACTGATCAAAGTGCCAGCATGGCCAAACGCATGACTCTGCGTAAGCTGTCCACGACCATAAATCCTAAGCGGTGATATCAACTCACGCCTGCATAACTTCATGTCTTAGATATAGCTTCTTTGGTTAATTTATAGGCTTTCCCAATAGAGGTCATATCATCCCAACCATGCTTAGCATGTTTCTGACGGTCCCAACATGATTCAGGTCGAAGGGGTTGGAATCCACTAGAAAACATGAATCGATAGTTGATGTTTTTGTTCTATCCTAATCATTGAATTATTTCCCATGTGATTGCGCGGGTCTCTGCCCCTGGCCAAAATTAGATTGCCGTTGATTGGCTAGTGGGAGTGAGGTAAGCATTACTCACGTGACTTAACGCACGCGACACCGCTGGTTCGAAGAGGAAAGGTCGCAGGAGCACAGACGACCGCTATCAGCACGTGCGATAAGACCGGTTTGACAGCATGGCAAAAATCCCTTTTGTTACTGGCTACTTCGAATATGTGGAAGTAACAGCGAAACCTGAATATTTACACGATAATGTGAAGAGTCGCAGTATGGGAAAGGCAAAGGGTTACCCTATACGAAGTACAAGATGGAATACTGAACGTAGGTCTAGTACCTAGAGTATATGCCAGGTACCTACACAGGAACCAGGGCAATCGGGTCAGGAAACCTAGCGGTAGCCAATGACATTGTGGACCCTGGCTCCCTTGAAGCTCGCGACAGCTCTCAGCAAAAATGTTGAGAGGAATCGAACCGATTTGGACACAAGTATTAAAAGCGAAGGTCTTGAAGCATGTGAAAGTGGGTCAGAAACGACAAGAGACAAGGTGGGTAAGATATCGGAGTGGAGGCTCTCCAGAGTCCGGCTGTTAGTCCACGGGGAAGAGGCTCCATCCGGGCAGTGGATCGGCATATCGATAGAGGGTGTTGGTTGCCTCGAAAAAAACGAGAGAGGCTATACGATATGGGCAACGTTCATGACCGAGGGTTATAGTTGGCACTACAGATGGAGATGGGTTGACTAGATCGTCCTAGCGAGTCCTGTACCTTGCGAGATGCATTGAAAGTAGGGTTAATGGTGGTGTTCTGACCTTCTCACTGGTGCAAAGGAACCCCTGCTTAGCGTGTTGAGAGAGCTGGCTAACCCATCTGGGTATGAGAACCCGGCTGAACTTTGGTCGTCGATGGCCTGGAAAAACATGGAAAAATAATAAACGATCGATATCATTATCGTCCCCCCACTATGCTAAGAGTATCCACGGAAGCGAAAAAAATACCCATTGGTCTTAATTCCCCCCATAATGTTGTCCCTCCTTCGTGTCCCACTGGAATTTCTCGGTCTGCGACCAAGGCAACGGACAACCTGTGAGTTTCTTGTATTTATCCCCGGCACCTTGCCTTCTTTTCCATCAACTCTTAGGAATACCAGTGACTAATGAACAATTCACGCTGACTCCTAGATCCCACGACTGTCAACTTAAATACCCTCTCTTTTCAACCGCTGGATGCCTTGAATATCCCTCCATCAGCTTCATTCTTTTCATTCTCCTTATCCTCCTCGTCCTCCTGAATTCCTCTTCCTTGTCTAACGATATAACGATACCATGTCGATCATTGATACCACCAAAGACCTTTCCGCGCTCTTCACAAAACAAGTCCAGGCCACGCCCGATGCCATTGCCTTAGAAGATGAAAACACCACCTACACCTATGCGGAATTAGATCAAGAGGTCGAGACCTTGACTCGTCGCCTTCGGGGCTACGGAGTCGGTCGGGATAGTCTCGTGGGGGTGCTGCTACCGCGCAGTGCGGACTACGTAGTTGCTTGTCTGGCAGCTCTCCGTGCGGGCGGCGCATTCCTGGTGCTAGAATTGGCTTATCCCCCTAGTCTCCTGGCCGATGTGATTGAGGATGGGCGGCCAACGGTCGTCATCACAAACCGGGCAGAGGTTGGCAAAATCAAAGCTAGCGTTCCGGTCATCATTCAGGATGAGCCGGCCCCAACGGCCAATGGACATGTTTCAGAGCCCTCTCCCCTCCCGTCAGACGACGACTTGGATCGCCTCGCATTTGTGTCGTATTCGTCCGGAACTACAGGCAAGCCGAAAGGCATTGCTAATCCCCACCGCGCCGCAGTTCTCTCCTATAACCTGAGATTTGGCGTGTCAGACCTGCAACAGGGTGATCGGGTGGCCTGTAATGTCTTCTTTGTCTGGGAGATCTTGCGTCCGCTGCTGCGTGGTGCGACAGTGGTTGCCGTGCCAGATGATGCAAGTTACGATCCTGCGGCGCTCGTCGACCTACTGGCGGCGAAGAAAGTCACGGAAACTCTGATGACCCCCACCCTCTTGGCTACGGTTCTTGCCCGTCACCCCCACGTAGGTGACCGGTTACCGGATCTGCGCACGTTATGGTTCAACGGTGAAGTCGTTACAACGGATCTTGCCCGGCGAGCCAGCAAGGCTTTCCCCCAGACGCGGCTCCTGAATTGCTATAGCGCATGCGAAACCCATGAGATCGCCTGCGGGGATATCCGAGAGATGTTGCAGCAGATCGACAGTGACGCACTCTATTGCCCCGTGGGTCCCCCCATTGACCCCGAGAACACGTACGTTTTGAACGAGTCCCTGCAAAAGGTGGACGTGGGCGTGAGTGGAGAGCTGTTTCTAGCAGGCCCCCAACTCGCCCGGGGATACCTGAATCTCCCGGAGACGACCGCCAAAGCATTCATCACGAATCCTTTCGACTCGGACCCCAGCTCCCGCTTGTACCGGACCGGCGATATTGCCCGATTGCTCCCGTCGGGTCTGCTCGAAATCACGGGCCGTGTGGGCGCGATGATCAAATTGCGCGGGTACTCCGTCGTACCGGCTAAAGTGGAATATGAAATTGTCACGAATTTGGCGGTCTCCCGCTGCGCGGTGGTCGCCTATGGAGAAGGCCTGGAGCGACAGTTGGTCGCGTATATTGTGCGAGACAAAGAGAAGTCTGCGGAACGTCCCGAAGTGGAAATCAATGATTCCGGCCACAGCCCAGCGGCACGTCGCACTCTTGCGCCTCACTTGGCCCATTATATGATCCCGGCTCTCTGGGTTGAGCTGGACAGCCTGCCAACCCATGAAGTCACGGGCAAAGTCGATCTGAAGAACCTCCCACCACCGCAGAGCCCTCAATTAGTCAATGGTAATGGGCCCAAACCAGCTAAAGACTCGATTAAACTGGATGAGATTGCGTCCATTTGGGCCGCCGTCCTGAAAACATCACGCACCCTTCTGAAGCAGACTGATGACTTCTTTGACCTTGGTGGACACTCCTTGTCTCTGGCCGACCTATCCTCCCGGCTCTCGAGGCATTTTGGCTTCCGCGTTCCAATCACCCGTCTTGCAGAGAACACAACACTGACGGGCCACCTGGAAACCGTTCGGGCGATCCGGGATGGGCACACAGCCGCTGTGCAAGCAGATCTTCCAGCGGTCTTGCGTGCTGATGCGACTCTGGATGATGAAATCACGCCCTCCAACGCCACGGCTTGTCCTATTGACAAAGCGGATACCGTACTGCTGACCGGTGTGACCGGTTTCCTGGGAGCATTCCTCCTTCATGATCTCGTGGAGAACACTTCTGCCCGGATTATCTGCTTGGTGCGGTTTAATGAACCGGCCAACGACGACCAGCCCGGAGGTATCGCCCGTATCCGCCGGAACCTCTTAGATTTGGGCTTATGGCGCGACTCAATCATGGAGCGGGTCGAGATTCTCCCTGGAAACCTTTCACGCACTCGTTTTGGTCTTTCCCCAGCAGCGTTCGACGAGCTCGCAAGCCGTGTCCAGGTGGTTGTGCATGCGGCGGCAACGGTGAACCTGGTGTACCCATACGCTGCATTGCGCGGACCCAATGTGGGCGGCACCAGAGAGGTGCTCCGCCTGGCTTGCAAGGGAGGCGCAACTGTGCAGTACGTCTCCACAAACGGTGTGCTGCCTTCATCCGGGGAGTCTGGCTGGCCCGAGGATGCCCTGTTGGATGTCGACCAAGTGCCCGACAAGCTGCTGGATGGGTATGGACAGACCAAGTGGGTAGCCGAGCAGCTTGTCCTCGAAGCGGCTCGTCGGGGATTGCCAGTGAAAATCCATCGTGCTGGTACTATCAGTGGCCATAGCGCCACCGGTGCCGCCAACGCGTGGGATCTTCTCACTGCTCTTATCGTCGAGTCTATCCATCTCGGATATGCCCCCGATGTCGACGGCTGGCGGGCGGAGATGACCCCTGTGGACTTCGTCAGCAAGGCCATCGTCCACCTGGCCAACCAGACCCACGCCGACCAAACGGTCTTCCACCTGGGTGATCCCAACCCGCTCAGCATGAACTCCGTCTTCGCAGAACTCCGAGAGCTCGGATACCCCACCCAGCCACTCGGCTGGGATGAGTGGGTGGCCCTCTGGACCCAGAAACGAGGCCCGGTGAAGGGAGGCGATGGTGCGTTTACCGTTGACATCCTTCGCAGTGGTATGCCTACCGTTGAGTTCCTCCGGGGCATTGTCGTGCTCAACAATGCCGCGACCCAACCGTCCTTGGCCGACTTGGACCGACCCCAGGTGGGACGGGCTCTGCTTGAAACCTACACGCGTCACTGGTTCGCCCGAGGATGGCTGACACGGCCTCCATCCCGGCAGAATGCTCTGGCGAGCTCACCAAAGCCGAAAGGTCCTCTCCATGGGAAGGTGGCCGTTGTGACCGGTGCATCCTCTGGCATTGGTGCCGCCGTGGCAGTGGCATTGGCCCGTGAAGGCTGCCACGTAGCCCTCGCTGCTCGCCGGGCGGACGCCCTCGAATCAGTTAAGGGTCGAATGACAGCTTATGGAGTGAAGGTGATTGCACGATCAACCGATGTGACGAATAGTGGACAGGTGGAAGCTCTGCTGAGCGCTGCGAACGAAGAGCTGGGTCCCGTCGACATCCTCGTTTCGTGTGCAGGCGTGATGTACTTTACCATGATGGCGAATGTGAAGACCGATGAGTGGGATCGCACGGTCGACGTCAACTGCAAGGGCCTCCTGCACTGTCTCTCTGCCACTGTGCCGGGCATGCTGTCCCGTAGCCGCGGCCATATTGTTGCCATTTCTTCGGATGCCGGCCGCAAAGTCTTCCCTGGCCTTGGTGTCTACTCCGCTAGCAAGTTCTTCGTCGAGGCTACACTCCAGGCCCTGCGGCTGGAGACAGCGGGCACCGGCTTGCGCGTGACCAGTATCCAGCCGGGAAATACATCGACCCCCCTTCTCAACATGTCTACGGACGCCGAAGCCGTGAAGAAATACGGCGAGCCATCTGGAGCTCAGATTCTGGACCCAGAGGATATCGCCAACTCGATTGTTTACGCTTTGCGCCAGCCGGAACATGTGTCGGTTAATGAAGTCCTCGTTGAGCCCCGGGACGAGCCAATTTAGGTTGGGAGCTCCTTTCTCCCACGCTTTCGAATTTGTTCTGGATTATTTCTATTTTAGCGTTGCGAAGTCTTTCACTTTTACTGATATTTCTTTTAATTTTCCGCTTTTGTTCTTTCACGCAAACTTATGAAAAGCTAGACATGGGATCTTACGCGGCTATACTGGTATACTCATAATAGATCAATGCCTCTATTTGAACTTTATTAAAAACGTATACCACTATTGCATTCTATTATCATCGGCTACATGCCGCTCACTGCAAAGGGAAGTGTGTATGTGATACAAATCACTGCTTACACCGGATCATTACTGAGTTGAAGTCCCCGCCCCGCGAAAATCGAACCAATTAAAGCAATTGAATTGCCGGGTAAACATCCTAGACAAACATGGCAAACATGGATGAATCATTCTATGCATCAAGTTTTCTTTCTTGCCAGATTCTCGCAATCTTGATTTGAAGAAACTGCCAGAAATCTATAGTCTTCGGCCTGTTTGACCTACGTAATGGGGTTATCTACCGCTTCTCCGTCCAGCGGTGATCCTGGACAGAGGCCCGTCCGTAGTAATGAAGTACTAAATTTGGGCCCCTACACCGGGAATGAACCCAACTACAGCAATGACGGATTCGAGATGGGCCGACTACCCTCAAGACCAGAGAATGAGGCGCAGGAGCCATGCTCGGTCGAAGAGAAGTCTCGCGGCAATTGGAGAATTGCCGCAATTATGCTCGCCCTTTCAGTGAGTTGTTATACACCCATTACCGAAAACACATATCAAGCCCTGATAACTGACCCTCTGACTAGCTCAGCCTCTTCATCTCTGCTCTTGATCAGACTATTGTGGCTACCGCAACACCAACTATCTCCGCAGAGCTGCACTCGGGCACAGGCTATGTGTGGATTGGTGGCGCATATCTGATCGCTAACGCAGCCAGCTCTAACATCTGGGCCAACCTATCCGATATCTGGGGGCGCAAGCCCATCCTTCTCACGGCTGTCGCTCTGTTCTTCGGAGCTTCAATCATCTGTGCCAAAGCCATCAACATGCCTATGCTGATTGCAGGTCGTGGTGTACAAGGTATCGCTGGTGGTGGGCTCATTCAACTCATTACTATCATCATTTCCGACCTCTTTAGCGTCCGGTATTTATGACTCCCCCCCCAAAATGATGTTACACTTATGCTGACCGACTTCAGACTTCGCAGTCTTTTCTTGGGCCTCATCGAATTTATCTGGGCCATTGCCGGGGCTCTAGGCCCCATTGTAGGCGGTGCCTTTACCCAGTCAGTTTCCTGGAGGTGGATTTTCTGGATCAATCTGCCTGTTTGTGGAACGGCATTTGTGCTCCTCCTATTATTCCTGGATGTACACAATCCAAAGACTGGAGTGCTGGACGGCATAAAAGCGGTCGATTGGTTTGGTAGCTTCTCCATCCTCGGGCTGACGGTCATGGTTTTGCTGGGCCTTGACTTCGGAGGAGCCACATTTCCTTGGAGCTCGCCGAAAGTGATCTGTCTCATTGTTTTTGGTTGCTTGATGTCCCTCTTCTTCATTTACAGTGAGAAACGCCTAGCAAAGTATCCACTTATGCCGTTGGGCATCTTCAAGAACCGTTCTAATATGGCCTGCTTCATCGTGGCTTTCACGCATGGCTTTGTGAGTATTCAAACTGTAACCCTCGATAGGATCAAACCTGACACTGACGGCCTAAGGCTTTTCTCGGACAAGAATACTATCTCCCGCTGTACTTCCAATCAGCCAAGGAAGCGTCTCCTCTCCATTCGGGTCTTCTGATTCTTCCGTATGTCTTGGCAGAAGCGGCCTTAAGCCTTGCCGCGGGACTTATTATTCACCGCACGGGCCATTATCTCGAAGTGGTGTGGACCGGAACTGCACTTGTACTCCTGGGGAGTGGTCTGTTAATCGATTTCAACGCTACCTCCTCACTTGCGAAGATTATCTGTTATCAAATCGTGGCAGGTGCAGGATGTGGCTTGCTTTTCTTCCCGCCCCTGCTTGCCCTCCAGAGTAATGTACCGCAGGACGAAAATGCCGCCGCCACCGCAACATTTGGATTCATCCGTAATATGGCCATGGCCATGTCGGTGGTGCTTGGGGGCGTGATTTTCCAAAATGGCATGGACACCAGGCAATCCGACCTCCTGGCAGCGGGCCTGTCTGACTCCATGGTGAAGGAGCTCACCGGGTCAGAAGCCGCGGCTAATGTGATGGTCATTCAGTCTATTGCGGATACACTTCAGCGGAGCGTTGTTAAGGACGCCTACGCTTGGAGCATGCGCAACATCTGGATCCTTTATACCTCCTTAGGGGCGTGTGGACTTCTCGTCAGTCTCTTCATCACTCGCCAGCACCTCAGTGTGGAGCATGTTGAGACCAAAACCGGACTGAAAGAGAAGCAGCCACTTACTGAACCTCGGCAGAACGAGTCTGTCTCTGAGCCCTGAGTCATTGCCTTGCCCCGAGCTGGGAGATCTACCCAGGCTGAATTATACTTTCGGATTTACATTTGTTTATATTCTACACTTTCTGGACTGTCGATAAATGCGGGCATATAAAAAGCACATTAATATTGAAAGAACAACCACGTCCTCATGTACATAGCCACCAACAAGCTATAAATCAGTATCAAAAGTCAACATTAGCACCCATCCACCTCCACATAACCCTCCTTAAAACATAGCCGCAACAGCAACAGCCGCCGCCCCAGCAATCGGCATCCCAGTAACAACCGCCCTAGCATTACCCATCACCCCTCCAACCGCCACCCCAGGAGTCTGCGTCGCCTGCGGCATAGTAAAACTCTCCACACCCCCCGTCACCAACAACCCCCACGTCGTAACCTTATCACTCGCAACACTAACCTTCGTCGACGCATCACTCGACCACTTCCCCCCCTCCAAAGTCCCCGTTGCCTTCACCGTCAACGCACAAGACGCCTTCTCCGACCAATGCGTAAACGTACACGAATAATCCTGCGTAGCCGTCACGGCATCCTTTCCACTGCTCCAGGCCGTGTAAACGCCCGTCAGACTCCAGGACTCCTGGGCCTGGATCATGGTCCAGGGCTTGTCGATCTGGCAGAGCGATTTCGGGGCGTCTTTGGTGCAGCTGATGTGGTAGGTTGTTTCTTTGGCGTTTATGCCGGCTACGCTGCCCGCTATACCGGAGTAGGTGGGTTGCCAGATGGATACTTCGGCGCCGAAGTAGGGGGCTGTTGTTGTTGTGTCATCTTTGGCGTGGATGAGAGTTGGGGTGGTTAGAGCTAGGGTGAGGAGGAGGGTTTTGAGGTGCATTTTCGTCTTTGGTTTTCTCTTTTGGTTTGTATTGGGTTAATTAGATTGGTATAGTATGGTTTGGGTGAGATGAGGTTCGAAATATGGGTTTTTATAGTGACGACACAGTAGTATCTGAGTAACACACTTGAAACACCCAGCACAAAGAGAATGAAGCACAGGAACACAGAAGTACAGGAGATAAAAGCCCAAAACCCCCTCTTAAAAGACCCAGAAAGCAAGCATCCCCCTCAGCCCACACCCATGCACAGTCGCCGGCCATTTTCTCATCCCAATATAACCTTCCACCAAGCTTGATTGAGAACCCGCCCTGACAGAAAAGCCCAATGAGGCTAAAAAGCGAGGGAGGCCCGAACATGACAATCCGGCCGAATCCGACAGGACCAAGCGTTAGCGATTGGACGGTGCTGGGTTGTCTATGAGTCATGGGACAGAATGAGGATGCTTAGTGGTTGCTTGTTGGGGATTCTGGAGGGCTATTGGATTCATGAAATTATTTCATGCGTTGGGGCTTCGTTAGCGCTGGGGATTTGTCGGGGCCATTTGGAGGGTTTTACTTCTTAGGGCTTAGTTAGGGGGCTGGAGAGGGTGCTTTTTGGGCTTGATCCCCGACGCTAGAGCCTTTGTGGGGGAGCTATGTTGATGTGGAAATTGGGTGGAGGGGACTTTGTGCATGGATTGTCTTTGGGGTTGTGTTGCTTATGCGTGGGGATGATGTTATGGCTTGTAAGTTATGTGGGAGTTTGGTAATCGATATTAGCATGGGAAGTCTTATGGAGGTCCTCGGTTGGAGGGTCTGAGAAGACGCACGTGGCTCTATATTAACAACAATGCACAATTTCAATCTCCGGGTCATTATAGCTTGGACTTCCAGCCGGTAGATACGGCTTGCAGAACCACTCCCGTCATCATTAGGACCTTTTCTTCTTCGAGTCGACGTGCGACTAACTGTAGGCTGACTGGCATCCCGTCAACTGCGGATGCATTATCTAGGATTCGGATGTTAGTACGGTCTATCTGGGGGCTTTTCGAACTATAACTGTGGGGTAACGTACAATCATGCTGTATCCTTGCGTCGACATCACTCAATGCCTTGTGGCCGTGATACGACACATCCAACGCCTTACTGGCCTTCACGCCGCAAGGGAAGGAAACGGCAGAGTAGTCGAGGATGTTGAATACACCGGTGTATCCCACATATGCAAATTTACCGTGCTCCACCGAGCTGTATGGGGTTGTTGGACCTGATCACAGCAAATAGGTCAGCAAATACAGTCCAAAGATATCAACCGGAAAGGAAACTAGAATCATACAGAGAATCCCATCAATTCCACTAGCGTTCCATCGATGAAGATAATCTTTCTGCAGAGTATTCCGCTCAAGATGAATCTGCCACATCTCATGAACACCCAGCTCCGTCGCCTTCTCGTAATCTCGCATTTCCTCCCGGAAAGGCTCCCCCGTCGGCGCCAGTAGCCCACGCACTGACTTACCTCCGTCGGCGACGAACTTGCGCTGTAGAAGCTGTCGCGCTTCCTTGTGTCCTGTTGGTTTCCAGTCGATTACCTCGTGGCCGGCCTTTCTTAGTCGGTCAACTGTTTCTTTCAGTGCACGAGTTACGGGCGGAGTGGGAGTGACGATGCCGTCGTTCCACATTACAGCCAGCTTGAGTCGGTGTTTTGGCTCAGCCGGACGCCACGGGATAGGAAGACACTTCGGGTCGTTGACCCAGGGTTCTTGGTCGATGACGGTCTTGGAGTAGAATGTGATTTCCTCCAATGTCGACGCCATGGGCCCATTGACGCTGTTCACGGCTTCTTGACCCGCCAGTCCCGATCGAGTCTGGAAGTTCGGGAATCGTCCGAAGGAAGGCCGCAGTGTGAAGATACCTGTGCAGGCGGCTGGGATACGGAGAGAGCCACCTGAAGCTACTGTTAGCAATCTTTACTTGCTATAGGGTAAAGTGGGTCGCTACCAATGTCAGTTCCAACGCCGATGCGACTCGCACCGAATGAAATAAGTGCCGATTCACCTCCGGACGAGCCACCGGATGTCAGTTTTCGATTGAGGGGGTTCACGGTCCGGCCGAAGACGTTGTTGACGGTCTCGGCGATCATCATCGCGGTCGGCACGTTGGTCTTCACATACAGCACTGCTCCACCCTGCAGGAGGAGATCTGTGAGGGTACTGTTGTATGTGGCGGGATCGTTGACGAGCGACGTGAAGCCCACTGTGGAGTCTTTGCCGATGATGTTGAAGTTGTCCTTGAGGGAGATTGGGAGGCCATGGAATGGACCTTTTGGTTTGCCTGTCTTGCGCAGGTGGTCGTCTAATTCCTTGGCTCGAGCGATGGCTTCGTCGAAGAGGATCTCGGAGAGGCAATTCGTCTAGGCATTTGTTAGTATGTCTCAAAAACGAAAATTGAATGATACGGAGGGATGTGTACCAATTGGTGAGCCGCTGCAGCGGCCTTACAGAACACTTTTGTCACTTCCTCTGATGTCCATGACCTGGTTTCCAAATGGGCCAGGATCCTAGGTGCCGATGTGGATAGGATCTCGAGCTCTCTGTTAGTGAACCATCCGGATTGTCGCGGGAAAGACGTGACGTCTGTTTGATGCTCTGGGGGAAGAATATGTGCAGGAATAATCCATTCGGACGGAATAGCAGCTCTGAGCGACTCCTGTTTGCTTTTCGCGATTGCTTGCCAGGTATTCATCTTGTCTGGGTGACTGAGATTCGGATTGGAAGAAAGGTGATTACGTTGTGGACATTAGCATCGGACAGTACTGGGGAAATTGTTTTCCGTCTTATAGACACGAATGGCAACATCGCAGCCCTGCATGGATGCAGCAAGGCATGACTGCGGGGATCCTGAAGCATAGAACAGATTATCACCCCCTCACGTCTCCTCACCGATAAGATCCAAGTGCCTAGGTCGAGCGATATCGTTGAACCTTGTTCGTCCTGTTCCTCTTTGTCTCGGCCCTGAGGTCCTATAGCAATCGCCGAGGAAGGTTTATCTGAATCAGGTATCGTAGTGATAGCCGGCAAACGAGGTTGTCTATCAGCATTCAGCCATTGAATCATGTATTACCCGGCAATGGATAGCCGGGTTAGTGGCACACGAGCAGGTTCGTATCGCAACTGAACCGCAGTTCCACTTAGGGTTCCGCGATGTCATTGGAAGAGCGGGTGTCGCGGAATGAATGCCGAAGTCAAGTGATAAGCCTGACAAAACGCGGGGTTACGAATCAGCATCTGGAATACGGTGGATCTGCATGTTTATCGGTAGTTGCTATACTATGGTTATGGACATGGCTACCTTCAGGGTATTTTGGAATATCTCTTCCACGGTGTTATCTGTGAGTTTCGAGAGTCATTACCTCGTTCACTATGCCAACGTATCAGACGCCGAGTAGACAGGTAACTGATAAACTCCTCAGTTCTATCAACGCCAAGCATTTTTCTTGTTTCTAGGCTCAAGATAAATCGACCTGAAGCTCCTCTGCCCGGTGCCACCTTATCTTTCATTGGTGAAGTTGGACAAGTGTCTGGGCAGGCGGGATTGCTGATAGCAACCCGAGTTGTCCTCCTCATGGCGATCCTGAATAGAGTTTACCAGACTAAAGAAGCCATGGCCATGATATACTCTGGCTAGTCGGGGGTGTTCGTATAAAGAGGCTTGGGGAAGCTTGCTGTGAAGTAGGTACTCGCCTGTCGTGCACCAAATCGTACCCATAGGCGATATTCACCATGTTGGCCAACATCAAAACCTACCTGAAAGGCCAGGAATCAAGGCCTGGGGAGGCGAAGCTCCTGCGAAAGCTGGATTTCTTCATCCTTTCCTTTTGTTGTTTGACATACTTTTTCAATTATCTAGATCGCTCTAACCTATCTAACGCGTATGTGTCGGGCATGAAAGAAGAGCTCAACTTCCAAGGAAACCAATTAAATGTTATCAATACGGTTTTTACTGTCGGCTATATCCTCGGTCAAATACCCTCCAACTTAGCATTGACCTATATCGCTCCCCGCATCTTCTTCCCTACCATGATTGTGTTCTGGGGCGGTCTTACCATGATCACAGCAGCGGTGCACAATCCTCAGGGCATCATGGCTATCAGGTTTTTCTTGGGGTTGGCCGAATCCAGTACCTTCGCTGGAACTCATTACATTCTTGGAGCTTGGTATACCGAGAAAGAGCTGGGTAAGCGAAGCGGCATCTTCACTGCCTCCGGACTAGCCGGTACCATGTTTGGAGGTTTCATCCAGTCAGGGATCCATTCATCGCTCGACGGAGCTCGTGGACTATCCGGTTGGCGATGGCTGTTCATCATCGACGGACTGATCACCCTACCCATCGCGCTCTACGGACTATTTCTATTTCCTGATACTCCTGCCACGACCCGAGCACCATATCTCTCTGCTTCTGAGCGAGCTCTAGCCATCTCCCGCATGCCTGAGGCAAGCCCAGCGACGTCACGCTTAGACCTAACCTTCGCGAAGAAAATATTCGGCACCTGGTACTGGTATGGCTTCGTGATGCTCTGGATCATCGCCGGCGAGACGGAATCCTTCTCGACCAACACCCTACTCGCACTCTACATGAAGTCCCATCCCACCAACAAATACACCGTCTCGCAGCTAAACAACTACCCATCGGGTGTGCCCGCCGTGGGTATCGTGTCGACCTTGTTCTGGGCTACATTGACCGATTTCATGGGCGGGAAACGCTATCTAGTAGGGTTCTTCATTGGGATCACCGGCATTATCACCTCGGCACTTATTCTGACTCAATTTTCCTCCACTGCCACGGTCTTTGGAGCCTATTACTGGGCTGGCGCCGTATATGCCTGTCAGGCTACGTTCTTTGCATGGTGCAATGATGTTATGCGGTATCAGGATGGTCGGCTGCGCTCGGTGGTCATTGCTAGTATGAACCTGGGTAGTAATGCCGTCAATGCTTGGTGGAGTATCCTGTTCTACTCTGCTACTTTTGCCCCCAGGTTCACTAGGGGTATGTGGGCTATGATTGGGTATTCGATTGCTCTGATTCTCTGGACGGGCGGCGTTATATATATGAGCATGCGAGAGACACGGGAGGGGCTGGACGGTGTTGGGCATGGAGAAGAGGAAGTAACAGAGGGGTCAATTTACAAGCCCAAAGAATAGAATGATTTTTAGCGAGAGTAATTTTATATTCTCTTTGATCCGTGATGTGGTAAGAGAATTAAATGGCTTTATCGGCGTGTTCCGATAAGAGAAAAGCGGGAGATTCAAATGCGGAGACTCCCGACCCCATTGACGTCGTTGATATAAATTTATTTCTTTCATTCTTCCCCCTCTTTTCCCTTCACTTTCTCAATTCTTCTTCCCTATACTACCAATTGAACCTCAATAAACAATCGCAAGGCCGGTCCTTGTCTATCACTAACAATGGCACCCATCCTCACCACCACCCCAACCCTCCAGGTGACACCCTCACCACTAACCAAAGAAGCCTTCGCTCCCTTCGGCACCGCAATCTATTCTCCTCTCCCCCGCGATCTCAACCAAGCCCCAGCAAGCACTACAAGCCTCACACCTCACAATCCCACCCCAGTGCTCGCAAACCAAAACTCCGCTCTAAAATACAGCCCCATCTCCCCCCTCCTCGACAACTACACCAACAAATGCCCCAGCAACCAACCCTCCTCCGCCCGCATGACCATGTTCAGCTGCTTCCCCCGCCAATTGCGCTCCCTCCCCGGCAAGAACACGAAGGCCTTCGACGTCCGCATCCTCGAATGTCACCCCTTCACTACCCAGACCTTCACCCCGATTGACCTCTCTAGTCAGTCGACCGCCGGTGGGCAGGAGGAGCCGTATTACTTGGTTGTGGTTGCGCCGACGTTGAAGGGCCAGACGGTTACGGCTATGACGCCCTCGGGACCGGTGACGGTGAGGGATCCGCCGGATTTGAAGAATCTGAGGGCGTTTGTCGCGCGCGGGGGACAGGCGGTTACGTATGGCGCGGGGACGTGGCATGCGCCCATGGTGGTGGTTGGGTCTCGGCGGGTGGATTTTGTCGTCGTGCAGTTTGTTAATGGGGTTGAGGAAGAGGATTGTCAGGAGGTGGCGTTTGGGGAGGGTGTTGTTGTGGAGGTTGGGGGGAGGGCTGTTGCGAAGCTTTAGGGTTGTGTTTTCTTTTTGATTGTTGATGATTGATGGTGGGTTGGCATGGGTTATGGTTGTATTATATCCTGGGGTGGAGAAAATGGTTTGCGGTCATCTTATGAGTTGATGGTTATTGTACATATGATCGGCAGTAAAAGTACTGTACATGAAGATTCGGAATTTCATACATGATGTGTTATGAGACCGCTGGCTTGGGAGCTGCTTCGGCGTTCCAATTTACCTCTGCTGGCCATGTTTTCTGACCGCTACGAACGCTATCCCGCACGCTTCGAGCCATCTCGAGGACCTCCTTTGGCAAGCCCGCCAGTTGGGCGACCTTCAACGCATGGGACTCGCGATTCACGCCCTTGCGCAGCCGATGGACGAACGAGAATGACCCCGAGGCGGTCTCCTTGACGTCCGTGCAGTATCGGCCCAGAGCGTCAAAATCGTGGGTCATGTCTGCCAGCTCGTGGAAGTGAGTTGCGAACAGTGTGCGACATCGGTTGCGATAGTGGAGATGATGCAGACAGGCGAAACTGACGGCGGTGCCATCTTCGGGGGTCGTGCCGCGGCCAACCTCATCCATGATGACGAAGGAACGAGATGTCGCCTGCTTTAAGATAGCGGCTGTCTCGAGCATTTCCACCATGAACGTGGATTGGTCGCGGAAGAGATCGTCCGCCGCGCCGATGCGACTGAAAATTTGGTCTACAATCCCGATCTCGGCGTATTCGGCTGGGACGAATGACCCAACTTGCGCGAGAATCGTGATGAGTGCGTTCTGACGCAGGAAGGTGCTCTTCCCAGCCATGTTGGGCCCTGTGATGAGCCAGATGCGTTCCTCATCGCCTAAGAAGCAGTCGTTGCTGACGAATCGGCGACCCTGCTCTTCGAGGCCGAGTTTGACAGTTGGGTGTCTTCCTCCGACGATTTTGTGGGAGGTGCCCTTGGTCAGAATGGGCCTAACGAGGCGCTGTTCTTGTGCTAGTGTTGCGAATGAGCACGCGACGTCCAGTTCATCCATGACGGCTGCATTGCGTCGGATCTTTACTAGGTTAAGAATCACTTCGCGGCGAAGGCGTTCAAAGATCAGTTGCTCTTCTTGCCGGATTTGGAGTTTCACTTGGTCTATTCGACTGCCTAGCTCAGTCCATGCGGGGAGGTAGAACGACCTGGTTGATTTGGTTGTTGAGACGTTTCGTGTTACTCCTAATTCTTCGAGGGCTTGTTGAGATACCTTGGTCCCTTTGACATGGCATATATGGCCGAGACCAGGGGTCCACTTGAGGGTAAGAGTAGATGATCCTACAGAATCGCGAAGGCGCTGTGTCAAGCTGATCTTCTCATCCTGTAGTTTCGTTAAAACTTGGTGGAGCTTACGTAGGGCTGGGCTTGCGTCCCGCCTCATAATCCAGGTGTCGACGTCCGGTGGCTCATCTGCAGCTGTGCCAGCTCGATTAGAACTTTTAGATCGGACTTTCTTCGGCAAAGCGTCGAGGTCAGTTGGTAAGCCCTCATTCATGGTGACTTCCTGAGCCAGAATCGCTGCCTCTGCGGCGGTGTCATCTTCAATCCGCTGCCTTTGGATCAGCCCTTCTTCATCAATAGCAGCCAATATTTTGTCTGCAAGTATAGTAGGCCCGTCCAAATGAAGTCGATCGGTCATAGTTGCAAGGCTATCATTGGCTTGAGCGGACGAGGAGACATCGAAGCCTGTGGCAGAAAGGACCCGCTTGATTTCCTTTGAAGCTTCTATAGCCCTTGAGAGACAAATCAGATCATCCGGGTCTCCCCGTCCAAGTGTGAATTTTTGAACTAGGCGCTGAGCGTCATAGCTACGTTTTAACAGCTGTGTCACACTATCACGTAGCTCACTGTTGGCGATGAAGCCCGACACAAGATCAAGGCGCTCGTTGATCACTCGTAAGGAAGTAGACGGAGAACCTAGACAGTAAATGGTTAGCTTACAACCACGAAACCATGAGCTAATAAAATGTGGGTGTGGGACGTACTCAAACGGTCCCTTAGGAGACGCGCTCCGCTTTTGGTGGAGGTACGACGCACTGCATGAAGCAGACTCCCTTTGCCGAAGCCGTCCCGAGCGGTTTCGAGAATCTCCAGCCCTCTCAAGCTATTGCGGTCAATATTCATGGATTCGCTCAAGTGCCGGCGACGAGGGGGTTGAAGTTTTAGATCTAATCCCTGTAGTTGAACCCGGATGTACTCTAAGAGGTTATAACCAGCGGCTGTTTCCTCCGGGGTAAAAGACTTGATAGATTTAGGAGAGACGGGTGCTTCTAGCATTGAATCCCACTGAGACATGGGCAAGATGTCCTGGGGAAATGGGAAGAATGTCATCAGTCGATGATCGTGCCCAACTAGCAGTTGCAGCTCCTGTCCGATCAAATCTTGAATACCCCGGTCAACCAAGATCTCTCGAGCACCAATCCTTGCAATAGCCGAAGGAAGCATTTGCGCTGTTGTAGATTGGGTAAAGAAGTCTCCGGTGGAAAGATCTAACCAGGACAAGCCTACGGGCTGAGATGCAGACGACAGTACATGCTGATGCGATGAAACACCATGCTGTTCTAGTTGTGCTTTCAATGACGGTTCATCTATGTATATGGCTAGGAGAAAATTGTTCTCCGCAGGATCCATGAACTTCTCGTCAATTAATGTGCCGGGGGTGATAATTCTGGCGACTTTTCGATCAAAGAGAAGCCCCCCTGTACGAGCTTTGTCCTCCACGCCGTGTGCGAATTCCTCGCTAATGGCGACGTATTTATTGAGATCTTGTACGAGGGTTTTCAGGAAGCGGTCTAGCTGGAAGAACGGAAACCCCGCCATGGGAACAGGGCCGGCGCTGGTCTTCTTGGAAGCAAGCTTGATATTGAGCAACGGGGCCAGCTCCTCAGCTTGCTCGAAATACAGCTAGAAATAGGTTAGGAATAGAAGTTTACGGGCTGAGGACCTCAGCGAGTAGAAGAGTTCTCCGGATTCGCTTCCGTACCTCATAAAAGCCTCCAACTCTGGTAAGGATAACACAATTCTGGAACTTTTCCATATTATTCCTATGTCCTTGCACGACCGGTGGGTACCGCGGTGCATCTTCTACAGTATCATGATAAGGTTCTAGCTTCAACGCTCCTTGTGGTAAATCCTTTAGTTTCACAGTAGAGCGCGTTTTGGCACCCCTTTGTAGAGTGAAGTTTGGAGCCGGAGAAGGCATCGCGATGCGCAGCGACGGACGGCGAGCATGATGGCAGATGGTTCGGTGTACCTTGCAGTGATACGGTAATATGGGATCGGTTTTGCAGAGAGAGGAGATGCGCGACGGGATCAAGAGTGAAATCCGGCTGCCACAAACTGGCATGATCCCAGTGTGAATCGAAGGTTGGAGATCGTTGTTTGGCTTTGTCGCGAGCTTCCGAGAGAGCTCTTTGCTCGGGAGCGCGAAAAGGGTAAAGCGTTTATAGCTGCCTGAGGCAACTATCGCCAAACCTTCCGTCTTTGCCACTCAAATCTGCTCGAAGAGAACTTCGGAAGCGGAACTCTCCAACGCAACAACTCTTCAACACCGCGAAACATCCCACGCAGCTTGCGGCCCTGCACCAACGAGGAAGCTTGTCTGCTGCAGGAGGATGCTCCAGGTTTGTGAAACCTTCTGGAATCTCATATAATTGCAGGATTCATTTCTCGTCGCAGGAGTGTCGACGCGCCGGTTGATCGTGAGCTCCACCGAGCCCAGACGACTCATTCCAGTCGGAACACGATCGCGTTTGACTTCAATTACTTTCTTTCTTTTGTTTCACAGTTAATCGCATTATAATACCATCAAAATGGCGGACCAAAATATCTCTCAGTATAAGTACTCGGCGATGTCCAACCTGGTTCTCCAGGCGGACCGTCGTTTCATTTCTCGCATCAACGATGAACCTACCGGCGACCCAGAATCCCTCGCAGGTCGGATTAGTATTCGGGAGATGGGTGGCAGGATGGCGCGTGATGATGCGCCAAAGACGAAAAAGAAGGCCGGTCTGACAGATATTGAGCGGGGTTCAATTCGAGAAGGCGAGGACGTCCTCGCCCGAGAACAAAAGAAGCGCCAACGAGGCCAACCAGCACAATTACGAGGCCAAGGTATCCTTTCGGCTGCCGATGCAGTTGTCGAAGGGTTGAAATACCGCCCCCGAACGCCTGCCACCAGAGCGACATATGATCTTATCCTTACCATGACCGCTAATAATCTCGGCGATGTTCCTCACGAAGTCGTACGAAGTGCCGCCGATGCCGTGCTGGAGTACTTGAAGGATGAGGATATGAAAGATTTCGATAAGAAGAAGGAGATCGATGATTTGCTTGGCAGTTCTATGAATCCTAAAGAATTCAACGAGCTTGTCAATTTGGGCAAGAAGATTACCGATTACGACGCGCAGGACGAAGATGAAGATATGGACGGTGGTCTTCAAGGTGAAGGTGAGGAGGAACTTGACGAACGCCAAGGTGTTGCCGTTGTTTTCGACGAGGAAGATGAAGATGACGAGCGGATGGGCACTGTCAATGAAGTGCGAGACGATGATGAGCTGTCGGATGAGGACGAGGCAGATCAGCAGGACGCACCCGGCACTGATGAGCCAACCGCCGAAAAGGGAGACGCCGATGGCCTTGACACCGAGGAAATGGTAATAGATGGCGGCATGGACCGTGGTGATGATCGAGGGGGTAAAGCACTTAGGGTTTCCGCTCGTGAAATTGATGCCTACTGGCTTCAACGTGAGATCGGTAAAGCATACTCAGATGCCCATATCCAACAAGAGAAGGCTACGGAGGCACTTGAGATTCTTGGTGGTAAAGGCGAGGATGGTGCTGACAAGCCACTCCGAGATGTGGAAAATGATCTAATGGAGCTCTTCGACTATGACTATCCCGATCTCGTCGCTAAACTGGTCACCAACCGTGACAAGATTGTTTGGACCACTCGGTGGCGCAGGGTGGCTGAAGATGCGGATGCCCGCAACCTTGTTGAGAGCGAAATGGTTGAAGCCGGACATCGTGCCATTTTGGATGAAATTCGAGGAAAGACAGCCCGTGATGACGGCAGCAGTCGCCCTGAGAAAAAGATCAAGCTCGACCTTATGGATGTTGATGTGCCAAATGCCCCTACCCCAGAAGAAAAGCCAGCCGATGGCGGCTTGGTTAGAGGCCTTCAACCCAAACGGCTCATCAACCTGGAAAACCTCGTCTTCCACCAAGGAAATCACTTGATGACAAACCCTAGTGTCAAATTACCGCAAGGCTCGACCAAGCGCACATTCAAAGGATACGAAGAGATTCACGTGCCACCTCCCAAAGCGAAGAGAGATCCCGGAGAGAAGAACATCCCGACCACAGAACTTCCCGAGTGGGCGCGAATTGGTTTTGGAAGCTCGAAGGAACTCAACCGTATCCAGACGAAATGTTTCCCTTCGGCCTTCCATGATGATGGTAATATGCTTGTCTGTGCGCCTACTGGATCCGGAAAGACAAATGTTGCCATGCTCACCGTCCTTCGAGAGATTGGAAAAAACCGTAACCCTCAAACGGGTGAAATAATGCTCGACGATTTTAAGATCGTTTTTATCTCACCTTTGAAAGCCTTGGTTCAGGAGCAAGTTGGAAACCTTGGCAAGCGTTTGGAGCCCTATGGCATCAAAGTCGCCGAACTCACTGGTGATCGCCAGCTTACAAAGCAGCAAATAGCCGAAACCCAGATCATTGTTACAACTCCAGAGAAGTTCGACGTTGTTACGAGAAAGGCATCGGAGACAAGTTATATTAAACTTGTGCGGCTTATTATCATTGATGAAATCCATCTTCTTCACGATGACCGTGGCCCTGTCATTGAAAGCATCGTCAGTCGGACCATTCGCAAGGGCGAGCAAACTGGTGAACCTGTTCGGATTGTTGGTCTGAGCGCCACCCTCCCTAACTACCGGGATGTGGGAAGCTTCTTGCGAGTTGACCCTGTCAAAGGCCTATTCCATTTTGATGGCTCCTATAGACCTTGTCCGTTGAAGCAGGAGTTCATTGGTGTTACAGACAAGAAGGCCATCAAGCAGTTGAAAACCATGAATGATATCTGTTATAATAAGGTCATTGAGCAAGTTGGGCAGCGTAGGAACCAGATGCTTATCTTCGTTCACTCTCGGAAAGAGACTGCCAAAACTGCGAAGTATATCCGAGACAAGGCCTTGGAGATGGAGACTATTGGTCAAATCTTACGAAGCGATGCTGCTAGCCGAGCCATTTTGGCCGAAGAAGCAGAGTCTGTAGATGACGCATCGCTTAAGGATCTACTCCCCTACGGTTTTGGTATTCATCATGCTGGTCTGAGTCTTGCCGACCGTGACTCAGTCCAGGCACTCTTCGCAGATGGCAGCATTCAGGTTTTAGTTTGTACCGCGACTCTTGCTTGGGGTATTAACCTTCCTGCACATACAGTCATCATCAAGGGCACCCAGGTGTATTCTCCAGAAAAGGGCAGTTGGGTTGAACTGAGCCCTCAAGATGTCCTGCAAATGTTGGGAAGAGCTGGTCGACCGCAATATGACACTTTCGGTGAAGGTATCATCATCACTTCTCAGACTGAAATTCAGTACTACCTCTCCCTCATGAATCAACAACTCCCTATCGAGAGTCAGCTTATAAGCAAACTTGCGGATAATATGAATGCCGAGGTCGTTCTCGGAAATATCCGGACGCGTGATGAGGGCGTTGACTGGTTGGGTTACACCTACCTCTTCGTCCGTATGCTCCGTTCTCCTGGGCTGTATAGTGCTGGCGCCGATTACGAGAATGACGATGCTTTGGAGCAGAAGCGCGTTGACCTCATCCACTCTGCGGCAGTAGTTTTGGAGCGGGCAGGGCTTGTGAAATACGAGAAGAAGACTGGTCGTCTGCAGTCTACCGAGCTGGGACGGGTTGCTTCGCACTACTACATTGGCCACAACTCCATGTTAACCTACTCTCAGCATCTTCAGCCGTCGGTTACTACCATTGAGCTTTTCCGAATCTTCGCTCTTAGCGATGAGTTTAAATATATCCCCGTCCGTCAGGACGAGAAGCTTGAACTGGCGAAGCTTCTGGGCCGTGTGCCGGTTCCTGTCAAGGAAGGTATTGATGAGCCTCATTCAAAAATCAATGTTTTGTTGCAGGCTTATATTTCGAGATTGAAGCTCGATGGTCTCGCTTTGATGGCGGACATGGTTTATGTCACGCAATCCGCTGGTCGTCTTCTGCGAGCTTTATTCGAGATTTCGCTAAGGAAGGGTTGGTCGTCTGTTGCTAAGACAGCCCTAGATCTCTGCAAGATGGCTGAAAGACGCATGTGGCCGACAATGACACCTCTTCGTCAGTTCCCATCCTGCCCCAGGGACATCATGCAAAAGGCCGAAAGAATTGACGTGCCGTGGGCAAGCTATCTTGACCTTGATCCTCCGCGTATGGGTGAACTTCTCGGTATGCCGAAGGCCGGACGTGTTGTCTGCGACCTTGTGTCCAAGTTCCCTCGTTTGGAAGTCCAAGCACAAGTCCAACCGGTGACGCGGTCCATGCTACGCGTTGAATTGACCATCACACCCAACTTTGTCTGGGACGAGGCATTGCATGGAACCGCGCAGGATTTCTGGATTGTAGTTGAGGACTGTGATGGCGAGGAAATTCTTTTCCACGATCAGTTCATACTCCGTAAAGACTATGCACAGTCGGAGATGAACGAGCATCTTGTTGAGTTCACCGTTCCTATCACCGAGCCGATGCCCCCCAATTACTTCATTTCACTCATCTCCGATCGTTGGATGCATTCCGAGACGAAGATCGCTGTCTCCTTCCAAAAGTTGATCCTTCCAGAAAGATTCCCCCCGCATACTCCTCTATTGGCCATGCAAAGCGCCCCAGTTAAGGCATTGAAGCGTGACGAGTACCAGAACTTGTACTCCGATTGGCAGTATTTTAACAAGATTCAGACGCAGACCTTCAAGTCGCTCTTTGATACAAATGATAATGTCTTCATCGGTGCGCCTACTGGAAGCGGAAAGACTGTGTGTGCGGAACTTGCGTTACTGCGGCACTGGGCCAAGGAAGATAGCGGCCGCGCTGTCTATATTGCCCCCTTCCAGGAATTGGTTGATCAGCGACATGCTGACTGGGAGAAGAGGTTAAGCAAGCTCTCCGGCGGCAAGACTATTGTAAAGCTTACTGGAGAGACTACGGCTGACCTGAAGCTCTTGGAGCGGGCAGACCTTGTCCTCGCTACTCCAACACAGTGGGATGTCCTTTCAAGGCAATGGCAGAGGCGTAAGAATGTACAGACCGTGCAGCTCTTCATCGCAGATGAGCTCCACATGCTGGGAGGCTATGGAGGCTATGTTTATGAGGTCGTGGTCTCGCGCATGCATTCTATCGCTCTTCAGCTAGAGAATGGCATGCGGATCATTGGTCTAAGCGTGTCGCTCGCCAACGCTCGGGACATCGGCGAATGGATTGGTGCTAACAAACATACCATCTACAACTTCAGCCCTCATGCCCGTCCAATTCCTCTGGAGCTCCATATTCAGTCCTTCAGCATTCCTCATTTCCCCTCCCTTATGCTCGCGATGGCCAGACCAGCATATTCATCGATCCTGCAGCTCTCACCAGACAAGCCTGCAATCATCTTCGTGCCTAACCGCAAGCAGACCCGCTCCACCGCCATGGATCTGCTGGCCGCTTGTGCTACCGACGATGATGAAGACCGATTCTTGAATGCCGATGTCAACGAATTAGCTCCGCTACTTAACCGGGTTCAGGAGCAGACCTTGGCTGAGTCACTGTCTCACGGTATCGGATACTATCACGAGGCATTGAGTGCTACAGACAAGCGAATTGTTTCCCACCTTTTCTCGATTGGTGCTATTCAGGTGCTCCTTGCCTCACGGGATGTGTGCTGGGAGCTCAATCTCACAGCACACTTGGTAATCGTTATGGGGACGCAGTTCTTTGAAGGCCGCGAACATCGTTATATCGATTATCCTATCAGCGAAGTTCTGCAAATGTTCGGTAAGGCCTCTCGTCCTGGCGAAGACAAGATCGGGCGAGGCGTGCTCATGGTTCCGTCCGTCAAACGCGAATACTACAAGAAGTTCCTTAACGAGGCGCTTCCTGTAGAGAGCCATTTGCAGGCTTACTTGCATGATGCTTTCGTGACTGAAATCAGCACTAAAGTTGTTGCCTCTACCCAGGATGCCGTCGATTGGATGACGCACACATACTTCTACCGTCGTCTCCTGGCTAACCCCAGCTTCTACGGTCTCACTGATGTCAGCTACGAGGGCCTCAGCACCTTCTTGTCGGAGCTTGTAGAGAACACTTTGAAAGAACTCTCTGAAGCCAAGATCATTGATTTGGATGAAGAAGACGATAGTGTTTCACCTCTCAATGCCGCCATGATTGCAGCTTACTATAACATCTCTTTCATCACCATGCAGACCTTCCTCCTTTCTTTGTCATCTCGTACCAAGCTCAAGGGTATTCTCGAGATTGTCACATCGGCTACGGAGTTTGAGTCCATCCAGATGCGTCGCCACGAAGACCACATTTTGCGCCGCGTGTACGACCGGGTGCCTGTCAAGATGTCCCAGGCTGCATATGACTCGCCGCACTTCAAGGCCTTCGTTCTGCTCCAAGCTCACTTCTCGCGCATGCAACTTACCATTGACCTGGCGAAGGACCAAGAAGTCATTGTTAGCAAGGTTCTCAACTTGCTTAGCGCATGTGTGGACGTGCTCTCCTCGGAAGGCCATCTGAATGCTATGAACGCCATGGAGATGTCCCAGATGGTTGTCCAGGCAATGTGGGATCGGGATAGCCCTCTCAAGCAGATTCCTCACTTCAGCCCCGAGGTGATTAAGGTGGCGAATGAATTCGGCATCAACGACATCTTCGAATTCATGGAAGCCATGGACCCCTCGGAGAACAAGGAGTACGCTACACTGGTCAAACGCCTTGGTTTGGACAACAAGCAATTGGCACAAGCCGCAGCCTTCACCAACGACAAGTACCCCAACATTGATATCGACTTCCAGGTCGAAGATCCGGACGATATCACTGCTGGCGAGCCTGCGTACCTCAAGGTTAAGATCGAACGGGAAGTTGAAGAAGACGAGGAACCTGATATGACGGTACACGCGCCCTTCTACACCAACAAGAAGATGGAGAACTGGTGGTTGGTGGTGGGAGATGAGAAGACCAAGAGCTTGCTTGCTATCAAGCGAGTTACCGTTGGACGGAAATTGGAGTTGCGTCTTGAATACATCGTTCCCACCCCTGGCGAGCATGAATTGACATTGTACCTGATGAGCGACAGCTATGTCGGTGTTGACCAAGCGCCAACTTTCAATGTCACCGCCGCCGAGGGAATGGAAGAGGACGAGAGCGAGGAGGAAGACGAGGAGTAAAGGAGAGAATCCATCAGAGATATTTTGATTTGTTTATTTGTTACTCTAGGGTGACCTTTGTATGATGATTTTACCTTGGTCCATGTTTGTGTAATTATATGCTGTAATGTGGAAAGAAAAATCTAGAGGTTCGGGATTTTGCTAGTATGTATGATTGTAGGCACTAGTATAAGGGTTGATCATGTGGGCATATCTTATCAGTAGCTCATTACCCAATTCGGGTTGCGGTGGAATGATTTTCAAAATACAAGGTTAGCGTCGATGGGGCCCCGGTGGGGATAGCTCAGCGTGACCCATCATCCCATGATCTCCGCATTTAATGCTCTGCTTCTCCAACAAGGTCCGCCTTTCTTCTCCGTCTCACGCCACCTTGTCTTCTTTGCTTCTCCCTTTCTAACTTCCCTGAAACCTTCTCCTATCACGCCTCTCAGACCCTACTGTCTCTTCTACCATATATATAACTCCTTCTCTATGAACCTAGCTCCCTCCCCTACTGTCTGTTCTATAGTCGATTAGAGATCTGTCATGACCATTCGTCCAATGAAGTTCACACCGGAGTAAGTTCACTGAGCTTGGAAGGGACATAGCAATACGGGCTGCCCATTTCAGATGTCTTCCCGATGCCCATTGACTCAACAGATTGTTAACTTGGTCACTCTCCTAGGGTCCTGCTGGGAGCTCCTCGGCGGTCCGCCGCCGTGCCCAATTCATCCGGCACTTTAGCTGTCTACACCCAAACCTCCTACTCCTTCGAGTCACATGCGAAGACCAGCGAAATACGAGTATTAGATATCACCACTGGTCGATCTTCTCTAATTACAAATGATCCAAGTGCGAGCTCTCCACAGTGGCTGGGGAACGATGACCGTTTGATATGGCTCAAAACAAAGGCAAACGGCAATACGAGCTTCATAGTTGGGCATGCTCGAGAGGCAGGCAAGACTTACACTGCTGGAACAGTCCCTGGACCCGTGGCGAACCTTAAGGTCACCGTCATTGAGTCAGGAAAGATTGGTTTCGCTGTAACTGGAAAGGCGAATCCGGATGGGTCCCTTCATAACCCTCAAGATGCCAAAAAGCCTCACACTACTGGGAGACTGTACTCCTCACTATACGTTAGGCACTGGGACTCGTACATCGAGCCCCAGACAAATTCCATCTGGTACGGCCTATTACAACAAGCCCCATTGACCCCTGCCACCAGACATGCAGGAAAGTACTCAACTTCGGCTCTAACAAACCTGATCTCGGTGTGCGGTTTAACCGGCGTTGAATCGCCAATCCCACCTTTTGGAGGTTCTGGGGATTTTGACATCAGCCCGTCCGCAATTGTCTTCGTAGCTAAGGACCCTAATGAGAACCCTGCCACGCATACCTCCTGCTCGTGTTATTATTGTCCGATGTTTTCTTGGACTAGTGTGACTGCAATGGAATCTCAGAAGATATATGCAGTCAAAGGTCTTCAAGGAGCCATGTCTTCCCCCGTCCTCTCGTCAGATGGCAGCTCCATCGCTCTCCTCGCGATGAGGGAAGACGGCTATGAGTCTGACAAGAACAGAATACTTTATGTGCCCAACCCCTGGAGTGGAGAGATGATAGAGGCTTTCGCGTCCCCAGATGGAGAGGGTTTGTGGCACCTAAGTCCATCAGCCGTCACATTCGCAAACGACGATCAGTCCCTCCTCGTCCAAGTCGAGGAAAACGGCCGAGGAGTCTTATACCAGCTTCCTATCGCTAACTTCCGCCATTCTCGCCCTTCTGCGTTGAAGAAGCTGACACATTCGGGCTACGTGACTGATGTGTTTCCTGCTTCAGCTAATTCATCCAAGCTGCTCGTTGCAAGCAACAGTTTAGTGGAAAACAGCCGGTGGACAATTATCGACCCACAGTCTCCTGAGAGCCCAAAGGTCATATCTTCCCTTTCTCGTGGTGGTGCTGCATTTGGACTGTCTCCAGCGCAGGTTGATGAAATTTGGTTCAGGGGAGCCAAAGACCATCCTGTTCATGCCTGGGTCGTGAAGCCATCCGATTTCAAGCCTGGCAACAAATATCCCCTCGCATACCTCATTCATGGAGGTCCGCAAGGAGCATGGAATGATCAGTGGAGCACGCGCTGGAATCCCGCTGTTTTTGCTGAGCAAGGTTACGTGGTCATCACTCCCAACCCCACAGGCAGTACCGGCTACGGACAGGCATTTACAGATGCAATCCGTGGTTCCTGGGGAGGACTCCCCTACATTGATCTCGAAAAGGGATTAGACTATATTGAGAAGAATCTGGACTATGTCGACACAACTCGAGCTGTGGCACTGGGGGCATCGTTCGGTGGGTATATGGTAAATTGGATCCAGGGCCATGAGCTTGGTCGCCGATTCAAGGCTCTCGTGACCCATGATGGTATATTCAGTATGCGCTCTCTGTTGAGCACTGAGGAGCTCTACTTCCCTGTTCGAGACCTCCAGGGCCCCTACTGGAAAGTTCCAGAGAACTGGGACAAGTGGGACCCGTCCCGATTCACAGGGAACTGGCAAACCCCCCATTTGGTCATTCATAACGAACTGGATTATCGGTTGACCATAGCCGAGGGACTTGCTGCCTTCAACGTCTTGCAGATGAGGGGCGTGGACAGTCAATTTTTGACGTTCCCTGATGAGAATCACTGGGTCCTGAATCCAGAGAATTCTCTCATGTGGCACCGCACTATCTTTAACTTCATCAACAAGTACGTTGGGTTGCCGTCGGAAAGCAGGGCGGATTTAGAAAATGGCGTGGCTAATATGTCTCTATAATGGATTGATTATTTTAACTCGGCGCAACTGCAGCCCGAGCTTTGTGCTACCGGGTGGCGCTTTCAAAGTTCAAGGACGGGATACATAATGACCTATATAGTTCAATGCACCTTTTTGATCGCAATTGAAACCACTATTTATCACCCTCGTTGACACCTTGTCCATGAATAAAGGGCACAACGGCGTCAGACTAAGCTTCTCCGCTTACAGTGAAACCCCGTTCGATCTAGGACAAAGGCTCTGTAATAATGGTCCGATAGAAATCATCATTGAGCCTGTGCGGGACAAAGAGTTCTTTCGCACTGAGCCTCTGCTGAGACTGTCGCACAATATATAGGGAGCCAACCGCTGTACACTGATCAGCCTACGTTCATTTACGCTTTTCTGACACGCGTCAAGTACTTTCTGGGTATCACTAATCCGCGTTCAAACAGCATAACCGGCCTTAGTGTTCGGGAGCCTCTTCAGTATGCCGGAGGCCAGGGCTTCTTCATCTCTCTCGCGCACTATGGCCGATCCTGCCAGTTCTGTTACTCCAGAACGCCCAGCGTCATGCTTGTCACGACCCACCACACGCTCAACAGTCGCAGGACCGACGACCGATGAGAAGCACAGACGGCACCACCCATACTTTATCCCAACTCTTACACACTTACGGACTCCCCTCTACCCTCTAGTATCTAGCACTACCGCCCTCGCACACCCAGAGTTCCCTACTACTCTCCTTGCCTATCATCTCCTGACTTCTCGGCAACTCGACGAGCTTGCCATCCATTATCATCAAGTGTGGCCACCAACTCCCGCGACCTCTTACTATCCAGTGGTCATTTCACCCTGGGTTGGTACAGAAAACGAAAGGGACGTGGACATTGAGACTAAGCGACGGCGGTTCGGTCGATTCATCGGGCTCCAGCGTTGCGAGACCCCCGTGGAAGAAGAGGAATCATACTCATGGGCTTTGGAACAAGACACTGACACAGAGCTGCTGGACCTGATAAATCAGGAATGGAATGGAAGTTGAATCCCCTCACTAATTGAGTCAAGTATGGGAGGCGTTCCAAGGTTCGTGTAATGAGTCGCTTCCTTTTAAAGTCTTGTTCCATATTCGACACCCTCTAAATTATATATCGTCTCAATTAGTCTCAGACAAGTCTAGCTATCTAGCACTCCGGTGGCTATACCTAGATTGCTCACTCTTGCCCAGGACCTGCCGCCTTCGGATGACGTGGGAAATATCTATTTCAATTATGATGAGCCATGGATTGCCCTTCCTCAGTCATACCAATTCATACTCACCATTCTCTAGTCCAGTGTTTAGAACACTCCTTTAAAGATTTTCTTAATTTTCTACAATGATCTAACTCTTTAAGATGTCACGCTTCTTGCAAGCATAGATACCCTCCTCGATAGAATATATGTATTTAATGACATAATAGATTCATTGAACCAAGTATTATCATGTCATACTAGGAACTCTAGATGTTCCGTACTTATTAATTCTCGTCAAGAATCGGCTTGGTCATGAGATAAGTTCCTTGAAGGAGTGAGTGAGCGAGTCCGTATACCTACTGGTTTCGCCTCGCATTTATCCGTAACGCAAATACACCAAGGCCATCCCAGCTCTCCCACCAGCTACTGTACGCAGAAAAACCGAATCAGCCACGTTGCTCCGGCACGGCTTAACGCAGCCCTAACGTTAAGTGATGGAAATCATTTATCCGCGGGGTAAACTTGCGGGGAAAGCTCTTGGTATCCATTTATGTTTAGGCTATACGGCTAAACTAGATTATTTACCATATAAGAACAACATGATAAATTTGTACGTACAGCTCCATATTCCCAGCCCCAACAATCACAGAGAAAGAAAACGCCCACAGTCCCAGCTAACAATCACAATCACTCAAAATGTCCAATTCCAACCCCCCTCTAATAACCCACATCTACACCGCCGACCCCTCAGCCCACGTCTTCAATAACAAAGTGTACATCTACCCCTCCCACGACCGCGAAACAGACATCCAATTCAACGACAATGGCGACCAGTACGACATGGTAGACTACCATGTCTTTTCCATGGACTCCATCTCCGGCCCCGTAACAGACCACGGCGTCGTATTAACCCTTTCCGACGTCCCCTGGGCAAGCAAACAGCTCTGGGCACCTGATGCGGCAACCAAAGACGGCAAATACTATCTCTACCTGCCTGCCCGTGATCACGACGGTATATTCCGGATCGGGGTCGCCGTGGCTGAGAAACCGGAGGGACCGTTCACGGCCCAGAAGAGTTTTATCGCGGGGAGTTATAGTATTGATCCTGCGTCGTTCGTGGATGATGATGGAAAGGCGTATCTTTATTTTGGGGGTATTTGGGGTGGGCAGTTACAGTGTTGGTCGAAAGATGCTGGCGCTGCAGGGGAATGGGTGTTTGATGCTTCGAAGACGGGGCCTCAGGAGCCGTCGGGTGAGAACGAGCTTGCTCTCCATCCGCGTGTTGCGCAGTTGACGGATGATATGTTGGGATTCGAGACCCCTGTGCAGGAACTGGTTATTTTGGACCAGGATGGGGTCAGTCCTCTCAAGGCGGATGATCATGAGAGACGCTTTTTCGAGGCATCTTGGATGCATAAGTATAATGGGACGTACTATTTTAGTTATTCGACTGGGGATACGCATTATATTGTGTATGCGACTGGGGAGAGTCCATTCGGTCCGTTTAGGTACAGGGGTCGCATTTTGGAGCCTGTGTTGGGGTGGACGACGCATCATTCGATTGTCGAGTTTGGAGGGCGGTGGTGGATCTTTTATCATGATTGTGAACTTTCCAAGGGGGTCAGTCATTTGAGGAGTGTGAAGGTTCGGGAGATTGGATATGATGATCAGGGGGACATTTATTTGGTGGACTAAGTTAGTGAGTGGGCTTTTGCGAATAAATTGTAATTGTATTGAGTCTTGGCTCTTTGGCTGGTGATGATAAATGTAGGGCTTGTGTATGGCGTATTGCGTAATGAAGATCTAATGCGCCATTCCCTTCTCCCAGTTTTCGACGACGAGGTTCCAGTATTTCTCGCGACTACGTATGCGTAGTGTCCTGCCGTATTTGACCATGACGAGGAAGACGGCTGCACAGGCCAAACCGATGAATGCGGCGGAGATGAAGCAGTTTTGGTAGCCCATATTATTGATCCAGGGGGTGATGCTGTATCCCGTTAGCATGCGCCACTACCTTTAGACAAAAGAATGAGTGACATGCCCGTAACCGATAGCGAAGGACATTGTGTTGCGAACTAAAATGATACTTGTCATCGCGTCGCCGCTCAGCTCCCGATAGCTGTCAACGAGGTAGTTTACACTCAGGGTGACACCGCAAGTATTCGCCATCGCGAGAAGGCACATCGCTACTAGGAGGCCAAACCAGTGGACTTCATGCGCTGCACCGACGCCCCAGAGTATCAGCGATCCTGGGAGGATGACAAGACAGATGAGAAACGGCCAGAGGCGGTGTTCGGCTTCCATCGTGCCGTTGTTCCGGCGAGCGAGTCGGATAGTGAGCCAGTCGCTGAATCTACCGGTGAACATAGCGCTATGTATCAGTTAGCATTGAATCCTTGGGAGTCGGCTTTGAACATGTGGAGACTTACCCAAGAGCCACGCCGAGACAACATGCAATGTAGGAAAGGCCGACGATTGCGGTACTTTTTCTGTAAGAAATATGTCTAAATGGCTGTTTGGAGCTAAATACCTGAAGTTGTATGGGGCAGAGCCAAGAATAATTGAGGCAGTCGCGTTCAACACATTGAAAAATATCAAGTACGAGCCATATGAAAAGCTGTTTCGAAAGTCACCTTTCCAAGCTTCCAGTTTTAGTGGGTGTTCTAAACTTACCCTGCGTAAAAGACAACGGGCCAGCTCAAGTAATATAAAGCATGCCACAGCCGTCTAAGCATATGATTCTTAGGCTGACGCGGCCCCAGGAGTGACAGCTTCTGGATGTACGTTTTCTTGTTGTATACATTGTGTACTTCACCAGCCTCTGTGTCCGTGTGTCGAGGAGTATCAACAGGGTCAGATTTTTCTTGCTCTCCTTTTTCCGATGTTGAAGTAGCTGAATTAACAGGGTTAATAAAGGTGGTACGTTCGACACTTTCACGCATATAATTCGTCTCCTCCATGCAGAAGAAAAGGAACGCGGCGGTGGCGGCACAGAAAATGGCAGGGTAATAAAATACCCATTGCCAGCCCTGGTACTCGGCGATAAAGCCACATATAACTGGGGCAAAATAGTTACTGCCGGCCAGGAAGAAGGCATAAAGACCCATATATGTTCCACGCTCGTGCGTGAAGTACTGATCCCGTCAGATTGCAAGTGCGACGATGTCTCATTGGGATACGCACCACATCCGTGACTGTTATTTCTGGAAGGGCCTCGATTGGTGCCAAGAAAAAGCCGGTCACAACACTACGAGCGATCCATTGACCATTACTCGTTATAAAAGGGCTGACTTGTTAGCGTCAATTGACTAAGTTGAAGCTCGAGCTGTACATACCCCCAGATCAGCGTGCCCTAATCGTATAACAAGGTTAGAAGTACACTTCGCCTATCTGTCATCGAGACTTACGATCATTCCGATCAATGACATTAGGTATGTCAGTCGCTTGCCGTACTGCAATGCAAATGGCTGCCAGAATAGTAGGCCCCATCCTGCAAGCAGAAACATATATCCCGTTCCTTCGTTTAAAGTACCAACAGAGACACCTGTCTCCTCGGAGAGTGGAACCAGTACGGAGTAGACAACCGCTGATGCAATACCTGCGAATAAGGTGTACCTTTGGCATGAAAGGGCGATTAGCTTATGCTTAACGTGCGTTGCCACACGTGCTGCAAAGACTTACGAGCTGACACAGATGGTCGACAGCAATTTCCGTCGTGGCGACCAGTTCAGCGGGTCATCAGGATCATCTGAAGGCTGGGGAACGAGAACAATGTCACTGTTCCCCGCGTTCAGATGTCGTGTGGCCAACGTATGCTCCAAATCCACCAGGGTAAATGTGCCTGGAATGGCATTCCTGTCCACATCTAGCGTCATGCTGCGATGGTACTGTGGATATCCCTTGTGTTTCGAATGATGGAATAAAAATGTAAATGTAATTGAATATAGACAGGTGCATTACCCCACTGCTACGTTTAGGGGTCAACCCTGTATAAGAGCGGTGTCCAGAAGGTAATAAATGTCTGTCTTCACAACGCATCCCTTGCAGCGGAATCAGACACGTCGTTCCGATCTGCTCTTCGACCTATCAAATTCAAGCCAACAGTAGATATTCTCCGGTTACCCGAACCGTCCGGCGATCTCGAGAGGGGTCAAGCATTTGCACCACTTCGTGGATAAGCAAGACGGGATCCATTCGACTATTCCAGACCCCGGTCTTTGACTCAGTCGACGCTAAGTGAAGGCAGATTGATAACAACGCGTTCGCATTGATCCTGATAAACCCAATGCAGAGAACAACGAAAGTACCCTCTATGACTCGTATCTGACGGGTTTGGCCAGGAAAACGGGGTATTTGATATTTGGGGAAGAGTGATGTAAGTGATGTCCGTGGGTAAAATCTCAACGGAATTCTTTCCGGGGATGACGCTTAGAGAGACCAATCACTGTATCGCGGTGATGGTAGCGAATAAACGTCCATGGCGGCTATCAAGATCACCTGCCACTCCACCACCCTAATTCATACACTAATAACATCTCGTTCTTTGTTATCTTGATTCCGAAAGCTATCTTGCCGAGTCCTACCGAGATAAACTCACCCTTTCTTACCACTTAGACCCTGTTGTAGGGTACTGTGCTGGGCTCCTATCTTCACTCGCCCATAGGACCAGCCCAGAGCCTTTTGCTGGGTGCGCACCAGAGACCATGATCTCACCAAACTCTAAGACTAACTAAGGATGTCTATAATGATTCATTCTTTATACATATCCGATATGAAACTATTTCGTCTCTCTCCCTTCGTTCTATTCAGAACGAAGCATCACCTCAGCTGATACTCTTCACACTTTTCCCAGTGTAACTAACTCCAGAAGAATAATGATAGATCATTCATACTTCGAAGACAGATGTAAATGTTTTCCAGAATAGGAGTGAAAGTCCTGTGCACCATATTTGGGTCATGTTCGAAACCCTCCCGGTATCAGGGCTCTGGCCTGTATATAGCTCTCATGCTCAGTTGTTTTTTTTTTTTTTTTTTTTTTTTTTTTTTTTTTTTTTTTTTTTTTTTTTTTTTTTTGGTACGAGGCTATACCCACAGCGTGTTATAGACACCTATTAAGTCTAAACAGTTGAGCATCATGACAAAACCTGCAAAGCAAACGGAAAGACAACTCTTGCACAATGAAATCGAGGATATCTTTGACCCCAAAGTATGCCCTTTTTTGTGAGACTTCTGTCATTCTACCATCTATTCTAAGAAGGAATCTCCTAGGTTCACCTGAATTATACTCCTCCTGCTTCCCTACTAACCATGAAAGACCTAGGCTTGAAAGGCTCGAACACATCGACCTCCATAGCAGGAAGTGTCCCCTTCCCTTTCCTCTCAGAGACGGGGGTGCGTGCCTATCGACGATCTTTGATGCGGCCTCATATTCTAAAAAGCTGTGCAAAGTCATATGGTGCTGGAACATTTATTCTTCGGAATTTGGCCAAACATTCCAAATTCATCTCCGACCTCTGGACGCATCCGGAGACAATGAGAATTGTGTCTGAAGTTGCTGGTGTACCACTGACTATAATCATGCCAACAGAGATTGGTCACACAAATATTCAAACTGCCGGGGGTACGGTGGATGATCTGATGAGGGAGCTTGACGTGGAGCCAAGGGCAAACTGCGTTTGTGTGGATGAGCAGAATGGCTATGATCCGCTTAGGGAGAGTGCGGTTATACCTTGGCAGTAGGTTCGATTTCTGTTTATCTCTCGCTTTATTAATTTCTTGCTGTATCTCTTCGTATTTCTCCCCTATTGATTGATTGTACTGCGTGCTAACGAAAGAAAGCTATGACTCTTACCCATACGTAGCGGTCCTGATGCTCAGCGATACTACACATATGACCGGGGGAGAAACCTATATCAGGAAGGGCGATGGCAGTGCAGTAAAGGTATATAGCTACCAACATATTGTTCTCAATAACCCCATAATAATAGTCCACCTTATAGGTCGAAGGACCTTCCCTGGGACATTGCGTTATGCTCCAAGGAGGCCAAGTCGAACACCTAGCCGCTCGAGCCTTCAGGACGACCGAGCGGATCACAACCATAACTTCATACTGCGCAGCCATACCTGGTCTCTACGACGATAGCTATATCTCAAACGTGCGGCCATACTGTAATCTCCCAGAACTGTACACCGAGTGGAGCAACTACCGACTCGAGAAAATGAAGCAGGAAATCGAGAATATACAAGCTACTATCATTCAACACGTTAGTCGGGATCGGGATAGTTTCCCGTTGGACGAGGTGTATCACTTCGCTGAGCAGCAGATATCGTACCTTAAGCGTACCGCTCGCCAGATGGTAGATCAGACGCTCTGTGCAGAGGTCAGGCGACATTTTGGCGTTAGGGAGATCAATGCGACCAGTGAGAAGTGGGTTGTTGTTCGTGCCCATCAGAGATTTAAGGATCTGCTTCCCGGTGTCATGGCGCAGACTTTGGTGTGGCGACCTGTTTGTCTGTATTTGAGTGACTGGGAGGAGACTAAATATATGATCAGGAGCGGGAATGTGTCGTTTGTTTATAGTCAGCAAGGGACGTTCTCGTGGGATCAATATCGATTCGAAGAGTATCTATTTGGTGATGAGCTTCTTCGACAGGGTCTCAAAGAGGTTCTGTTAGCTTGGCTGCACCGCTTTGACCTGCTTAACCTTGAGAAAGATAGTTGAGGGACGTTTTGTTTGATTAGTAAATTTCACTAGGAAGTTTTGACGTCTTGGTTCTGCTGAATAACAAGCGACCATATGAAGCTCTTCTATACTTCCGTCGGGATTTCACGTGTCCGCTGGATCGGCCCGCTGTGCATCGGTCCGTTGCCCTAACCAATAGGAATGCTATTCGACAAGCTTATGACTCTTGGCTTCAGCGTATATAGAGAGGGATAGTCGATGCTAAGCAGAGTCATGATGAATCGACAGCACTCTATAGTTTTGTTCCTTACTATATCGATCGCCTTCATACTTCACTCTTTTACCAGGACCGTAAAGATGACAACTGTATCCAACACAACCCTGGCAGACAAGAACCAGGCCTACTGGAAGTCAGCCAATCCTGAAAAGGGTACCAGAATACTGCAGTAAAGCAATAAGCTAACAACAAGCAGTGGGGAAGCCAAATCTGTCTTCAAAGATAAGTGGGTACACGACTTACAGAAGCAAATATCCGACTTCCTCACTAGCAACATGGACTGGATCGGGATCCAACTTCCCTAGAACGACACCGCGACACAAGCCAAATTAATGGACTACGCATGTGGCAATGGTATCGTCACCATGGTATGTACCCATTGATTAACCCAATAAGTAAGACCTATATTGATGAGTTCGCTGCAGTCATAGTCTCTCCACCACCTATTTTCCAAGTGCATTGGAATTGATCTCTCAGACGGAATGCTAGACAAATATCGAGCGACCGCCGCAACACTGGGACTTCCCGAGTCTCGCATGATGGCCGTCCAGGGCAACATTCTGGCTCCGATGGTCCAAACTACTAGCCCACCCCTGGACGATGAGGAGCTGGACTGCTTCGATCTGGTTGAGATTTGCATGGCCTTGCATCATCTTGATGATATACAGCTAGCTACGCAGCGCTTGGCGTCGAGACTACATCCCGGTGGCGTTTTTCTGATCATTGACTGGGCTACTCGCGGCTCGCTGGACATCAATGAGCATGCTTCGCCGGACGCAGTGCATCCGGAACACCATGCTGCACATACTATCTCCCATGATAGTTTTACTGGGGAGCAAATTGTCAGCTTATATGAACAAGCTGGTTGTGGTGATGTGAGGTTCGTGCTGGCTGATCGTCTCTCAGATGTCCCCGATGCTCGCAGTGGGAAGATGCAATTGTTCTGGGCTCGAGCTACCAAGCTATGATTCAAGGTGGTGATATAGTAAACGGTCCAGAGGTTGTGTGAATAATTGACCGGTCGCTCAATATCATATAGGTTAGGTATAGGATACCGCATTCAATGAATCTCAATATGCCTTGCTCTTATGAACGTTATAAGGTATGCGTTCTGCTGCGAAGTACAGGCTATGAAAGACCACGGAGCAACTCTTGGAGTGACATATTGTTGGTGCATCGTTTCAATAGCCCGCTTGCTATATAGCCTAGTTGTAAAGTATTTTTGCATACCAGACACCAGTACCAGAAGATAGCATACAATTGCTTTCAACCTCTAACTTATATACAGACCCCATTACATATACACATGGTTCTCATAGACCAACGGTGCCGGGCTACACCGAGCTAGTATCGGCTGCATGCTCCCCTCTATTATTTTTCCTTTCATCATCATTCAGCCACCGTACTGGCGGCCGGCCCATATAACCCTCTAACAATTCGACTCCCCATCTGGCATTCCCATCACCATCCTGAAACCAGCCTAGTCGTGCGCAAAGACGCCTCTCTTCGCTCTCAGTAAGCTTTCCGGCTTGCATCTCCCGGATCATATGCACCAGGCTCTCACTTCCAGCAGTCAAAATCAGCATGTCTCCTAGACATTCCACGTTTCGAATCAACCGTCTCAGGTACTGTCGATGGAATATTGTGACGATAAGTGTGGCGATGATAAGCCACGCTAAGATGCTCACGCTGAGCCACACGGCGACAGCGTTCATCTTTAGCATCTCGACCCTTTGAGAAACCCTCACCACGACCGTCCGATTTGTATGAGAAATTGGGTGGATTTCATCTTGATAGGCTGTAAGCGGTGCATCCTCCAGAAGCGTAGCGTCAGTGACGGCCGGGGTAAGGTCTGACGGCAAGCTCGCGTTAATGGGCTGATACGCCCAGCTACCAGTTTTCATGGAGATGTTGCTGTTTGCGAAATGCTGAAAGAAGGTGGAAAATGTTTTCGACGAGAGACGTGAGAAGACCGTAGGGTCAAGAAGGGCCGCCGGGTCATTACCTGCCAGGGAGTACATGGAATAGGACATGAAGTCCATATTCAACCCGTGCGCTTCGTCGCGAATATTGAAGGTACTGTCGCTTGTATCCTCAACGGTCCAGCCTACCAGCCGACTTGCTCCATAGAGTTTTTGAACGTTCGCTGCGGTTAGCATCTGCGTCATGAAAAGCACTCCGTAGCTGACAGGAACTTTAGCAATGGTTCGTCTGACATCGTGGGATCTGGAAAAAAATAAACCTACCTGACGGTTGCATTATACCTGATTTCCGATAGTACCTGGTCAGACGTTCTATGAGGGAGAAAGACGTCCGAAAATGCATTATCCGCAACCTTTGGTTTCTCTGTGATCTCGAATGCTCGAACTTCACCAGTGGCAGGATCCACGGTCACCTCTGCATTGGCTGTTTCCACCAACGGCATACAGTTCATGGCCGTTATGGAAGGTATATTTGTGAACAACAGATGCGGCAGTTCAGTGCCCTGGGGTTCGATCAATTCGATCGCTGATCGCGCATGGCCATGTATCCATTTGGTTGTGAAGTTACGTGACCAGGTCCTTACGCTCCATCGTCCCGGATTGCCATTAGGTGACCAATATCCGACAGCAGCCATCGGATCTGCCCCAGTGTCGGTCCCGTTACCACAGCACGTGATCATGGATGGATTGGCAAAGATAGGAGTGCACTGAACACAGCTAGTGTAGTTGTCTGACGGTTCAGGGAATATCATGCTTGGTCGGTATCCGTTAAGTTTATAGCCCACTCCCAACTCATACGCCATCTTGAGATCCTCAGCGCTCGGGCTCAAACTCCAAGTGGACGAATTGCTCACGTCCGTAGGTGTTAACCACGCAGAAAGGTTCAACAAGCCTTCATAGGGACTGCATTCGACTCTACCACGGATAGCGGGCGTAGCAAGCGAGACATTGATTTGAGAACTTTTGCCAAGGCCTCCCTGATCATTGATGTCAAGAGTCTTCTCCGGAATCGGAAGGCTGACGGTACTTAGATCGACCGGAACAAAGCTCCATCCATCCTTACTCCAGGCTGGCTCAGACGCATTCAAGGTCAGTTGGTTTGCAGCAGTATACATCCAGTGGGAGGACAAATTCCCATGGAGCTGCGCGATGATGGAAGCCATGAAGCTATCTTCGAATCGTACTGTATACTCTTCCGTTTTGAAGACATGAGGGATTTGACGAATCTCTAGCGAGCGCTCCAGTACCTTTGTCTGTATTGTCACTCCAGTGTCGCGCTGGAATAGGGCTGACATGGTCGTAGTGACTAGAGGCTCCCGGTTAGTACATCCAGACCATACAGATTTAATCATCGAAACGTACATATTGGTGAAATAGCTGTGCCCAGCGTAACCCATACTAACATCCAGTGCCTATTCTTTAGAGCCTTAATCGTGGCCCACATCCAGTAAGAAGATTGATATGATAGGTGGACGCTCTCTGATAATGGCCGGTAACGTTTAGCCATGGCGAGATATGGCTGTAGGCGGCAAAAGTTACTGTCAATAACACCCCACCACAGGCCGATACACACTGCTATGATAGTTGGGATCATTGAGAACGGCCCAACAGTAGACAGCTGTTTATCAAAAATGGAAATGTTGGCTTGATAAACAAAAGCTTTCCCATACAGCTCGGACAGCTGCGCGAAATGGTATAATACGACAACACCGGTGACTACGGCTACAAGACATACAAGTAGTACCAGTAGGGCTGGGAGACGGAGCACTCCTGGAATCCAGTTGACTCTCGAGGTTGATTCCTGGCGCGACTCCGTCATTGTTTGATTGACGGTTTCGGATTGATCAGGAATCGTCTCGTGTAATATTCCTGGGTCTGTGTAGTAGCGCTTGCCTTCCAACAGACTTTGCAGCTCCTTGTCTGATTTGCGGTTGAAGTCTTTGAAATTATGCCTAGTCCGAGGACTCTCCACCAGCAAAGAAGTTGCACCGGCAAGGGAAGCAGGATCGGTTTTCAGATTCAACGGCCTGTGCTGAATTCGTGAGCACCTCCATGTGATTAGCAGGAGACAGAAGGATAGAAAGAGCAAGATTATGAGCGTTATTGCAGGCCCGGCGGTAGTGGTCACTCTTCTTTCAAGAGTCCTGACATGACCTTGGATGGGAAGGTACTGAGAGGCACCTCGCTCGGTCAAGCTTGACTGGATCATTTCTCCAAAGAATCGTTGCTGAATCTCCGCCGCACGAGAAGTCATATCTTTGTCTTCAATCATCGCAGTTAAATTGTTTTTATAGATTACCCATAACAGACGAGCCGGTCCGTAGAGCCACGGAGAATTGTCGAAATCTAGGGTCAGGGTGGAGTTCTTCCAGTCGGGGTCTACTGCCTGGTCTCGCATCATCTTGGTGCTCATCAGAGCATCCGGGACTGTCTGTTGGTTCTGAATGTATTCGCTCTCATTGAAGGAGATATTTGGCTCACTGCCCGAGAGGTCAATTAAGGCCGTGACATTAGACATTGAATATGTTGTCGCACATAGATGCACATTTAGGGTGCTGTTTCCTTCGACCAGCATGAGGTAATCATGGCCGGTACATTCCTTCGATTGTGCCGCACTCTGCATATCGAGCCCTGTGCTTGCGTTAAATCCTGTGACGTTGGACCAGCTGGCACCACCATCGGTCCATATGCTACTAGTCCCATTGTCTATGATAGCTGTGAACTCCAACCTACAATCGCCAGAGGAAAAGACAGTGGTATTAGCCATGAAGGTAGCATTGATTCGATCGTTCCCGCTCATTACCTCCTTGCTGGACGAGCTTTCGAGCTTCATTTTGTTGCAACTGTGATTACTTTTGAACACTGTAGTTTCCGCCGTCCACGTTTGTTGAGTGGACGGCAACGATCCAAACTGTGGACTCTCCCTGGCAGATGGCCAAACCGGAAGCATGGTCCACTTATCTGTAACCCATGGCGAAGTCGATACGTTTTGAGCAAAATGGCTGATCGTCCGAAAGCGAGCGATTCGACTCTGGCTCAGGGAAAGGGGCGCGTCGAGTCGCGGTGTCAGGCGAAGGAAGTCCGTCTGGAGTGGGACTGTCACGTCGACGGAGACTAACAAAGCCGATGACAGCGGTGATATCAAAAGAAATCCAAGGACATTGACCAAAGTTGCGCAAAGCAGTACCCAGCCTCGCGAAGAGCCTCCATTTTTCCTCTTGGAAAAACCATCGTGGAGCGCATTCCACCAGGCTCCAGGCTTTTGAAGAATGCTTGAAGACGCCTCAGACCCCTCAGGGCCTGCTAGTCTAGCAAATGGCTCTAAGCGCTTGACATCATCCACCAGCATAGCTGTCAGCTGGATGTAGATGACTGCTACTAAAGTTGGGCTGAATCGCCAACCGAACAAGATCTTCGAGGACCCGTCATCCGACCCTAAACCATAGTTCGTGCGGGATGTCACGAGCAAGGCAATCGTCACTGCACACAGCACCAAGGCTAGCAGGCTGAGCAGGCCCAGGAAGCTATTCTGGAGTGTCAAAGGCAGCCAGCTCAGCAACTGTTTCTTTTGGTCAAGAGATATCTGCGAACCGGAGGCTGGATGGTTAGGAGCTGGAACTATGTTTATCTCTGGGACGCGATTCTTGACGCGAACATCTCCGCTATTTTCATCTCCCTCTTCGCGAAACCTGCTATGATGATCACGCCTTTGGGGCTCATCAGAGACATCTGCTGTGGCATGATTGGCCCCTTGTCTTAAAGATTCATTGCTTTGGCTGCGCAGGGTGGAAGGCCTTGAATCTGAGGAAACTGGGGAATTTGCGGAAAAATCATAAGTATCAGAAGTGCGGTCGCTTAAAGAAATGTCAGGCGACGGCGAGCGAGCAGCCATCATGCACTGACACGTTGCCGATATTCAAACACGATTCGACCCCTACGAGAAACTGCCAGTAAAGGATAAAATTGGGAAGACAGTTTCTCGGGGAAATCGACAGCAGATAAGACGCACAAACGGAGAGGCACCCATGTCTGTTATGGACCCTTTCACACGGGGATTGGATTGAGGACCCTCAGTTAGCGCTTGGGCACAGCCTTCATAAGGAGCATAGCAATAACGCTACTGCAAGGCTAACGGGCGGGGGCTTCAGACGATCAGGGCTTCCGTCCGGGTCGGCGGCTATTTAGTGCGGGCATTGGGCGTCAACTGCAACGTTGAGGACTTTCCCTGACTAAATGTCTTGGAATCCATAAAGATCCAATGCCTATCTGTACTTTTTAGTCCAATCAAATATTGTATACTGGTTTCTGACACAAACCCCGGCGTACTAAGTGCTAACTGCTTGTAGTCAGATTGCCCAGATCCTCGCAATGTTGGCACACTAACTTGCCCTTTTTTCCACGGAACAATCCGCTATAGAGGAAAAGAACATGTTATCAAGGGACAGCAAAAAATACGAATTTTAGTGAAGGATATTCGGTGAGACCGGGGATTTATATTGACAAGGCTGGGTTTTGCCGAGCTCGGATAGATCTTCGCTGCACGTTTTAATGAGCTGTGGGGAGAACGCAATCCTATTCTACCAATCATCAGTCACGTCGCACTGGACGAAGTATCGTTCTAAGAAAAATAAAAAGAAGAAGAACAAAAAAAATTTAGTAAATAAAAAGAACATGAAGGGAGTGATCTGATTTCTAGGGGAAGACAATTGTGTGTCAAGTATCCATTCAGGGTTCAGGGTTGTCAACTTTTTCTGAAGCCAACTTGGAAAGCTCAAGTACATACCACTGAATATGATTTCACACTATACCATTTCTAATGGCGGGCAACAATGGTCTCGGAACCATCTCCCATTTTCAGTTTCTCTTCAGGAAACCAAAATATAGCCTATAACCCAGTTCCTTGAATGTCGCACCGTGCAATGGACATGTGAATGATGGTACCCTACAGAATATCACTTGAACGACTACCATGACTGGCACAGCAGTAGGACCTCACTTTGCATAGACTATCATCCGCTGATTGCCGAAGGGCATTGATAAACCGTCTTTCTCATCTGCTGGAGGTGAGCCATGAAAACGTGTACTAGACAAATAATATATGGTTAACGAAGAGCTTGCGTCAAGGCAACCACCGGCTTATTACAGGTGCAAACGTTAATATTTAACCTACTTTCTCACCCAGTCCTTGAACGCACAAAATAGCCCGAGACTATCATCTAGGGAGCTATAATGCCGACAAATTCAGTTGAAAAAGATGCCCTGCCTGTCGGTAGAGTGACTGAGCTCACAGAGGTACACCCATCATTGTCTTCGGCTGATACAGGGTTGCTAATTTACGAAGGCTGTCGAGAGTGTGCTAGAGCACGTAGCCCCCTTTCTTCGCGCTTCCGAGGATGACTACGATGCTCTTGAATCAGAGAGACATCTATCGCACGGATGCTATTCGACCGGCAATATCTTGGAGTCCTACCTAAGCCATCCAGATCAGCTTCGCAGGCGTCTATTGTTGGATCTTCCGCCCACGGGACAAGGCCTGGAGGCCATAGCATCCTCATCTTCAACCCTTCTGCGATACTCGGTCAATACGTCGTCTCCGGGGTTTATGGACAAACTATGGTCGTCGCCGTCCGTTCCCGGAATTGCTGCAGATTTACTCCTGTCCGCATTGAATGGCAACGATCATGTCTTTCGAGTCTCGCCAGCTCTAACTCTAATAGAGAAACATGTTGGGGAAGAGCTGGCCCATCTCTTTGGCCTCAGCGATTCAGAATCAGGAGGCGTTACTGTCCCAGGCGGAGCAGCAGCAAATAGTACCGCCCTGCTGATCGCACGGAATGTACGTTTTCCACATCTAAAAGAGGTCGGTCTGCATGGCATATCGTCACCACGTCTAGTGATATTGGCATCTGAAGCAGCGCACTTTTCAATATTCAATGCAGCCCAAGTTCTAGGTCTCGGGTCACATTCCGTCAGGAAGATTCCCACAACTACGGACGGTTCCATGGATCCCAGGGCTCTTAAACATTCTCTCGATGCCACAATAACTGCGGGAGAGGTCCCACTGTTTATATGCGGAACAGCAGGAACAACTGTTCGAGGGGCCTATGACCCCTTAGAGAGCATTGGCAAGCTGGCCCATGAATATAATGCCTGGTTCCACGTGGATGCATGCTGGGGTGGTGCCGCTGCATTTTCCGATAAGCTCAAGTACAAGCTGGCTGGCTGTGAATTCGCGGATAGCATCGCATACAATCCACATAAGCTGCTGGGTGTGCCACAGATCTGCTCCTTTCTTCTCGGAAAGGACCTCCGTACGTTCTGGTATGCGAACAGTCTGACTGCTGGGTATTTGTTTCATCAAGATGACAGCATACCCCCCTCTGATTTGTGCCCCTCGCCTACTACGGCCGCATCTATGGGGAAGTTGTCCAATAACCATGTGGAGAAGCCCTTTTATCTCAATAGCGTTCGCTACAATTGGCGTACATCCAGAGCGATTCAGAATGCACCGGATCCTCGAGAAGTGTACGACCTGGCATCTTTCACTCCCCAATGCGGTCGCCGGCCAGACGCCATCAAGTTATACTGTCACTGGCGATACTATGGCACAGAAGGCATCGCAAAACAAGTCGAAGGGGCCTATGATGGGGCCAGATACCTTGCTCGGTTGATCGAAGAGGAACCTTCACTCCACCTTGTAGGAGACGTGGATGTCCCATGTACCCAAGTGTGCTTCTACTATGTAGGCGCATCACTGAAACTTACGGTTTCTGCTCCAGACATGGCCACGCAGAATACGCATTTCACGCGTCTCATCTCCACGGGGCTTATGAAGCGGGGGTGGATGGTGGATTATGCACCTGGCTCGGGGAGACAGGAAGAGCTGGGAGATTTCTTACGGGTCGCTTGCAATCGCATGACGACCCCTTGCGTCGCGGAAGGCTTGGTCCAGGCTATCTCGGAGGTAGTCAACTCGGACATAGAGACCATCACACCCCCACACAAATGATCTTACCGGAAATGGAGGGCTGAGATTAGGATCATGCACAGCTTTTCTTGGGCAAAATTCCACTCTGAAGAGTCGATAGCTCTATGAGGAAAATCCGGTTGTGTCCATTGTATAAAGTTCCCGGTGATGTCTTCCGCAGGGACCCTGCTCTCATGGTCAGATGGCTCGTAGTACCTTTCACTGTCTTTCTCTCCTCTTTTGCTATGCTTTTCCACGGCGTTACTTTCACTGGGAAGTAGTCTCTACCTAATTAGGGGGAAAGGGACCAAACCTGAGCAGTATAGTAGCTTTGAAAAGTCTATCCTGGCTACTATAGGAGAACTTGGGTAGTCTGTTAGAGCAGCGTTTCGGATAGTAACCAAAGCATCTGCAGCAGGAGGTCTCCTTATCAAGGAGATCTCATGTATATATGAAGTTACGTCGAATTTTGTTTACGGCAGATGGATGCGATACCTCCAGACCCGCTAAACCGTTTTCGGCGGATTGAGTGTTACTGCCTTCTCTAACCGCTGAAGCTCAGGTATGCCCAGTCATGTGCCGGCATGTTCGAAACCATGAGCCAAAACAAGTAAATTCAGGATGAGGCCGGAGTCTCTGCAAACAATCACCATCTGGAATTCCAGAAGAGGAGTCACTTCCTGGTTTTGCATCCAGATGGTCACTTATATCTATCACACACTCCCTGTTCAATTCTCTCTCTTGGCCCCTCGGTCGCCGTCTTTTGTTTATTTACCTATCAGTGACAACCACTAAGCGACCTTGGCTTGCATTGCTAATCGCATTAAGTGGAACCCACTCCATCGTATCAGATATCAGCCTCTCTCTGCCTTTTGTTTCGCTCAGGTTCTCAATGAACTGAAACAAGCCCCGACCATCTGATCAAATCTATTCCTAATTCTGGATATCCCACACCCACTCAACCTCCCCCCGTTACTAGTGCTTGTTGGTTATCGCCGCGGGGGTAAACAGTCGGCAAATCATCCCAGTTTTTCAACGAGAGGTTCCTTTGAAAGACGGCTGTCATTCTTCCCATGACCGAGAAATAATCTCCAAATTTGTGGGAGTGTGGACTTGTATGAAGGCCCGCACACGGCGCTCTGGCGTCTTGTTACTGCGTTCTCTCGTCGCCGCCACCGTCTGACCATGACCCCAAAGTCTCCCACAACTCTTGCATTCACCCCTTCCGAAATGGTCTCCCAGGCCCAAATCCTGGACCGCTCCCTTCCCACGCAGAGCGCTACTTCTTCCGTGTCGCGTCACTCTGGCCGGCGACATCGCTCAAGCCGCTCCCACCACGGTGGACTTATTCACCAACCTCAGAATGATTTCCCCATTTTCACCCACACTGGCGATGTCGAGATTATTATCCGCGCAAGTGGACAAGAGAGACGGTACCTATTACATCGGTTGATTTTGGCACAATGTTCAGGCTTCTTTGACACAAGTACCCGCGATGAATGGTCCCGACAGGCTGCTGCATCGAGGCCACCCATTCCGGATCCCGCGGTGCTATCCCGAATTAGCGAAGATAATTCGTCTTTGTCGAACGGTTCCACTCTTGCTCAGTCTGAATCGGGGGCATTGTTTTCTCCAGAAAAAAGACGATGGAGATTTGAGCTAGACTGGGAAAACAAAGCGGAAGACGAGGAGCCAATCCTCGTTCAAAAGGTCGGTCCATTGGTCCTATGTGTTGTTCATATGCTGACACTCGGCGGCAACAGCCCCCAAGCTTTTCTAGCACTTTTGGAAACAACCTGGGACAGTACCCTCCGTCGGTAACGAAACCATCAGGCACACAAGCAGGCTTCATTCGTTCGATGGCAAATCTGGCCGGAATGCAATCCGTTATAAACATACCGCATGCAGATACGGGAAACGCACCAATAGACCCTACGATCCGCGACTACGATAATCTTTTCCGCTTGTTCTACAACCATCCGCCGGCGCTAAATAGCGTCAACATTGCGACTGCCTACGCCGAATGCAGGTCTCTCCTTGCGCTAGCCGACATGTACGATGCCCTTCCAGTGACGGGACCGCGAGTTGATCACCATCTTCTCGGATTTGGGTCCCGGCTCTTCAAGCAAATCGCGAAATACCCGCCGAGCTACCTCAAGCTGGGTTATCTTGCCCGCAGTCGCGTCATATACTCCGAAGCCCTAATCCATGTTGTCGGGCAATGGCCTGCGGGACTACCACACCTGCGAAATGGTGCCTACTCTCCGCTTCCAGATACTGTGCTGGATATTATCGAGGATAAGGTCGAGGATCTGGAGTATATGAAGTCGCGCATTGACTCCAAACTTTTGCGACTCACGCTCACTACTTCCCGCGGCGAACGTGTGACGCCCACCAACGCATACCTCGATTGGCTTGCCGTCTCCCTCTTCCGGCAATGGCTTGTGGACAGCACCACCCCCCCTCCAGCTCCAATACTGAAGAATTCTTCAGCGAATGCCGCGAACACAAGCAGCCACAGCCGTCCCTCACAGTCCACTGCGCACCGGGGTCAAGAACATGGCTCGGCCGCTTCGAAAGCCGCTATTGCGGCTCCTCTATCCTCCGCACGAGTATACCGCCTGATCGGTTCGGCCTCTACTCAGGCTTATTTGCCTCATGATGAACTCAAGAAGTTTCTCAAAGTGCACCCGACCCCATCGTCAGACTCCTTATACTCCCGTGATGTCCTGAAGAGATTCGAGCGCAAAATGGATGAACTCAAACGACTGGCTCGGGAAATCGTGAGGCCCTTAATGAGGAACTTCCTCGAGCTAGACCTCAAAGGCGGCGAACTAGACAGCAGTTCAGGTGGCCTTCCTCATCTAACCTGCATCAAAATCGAAGACGAAGATATTCCTTGGGATTAAACGATTATGATACCTCCAAAAGATCTACGATATGGCCTTTTTTTTTTTTTCTTTACTTTTGATACCCTTTACGTCACCACTCCCCTTATATTTTTGTTTGAGATGTCGATTGTAGATGTTTTCTGATTTTGTCTTGTGCTGACGACATGATGTTTTTAAATGTGTTACGAAGTTATGACCCCCGTCATTTAGGTAGCGTCTTGGACTTAACTGTGTGTTTTCTGCTTAAATTTCCCTGTTTCTGAACGCAACCATATGGAGTTGTACAGATATTCTTAATCTGATGTCTGGGTTAATGTACACGAGATAAACCGGCTCAAAAAAAAAAACAGTTTCATGAGTAGTATAATGTACATTTCAATATCATATATAACATACAATTTCTATCCCTTGTGCAATCATGAAGATTCCCCAATCACCTCTAAGCCACCCATCCAGTTCCTCAGCACCTCCGGTACAACCACAACCTTCCGCTTCTCATCCCATCCGTTCTCCAGAATGGCGGCCAACACCCTGGGCACAGCCATGGCAGTACCATTGACCGTATGGGGGAACCGAGAATCCTTAGTTGCTCCGCCGCGCACCCGGGTTCCCAACCGACGGCTTTGATAGTCCGTACAGATAGAAGCGGAGGTCACCTCGCCCCATGCCGACTCGAGATCCGCACCGGCACGGAGACGGGAGGGGAAGAGGGCTTCGATATCACGTTTACGGCTTGCACTGGCGCCCAGATCCGTGGTCGGCATTTCCAGCACCCGGCAGGGAAGGTTCAGGGAGGTCAGAATCTCGGTCTGGATGGAGAGGAGCTCGTTGAAGAGATCGTCTGACGTCGGTAATCCCTTCCCAGCTGCTTCTGGGAAATTATCGGCCCACGCGAACATCTCCACCTTTGTGAACTCATGGACTCTGTATAAACCCTTCGTATCGACACCGCGGGACCCGGCCTCGGCACGATAGCACCGGCTAGGTCCGACCAGTTTGACGGGGAGATTCGCTGCGTCGATGTCGCGGCCGGCGTACATCGCCGCGAGGGGGATCTCGGCGGTTCCGGCCAGAGATCGCTGCGGTTTGCTCTTGTCCTTTTCGCTCTGCTCGATGGCCCAGATCTGCTGCTCGTTGTGCTGGTCGCGGGGCTGGAAACCGCACGCTTCGGCGATGTAGGAGTAGACGATCGACGGAGGGGACACGGGCTTCCAGCCGCGTTTTCGAGCCACGCTCAATGCGTACTGAATCAGTGCTTGCTCCAGGAGGGCGCCCTCGTTGGTGAGGAAGTACCATCCCCAGCCCGTGGTAGTTGCGGAGCTAGTGAAATCGATGAGGCCGAGGGATGTGCCGATCGCGACATGCGAGCGACTGGGGTCCGGATTGGCGATCCATTCGGGCGGCGACTGGGGGTCGAAATTGAGGTATTCGACCAGTCTGGGATCGTCTCCGACCGGTGTCTCGGAGGAGGAAAGGTTAGGAAGGGATAGTGCGAGGCGGTTGATTTCTTCCGTGCAGGCGGTCTTGCGCGTGGTCATCTCTTGTGAATCATCCTTGAGCTTTTGGGCCTCTAATCGCAGAGCCGTGAGCTCTTCTTGGGATGCGGTGTTTTCGCCATTGCCTCCTTCCTGGCGGGCGGAAGCTGCGAGCTTGCCGATAGCTTTTTCGAGCTGTTTGATGCGGGAGCGGGGGGTCTTGAGATCTTGGTCGAGGCGGCGGGCTTCTTCTGACAGGTTTTGGATCTGGAATGGGTAGTCGGCGTGGGTTGGGTAATTGCGGTCGACGCTGTTTTTGGAGTAGAGCTCCGCGTTCTGGCGGATGTGCTTGACGTCTGGGGTTGGCTTTGGCGCAGTCGCAGGACGGAGAGCTTCGGCGCGGTGCGTGGAGGCGGAAAAGGCGCGTCGCGTCAATGGCCTTGTCAGCCTGCAATTGAGGCAGACGTATGGTGTCCTTGTAGACGCCATTGAGGAAGTGGTGGGCAGATGAGGAGAGGGAAGGAAGTGAGTGAGTGAGTGGACTGACACTCCGACAAAAATGATGTGGAGTGGGCACTTTTCCCGTTCGGGATGTCGCATTTAATCTACTTTGATCTTGGCCAACTTTTCCATATCGACGTTCGATTCTCGATATCTCTAGACGGACAGGTTCTTCATATAGCTTCCATATCCTATGGTGCCTCGATATTTGAGGGGATATCGCAAAGTACAAAGCGTATCGACGCATCTGCATAAATATACTATCTGACAATCTTTCATGATGGAAACCGAAATCAACCGGATGGCAACCCAAAGAAAATTAGACATCGAGTACGGCGCTATAACTCATATACACCATCACCCTTTTCATAGACCCAGCTTGTGCTTCTTGACTCTCGCCCCAACGCCCGAGATCACCAGAACAGCGCCCACAACCACAGCCCACAGCGGAATCGCCAGCACAGCCAAGTTGAAGGTCGTCCGCGTAGCAGCGGCAACAGTCGCAAGTTCGAGAAGTAGCAAGACATACCCCGACAGACGATGGTACTTGTAAAGCTTCTTACCATTGTCCACACTGCCCAAGACCTGAACCGGGATAAAGTACTGTATGACTCCTCCGGCAGCCTGTATGATGATGAGGATATAGGTAACCAGGCCCATCACACCGTGAGGCGAGGTGAAGCGTGCATGACTGCCCTTGTTGACTTCGATGACGATGAAGCCCGCGATAAAGGCCGCCACGCTGATGGCCTGGATGAGGTAATGGATGCGCGCGCCTTTGAGTTTCTGCTGGGGTGTCGCTGTGGGTTGGAGGATGAGTGCAGCTTGAACTTGGAGGAGTAGCGCAGATGAGTTGAGGAGCTTTTATCATCAGCTTAGGTTTTGTGGTGGTATCTCCAACGCGTTAGACTCGACTTACCGGATGGGCAGAGAAGAGTATCAGTGGATGGGAGAAGATACCCGCCCAGACCAGGATGGCGATCTGAAGTTGTACCAGTCAGTTATCAGTTGTGATATCTTCCAAACACATGGGCTTACAATCCATATTCCAAATTGCGCCAGACTGGCCGTTCCTGAAACCAGGCGATCCGTTAAGTCGGGCTATTTTTCCCAAAAAGTCAGGGGGTGATCTAACCGGTGAACAGATTATAGATGATATATTCATCCTCCTTCTGGACGACATCGCCCGGTCTGCCCAACAGCGGCTCATCTTCTCGGGCCTCGATAGTTTGAGGATGTTCCTGAGGAATTCCGGTGGCAGAAGCCATTATATTTTACCAAGGTGATCTATGTGGGAAGAAAAAGCGATGTTTAGGACTAGCTAAGTCTACAAATAAGATGTGAGAGAGAGAAAGGACGGGGAAGGAGGGGAAGAAGAGGAAGCAAAGATATAGTAGTGATTGTTGGTAATGACGAATTCGAGGTGTTCGATTGGCAATGCATTGATGTGGGGCAGCTGAGGTACCTCCAATTGTCAAAGTACCAGCCACGCCTAACTGCCACCCGCAGGTCCCCAAGTATCTCCACATCGCTGGTACTTGAGCTGCATCCGGATACTTATCATGTAAGACCGACATCACCTCCGCCGTGAACAACAACATTAGCAACTCCCCTCTTCTTTATGCAAACAATTTCGGCAATCACCATCACATCGACGACAAAAGCATTCCCGCAAGTGCTCATTTATACATTCCACTTCCTCTCCTCCGGCAATGTTGGTGTCGTCACTTGAATCCTCCAACTCAGACCGATAGAGTGCACTGATAGCTGGGACCTGCACCTCCGAGTTTGCACAAGAGTGGTTATCTCGTCGGGCTGTGGTCTGGCGCTTGAGGCTACAGGCCTCCACTCCCTGGTTTTGTCCTCCGCTTTGCTGCGTTGGTGTGTTGGGTATCGTTCCTCTGCCATCCTGATTGGTAGATCCTCCTTTCTCATTGAAAGGAATGTTTCTTGGACGCTTCATAGTCGAGAGTGTCCGGCGCACGCCTTTCAGCAGAGTACCAGTGGTCATGCTGCCTTTCTATCACTATTGGAGTGTATATAGCCCGTATTGCCGCACAATATGTGAGGTATAACTGTGAGAGCTGTGGGAAAGGCAGGAGGAGCGAACAAAAAGCTAGAACAAGATTTCTGTAGAACATGAGGATCAAAATTGTAGACCTCTCCTACTGGGTTTATATACAGGCATGCACAATGACCTTGTCCTAGAGGGTCATGGATTTTACTTTGTCTCCATATAGACAAAGAATACCATTATCGAGTGGTATACACCTGGTCCTCTATCCGCTACAATGCGTCGGGTTCCCTGCAACAATTGAGCAGTCCTGGTTGCCATGCTGCACACTCAAAGACCAAAAGGAACATATCCGAGATTCACGACAACATCTTCACATCCACGGCATCTTTATAACGGGACTTTCCTTGCCAGAGCCCGGCTGACCAACGACAACTTCCGCCCCCAGATCCTGCTTGTCCAGATTCATCACAATGTTGAACAGTGTAGAGGTGCGCCTTGTGTGATGAGTACTAGGATCCTCCTGGGCACAAATGGATTGTGGCGCATTGCAGGTATCGGAGAACACCTGCTCCCGTAGTAAACTAGGTGTGATCAAGTCGCCCTTGATGCCGTTGTTAACCAACTCGTGGGCGAGCTGCTGAGCTCTTTCTAAACGGGCAGGTGAGCCCTTAATCCATGAGGGCTCCTTCACATTCTTGTTCTCGATAAAATGGTTGGTATGCATGATAAAGCCATCCTCATCTTCCTTCAAGTGTACGTCTCCCAAGGGCGAGAGCTCCAGGCCAAGGGATGTTGTGCTGTCGGCAATCAAGATATGTTGGCTCGAAGCTACACCTCCCAGAGATGCGATCGTCTGTAATGCACTCGCAACGGATGTGCTTTCCAAACATAAGCGGAGAGCTATATGGATCGGCACCTTGGAGCTAACGCATGGTCGAGCTTTAATAGCGTTAAGGCAAGTTCCGACTCCAGCGCTATTGAATCCAATCTTTCCTATAATACCTGCCTATTTGAAGTGAGACAGACGAATATATCGTGTTTCCAATCACCGCAGCAGCTTACCTCAGTGACCATGCAGATCCTCGGCTTCCCAGAGATCTCAATATCCATCAATGCTAGATTCTTCTGAACGCTGGTAGTCCAATCCCAGTTCTGTGCCAAAACTCGTGCGTTTTCATTTTTTTTCCACGAAAGACTCGTGCATCCATCTGAGAAGCTTCCAAACGATATTTCACTCCGACAGTTCAACGCTACAATGTCCAGGATACCCACCCCTGCTCCTTCGGCTATGCCCTGCATCTCGAGGTACAAACTAGGTGTTTTGCGTTCCAGGGGGGCCCGGAATTCCTCCGCAAGCTTGAGAACAGTCGGCCAGTCCATTTTGGTAGTGTACTCGAACATCTCTTCATAGATGCCTAGTTGGGACTTGATTTGCTCCTGCAGGCGGTAGCCATGCTGGAGACCAATCTGCTTGACTGTTATACAACCGTCACTCTTGAAAAGGTCAAGTTATATGGACATACCTCTTTGGGGGTACCCCTTAAGACTAGCTTAGGGAGCTCCGGAGCTTCGACATGCATTGTGGGAGTATCTAAGTCTATTGACAATCGAAATATCTCCTTCGGCGAGATGTACGGTGTTTTGCAACCGTGAGGAGGACCCGAGGAGTTTCTCTTACTTTATAGCGGGACGCCCCCTCATTTCCGGCAACCTTGTTCCGAGCCACGATTGATAACCGTTCTCTCGAGAGGGGGAGGCAGAGTAGACTTTGCACTATCGGACGATGGAAGGTTGGCATCTTTAGGTACTAATACTACGCGGTTATCTCGATCGAGATAGTCATGATCGTGATCACAGTAGAGTCACGTTGCTGGTTTATACCTAAGATATCGTAGTATAACCGGCAATCTTCATTCACCTTTCAGTAGGTATCAACAGGAAGATCCCGTCGCAGATTCGATACTTCTTTGTTCTAAAAAAGGTGACATGCTGCTTTTGACAGCCATCACATCAATCAGTCACCACATTAGCCTTAACAGTCCTCACGATGCCATTACGTATTGCGAGCCTAGTCTCTAAAATATATGTATAGCTTATCAACCCTCACCACAACAACCACCTGCTAGATGAACAAAAAACACAATATGCAATCATCATGTCTATTATCAAATACCATGGTTTCTACACATTAAGCACCTCCCATACAATCAACCACAATCTTCAAATCCACACTAAAACCCACAAACCCATCAAATCCCCGCAAAATGGCCAAAGCCCAACACGAAATCTCCCAAATAATCTCCTCCCTAATGATCATACTATGGAAACACACCGATAAACTGGGTATCCCCCATCGACCCCTCGGCCACGACTGGACAGAAATGCAAAACTACGTATCTCGACTCCTCGTCCTGAGAGGAATGACCCAAGACGGCGCCCATATCTCAGAGGATCCGTGGAGCTTCATTCTAAGAGAGTTTGGTCCGACTAAAACGCTGTTATCGTCCACCTTGTGCTTGGATCAGAGCGATATATGTTCTCCTAGGTCGATTTTGTTGCAGCCTTCGCAGTCGCTGTGTTCGTCGGGGGGATGTCATGTTCGGTTTCAGGATCCGCCTGCTGGTTGTGTGAGGGGGAGGAGAGGGTCTGGATTGATTACGAGATCGGTTACTTAGGTTGGAGAGGTTTTTCGTGCTGGTGGGGGGTGGTTTGGTTCGGTTTGGTCGGTTGGGTGGATGGATGGGTTGGATATCTGTTCTGTTTGAAAATTAGTTGGATGGGACGTTGGATTGGAGTCTTGACTATGTCTCAGGGGTACCTTGGGTGTACATAGATACATTATTGGCGTTTATTGGATGGGTATCATAGGGAAGCTCTGTTTCTGCAAAGAATGATGGTAGGGAGGTATACAACCATTCAGAATTCAGTTGATGAGTATAGCCTATGAGCAACAAAATTCAAAATATAAATGTTTATCGGTACTGTAGGTGAGATGATCTGCAATAGGGAGAGATGGTGCTATAATAGACCTTCCCCGGTGCCAAAAGCCAGTAACCCAGGACGGGATGTTGTGCTATTGTAGGGAGTGTGGCAAACTTGCAAGCTGTTGGGTACACCCCCCATAGCTGACACATTGGAGCTTGAACGGTCGTGTAGCGATTCGCTGCATGCAGTACTGTGACCCTCCCAAACACACCAGCATGTTACGTGGATGACGACGTCTGCCGTAAAAGACATCGAGTCCTCGACTTGGTAGCAGCACCATGAGGTCATACACATTCGCAAGCTTGCGTAGATCATTGATACCTCTTAACAAAAAAGAAAAGAATGGAAAAAAAAGAAAGAAAGAAAGAAAGAAGTGATCTACAAGAGACGGAGACCAAGCAAAAGAAAAAAGAAAAGAGTCTTACGAGAGAATCTTAATCCAGGTATCGCTGATAGGTAAGTAGACAAAACAACTGCATGGTAATTACTCCTAAAAGTCCAAGGAAGACGCCAAAGAATGCTATCACACAATGACTCCGTTATGACACTTTTCCCCCCTCCACTCCCAACGTAACCTCTTGATGTGTTGACACCCTCGCTGGTCAGCTGGCATTTTGCGTCGCTAGGTTTTCCAATCTCTTGAATCGCCATGCGTACTGGGCTAGTTGTTGTCTTTCCGCCGGTTCTAAGCTTTTGCCTTTCTCTGCCATTTCTTTCTCCAGTACCTTCAACATATCCCAACGTTTGAGGAGTCGACCTTGGTGCTCTGCAATAGAGACGAGGTTGTTGTCTCTTGATGCCATGCGTTCCTCAATGGTGGAGTGGTAAGCAAGCTTGGCGCGAAAGAGTGCCATGTCGGATTCGTCGTATGTAACGCCGTCGCCTTCTGGTAATGAGGTTTGGTGAGTTGATCTTGGTGGCATAATTAATGCTTTCAGGCTTTTGAGACTTTTGAGGAGCTTCTGATAACTAGTCTAAGGCGATTAGAAGCTTAGATGTTTGGGTAGAGGCGATGATAGTGGAGAGAATGAAGGATACGAGGCTCGCTGAGAAGATAGAAAGCTCTGTAGACGAGAGGCAGGTGAATTTGCTGTATATCACCCTCGCTGAACCGTACGAGGAACATAGAAAAGGAAAAGGAAAGAAATATCAGAGAGACAATTTGAAGACGGCTTCAACTCAGTCTCTTTTTAAAGTGAAGATGCAAAGGGTCCATGGCCCCCATCTTGCATCGTCCCTCGTAGAGGAGCTTTATAACCTCCCTGGTCCACTGGTGACAACCATTAAGGTGATACCGGGACTGCCACAGGATACATCCTCCTGTTTATGAGCCCGTCCAATGAGAAGCAGAAGAGACGGACGAAGAGAAAGACATGCTTCCTCACCGGAAAAGCAGTTGTGTCGGGCGCCGTTTGTGCCAATGTCTTGTGATTCTTCATCTGCTGATGACGAAGGGACTTGTAAGTTGCCTCTTCGGGCCAAATTGTGACACCCTCTGGAAAATACCGGCGCAACCGGCGTCTATCTGTGGAAATCCGGTCGGTGGGGACGGTTTCTCTTGAAGGTAACGGCTTCGGAATGACGATTATCATGCTCAGACGCTGTCACCGCGATGTTTCTCGCATATGTAGGGGTTACAAACCTACATACATCAGACTCTGGACGGGCCGACCAAACATGGCGGAGGCCATGCGATTCGTCTGTTACACATGGGCAAGAAGATATGAAGAGAAGACGATAGAATAATTACCAGGCCAAATGAAACTACATGTAGCTCTTATTGCCAATGAGATACCTGTATGAGTCCGCACATCCTTTTGGATTCAGAGTACAGCTCAATTCTCCGTTCCCATATTTCGAGGCAAACGAATGCACGCAGCAATACCAAGAACAACCAACCTTTCTTTTCTTTTTTCTTTTTTTTTTAACTTTGCAAACGGGCGATTTGACGGGGTTTGACTTTGCTATTTATGAAATGTATCCTTTTAATCCCCTATTCGCGGTAGCCTTCGGTCAACATGTACTTAGCCGCTGAATGCGTTGTCGTGTTACCCTGGGCTGTTGAACGCTGAATATGGACAGGCATCGCGTCTGAAGGTATTTCAGTCAATCAATACTTTAGTATATGAGACATACAGAGCTTGGCAGGTCAGTTTATCCAATCCGTTCGTCGTCAACGCGTTGGTTCCAAAGTATTCCATGGCCAACATGGCCGGCACTGAAGTCGATCACTTCCGACGAAAAAGGGACCGCAAGAACCCTGTCCCACAGTTCATTTTGCCCTTCGTCGTTCCACGAGTCCCTTCTCAACTGAGGAAAATAAGGTCATTTAGGTATTTGCCCCAGAGATGAGGAATCGCAGTTCATGCCTCCATCCGAGGATGATCATGTGCCCCATCTTGAGCAAATGGGTCCTTGCGTATGCGGTGTCATCAGGTGTGGATTCTTGGATATATCGGTGGGGACATTATTTTGGGTTCTGGTTGTGTTGTCAATCTGGTAAGACAACGTCAGGACTAAGGTTGTAATCTATTTAGAGCCTGGCATAGCATGGCACAGCAGCTATCCCAGGTTGCCACATCGGAACAGGGGTGTAGGAACAGTAACACTCGAAAAGTGCCTTTGCACGTCAGCATTACTGCCAAGTAGGGTTGACTTTCAAGCTTTTCTTGGCTTTGCATCCAACTCCCGCTGTGTCTATACGTGCGCTTATCTCGGCAGGCTACCTACTTTTTTCCTCTGGTGGTCAAATGTTCGGTCTATTCCTTTTGCAGTTCGAGTCCGTTCCATGGTGCATGCGACGATGGCGGCTATCGCGAAACTTCTAGCATGCTCCCTTCTCCCTTGACTGGCTGTCGAAATGATCCCAAGGTTGCCACTTGTGCTCTATGATGTCGTGGAGCACAATCTATGGCCCCTTAGCAAACCTTCCGAGCTGGCAAACTGTACGAATACTACTTACTTCATCTGCGAGATATATGCTAGATGGAGGCTGGTTCGTAGTGTATCCTGAGGAGATACGCCATGCCGTGGACCATCTCACCGACGCGTTTGTAACATCCTAGCACTGAGCCGCTGTGTTCATAGATCTATGTTATCACGCTGCTCTACCGGGTATCGCAGGTATTGTTTCATCACCATTGTCGCTCAACGCTGTACTCTTCTGTATTGTGCAGTCATTATATCCAGGAAACCAATGAAGCCAGGGAGGCTATGAGAGTCGAATAGTGAAACTTGCCAAAGACACATTAGCCCCCCTGATTAGAACTTTCAGTAAGAGTAGCGGTCAGTATAGTGTGACGAGATATTCTATATCCAGATTGTTAGCTTATGAGAAACTCAGTTTGTGTTTAGCCTTCGATCTGCTACTGTTCACTGCACACGTAACAGTATATGAGCAGTCAAGCAGCAAACGGTGATACAAATACTTACAATGAAGAGGGTGACCTTGACTTGCGATTCTTATAAATGTCGAAAAAATACCAAGTCATAGCCGTGATGATACATGACCGTCGGCATGTAGTATGGCCGTAGAATTGCCGAGGGGTGAACTCTACGTACGAGACAAGAATGTCAACCGGGCTTGCATATTGAGGGATACCTGCTTCGAGTAGCTATTCCCCCTAGTATTAACACTGGATGTTATAATTTCAAGGGAGTCTCCTAAGGTCATATAGAAAAATGTCCGATAGGGCCAGACGTGATGCTCGTTACCATGCTGAAGCCACGCCTTGTCTGGATGAACTGTTTGATTGCCCCTACCCATCCGATAGTAACCTTTGCTCCTGGTGGCAGGCATCATGCCAAGGCTAAATATAGCCGTCCTTGGCCAGTTACAAAGACAGCGCGTGTGATGGCATAGTCAGCAAATGTCGAGTCTACACTGCTTCAGGATAAAAGTGGGCTTCTCGTTGACATTCAAGGTAGCACTGGCAGTGAGATGTCCGGTCGAGATTGCAAGAGCCAGCATGGCTCGGGGTTACACGGTCTTATAACACTGGCAGACGACCGCCACGGCCCGAGTTGCTTGTACAACCAACAGCAGTGTGTCCCTTCCAGTTACCGCTCAGTCATAGCTCACAGCTAGAATATCAACCCACATTAGACAGGACAGCGGCGTCAGTTGTGTCAGCCGAGTGTGGCCATTGGACGATCGGTGGTCAGACATAGTGTGCCAACCTCAACACGTCTTCGGCTTTTCGAGAGAGGTTCCCCTGATGTCCACCCATTGTTCGTACAGGTAGGGGATGAATAGGATTGCAATTAGATGACTAGAGCCGGAGTCAACATCAAATATGTCCACTATAGTTTAGTGGTTGTCGAAATGGTTCAGATGACCCATAGTGTGGTACATGAGGATTGTATCATCTGATCAAGGGCAGCAAGTCCCATCTTTGGTATGTGGAGTTACCTGTGGGTTCTATTAGTCTTTAGCGAATACCCCAGCTGGCTTCTGCTGCTTTTCTCTGCATACTGATATGGAGAACCTTGACCATCCTTATTACTTTGTCTTAACCGATCGGCTCACGCATTGCATGTAGAGGAAGAACGTGTACGTAATATTCGCATGTGAATTTTTGAGTATTAACCAAGAGTTTCGGGGGTAATCTAATCTGCCCGGAGGACACTCGTCGCCCAGAATGTTCTGCGTTCGACTTAATCGGCTCAGGAGTAACTAGGCTAGAATGTTCAATTCAACAACAACACTAGACTTAGACAATGAACTGGTCTCTTCTCTTCCTTCTTGCCACTGGTCTTCTGGAATATATTAATTGTGGTGACTCTAAGCAGAGTAACAGATTGTGAGGGTGAGGAAGAGTATTCCGGTATTCCCTTTGAAGTCATTCAATGCATGGTCATTTGATAGGGAGGTCTTCTCCACCTATGCCTGCAGTTCTTGACCATAGGTGGCTCTAGATAGAAATTTGAACCTGACTACAGATCCACCCTCGCCATAATACTTAATTTGGAAGGTTTGCTCGCGTACTTCTAAGTCGATACATTGGGTTTGCCAGTCCACTCATTAAACCAGCATATTTTGAGGTTTAGTTAACGGGATAAGCTATAATGTATTGGAAGCAGAGAAGTACCATCTCTTGGTGAAGCTCCAGTCAGCCTCCCCACTTATTCTGTCTATGAAGATAGGTGAATATTGAGTAGGATTCTAGATTAGTACACAAGTGAAGATCTTGACCGTCCTACTGCCAGGTGTCAAGATAAATAGACAGCCTTGTCCTCCCTTCTTCCTCTCCTCTTCCTCCCATCTTCTCATCCTCTTCTCTCCTCTACGACTCATCTTCATCCTCTACCTCTTCTTCTTCTTCCTCAGTACCATTACCTTTCCCACCGTCATCGTCTCATCACTCTCACCATAGCCCTGTTCTTTCGTTTTTCTCCCTCATCATTCACAGGCTGATATCTCACAAGCTCAGGTAAGCCATTTCAAGCCCGACTCCCGGGACTTTGAATCGTAAGCTCATCGATTGCCAGGAAACATTCAAACAATGTGAACGCCATAGGGGAAAAGGAATATGATCCCCAGGAGCCCATGCCACGCGCACCCAGAAGTTCTGTCTATTCCAGCAGGATTTTCGGTCTGGTTGGAAAATACGGCCGTACATATGCACGTTGTCCAATACGATGTTCCAGACAGGGTCTCTCAAAAGAAAAAGAGCCAGAAGAACGAGAAGAAAAACGCCACCAGCTAGGTGGACGAACAAAGTGATAACTATTGAATCATGAAATTGATGACCAAAAGTTACATGTCGATTGGGATTGACTTCGGCAACAATGACTTCGACAATGCTTCAACTAATATTTCCCATTATCTGTGCCAGCTCGAGCACATATTGAAGGACGGAGAGAAAACCTAAGTTGTGATATGAATTGATGTCCATTCGGGAGTTGAGGCAACTAATTCGACCGGCGAGGATAACAAGGAAGCGCTTGCTGGTGTGGAATATATCAAGATGACTCAAAATCTGGTATTTGATTCCAAAAACCCATTCTGTAAGGCCTAGGCTCCATATTGTGGTCCCAGCGGAAAGCCTCAAGCACACTAGGGTGCCCTCATGTCCCGCGAGCCGAATGATTCGGCGGGCATTCAAGCAAACTCAGCAAAAGCCGAAGCCGAAGCCGAAGCCGAGAACAAGACCCAAGATCATAGCGAAGAGATGAACCAGGATGTTGCGGAAAGCACAATTATACGGCACCCTTCTGTTATATCGTTAACGAGCCTTGATAATTTGGATATTATGTTCGTCAACAGCACGTCTTTAGAATGGAAAAGTGAGGAAGAAGCCCACGACAGCGTCTCATTCAAGGACCACAAGGTGTGTTTTTGAACGTGACTGGTCGAGGTGTCATGGCTGTCATGTTTTACTCCATGCCCGACACCAAGAGCGGCAAATGCTTCCGGGTGGTCAAAGAGGACTTTAATGTTGGAGATGTTGTGACGGCATAGTCAACCAAGCTGCCTTTCTAAGCGGGGCAGACAACTCGAGTTATCCGGATTTTATGGCCATCGTTCACCGGAATAGTGCGCAGGGCAGGCGAGTAAACACGGACTGAAATCGAACAACTTCGACTGAGATTTTCTTGTCGTGTCACAGAGGAAGGGCTTCTGACCATTTCCGGTTCTTGTTTCCTAGGTCCATGTCTTTAGAGACGAATTAATACAAGGACTTGCATAACTATTGTAGCCACAGTGTTGACATTATGAGTGAACTATAGAGTTTACTGCCCATAGTGATTGATTGTTGTTGTTGTCATCAGCTTTACTTCCCAAAACAGCAAAAGGAACGTGACTTGCCACGGCATCAGGATTGAGAACATATTCGGTCTCCATTACGTCCTTCCACGTTACCTGGTAAAGACAGAATCTTCGGGATTTTTCAAGCACCAACCTGGGGGAGGACGTTTATGTTCAGGATCAACTACAATGCCTCAACTCCTGCACCACGTTTCATGGCATCCTCCTCTCACAAGGCTTCCCGAGCTTGGGCTAGACCTTCATGCTAGCACTCATCAGTCTTGTTTTCCACCTCATGGGTTTCCACATGGCGTACGCTTCCTCGACCGATAAGGCTACTGATGTGAGCTGTCAAGCTCTTCTAGGCCTACTCGAGAATATGGGTCTCAATTGTCGCCTTCTACCGGGCGTGCAGGCCAATGACAGAAGTTCGCGAGCTTTTGTCCGAAGCCAAAGATTTCGAATCAAAGCAGGGCGGTGTAAAGAAGCTGAAGATAATCATAAGACCAATGAAGCCTCAATGTCTGTGGGAGCTCAGCTCCTTATTCTTAACGTTGCACAGGGCACAGCTACATCAGACAAAGATCGATCCTATGGCTTGCCAGAGCTTTCTCTTGAACATCATATCCTTCGAGAGATTGACATGGCCAAGGGAACAGGTAGAGCCCTGCCTACTTACTACCCATCAGAGAACCAGGAAGCACTGTCTAGGGGTTTTATTTGTTTTTATGATGTTGTTCGCTTCGAGGGACCCGAGGTCGACATGTTTGATAGACTTCATTCGCACCTGCAGCACATAAGGAAAGAGCCGTTGGGCGAATGGAAGTCAGAAGGACAATGCCCTCATCGACTTCAATAACGTTAATTAGTATGTTGCTCGTGTCAGTGACATCTTGGTCTCCTCAAACAACAAGATACCTAATATTTGACCCCATCATTTTAGAATAGACGGCAAGCCCGTACTATTGATTGGCGATGAAGGCTATATGGATGTAGCGCCAGAACGAATATCTCGTGGAAGAGAGCAAAGACTGGAAGTATATTTTACTCCAAATAGGATGTGGCTTTAACCATGTATATGATATTATTTGTGGAGCTAAAAAATCAAAGCCACATGATCACAGCCAAGAAGCTATTTAGTAAAGCTAGCCAGTAGTCCCCTCAGCAGTCAATCCACCTTCGTGGGCCGTTCTTACCATGGATCACGCTCCAATATTTCCCGTAGTTTCCGCGAGATCCTCCTTCTTCTCTTTCTTGTCATTAAGGTTAGATACCGCCCGAGCTTGTATTCTGATCTCACACCCCATACTGTCTGGCAATCGATTGTTGGGTCACACCCGCCCAATTTTAAATACGAAAGAAGGGGGCAATAGCGTATTGCCCTCACTACCTCTTCCCATGTCTCCCCGTCGGAGAGCGTGATATGATAGAGTTCGATATATCTCAGGGTATTTCTGAAATGCCAGATAGTATAACACAAATATCTGGATGAAATCTTTGAAAGCCATAGTGATAATCGTTGTAAAGGAGCCTTGGGATGAATGATAGGGTAAGACCACCTCATCCTGTGTGAGAAATATTTTAACTGCACCGATCGTAGATTCTCCCCATACTCTAATATAGAGAATACATGATCTCCGACAGAGCATCCTCCATCTCTACATCCACAGGACTTGGTGATTTTGAGGCATCGAATCTGGGCAATAACCGAGGCCATTGCAGGATTGTTTTCCCCGGAGAACTGGATAAACGTCGAATCCTGGGCACCGCTTAACTGTAACCCCTCAAGATTTGGTAGCAGAGGGCGAGAGTGTTGGAGAGCGCTGGCCATAGTGCGCGCCTCTTGTGTTCCATTACTGATGAATGTCAAACCGCCTCAGATTAGGCAACCGTTTGAAAAAAGATCTAAAGGAATCTCTCATCCCATCTTCGTCTAGCTTAAGGGTAGCGTCGGCTTGGTCCTGATTACGTCTTTTGCCCCCGATATATATGTAAAGATGCCGAACGTAATCACTGCTTGCAGGCTGGTATCCTTCTTCTAGGTGAAATCTTTTGTCTAGGTCACTGGAAGTCGGAAACGATTCTTGACTAAACCTCAAATGGCGAAACAGGAGGCGGGAAGCGCTCTTGAACATGGGCCTGTTGACGAGGCGGAGGTTCTTGAGTATGCGCCCCTCATTAAACTCATCGTGAACGACGTATGAAACGATCTAAATTCAAAAGTCAGGTTATATATCATGGCTACGTTACTTAAAACATACCATATCGATGATTTCCGTCGGTAGCGATTCTATCGTCGCCATAGTGGAGGTTCTGTTGGCAGAAGATAAGTGCTTGATTAACGGACTGAAGGATGGATGAAGAAGAAAGAGACAGGTGGCACAGTTAAGAGGCGGGATCTACTATATCACTGTTAGCTCAATATTCTTGGTGAGAGTATCATGATGATATACACGGTCCCAAGCGTAAGACATTTTGGTTCCTCGGCTAGTCCTAACATGAAAATATTGGATTGTCAATTTTATGTATTGTGTGATTCTGGACTATCTTGTGATCTGACTGAGTTGATAGGCAGATGTCCTGAAGTATCTAATCTGAACCAGATACGCAGGACTGTATTGCTTGCCGCTATAACATAAAACCATATTTCCATGCTTCTGGCAGTATCATCGTTCAAGACAATCTTGTCGCGCTTCGACTCTGCCCAGCTCCTTCCCATCATCGCCTGGAAGTCTTTGGATGAGTTTACCAATGTGTCCTTCTTTACATGCAGTAAAGCTGTTTATTCTAGTACTTTACGCTCAACAGTACTCGTTAACCTGGACGGTGAGATCACGCTGAGGGCTGATCACGATATCAGTCCTCTCATATCTCGTCATTCGTCATCCAGTGAACGCCATCACTATACAGGAAATTGTTGTGGTTGGTTGTGGTTGGTTGTGGTTGTTGCTGGTTGTTGGTTGTTAGTTTAGGGGGGTTACAGAAATATTATGCTAGTTTGTATTCTATATTTTGATGGTAATGGATTTGAGGCTTTAAACTCATATTAGACACCTGAGAGCAGTCTTTTAGTGAGTCATCGCAGATTGTGAGAAACGTTCTAGTGCTGAATAGAAAAGGTCAATCGTTATATGGGTATGCTATGTTGCTGTATAAGTGTAAAAGAGCCTAGGTAAAGAAACACTGCGCTGATGAGAAAGACTATGTGCATGAACTGCTGGTCTATATCCGCCAAGTGGCGGATGAGGCCAAATCCTCGGAAAAAGATTCCTGGGGTATCTCTAGAGACGAAAGAACAAAAGGAAAACCCTAGTTCATCTCAGATGAATTTTGCTGTACTTGCTTGTCTGATTCTGGAGTAAGCTGGGCTCCCTGACTGTCAGAGCCAGGCGACGGCGATGAACTGTTGGGTGTCCCAGTATCGTGGCTGACGCTCCCTCTCTCCCGCATTGCCAGGCGTGTTTTCGTGAAGGTTGGCACAGGTGCGAGGTATTGGTCCAACATCTCACTTAGAATTGTCGACCGGACTGGCTTGGGAAGATAATTGTTCATGCCGGCTTCAAGACACTTCTCGCGGTCGCCCTCAATGGCACTGGCCGTCATCGCGATAACAAGCGCTTCATTAACATTAGGATCAGGGTCTCGTCGGATTTCACGGGTTGCATTATAGCCGTCCAATGTAGGCATTTGAACATCCATCAAAACAACGTGGAAAGGATTCCCTTCCTGTGAGCGTGCACGTAGAGCCTCGACCGCTTGTCGCCCATCACTATATGCTTCACACTGCAGATTAAGGCCAGTCACGAATTTCACAGCGATCTTCTGATTGATCGGGTTATCTTCCGCAATGCAGACCCGGATTTGATCGCGTGGAATCATAGTAAGGTCACGAGCCGTTGGTGAAGGAGAGGTCGTTTTATCACTCGGATCCCCTTTCTTTAGCCCTGATGCTTTTGCGGAAGCATCTTTGACTTTATTGAAGGATAAGTGGAAAGTCACTGTGGTGCCGACTCCAGGAGTTGAATCGAGCCAAATCGCGCCACCTAGGACGTCTTCAATGATGGCTTTACAGATGCTTAGGCCGAGCCCACTGCCGCCGTACGATCTAGCGGTGGAACTATCCGCTTGCGAAAATGGCCTGAATAGTCGCGATTTTTGCTCCTCGGGAATTCCGATTCCGGTATCAGACACCGAACATTCAAGGCGAATACGGCCCTTGCCTTCCCGAGTAACTCTCGCCCGGACAGTCACCGATCCCTTCGGCGTGAACTTGTAACTATTGCTAAGGAGGTTCATGAAAATCTGGTGCAAACGGACGGGGTCACCAAGCACCACCAAATCTGGAGGAACCTTCTCGAGGTCCTCGATAGTTTCCAAGCCCCGGTCGCGGTGTGTGTAGCGAAGCGCACGAACAACCTCTGAAATTGTCTCCTTGATGTTCAGAGGCACCGTGGAGATTTTCATCTTACCAGCTTCCAACTTAGAGAAATCCAGGATGTCATTAATGAGGGTGAGCAGGGTATCTGCGCAGACACGAATAGATTCCACGTATTCGTCCTGCTCTTTGTCCAGCTTGGTGGCCTTCAGTAGCTCGGAAAGGCCAATAACCCCATTCATTGGCGTACGTAGATCATGGGAGATGTTGGCCAAGAAAATAGATTTGGCCTTCGCTGCATCCTCTTTCAACTTGACGTTATGCTTGGCTTCAGCTTCCGCTACCTTCGCCTTTTGCTCCGCCTCACGAGCCTGCGCGAGTGCGCGCTTTTGAGCTTCAACCATAGATGCGTTGGTGGCGCTAACTTTGCGGACTTCACGGAAAAGCAAGGCATTGGACAGCGAAATACCAATCTGGTTACAGAGCAGGTGAAGGACTACAAGGTTTCGCTGAGTGAAGGAGTTTGGCTTTCCTTCGATATGGATAACTCCAAGAAGATGCTCCGCTTGCATTATTGGCAGTGCAATCACAGACTTGCCAAGCGGATATCTACCCTGGTAAGCATCCGAGACATTCGAGAACCGGTCATCCTCGAGAACATTATGGACGAGGACCTCTTCCCGGGTGCGCATAACATAGTGCGAGATTTGTTGAGCCATTTTATCTTCGACCACTGAAAATGGAAGGCCGTCGACGTAAGATCTTTGCCCGTTTTCGAGGTCTCCAGCTGCGGCAACAGTGAAGTTGTCATCGAAATTAGTTGCGATGACTGCAAAATCTGATCCGTTGCATGATTCCAGAACAATCTCAATCATCTTCGTTAGGAGCTTGTCTATCTGAAGTTCAGATGACATGACTTGACTAGACTCGAGGATACTCGACAGATCAATAATGTCTACCTAGGCGTTAGAAAGAGCAGTTCTGCACTTGAATAAGAGGCTGAGGATAAGCTAAAGACCTACCAAGCCCAACGCCAGATATATCAAGCGAGCGTTCGCCTGTAGTCACGCCGTTCTGCTCGATCCATCGGTGCTGTCGGTCATCTTCCTCCATATGCTGAGAGACACCGATGTCCTCTGGTTCACTACTGCGATTAATTCCTAAGAGCGAATCGACAGTTTGGCAACCAACATCAACACTCCTTGTAGATGTGGCTGTTTTCAGGAGCCATTCATGCTTCTCCGTCAGTTGTGCAGCCTTACCAACAGCACTGATCGCCGCCCATGCGGCGATGGCGTCCTGCATAACGGAGCGTGCCGCCCGTTTAGCACCACGTCGTATCAAGAAATCGCCTAGAACCAGGTCAGTGTCATGGAAGGGGTCTAGATGACAGATCGAGATCTATTCCACACGTACCATGCAATTCAAGAGCAAGAGCCTCTTCCAAGGGCCATCCATGGATTTGGCAGTGATCAATTGCGGCCTTGATAGAGATTGAGCTTTTATCCTACACAGAACTGCAATTTCAACTTACCTCGAATGCTCGGATCGCTGAGCTATGATCATTCCGGACCTCGAAAACCAATGCCTCCAATATCAAAGACCACATTCCATAGTTTGCATCGCAAGCGCTCCGGGCGAAATCAACTTCGGCTTTGTACCTTAGGACTGTCTTCATGTTTCCATCGAGATACCCGCCGGCAGGATACTCATTGTGCAGCGTGAGTAAAGAAAGAGCCAGATAGAAATATACAACATACGAGACACGAGCAGACCATAGCCTGGGCATAGTATCCATCATCTGCACGCCCAATTCTATAGCTTTTGAGTGGTGTCCGTATACAAACAGAGGGATCATAGCCAGGCCCCAATATATGTCACGAGGACGGTCGGCGTTACTAGCATTGTTTTCCAAAAAGGCGATATACTCGCTAGTATTGTGGTGTTCATCAGCCATAATAGTATCGGCATTCCGATAGCCAGTCTTCCCTTGCAGTGCACGTGCGACTTGTCTAATGGTAGATACGTTAGCCCACTCCCACTTCTCCCGTCATTGCACTTGCTTTGTTTAGGATAGGGAATGAAGTTGTCAAACGAGTCATTCAACACTGGATAGGAGGCTTACCGCACTGCAAGGAGACTCGCACCGCCGCGGGTATCATTCACCCATTCTGGAATATCCTCTGGACTCTCATTGCAAAAGCCTTCCAAGTGAGTCAAGTCATGGCCAAGAAAAAGTCTCGTCATCGCCATCGATGACAAACTGATTAGAGTTATGTAAGGGTCCCCCATGGAAAAGGAAGTCTCCACAGAAGCCTCAAGAGCGGGAAGCGTTGATGCCAGAGGGACTCGCAAGTGACTAACATAGAGATTATGGACAATCGAACCACGACCCTGGGTCCAAGGCTCAGGGCAGCGCTCTAGAAGAGTAAGTGCATGATCACTCAGCTTTACCGCAAGATCCAAATCTCGAAAACGGCTGAAAGAGATCATAGCGAGGTGAGAACAGCCGATTGAGATCTGCACAAAGCCACCCTTGAAGATGTGGAGGTTCATCATCTCGATCGCCATTCGGTAAAACGTCAAGGGATCATCCCAATATGTCACAGCCATTGCCTCAGCCATAACGGCCCCGATAGTGATCATATTGATGTCCTTGCTCACAGGCTTACGGACAACAGCCTCCAAATCCCCTTTCTCTAAATACCTCCTGAGGTTTCTATAAGCGGCATCACATTCCTCAAAGGTTGTAAACTCCCGGAGATGAACGCCAAGCTCATCCAAGCATGTGAGTAGCGAGTCCATCGAGCGGAGATGATTTCCCATTTGAGCATATATCTTAGCTTTCACAATCCAAGCCCTCGACTTGCACACCGCACTTTTTCCATAGACAAAGACTTTGTCCAGTAAGTCAAGCGCTTCTGAATTATGACCCTGGGACCATGCCATCTCAGCTGTTGCAATGTGTAGTCGCAGTGTCTCATCATAATAGACATCAGTATTGTTGTCATCCCATGGGTTTTCTTGGAGAAGTGCAATACAATGACGGAAATACCAAAGTGCAGTTGGTCGTGCGCCAGATTGTGCAGCTGTTTGCGCGGCATCCCAAAGTATTTTCCGATAATCAAGTCTCTGAAGGACCCTATTCTTAATTATCCGTGACGCAAGGGCCACATGCCGAGCCATTGCATAGCGACTCCGACCATCATGATAGTACTTCATAATTGCTTGCGATATGATGAAATGCATCTTCTCGACATTGCGACCCTCTGTCAATGACGCAGCAGCTTGAGCTATTCTATCATTGGCGAATCTAAAGATTACTTAGTTAGTGCAAAACGAGTACAGTATATGATAACAGCGACATACCTGAATTCATCATCAGTCTTCCCTGGGACAAGAAGATTTGCTTGAACAAGATACTGCAGTCCAACTACAATGTCGGCCTCCGACTGCCTAATAAGATTCGCGTTCTGTGGGCAAGTAAGGTCCACTGCCTCGTCATCGTCGCTCGAGTACAGGAATTCGCTTGTGAGGAGCTTCTGAACTAAAGAGAACGCAAATGGACTTCCCAACAGTGTGCTCCAAACCATAATGGATCGAGCCGCCGGCGGGGTCTCCTGAAGACGTCTGGCAATGAACCCAAGCCCAAGCCCTTCACCGTATCTTGGGGCCACAAACTCGGTGAAGATACGGTCAAGGTCGAATTCCCACACTGAATTTTTCCATGAATACCAAATACAGTTTTTGCTATAACAGGTTTCCAGCATCAGTCGTACGTAGAACGGATTGCCAACGCTCTTTTCCTGGATGACAGCTGCGAGAGGGGTGAGCATTGGGTTTGGCTCCTGGTGCATTGTAGCTGCTACAATCTGCATGACTTCATCTTCCCCAAGTGGATTCAGCGCAATCCTTGTTACGCTAGGGTTCTCTGCCTCAAAGAGCGACTTGATGGCATCCGACTCCAGTTCGGCCTTACGACTGGTGAGTATAAGCACACAGGGTATTTTTGCTTTCACAATGTTCATGATCAAGTCGAGGGTCTCATCATCAGCATAGTGTAGATCATCCACGCATACGCAAATTAGCTTGAACTGAGACAACGTTTTTAGTATCTCCAGGAATGTTTCCATCAAGCGCATATTCTTCAAAGCCGCATTGGATAAGAAAAAGTCGACCGAGGTCTGCCCCTGGTCAAACCGAGGAAGTGCAATACGCTTTGAAGGCTCTCCCTTGGTCGAAACATCTTTATTGAAAATGTGCTGGGCAGCCGAGAGCTTGGGCGATATGTCCTTTTCACTTCCTCCAGATGACATCAATTGCTCGGGCAGCTCCAGAACTCGATGTAACGTGGGCCACATCGGCCGCAATGCTGTGCGGACACTTTCGTGATAATCCGTTGTTACATCACGCTCGGAAAATATCTGGCGTAGAAGACTGGCTAAAATCTTGGCAAAGGGTTCAAAAGGGACCCTTCGCGCCCGATCCAAGCGAGCAATGCCGATATAACCAAACCTGCGAATTGCCGGTTGAACGCGATTGAGAAGATCGGTTTTCCCAATGCCAGCAGCACCACTGATGGTAATGACCTCGCACTTCCCACTCCGGCGGAGCTTGTGAGCAGTCTTAGACCTATTTACCCCAAGAGAGTCCGCATGGCTCTGCGTGCTAGCTCCTGTCGAGAGGTGCCCGTCTCTATCTGTATTGTCCCAGGAGGCACGAGATTCGACCGGACTCTTTGCCTTATTTGATACATAGCCTGGCTTTGGTGTCGAGAGTGATGACTCGGTACTATGAATGGACTCATGCGTGGAGACACGACCGAGGTTGGAAGGACCACCATTAGAGTTAGGCTTATGAGGGATGTGGAAAGAGCCCGAGTCGCTCGAGCCAGACGCGATTTCAAAGCTGTCAACACGGCCGTCCGAGATAGATGAAGTGGAGCCTAGTCCGCTGGTGCTCTGAGTGGTAGCTCTGGCGTAAGCGGACTGCTGACGTCGATAAACTTTTTCAACCACCTCTATGAGCTTTTTATACTCTTCCTTCCGCCCGAACATACGAGACGGCAGAGTAAAGAATGAAGAGACGTCGCGCTGAGCAATTTGAAAATCTTTCAAAGCTTCGCTATCACCGTCACCAAGCAATTGAGAAATCTGTACCAAATCTCTCTTCACGGAAGAAATGGTATGATAGCGCTCATTGACTGCCTTCTGAGTCATCTTCTCGATCACAGCTGACACTGCGTCTGGGACATCCATTCTCTTGGCCGAAACTGGTGGTAGCTTCTTCCCCAGCACATTCTGAACAACTTCAACCGGGTCGCTTCCAGTAAACGCCGGCTTCCCAACTAACATTGTCCAGAAAAGTACCCCAAGCGCGTAGATATCCGTTCGACTATCCGGTTCAGTTGGCATTCTTCCTGTCTGCTCCGGTGCAATAAACTGTAATTTATTCTTAACACCAAGCTCTCTAGCAGTCGACGACCAGCCCTCGCTAAGGATGTTATCGAACGACCGGGCACCATTTCCTGTGTTGATTAGTTTTACAGACCCTGTTTCTAGACTGAAATGAAAAGCATCCCCGCGAATTTCACCGTGAACCGTTTTAAGCCCGTAATGTAGGAGTTCGAGGCAATCGCATGCGCCGATACCGAAATCAAGGAATACTGGAAGGGAAACCTGCTCTCCAGGAGTCGGCTCACTACTGTCGCCTTTGGTGCCCATAGCAAACCAGGCAGGTCCAAATGCGACCAACTCCTTCAGCATGTTCTGACCTGGTGATTCGAAGATAGCCACCAATAGAGGACCCGCATCACCAGGATCTCGAGGAAGCCGTATAAGATCAATCGGTCGTATTGTGTGGTTGCAATCGGGATCCGACGTTTGTACTATGGACCTTTGCATATGGAACTCACGCTCGAGTCTCACAACGTGAGACGAAACCCGGGCGATGACCGGAGTCCATATTGGTTCGTGATCGCCACGCGAAAGTGATATCTCACTGCTGGATTCGCTCAGACTACTTCTCCAGTGATGGCGAAAGGGAGGGCGGGATTCGGCTCGTGGGGAGTTGCGCGCGAGACTAGATGGCCCTGATGAAGTCGCGGCGGGCGTAGAGACGTCGGACTCGAGAGAATGGCGGAGACCGTAAACATGCCAATGGCTGTATGTTGAATGAAAAGGCTCGATGGACTGATCCCAAGTATATCCAGGCAGCTGCGCCAGTCGTTCGAAAAGCCGAGTTGGAGGAAGTGGTAGGTCCTCACCAAGGATATTACTATCTTCCATCTCAACCGACTACCGATATATCCTAGTTGGTTCGACCCCCCTCAATAAACAGCCATATGTGAATTACCCGTGTGTAGAGTTGTCGCAGATCTGATCAGGCGGGGTGTTAAATCAGAGTGTGCAGTATCATTAGGAACAAAAACGGTACAATCGCCAAGGACGGAGGAGGGGACAAAGCACCTCACTCCCTCTGGAGATCGGACGAGGCCAAGTATAGCTACCAGGCTGCGGAACGTGCGCGCAATTCGGCGGTATAAGAGCAAAGATAGCGACGATCGAAGACCTGACTTGTCATTGTACAGCTGCGATCATTTCGTGCGGCTGCGAGTGGAGGCACCTGATCCGTGACAAGACATTGGTTGGGCCTGAGAGCCTCAGGTATCATTCATTCCATGAATAAGCAGTGCCTTAGTCATCTTTCATTGGGCATCACGAGGGAAAACCGGCGATCAGTTGTTAACCTAAATGCGATGGGACGCTACAGCGTTGGAGCAATGAATATAGATTGCCTAAAATCCTATGGTTGAATTTTGGCTGGTGCGTTTATACAGCAGCTATCAATCCTTTCACTTCGATAAATACTTTGTGTGGTGATTTTATACCCATCCCTTTTATGTACCCGAATCATGTAAACCCACTTGTGATATATATTTATTTCCCGGGAAAGTCCGCAGTACTATCAACAACACTGATTGCAAGGGGAGTGTTTGCTGGTCAGATGAAGGGAACCATTCGTGTGATGTCTCTCAATTTCTGACAAGGCTTCTGAGAATTAGTATCGCCGATGTTGGAATCCTATATCTAGTGCCTAATTTCTTTCTTTTCTAGAAAAAAATAATAAAATAAAAATAAATATAAAAGAAATAATACCTATCATAACCCCGAGTTGTGGGTACTACTATCACATTGGACGAATTAGCCCTACCGGGGACAATTACGTAGTAAAGATATTTATAAGTGTGGAAACCTATATCTCTTAAATGATATTGGGCCGTATGTGGATAACAAGAGGTAGAATCGAATGAGTGATTAAAATAAGTTTGCCAATGATGGATGGACGAACAATCCGTAAACAGAAACCAAATCGTCAAGTGGTAGAGAAAACAGAAAGAGACAGCTATTCTTGGAGAGCACAGAATTTATTCCATGCCACATCAAAACGGTATGGGGAAGAGATCAAATCAATTGAGATATATCGCTCCGTACTCTCGCGTATTGTACTCCTTATATATTTACTACCAAGCAGACAATTGAGCAAGGAAAGGCCGGAGGTATACTCGAAATGTCGAGAGGATCGACAGAACAACACAGCTGAAGGGATTTCAATAAATCTCGGCCGACTGCCTTGATTAGGAAAGCAAGCTAGATCACTAAATCTGCTTCGAGAAAAACCGTTAAAATGGTTTGACTATAGACTTTCTTTACCTGAATAGCATGGTTCGGCCTCCTATTACTGGATCATATCATTGCTCAATCATTATGAATGGAGTTTAGAAAAAGAAATTAGGGGCAAGGGAGGGTACGTGGTGCAGCCCAAAAATGAGTGGCTTAGGCAGGATAGACGGGATCCGTGGAATTTGTCCCACATCATAAAGATATATGGATCGGTACTGACCATGACTCGTTCGGAATAATATCTCAAGGGAATGGAAGCTCGGCAGAGCTAGGTATTGGTTGTTATGGATACCTTTCAGGTACGGAGTGCCTACTGTACGCGATCATGTTGAAGCCCATAGGGCACCACTGAAATTGATGACGACAGCGGGCGTTCTCTTTCACATTTTAAACCATCTGCACTCCCTCCTGTACCCCATGCTTAGCGTTAAGTGGGTAACTGTGCACTGATTGGTGAAACGAGCCAGCTTGGAATGGGATGTTCAAGAGGGAATTCGAGAGGTTGGCCCCAACAATATCACTTGAACACCAGCACTGCGACCTGGATCGGATGACAGTATCTATGACAGGTAGTCTGATTGCTTCATACCCATCACCTCTCCCGAAAGTTATTGTCGGTGTGGCAAAAGATAGGTCTATGCATTGAAATTGAGCCTGTAAAAGTACTATTACTCAGCATCGATACACAACCGTACAGGATATTCCCAGTACAAGCAAGCTATTGAATAATACAAGGAATACATGTTATGAAATACCAACGTTGGATGATTTTAAAAACCGACTAACCATTTATTGATTGCTGTACCCGAGTCTCTGGATTCGGGGAGCGCCACATAATCATAAACGATGACCCTTGACGTCTTGCAACCCGGGGAAATGAAAGCCTTTCCCTTTTACCTTATGAAATTATGTTTTTTTCTTTTTTCTTTTACCTTTTCTTCTAGCCGCCTTCCACGCTACACTGTACCTTTTCTATGATCCTTCGACACGATTGCGCTCTTTCCAACCTTTGCCTAATATATATTACAGATATGACATTGAGTCAATATGTATATTATACTGGAGATGTTAATTTCCCTTGAAATAGATATGAAAGCGTAAAAGAATAACGGTGATGGATGCATACCACGATTCAAGTCCCGCCTAACAAACCCTATGGTGGCCTTGCGGGAAGTTGTCGGTTGCTAACCTCTCCACCTTCATGCCAACCATTATTAATAATATATAATATTACGAAGTGCTCCGTATTTTTGTAAAGGTGTTAGTACCAAGTGCGTGGAATAATCGATTATAAGCACGGGGCCGTGTCTTCCCTTGATACACGTTCAAAAAAATCTGCTTCGACATGTACATTGTTCCTTAGGCTGGGACATAAGGTGACGGGAGGGTTGGAAGAGCTTTTTCATGTATAGCAGGGCAAAAATGAGGAGGATAAGGATAGGAAGAACAGATTGGGAGGAAAAAGGTCAAATGGAATACAAACTCTCCCTATCTACCCTTGAGAGTTATATGGATCAGTTCGAAGATGAATGGGGCATCAAAAGGTATTATTGTTATGCTACTAGAAGTTCTTAATATCTCCTATACCCACGACAATATTACGATACAGTATGTACATACTTGCATACCACACTGTACTCTGTACCTAGTAGTACGTAGGTATACTTACACAATTTACCAAGTAAGCAGGTAGTAAGTAGTATTAGGTATAGTGAGATTTGATTCATTGCAGGAGAGGAAGTATTTATTTTACTTTATTTTTATTTTTATTTTTTTTTCTCTTGTTAAAAAAAATCGACTATTAGATGCGTACATACGGAGTACGTTCTAAACCTCTCCCCTCTTAGATAGTATTCAGGTGACCTGAGATTGTCACCATTGGTAACTGGGTAGGCTCTCTTTGACTTCCCTCTTCATAGCGGACTATTCTACTTCCCTTCCGGGTTCGATTTTGGCCCATTCATTTCCTCTCTTCTCTAGCACACATTCACTTCCCTGACCGGTCATGTTCTTACTGGTGTACAATAGTGTTTGTCTCTCTTGTTGAACCCCCGCCCTAGAATTTCTCTTCTAATATTGCTATTATTGTCATTTTTCTTGTTGTTTCAGTTGCTTTTCCCTAGTCTCCAGCCCCTCTACCCTTTCGAACGTTCCAGGGCCTGGGAAGCCTCATACAGTACCGCGGTTTTGCAAGAACCCGTCAGGGCTTGGCTACGTCATAGGTTGGACTCCCCCGGGAGACGGACCATTTCCACACCCTTCAGCACAAATCGACGATCCGCTGGGTCAAACAGCAGAACCTGCTCCAGTGTTTTTAGGAAAGGTTAGATCAGTCGAACCTTCCTCTCAATCCAGTACCTACCTCACCACCACCGTTATACACCGCTTTAGTCAACTTCCTTGAGCCACTCTTTTTTTTCTGTTTTCGATTTTTCTTTCCTTTTTTTTTTTTTTTTTTTTTTTTTTTTTTTTTTTTTTTTCTAACCCTTTTTCCCTTTCTTACACATCATTCCCTCTTGTCCCTCTCTCTGTTCTTATTTCCCCAGAATTTGTTCTTTCACCGGTCGAGGTATACCCTATGAGTTTTTGATTTTCTATTTTCTAAGGCCCACCCCTTTTTGCCCTTTTTCTTTCCGTGCGTTTAACGAACTTCACTTTTCCCTTCTCCGCGTCTTTCCTACGCTCTTTCGTGTTCCCTTCTTCTCCTCACCCTGGTCTAATTTCGTCCTTTTACTCCCCGGTCTTTCCTTCATCTGATCCGCGGACCGTTTCGTCCGAGAGATGAGTGCCTCATTTGGCTCCTGTGGAGTTGGATTCGCCCAGGAGAATTGATTATCTGACCGGCGGTGGAGGGTGTATAGGATGGGGGAAGTTCATAGTATGAGGACAACTCCGCTTCCATCGCCGGCCGAGGCCCCTTCGCCTGTCGCCGCACCTCATCCTCACCTTCGTGGCTCCCCCCAGTCAACATCCGACCTGGTTTCTAGTAGAAACGTTGGATGCACAGCGGACGGAAACGTGCCCATAGAAAATAACATATGGAAGGCTAACTCTCAATCACCTTCTGCTTTACATGAACAGACTGCGACCCCGTATTGTGCCTCGCCACCTACGAAGAAGGAGAATTCAGACTCGGGAAAAGGGCCCCAAGAGGATCAAGGACGAAGCCTGCAAACCCTCAAGGAATTACGGAGACAGATGGAGGAGTTGCTTGTATATCAACAGATGCAACAATCCCAGACCCAGAACGCCTCAGCCACTCGGGAACCTACCTCGTCGCAAGCAGACCACGTCTCCTCGAGTTACGAATCGTCGAGGAAAAGGCGCATTTCAAATGTATCTTCCCCCAGGATCGCACCGCTCCCAACAGACGCCATGCCTTCAGCTTCCTACTCCGACTCGACTGGTTCTGGAGGCACGATACGAGCCGCTGATTTAACGCCCGAGAATATACCTGGACAAACCCCATCGTACCCTTTCCCCAGAATGCAGCATCAGTCGGCTCCAAGGTCGACGCAAGATCCTACGCACAGCCATAACCCATTCAAGCTGACGCTTCCAGCTGAAAGGCTCAAAGTCCACAAGACGTCATCACAACCGGCAGACGAAAGACAGCCTACCTCTATGAAGACTCCTACATCCCATAGCGTTTTCCTTCCGCCTCAGTACAAACCAGTGGCCGAGGACCCGACTTATTCTACCCCTAATTTGTATGATCTTACGTTGCAGCTTAATGCCGATCCTGGTCTTGATGCATGGTGGGCCAACGTTGTACATATCTTACAGGAGAACTATGGTGCTGAGAGAGCATCGCTAGCCATACCTGGAGATGCGACGGATCTTGAAAACGTGCCGTGGGGCCAGAAGGCAGTTTTCGATCGGAATTTAGAAGGATATGAACGGGAAACTATACAGAACCAGCAGTCCCAGAACGAGGCAACTGGAACGAGCGAGGGGTCTACCAAAGGGGTTGCCAACCCGGAAAAAAGGAAAGGAGAGTCTACTACGGAGAGCTTGGCGAACGGATCGGGGGCTGCCAAACTTCTAAAACGACCCTCACTTCTGGCACGGCATTCGTTTGCAGGGTTTGGTAAGGAGCGGAAATTATCAACATGGCAAGACTCGGAAACCTTACCGCAAGAGCACAAGGCGAAGAACGAGAGCAAGCGCGTACAAATATCTAACGAAAACCCAGATGTTACCGGAACAGCGCAGAGCCAGGCCTCGGCTACAACCTACCAGGGGCACACTGTGCCCTTTACGCAGTCCTTTGACCCGATTAGTCCTACCCAATATAATCATCGACAGGTCGTCTTCCCCACATCCAGACCCTTGGAAGTTGAAACAGATCCGCTTATAAAGAGGACCGGTGTTGTGAAATTGTTTGGGCGTACAGGGCCTGTCGTTTTAACCAGGGAGTATTCAGAGAATACTGCAGCAAAGCAATCTGATGGTGACGTCCAAACGCCAGAGGACGTGGTGCAAGTCACTCCTACGGCAGAGCCTGTCCGGCCGTCGAACAAGGAGCATGCAATCCGGTCCAGATCTGT